>NC_092527.1:36791250-37412500 GCF_037038585.1 Patagioenas fasciata | reverse complement strand
TTTGATTTTCCTTCGGGATATACTGAGCTTCTGACACATTAAACAATCAGAAAGTCAAATCTTCATTCTATTACCTCATCTTCTCCCACCTTCAATATGGAGAAAGAACAATAATTCAATCTAATTATATTTTTTAAATAATACGTTCAACAGAACAAGTTAGTTCTTGAATGATTTAGGAATTAAGTGGCAAAATAGTATTTTCACTTTTTATCAACTGTAACAAACCAAATACTGATTTTGCAGTGAAAAATAAAGAGCAATGTCACTTGCTACAGACCTTTCAGGTACGTAAGCTCAGGCTCAGTGCCAACCTAATTAAAAACAAGGTAGAAACAGTGCATTCCATGATGTAGACTGACATGTCCTTTTTACATGCCCCATTGAGGATGACCTTTCTTCACCTACTGAACTGTGAAACTTTTTATAGTTCAATAGAAAAAGGCAAACAGAGCTTCAACATTTAAAATGAACTCTTATTAACTTGGAACCACAGTGTGTCTTTATATTAATGAGTATCCTGTAGCTCAAACATTGTTCAAACATTTTGTCATTCATTAATTCATCTCTCTATTAAATATGTGCAGTAGTTTCCATATCTGCTTTTATATAGCTTCACTTTACAAAATACTCTGAGTTTATTCATCTGTATGTACTGTCTGCACGTTTGGGAACATAATACACAGCACCAAATACCATGCATTAACCTCCACATTCTAACTGCACTTAGGCTACTGCCAAATTAACCCCAGTGCCTGGATATAGACTTCTAATACAGAATGTTCCCTGCGCAGCAAAATGCACAAGTGACATGAAAAATATTATTTTTCCTTTCCTGTAAACAAGTTTTAGACCTTGCATGATACTGGAGAGACAGATAGCAATTTTCTCCGAATAATAACACTTGGATTTCAGTTGGTGTAACTCAGTCTAACACAACTGAAATCATGGTAATTAAACCTGTTAGTAGCGTGAAGGATCTGCTCCATAAACTCTACAATGTCTCTTGCTTGATAAATAAGCTAAAATAATAGCAATAATGTGACAGAATAGCAGCTTACACTTGCCTTTTCACAGCACTTTACACACAGTAATTGCTTCTCTGCAATGGTTCATCACCTTCATTGTACCAGCAACAGCCATCGCTTCCAGCCCCCACTCTATCTTCCTAAAAAAGGATGTGCACCATGAATACCACTGAGCTCTCCAATTAATCACGAAACTCGGCACTTTTATAATAGCTCTCATCTCCACAGGGCCTTGTAAACATGCACTAAATACAGAGCAGTGCGTTGAGCTAGATGAGCAACAGTTATTATCCTCCATTTCCAGCTAAAACTGAATTCTGCCAGGGAGAGCTCTGGACAGGATGGTGCTTCCTCTCCATCCTCAACCCAGCCATCCTAAACCACCACCTGCTATACATTAACACCCCTACTGTTGGGGTCGATACCTCTTCATTTCCACATAAAATATCCCAGGCAAATGGATATGCTTTACATTTTTCCAATATTTTTTTTCCCTAGTTTAACAACACCTAAACAATTTACTCTTTAGCTATTCATACCCATTCCTAATGTACCTCATTCACTTTAGGTTAGAAACAGCCTCCTCTTATCAAAATTATAGCTTTCTACTGTAATACACTGAGGTGATCTTGCAAAGTACCAGTCTTCACCTTCTCTCAAAAAGGAATGTCTTATGGAAAGCTGTAAGACCCTGAAGAAGCACTTGTTTTAATAATGATAATGATGATAATAATAATAATAATAATAATAATAATA
Organism: Patagioenas fasciata; assembly: GCF_037038585.1. Lineage (NCBI taxonomy): Eukaryota > Metazoa > Chordata > Aves > Columbiformes > Columbidae > Patagioenas > Patagioenas fasciata. The sequence goes on along the minus strand of NC_092527.1, from coordinate 37,410,716 downwards.
ATTTAAAAGCACCGTTGCACTGTAACAAAGGTGCTGCAGCAAAGAGAAGACAAAATTTCATTGTCCAGACTAAGAGAAACTTCCAAGGTTGCTTCTAGGTCTCATTATGAAGGGTAGTTTTTGATTAACAAATATAATTTGAGAAGACAATGTTTTGTTTCAACAGAAATTTCCAGCAGAAAATGTCAATATTGACCTTTGATCATTTTGAAATTTATAGGTGCAAAAGGATTTTTGTTTCACTTTTGTCTAAGTGGATGTTGTTTCTTGGATTTTTAGGATTTCCCCTGTACAGCCACATCTGCTCTACATCCTGCACCCAAGAAAAAGGAAATATAAACAACTGGCTTTTAGTTTCCTGGTTTTTCACGTTTTTAAAAACCATTTTCCATCTTTATTCCAAAATAAAATTAGAAAATAAAATAAAATAAAAAAGAGAGATAAAAACAAAATAATTAATCTGAAGAATTAAACTGAAGTGTTTCTTTTGCCTTCATAAGGAACAAATAGTGAACAACTCTGCCATAGGAGCAAGCCTGTACCCACAATGAGTACTAAAGACACAAAGTCCATCAGTATCAATGAACATGCTCATGTTTCCTTACTAATATGTGCCACAAATTACAGCTGATCAAACAAAGCCCTGTAGATAAATGGTGTAATTATTCCTTAATCATATTTTTAAAAGCCTTAAAAACTGAAGAAGAAAAAATAGTTTAAAGACATTTAACAGAGTAGCAAAGTGATAATGAACATTAAACTGAAGCAGGACTTGTAGCACAGCAGCTTACACAGACATTCATGTCTGACGCTGTATATATATTGTATATGCAGAAGAGATCACATAGCTGTTAATTTACTTCCAGTTTCTAAATTATAAGATCTTAAAAGGTCTAAACAACAAGGACCTGGCATTATTCTTCAAAAGCTAATACATAAGTAAAAAGGAAGCAAGCAAAACTATCTGGACTGTGAGGAAACTAAAGTTAATGTTAAATGCCAGATAATTTAAGGCCTAACTTGTTGCACTGGTAGATTAATTATTTCAATGAAACATTTTTATTTTCCCATGGTTTTGTGCATTCTACTTGTCAGCAAGTCAAAAACATGGCAAATCAACATTATGGGTATCTACAGTGCAAAATCAAAGAAAGGAATAAAATCTCTTTGCAGCAGCACATCTTAACTGAAAGAAAATAACTACTACAACAAATAAAACTGACAAGAAAAGTTAGGACATGGGGATCTTGTCTGTACAATATTCCCTGAGATTGAGAAAATCCAGTCCCTGCAGAAATAAAATTAAGGAGTTTCAAAATAATCTCTTGACATTTCAGATGCCTAAAGTCTGAGCTCAGGCCCTCAAACTCATGATTCTGTCAGTTTGTGCTTAAATTTAATACCTCAGAAGAATTTCACAAAGTTCCCTTGGATTGGAAAAGGGAGTGAACCCCAGCAGCACACTAAATGTTTTTCTTGCCAGAATATGGGGCTTAGATGGTCAGGTTTTCCCTACCATCACCATCAATCTGCATACAAAGCCCCTACTGTTATGGGATCCCTGCTTCTAATACATCCTCTTACGTCTATGGCCTAAGCTTAGCAGCAAGACACAAATTGCATTTATGTAATTCTACAAAACTACACCCTATTTTCCGCATTTCCACTGTAAGTACCAAATCAGTCTAATTCAAGGCATCCATTACTCTAATCCAAGCACTAAGCAGCTTTCTGTGAGCACTTTGCTTATTCTCAGCCATTGCCACAAGCCTGCCAGTGTTCTAACCGCGTATTTAATTTCTTTGGGTCATACTATCCAAGCCATTTTGTGTCATTTAATGTGTAGTTTCATTGATGTAAGCTTTTTGGTTTGGTGTATTTTTTTTTTCCTCACAGCTTTTGTATAAAAAAAAAAAGAGTTCATATCTCATAATTTGTTTGAATTCTGAGAGATATGAGAACCTTTATTTCTATTACTGAATTCTGATCTTTCCAGATTGTTAAGAGCTAGCAAATACGCTTTCACATCCTAATTGATTCCCCATAAAATTCCTGTTAGTTATGCTGAGTAGTAGACACTTATCAACTAATGAAATTGGGCAATTTAATTACAAAAGCATTTTAAATAATCATCTACCTCTGTCTGTCACAATATTCAGTATTACTATGGCTTGCATCATCATAATGCTGAACATAAAATCATTCATGTGCAATATTGCACTGGGATTGAAAGATGTTATATTTGGCTATAGGAAAACTGAACGCTCCTGGCTTTTCCCAGGGTTATGAAGAACATGGACCAACATCACCTCATTCACTCTGTGGTCACCCTGCTACAATTCCCACATTTTGAAACACTGTGGTCTGTGCTGGGAGTTGGAAGGATCCTGCTGGTCTCACATAAAAGAAACATCCTGCAAGGATTGGGACAGTTTTGTGAAAGGTGACAATAGCTGGATGTCACCAGATAACGCTTGGCAAAAGCCACCCCATCCAAGGGGACTTGGGGACACAAAGAGAAGGAAGGAGGAGCTACACTGCCCATTGCAGCATCTCTACACAAGAAGGACCAGAAGAAAAGCCCCATCCCAACTTATGGGATCGAATTAATGACTCAATCTATTAGTTCTGTAAACCTCAGTCACACAAAACCTGTGGGAAAACAATCTTACGAGGAAATTTATCAGTTGAATTATGTTTTCTAGACACCATATATAAAACTCCGGGTTATATTCTCTTGCTCTGTGTATAACCCAATTAACTCACAGACAGAATTATTTCATCTAGTGTATCTACAGCATAGGTGCCTAATACTTCTCTTGGATACAAGTGATAGTCTAATTCTATATTCCATATGTCAAGCTTTTATACACATGCATACACACACATGTCCACTGAAAGAACACTTGCTAATACAATAAATAAATGTGCAAATAAAGATTGCAGCCGAAATTAGAGACTAAATTAAATTGAGGGCAAATTGGGCATTCCTTGTCCTTACGGGGTTTTTTAACAGAAAGAAATATAGCTTCACATTAACTGAAAGCATGGAACATATCACATTTTAACTAACTGGTCCTTCACGTGGAAAATCAAATTCTAATTTTTTTTCTCCTAGATTGTAATAACACATTCACATACTTCTATGTACACCCTTATATGCCAAATGTAACACTTAAAATATCAAAGATTTCTCAAATTTGAAATATTTGATTATGCTTACTGTGATGTTAAACAAAGTGGAATTCAAACCCATTCACTTTGTGGAAAAAAAAAATGTAATGGTGCTATATGAAACAACTACAAATTAATTTGTGTTCAAATTCACTTTCTCAGCTTGATTCATGTGCATATTTTATGTGCTTTCAGATTCTGCCCCTGTGACTACACTGTGATTTCTGCATCAATCAGTTGAAACTCTTAGTCCAACTCTTTCACGCTTCAAATATTTTTACAGTCTCAGCTATGTATAACCTGCTGACCTTTAAGAAGTCAAATATTTCATTTAAATATTTGGAGATCAAAGATGTATCTTAATAGAACAGAAGTCCTAAATCCATTGAAAAAGATAATTCAGGAGAAAAAAAAAATTAGGCAGTCTGCCATATTGTCAGACCCATTTATCAGTGGTTTAATTTAAAAATAACCTTCTCCTAAGAAAAGCAAATGGTATTTTAGGTGAAAATTAACTTTCAGGAATACCCACAGTAAAAAAAAAAAGAAATTTCTTTTAATATTATCAAGTTTAAAATACTGTGGCAGTGCTGTGACCAGCAAAATAATTTGATCCAATGGCACATTAATTAATTTTCTGTAAATAAAAATTTAGTCCTTTGACATTAAGGAAGTAAGGTACCCATCTGCATATCCACGTAGACTGTATCAGGAGTGGAGGCTTTAATCAAACGGCCTTTCCTGTCATCTATGAGGATCAAGAGGTCAATTTCTACTTTGAAACAGTCCATAATATCAACATTAATGATATTTAACTTTCAAAAAAATCAGTTTAATGCCTTTTTCTTTTTTTATGATGGTCATTTAGTTAAAGGGGAAAAAATAAAAACAACGAACTCCCACCTCATAGTTCGGTGTAAAACTAGGTATTTCATCAAATCTCTCAGTAATACAAATTACTAATATATAATTTACATATAATTACGAATATAAGTTACACCAAAGAATACCTGTCCTAGGTCAAAATAGCTATTTCTTCATGCTCTGGCCTCTACGAAAGCCATCTGGAATGAACAACTAGAGTGAAACCATGATGTGTGTACTGACTGAGCCTGAGTTAACAGTGCTCGCCCCACCGGTGTCTCCTCATTAGTTAGAAAGTAAATATTAAAAAAAGGCTCTGAGCCACCTACATACCAGCACAACACACTCCCTTTCCATTTAGAAATATGTGTTTTCATGTGTTTTTCTTTCTCTTCTGATAACAGACACTGCTACTGTGTCTTCTACATCACCTGTAGAGCACACTGCCAGAACTAGGATTATTGGTAAGGGAGTAAGGTAAATGTTTCACCAAGCCTTCACAAAGACTTATGAGAAAAACTTCAGTTTCAATTCCTAAGGGTATGCATCACCTAGAATGATGCCTTTACCATTTGCCACGGGTTTATAGAAAAAGAAAACTTTGCTTGTTCAGCCATATGCATTAAACATTGACCTTCTCAAGAGAGGAGAGCACTTGGCTGAGGTTTATAGTGATGGGTTGAGACTTCCCAAGTCCCTAGTGATTGGCAATTGAGTCACACGTGAATCTTCCCCAATATGAAAGTTCCCCAATGAGACGAATACTCAGAAGATGCTAAAATAACAATTCACCTGCAGGAAAGCAAATACTGGTGGGAGGGGGGCAGGGACCGACTGAGGTTACGTCTATTGTGACAGATGTAAACAAGTGTATGTTTGGTGCCATATGGCTTCCAGATTGGAGACAAATGGCCCTTCGCAAGCTTGGGCAGAGGTAAAACAAGTACAGGAAAGTCTGTTTCCATCTATTTTAGTATATCATCCATACCCTAAAACTGAGGCGAATGCATAGTATCTGCTATAAGCTGAATTTAATGATGCCCATCAGATCTGCTCCCTCATGACCCAATGCAGCGATAACAGCTAATTGCTCAGCCCGATAGCCAAAGCTGCTTGCAATACGGCCTGATTTCTGCTGCAATGAGTTGATCTTATACATCTGCAATGCACTAAACATAATTATCCGTTAATTTTCCTAAATGAAAAAATGAATTTAACTTACTGAAGCACAAAATGCCTCCTGCCATGCCAGCTTGCTAAAGCAAATTCTACCATATCTACAAAGGAGCAGTGCTTTGTTCTAATTGTGCCTTAACTACTAATGGTACATTTTCAGAAGTAAGATTTTATGAATGTAAGCCTAACGAAATGCCTTTGTGATGTTTCTGGAACCTGTTTTCTTTGTCTTCAATTTCAATAAAATCAGAATTCAAACAAATAATCATTCCCTTTGAGGATGCATAGTGCAGACCTCAACTCCAAAATTATAGTCCATTTCTTTACCTATATCAATAATTCCATCAAAGGCCGTGGAACTGCTCACATGAAAATACCACAGATGAAGTTTTAATCATTTGTAATTGTTATTAACACTATATGTAAATATTACAATTAAATAGCAGTCATAGAAAGATTTATGAGCGGCAGCTACGCTTAAGCCTAAAGGAACGAAAACGCCTGCAGCCTTATGTCTGCAAATGCTCCCATATATTCTGATCTCATATAGAAGCTGGAGAGGAAAGTAAAGAGGCCAGTGACATGACCCTGTCATGCTGCATGGTCAGAATTACACCTCAGCTGACAGTAGATCCATAAGAGAAATGTTGAAAGTTAATCGGGATTGAGCTGTTATACTACTGATCCACTCATAACAGAGCGCAGCCCCCATGCAGTAGGGCACAGTGTCACATATAAATCAGGTGTAATTAAGCTGCAATCGGCAGATTTATAGTAGTGAGTGTGGCAAGAACAAAGAATTGAGTCTCCTAATCGATATAACAAAGCAACTTTTGGGTTGTAGAAACATTTCTTTTTTGTAAACTTTCCAAAGAAACAAAGATGATAATTTTAACGTATGTGATTTGTTTTATGATCTGTACGATTTAACAAAATGTTTGTGTTTGTAATGTTAGTTTTAAAAACTGGAAGTTTAACATACTTATGCCTTGTAGCTATTTTTAATCTGTTTGTCTTTTTTAGTTGTTTCTTCAAAGCATGCTGACTTTACATGAGTATGTAATTGCTTTACAAATTAATTAACAGAATTAAAATCTACTCTGAAAATGGATGAGCTACTTAGCATTCAGAATTTGTGAGTGTGTCAAGGGAATTCACTGATCTGGGACTTTGCCAACATCATAGCTGAATGGATGGGTTATCTTTTCATATACCAGAATACAATTCTGCTAGGAATTCTCAACAGCCATGGGGTCCTTTGTAACAGAATATGTCTGGATCAAACAAGACATCTGAAGGAAAGAAAACAAAATGATCCATCTATGAACTGTGGATTCAACTGTTCTAGCTCTGCAGTGTTGATCCTGCAGGCCTTAACTCCTCATACAGGCACATAGGTGAGGCCAAAGAATAAGAAAAATCAAGTTAGAATATCACTTTAAACTTTCAGGTGGAAAATGGAGCTTTTTTCCTATCCTAGGAAGATAGACCACATGCACAGAACTCCTGCTCTAACACAGCGCGGAAAGCCAGTTTTCATCTTTCTTTAATGTAACAGTTATCTAAAGTCTTCTACAGGTCCTAGAAAATCTAATTAGGAGACTAAATTCAGAATTAACTCTTAAAAAGAAATAATTAGATGATTTAAGGATCAATACAATTTTCTCACTTTCTATTAATTTAAAACATTAACCTGTTTTATAACAGTACAAAGTCACCATACCTGCCTCTACACTTGGTTATATATGTAAACTTCTCTTTCCTGCATAGAAAACTGGAAAGATAAACCTTTTAAAAAAAAAAAACTGGATGATAAGTACTCACACCATATAAATGTGCATTACTGGTACCACCATGATGATCTTTCCTCTAGGCAGATTCTTGCATTCTTTCCTCCTTATATGCTACACATTATTTCACTAATAGAGCTGCAGTGGGAATGCCATAACGCCGTAAATAGTAAAATCCAAATGTCTCAGTAGATCGGATGTGCCTTTTTCAAAGGATCTAAATGAGGAAAAACAAGCCTCTGAGACCTCACAAGAAAAGTTTCATCTTCAAAGATAACTCTAAGCAAAGGAACCATTGATGGAAGTATTTCTCCTTCTGATGATAGTATAATAGTACTACAGTTGTGGACTACTGTAAGTTCACACTTTTGATCTAGCGACCAATGACAGAACCCAAGGAAATGGCAGGAAGATGTGCCAGGAGAGGTTTAGGTTGGACATGAGGAAAAGGTTCTTCACCTCAGGACACTGGACACTGGACACTGGAACAGGTTCCCCAGGGAGGTGTCACAGCCCAAAACTTGACAGTGTTCAAGAAGAGACTGGACAATGTCCTCAGACACACGGTGTGAACTGTGGGGTTGTCTGTGCAGGGACAGGAGTTGGACTCCATGATCCTTGTGGGTCCCTTCTGACTCAGAACATTCTATGATTCTATATAATATTCAGAGCTTTAACCACTTAGACTAATTGCTGAGTGGCAGAAATATAGAAATAGGCTGAGGTTGGTTTCTGTGGGTTCAAGTTTTTTTGGTTTTACTCTGCAGATTAAAAAAAAAAGAGGGGGGGATGTTTTTCTGGCTTGTTGGTTTTTTTGCTAATAATACACATCCTTTATTACTCAAACACTCAATGAAACTCTTTCAGCACTTTTCACTTTGATTAATCTCACCCGCTTGCTAGCTCGCTCTTTATAACATAACCCATTAGGTTTGCATAACTTCTTTGTCTGGTATGTGTGTACCTGGCTATATTCTGAAAGTGAATTTTCAATTACCATTTTGTTTTCTGGTTTACAAAGTGATTGCTGCTGGCAGCCTCAAGATATCTAGCAAAGAAAAGCAACTAAACGGAAATGTGGGGTTTCTACAATTGATTGTCAAATGGCTTCCCCAAAACAGCATCTTTCATGTTGATCTTATATCTGCTTGAAGTTGAATTATCTATTTCTCCTATTTCCAAAAAAAAAAAAAAAAAAGAGCCATTAAGGCCAAAATAGCTTGTCTGCTGCTTTTCCTGATGTGTCCAATGAAAATGGGACAAGAATTAAAAATAAAAGCCATGCTGCTGTACTTTGCTGTGCGTTTTATCTGTTCCCTAGGAAATCAAAGTCTTCTCTTAATAACATTGAGAAGCAGTTGTAGTTGTTTCTTTTCTTACAATCAACTTTTAATTTGCTGAAAAGGAACCAGAGTTTACAGGAAGGTGATCAAAATTACTGTGAAACTAATTATTTTTTTTAGGGGACTACACTGGGTGTAATTTCCATTATCACTTATTATCATTATCATACTGTGATACTTCACGCTGACTACATACTGCCTTCATTTTGGCCCCACACATTTTTCACCTCTGTCCATTTTCATTCTTTGCTGGATTAAGACAAAACTAATGAATCACCATTACTCCCCATTTTCAGTTTTCAGTACTGCCTCATACCTTTTCACCCTAATGAAGAGGATACGAACACCTTCCTGTCCAAAGGCTCCCACAGGAGGCAGAGAAAAGCTTCTAGTCCAAAAAACCAGAGCCCTGCATGGTTCCTAAACTGAAGCTCCCATTCATTAAGGACAAACCACAGGCAGCCTCCCAGGGAGCTGCCCTGATCAGTCTTTCCTCTGCAAAGATTTTTTTCCTGTGTATTTTTTCTGTATTCTTTTCTCCAAATCCCATGCCAGTTCCTGTCATTAGCCTACCAACATTTCACTGTTGGTTTTTCGGGTTTTTTTTTTTGGCAAATTTATTGTTTATCAATCTCTGTTTTCCCTAGAAGCAGAATTTCCCCTAGTTCCATTTCTTTAGTATTTATTTGCTCCATCTTTGAAATTTCTTCAATGCTGAACTAGATCTTTATCTTCTTGACAAAGGGTCTGTGCCTCTCTGATGTACAACCTATCAATCTATGGGTCACCTTTTGGCAACTGTGACATCTTCGGGATTATCTATGACCTTCCTGAATGTCATAACCTCTTCCTCTACGGCTGGATAGGATAAGGCTCCTGAAAGCTAAGAAACTGCTCTGGCTGTATCCAAGTCACACTCTCTTCCTTTTCTTATTTTACTGTTATATCTAAACAGTGTCAGTACATACATTATTTCAAATCCTACTGTATAACTTTTCATTTCTCTCCTGTTCCATTTAATACTTACTTTCTTATTCATATAGTCTGTCATATCTGATAGTCTGTGCTACACATATTAAGACATACTTTCAGACTAACATTCCCTGGGTATCATTATACGATATAGTTTTGCATACTCCTTTGCAGTGAAAACAAATTATTCAGGAGCTGAGACTGCTGAATCTAGAGATGAAAAGACTGAGAAAGACATCATAAAGTTTTTTAGTGTTTTAAATCACATTGTAAAGAAAACCAGGATAATTCACTCTCTATATTTATAATTAACAAGAAAGAGCACAACATTTTTGTTGACAACACAGAAAATGCCCGGTCCATCACTGAAGTAAATACCTTTCTCCAAAACAGTGGTTATATCTATCAGTCGTGAATATGGAAATCTACCAATAAAACCTGACTGTATGGGAAATCTGGAAGGAAAGAAAAAGATTCATCCAGACTGAGACTTTTTCCTTTTTATTTTCTTCAGCATGAAATATTATGTTCACCCTCACCCAGAAGAGGGCTTATTTTTTATTTTTTTTAGAATACATCAACTGATTTTTGTAAAGAAGTGAGATATATGACTTTTATCTGATTGGGTAAAAGTCAGGAATAAACTACAAAGGTAGAAAAATTAACTAACAGTAGTTATGAAGGCCTATATAATCATTATGAACAAAGCAGCTATGTTAAATATTTAATTTCATTCATCTCAGACTTGATTTAGCAATGCACTGTAGACAAAACTCCTCTCCTGACCTCATTGTTATTTATTTGTAATTTCACTACAGTGTGAAGAAAGGGTCAGGGTGAACATTTATATTTCAATGCTTTATTCATTAATTTCTAGGATAGTAGATTAATGTTTTGCATTCATTAATGATCATGGTGATGGAGGTGATGGCATGAGGCTGGTCTGGCTGCCTGTGGATGTTCCCTGGAACTGCTCTGACTCTCTCACTTCTCTGCATGACATTGTGCCCCAAACTCCTTCAGGGCTCCTTGGAAACTCCTGGCACAAATCCATTAGTAAGCCTGAATCTACACACTTCAACACTTCATTTAAAACTCTTTTTTTTCTCTTTCTCTCTTTTTTATATTTTTTTTTAATATATTACTATTTAGGCTCCTTAAAAGGGGATTTAGCACTTCGTGACTAATAACTAGCCACTCCATGGTGCTTGCACAGAGAGATGGCATAAGAAAAATTACATCCTTACTAGTTAGACTACTGCTTAATCATTAAAGTTACGAGGTAATTTGATCAGAGAGAGATAATCTCAAGGCTTAAGCATTAGTTCAAATGTCCTCATATCAGAGTCTTAGCTCTTGCAATGTTAATTAGTAGTAGAAACATCATTAGAAGAAACATTTCTTTTAAAATAATGAGAGGATAACTTTCTAGATGTAAACAAGGTAAATAAAAGAGTGAAGGGGGTGGGAATTTTCCCAGCTACATCCAGAAAAATTTTAGTTGTTTATCCCTGTTCCTTATGGGAAGGGGGAAGTAACAATGTTTAATTATTACATTTAACTTGAAGAGGAAAAAAAGTAAAATGCATTACAGCATCCATGTTTCCATAATTTGCTTAATATTAATCTTCTGAGGAGGAACTTGGTCCAAGTAGGATGCGATAAATTGCTTCGTCTCCTTAATGCCTTTCAGAGGAAGCCAGAGTCAGGGCAATTCATCTTAATCTTACTTTCAGAACCTGCACCAGCCTGTCACAGGAACTCACAGGAGCCTCATTTCTGGACATGTTCAATCAAGTGCTCAGGTCTGCACATCCAGTAGGATCCCTTATAGGTGTAACTGCCCACATCCTTGGAGCCACGTGCAGATGCAGTAACATGGAGCATCGCTCTGGGTTAGAGCCAAAAAGTCAGATAGAGAAGAATGAAGGCAGCTGTCAGCAGTTTGCTTGGAAATAGGTAAGTTCAATCATAATCTTAGCGCTATCACTAATGACTTTCAAGGTTTAACTTCCACTGGATGTACAGTGAATTAAACACATGAATAAAGACCCTTTGGGGGTTAATCGGAACCACGGAGTAACTTCTATTTTCTATCCAAATTAGGTTTTTAGCAATCAATTTCCAGAACTCCTTTAGGAATTTTCTAACAGAGAGATGAATGTGAATGAGAGAAATCCCTGTCACTTCCCCAGGTTTAAATGCTGCTGGAGAGCCTGAGTTGGCACCTCGCTCATCTGCAGATGATTACAGACCAAGCAGATATCTGCTACCCAAGGCACATGCTGCAGAGAAACCTCCCTGTTTAGTGCAACTGCTGTGGGGAAACAAGCAGAAAGGGACTGGGATTGGCACTTGGGACTGAGGTGTGGAATTTGTCTGGAAGCAAGTGCTTTGAAAAGACTGGCATAAGTGTTCATGAATGGACATTAGTAGCTCCCTCTTTTGCAGACAGGGGAAATGGAGCCTGCAAGACATTCGTAAACAAGATCATGCATCTTCTGCTGCTCATATAACAGCTGTGCACTCCTGCCAACCTGCTGAGGATCTACTACTGAGTTAAGCCTCGGCCAACACACTTGCCAGTAACAACCTTGCCTTAACGATGCAGGCAGTGCCATTGTCCCACAATGTGGGATGCAGAAGCGTGACTCCAGGTAATGTGTCCAATTTTCTTTTCAGAAAATCTCAGTCTAGCCCCTCAGCCTGCTTCCAGACCTTACAGAAGGCAGAAACCTGCACTAGACCTTCAAGTGGGATATGCGAAGGTCAGGCAATGCAGACTTGTCTGGAACAAGGGCATCCAGACTGCAGATCTCCACAGATCCTGAGGAGCCTCTCTGAGATCCGGTATCATATCCAAGACATTAGGGCGCTTTGCATGCTAGAGCAGCAAACCTAAATTCTGGCATCTGGTGTTTTATTTAGCAGTCACAAGGCACAAGCTAGAAAGAGACCTTTTGGTCCAGGACCCTCTCACATAAATGTTTCCAGCCTCTCTCTCACATGTGTTCTCTCTGATCTGTTGAATCTTGGATTCTTTCCATGAACAAAACAAAACAAAACCAAACCAAACAAACAAACAAAACCACACGACAAACACAACAACAACCCATGGAACAACTGAATCTGGTGGAGTGTGACTTGGGAAGACACACACCCATGTATTCCAACTAGCCAAGAATCATAGTGGTGAGGGTGTTCCCCTAGGAGCTGTGCTTCCTGGACATGTGTTACAAAAAGAAGCTTTAAATTAAACACCAGCCTTTTTTTCTAGTTCTGTTTTACTAGATACCTGCTCTCAGAAAAGGACCTGGGTCTTCCCGTCTTAGAGAAGCGCTCTTTTGAAGCTCCAAGTGTGACAGGGAAGTTTGGTTGAAGGGCAGAATTTAAACCACCCCCTTAAAGTTACCATTTCACAAATAGCTGCCTCCAGACAGTTCCCAGATCGCCATACGGTAGCCCCAAGTCCAGGCACTTAAGATAGCCCACAAGCTTACACATTGGACACCACTACAATCAGTTTTCCAATATATCCTTTCTTAGATATAACCTTTTACCTTTTTTGCACCAACCATTTATCTTCTTCAGAAGAGAATTAGCCTGATAGCAGCCTTCTCAAGGGCTGGGCCTACTCCTTGAGCAGGAGGCTAACCCTGCTGTGAATGCTAGCAGAAAAAGCTTGAGAAATTTTCAGCTGTTGTCTCTAACTCCTCAGGGAGCTGCAAATTACCATTATATAGAGCTGATAGATGCCTCTGCAGGAGTTACCTATCATGAAGCCCACATTAAAGACTCATTTATATCCTTAACACAGACGTCTTGCTGATTTGAGTGCCCTTAAATGAAGGATTAATTGCCTCTCCCTTGCACATCTGATTTTGTTCCATCAATCTGATTACATCAGATTCCCTGGTCTACAGCACAAGAGTTCATTATAGCCCAACCCCTGCATGCAAGTCTATTATCATAAGAACAATACCGACTGTGATTGCCATGGAATACCATTATTCAAGGTGATTCCAGCTCTCTAACATCATCCTTCATGTTTACTAACCACTGGGGTTTACAGTCTGGAAAACAGGTTTTATATCTTTCAGGATAGAAAGCATGAGCAGCAAGTGGTCAACATGACATAGCATAAAGCTGAAGGTAATACATCTTAAGAAAGGGTGGCAGTATTTTTCTTGTGCTTGGTGAGCGGTCACTCATTTAACAAGTGTGGGAACTGGCTGTTACCCAGATAATGACAGAAGAAGAATGCTGGGTAAGAGATGTGCTCTAGAGGTTCAGCACCTACCTGCTTACCTCCACAATCCACTAAATTGTTTAGCAAATGAAGTGTTAAACATATGCTGAGCTACAAACATGAGGACAGGCACCTGGCAGCAAGCCTGCACCATGACCTTCTGATTCTTCCCCTAACTAGATATAGCAAGAAAACACAGGTTTTACTCTTGAACCACCACTAGTATTTGTTCTTTTCATATAAAAATAGTCTCCTCTCAACTTTCTCATAAGAGGAGCAGTCAGGTATAAATCCTTGCTAAATACTCAGTTTATGGAGTTTATACAAATGGCTGGACAGTGTAGAAGAGTGACATTGCAAACCAACATTGGATTCATCACACGTAGGTATTACAAGGGTATTGCACTGAGATTCCCAGCTAGCAAAGGTCCAGATGCACCATTGGATCTCACATCCCCAAAAGCCACCAGTGACAGGATTAAGGCCTGTGGTATTTTTACTCTATACCCTCTAAAGGGAAATATAATGATTAAAGCAACTGAAACACCGCAGTCTAGGAAACAGGAATTTCTAACAGAGTATTTTCAGGTATCCACTTCTCGTACCTCTGATTCCTCTCATATTTAATATATTAAAGTTCAGCAGGAGATACAAGAAATTAAGGAGATCCTTCCTTTACTCTTCTGGTATATGAAAACATTTCTTGGTGTGCATGTACTTAAAAATCTAATCATTTTAGACCGAGGTACGTTTTCCCAATGACAGTTCAGTGAAAAGTAACATATTTCTGTGAAAACTTTTCACTGTGAAGAACCAGCACTCCTGATTAATTTTTGAACAAAACTCCCCAAAAGGAGTGTTTTCAGTGCCAGAATCCTGCTTTAACCTGGCCTTTGGTTCAAAAGCAATTCATAAAGGCCATAGAGATGCAGAGGAGGAAAATATAATCTCATTTTAGAAGAAGAAATTGTACAATTCAGCCACAAGTGCTCTCTGCCTTACTCTTCAAAATAAGCAAGTGGCAGGGCTGTGAAAGGGACTGATTTTTGGCAGAGCTAAAATCCAGCATCTCCCCTACAGCAGCTCTTTGGTGCTGCCCTGGGGCAACTCGCTTCTCCATCATTTCTTAGGTTCCCTGAGGGGACTATCAAGAAAAATAGTGGGAACAGTTGTTGCATGAAGGGAGTGCAGGAAAATACACTATTTCTTCTTCTCGCATTGGACAGCCAGCCAGAAGGTGGAGAATTAGACACAGCTTAGGTGTCCTCAGGCACGTCCTTCAGGCCTTCTTGCTTCCCAAGACCACAGTGTCTGGTCAGCCTGGATGTTCAAAGACTGATTGCAATTATTTTAAGTTCTGTACTAAAGACAGGCAAAAGCTCATCAGAATGCCCCACTGAAAAGCAGGCTGCTTTTAAAAAATCACATTCATTTCTTAATTAAAAAATATTTTAAAAATTGTTATATCAGATTTCCCCTGCTCCCTTTTCATTTTGGGACTTTTTTCAGTAGCAAAATGGAAAAGGGCTGAATGTAGTGAAAAAAAAGAGGGAGTAAAACCAAAATCAACATACCTTTTCCAAAACTTTACAAATAAATAGCTCTTTCACTAATTCCATGAAAAATACTTGCCATTTTTCACTTTTTAAAATGAAAATAAAATGTGAAAAGTTAAATTGACCCAGAGCCAGTAGGTTTAGGAGTAGAGAAGACTACACCTTATACATGTACCTCCTACCCACATCTTAACAGATTAGTGCTGAAAACACTTTGCATTTTCAAAAAGACCTTCTGCTTTTCCAAAAATTTTCACACATACCCCCAAGTCCCCACACTATTTGAAATGGTTCCGTTCTACTTTTGGAAATACAGGATTACAAAGTTCCTTTACAGTGACATTTTTAGCCAGATCTCAATGAACAGTCATCCATAAAAACAGCTTATTAAGAAGTGGCTATAAAGCCCCTGAATTCAGACAACATGACCATGCTAGTTAATATGAAGATAAACTAATATTCTGCCTTGAAATCACTTATTAACCTACAAGAGGGAGGTGCATACATAAGACTGACAAGTACCTGCAGGCATTAAAAGTAGCACAAGCCTCCGAGCATGAGCAAAACGAGTAAGATTTTCCAGGAAAAAAAAGCTGTATTATATAAGATGTTAATCTCAGAGAAATGTCTGCAGGTTTCTGTACCTCCCTATTATTAGTAGAAGTGTAGAAGGTCAAAAAGAAGGGGGAAAAGGACCAACTGAGGCATGGAAAGGTTTCTTTACAAGAAACAGTGAAGCAGGCTGGGACTGCTGAGATGCTCTGGGAGATACAGCAAAAGGATACAAAATGTGGAATTTCACAGGGATGGACTATAGGGGCTGTTTGTGCTCAGTTTCTTCAATATACAAATTGGGGACATCAAACTAAGCTAGCAGCTGGCAGGTTCAGAACAATTAGAGAGTTCATTATAAAACTCATAGCTGGTCTAGCAACCCCCATGCCGTGTGATTTTGTTCACATTAAAAATTGCACATAGGTTCAGGAAAAAGATGCACAGGTTCACGGAAGAGAACCAGCTGGAGATTGCTGAACACGCAGACAAATATCTGCTGGGGGAGCGTGGGGACAAGCTGCCAAGTCTTTAAATCCTCAAGACAGTTGGAGTTCAGTGCCTACCCTGATCTCCAAGGGGCACACTGGGGTGGCAGGTGCACAACCATCCTGACTAATAGCCCACTTGAATACTTCTATTTTCTCTCCTGGATACCTGTAGAGATGATTAATACCACTACACGCCCAGCCTGTTTTCCTGGTTCCTGCCAGCTGTTTGGCAGTTGGGCTTTTTAAGCGTTTAGTCATCTGCCTGGTCTTTTGCTGGATATCCTGCTTTTATATTAATACATTTGCACTGAAATACAGTAGGACTAGGGGTTCAATTATTTTTGAAAGCTGCATCCTGAATTCCCCAAATCTGGACAAGAAACATAAGCTTAATGATGGCAGTCATATTTTTATTTGAGTACTTGATGTACAGAACTCTTAAAAGTTAACACCTGGAATTATTTCTTATAGTCACCATTGTAAATTATGATCTAGGTAACTGTAAGAAAAGGACATTTTGTCTTGAAGCATTTCCCATTCTCAAAAAAATTCCTCTTCTCCCCCTAGGGAACCTCAAGCAATTTGAAATGCTTCCACTTTATTTTTATATGTATGGGAAGACTGAATTTTGTAAGAGTAGACCTACACTTTACCTTGGCTGGCTAACCAATGTATTTATTTATCATCTCATTTAAGTTATCCAAGATTTCTCTGAAGTACAGAAAATTGCTGCCCTGAGGCAGACTAGATCTGCACAGGTATGAAAAGTGGTAGAAAGAGCCACAGCTCTACAGACTGAAAAAATAAGTTTAAAGCCACAAAATAACATAAAACCACATACCCTGTCATGCACCTTCCCAGCTGCAATAGCACAGTAGCCCTGGGCCCCATAAACTGTGCCTTTCCCCAGCCTGGACAGACAATACTGTCTTCCCAAAGAGGTCATGAAATGCTTAGTGCTACTTAGCTATACTGAGCTTAAAATATTTAATACTAACAGCTTTTTTGCAATGTTTGAAGGATTAAGTGAAAGAAGGTAAGTAATTTTGTACAATCGAGTTTGAACTTTGTAGCTAATAACAGAAAGAAGAAAAAATATTTTCACTCAAAATTCAGGAGACTTTACAGTTTTCTACAAGTTGATTTTGTCCTTGTGTTTATTCATTGATTCCCTCTCCCCACTGCATGTGATTTATTGCCCATGTTGTACACCTTGTTCCACAACGACAAAATGAATGACTGCATTAAAAAATAGTTCCTTATAGAGACATAAAAATAGAATTATTCCTGTTGTCATTTATTACCTGAGTTATATTTGTTATTTAACGTCTATATTTAACAGGAAAGTAAATGATATTTCACATTTAAGCTCAATATCAAAGCTACACTGGTTTATAGCATTTGAGGTCCTTCCTCACTAAAAAAAAAGTAGTTTCTGCTAAATATTATCAACCTTGATTCTCTTCTCACACACACATTGAAGACTTGGTCCAGAAAAATCCTCCCACTCGTGCCACGAGCATCTCCAGAGCTCTGGTGCTGTGGCCAGAGGCTTCACAATTTCAGCCTCCACTGAACACTCAGGCACGTACCAGCTCTTACCTGGTGCTACAGCTGCTGCCACAATAACGATGTTTTCTTGAGAGAGGGAAAACTGATAAAATGATGTTAAGCCAAAGGGTATGGACAGAATCTCATTTTAAAGTTCAAACAATAATATTCATACCTTTCTGCAAACCACCCTCCAAGTAAAGAAATGCTTAAGAAGTTCATGTTTCCTAAATACTGATGAACAGTTCCCTAAAGCTGTTCCCCTGCACATGGTGAACATCAGGAGTGGTGATGCATGCAAATGACTAACCCATTGCTGGAATTAAAATAATACACATGCTTATTCTGAGTCCAGCTGCTGACTTCAGATCTTGTTATTTGAGATGTAGCAAGACTTCAACAGTTAGAAATTTAGATTAAAAGTTATCACAAATATCAATTTGAAAAGACCTAAAGATCTAAAGTTATAAGAAAACATTAACCAAATCATTGGTGCAGCAATTATGCTTTTAATAGTTGCATTCTGAATACAGTTACTTCTCTAAGAAATGTTGCCACTGAGAGAGAAACTTAAGAATTTTTACAAGTAAAAGTAAGGTAAGGCCTAGAAAAGCAGTCAACAGCTATAATGTTGGATCATATTTCTATCTCTTTCACTGCATATCAGTCTCAAAGCTAAATTTCATAAGAAATTATTTTAGAAAAAAAAGAGGGACAAAAGGGATTTGAAGAGAGGTTATAAACAGCAGAACAGGCTAAGTGTAGACATTTACAAGCTCTTGGAAAAATCATGAAACCTTGCAAAATACACATAGATTTTTGTCTGAGCTTGTAAAGTGTAGATGATCAAGGTTGGAACTGTAGAGAGCACAGAGAAATCATCCCATGCAGTACTAAAGGAAAGCCTGTTTAAAAGGGTTTTAGTGAGACATGCATGGTGTGAGCCATGGTGGCTCAGTCTTTAGCCAGATAAACTGGTTAAAAAGGGATTTTGTTAGAAGTCATGCTCTTCATACAAGAATTCACATTCTGTTTAGCACTGCCATGGATCTGCATGACAATGTATTTTGTCATATCTTGTCACACATTTCTCTGAGCAGCTGATATACCAGCTCCTGCACTACCGTTAACTTTCAAGTTTCCCTTCAGAGATGCAGTTTCTAACGTTTTGTAAAATACCTACCTTTAATACAGAGAAAATATGCAAGTCCATAGTGCTTGAAAGCCTGAACCCTATCATGTTACAAGCTATCAGAAGAAAGGCTATAGCCCACAAACTTGCAGTGACATGAAGTGATAGATAAGTGAACACAGGTAAGTGACAGCCATGGAAAGAAAAAGCCTCAACCCATGCAGAATAGCCGACAATGTTCATTGACTTTACACAGTCAATGAAATCCAATTGCTTTGCATCAACAAGTATGAAGACCAATACCCCAAGAATGCCAGCAAAAAAGGGCAGTAGTTCAGCCAGCCACCAACTCAGCTTACTAACAGCATATTATCTTAATTTTTTGCTTTGAACTGACTTCACAGTCACTGCGAAAAATTGTTTCATATCAAGCTACAAAACACTCACTTGTTCTTTTTCAGAAATTGTGAGACTGTGGCTACGTAACTCCTGGAACCCCATAGTTCTGTGTTGAAATCAGAGTCCTGCACAGAATAGCCCAATACCCCAATGGAGAAGTGGTTGTGTGCTTTCCATCTCTCCTGTTGGTTTTTAATGATTGAGTTGCCTCTACTGGAACCTCTCCTGAGCTCCGCAGGGAGCCTCCCACCACTCCACATATGGTGGGTAATTATGAACTGCAGTGGGTAATTAAGGAAAACATGTTATACCTTCATGATTTGAGACATCAGTGGCTGCAATAAAAATGTGGTTTGGAACTCAGCTGTTATTTGTATCCACAAGGAGCAATACATTGTTATTGTTAATACCTATGTGCAAAGCTTTGTCCTTTCTAGATATATGATTTTTAACTATGGGCAGACTCTCCAAAACACTAATAAATGTATCAAAAGCAAACACTGTAGAAATGACTTTGTATAATATTGTAGCATAGTTGCTTGTTCCTGCATCAACCATCTTGTTCTTTTCTGTATTTTCATGTTTATTATGTACAAAAATAAGTTATAAGAGCTTCTTTCTTAGTAGCTCTTGTGATGAAATCTATTTATATACTGTCTTGGAGCTGCCACCAGGAACTACTAAGGAACTTCTGTATAAGCTATGGCAAGTCTTGTGCCAATGACTGCTGTTTGACTGATTCCATGGAATATTTTTCTTCCATTGATCCTGGCAAAACTTCTCTTTGGGGAAATACACATTTTGTTGATGGACTATTGCTAGAATGGCCCCTGCCATAGTCACGAGACAAGTCTGAAATACATTGACTTAAACTGAATCGTGGATCCTGATCACCATCTCTACATGTTCTGGGGAGAAGTGCCCTCTTCTCCGTCCTCTCAGCACACATGAACAACCCCTGAGCCAGCAGAAAACTACACAATCGAATTAACATGCTGATAGATCAGACATAAACACCTCTGAGACATATTCACAAATTCAAGTTTGGTACTGCAGTAACGCAGATACCCATATTTTGGTTACGTATAACAACTGAGAACATGACACGACGCACTTTCCTTTAGACTGACAGGGAATATCTGTTTTCTTAAATTTTTATGCTAGACATAATGGGATCGGTCTCCTCATTGGCCTTTAAACACTAAAATGCTAGACAGAACTGATAATGAATAAATATAGCAGTATCTCTCATATACATGATCGGCTTGTAGTTGTGGAATATCTTGCTCCTTATTAATAATTGAATCTTGTTCAGTCAAGCTAAGATTATTAAAATGCTTGACATTCAAGCTCCATAAACACTCTTGGCATGGCAATTGCCTGGAACAAGTAGCCCGAGTGCTAATACTCTCACCTTCCTTCTCTGTTGGGCAGTTAGATAATGTCAAGTGAAAAGCCCAGAGGAGCCACAAAATAAGGAAAATTTGTTAAGAGTAGCGGGTCAGTGATGCTAAGTCTGAGTTATCCCCAAAGTCACAAAGAAGAGCAAGCAGAGCAAGCAGAGAGCAAAGAAGAAACGGGCCATGGCTGCAGAGTCAACTTTATTGCTGAGCTGGTTTCAGAGCCTGGCTTCTCAAGAGCAATTGGTTTTCACTGGGATCTGTGAAATGCAGATTTCAAAGTCCACGTCTCCCTAAGCCTGCAAAGTGTTCAGACTCAGGACCCAAGTGCACAGCACATCTGTGATCAGCAGAGACACCAAGCAACTCACGGGTCATATACTGGAGACACAAGTGAAGGAAAAGACAAAACCGAATCCTGGGAACAGAGAGGAAGGCAGGTGACAAATCATCCTGGCAAATACTTTTTTACTGTAACAGATAGAAATAACCTTGGGTACACTCTTAGTCCCTGTCAAACAAACACACCTTACCTGAAAACCTGGAATTTTTTTTAGCGGAGACCTTAAAGAAAAAAAACACTGCATAGCAATACTTGAACAGCTTAAAAAAACTCTGTAAGCTACTCCGCAAACCTTTAAAATATATTTCCTAATATTTAAGTACACAGTTGTCACTGTAAGTTCAATTAAATTCTGTGTGTTGAAGTGCTGAAGTCTGAGGATTTATTTGATTCCTCAAAATATAAGGAGCTACTATATTTGTTCTGTTTTGTTAAATTAAAACATGAGGAAGTTTGGCGGATTAGAAAAGAATCTGAGGATCTACTTTACGTAACACGGGGGTGTTTAGTAAGATTGTTATCCAGCATGTTTTTAAAGCCTCAATCTTTAGAGCCAAAAAACCCAGTTCAACTACCGTGCACAGATAAGCTTATGACTTGATTTGCAAAGTACCAAGCACTCAAAAAGCTTCCTCTGTCCTAACTATAATACAGCTAAAGCAGGGACATGCAGACAGTTTAAGTACACTGCCCAAAATTGCAGGGATTTTGAACAAACAAAAAAACCCACCAACACTACAACGGCAGAAAATATCACAAATATGGACTGTTTACATGCCAGTCATAGTCAATAGGGCCCTCATGGGGTTTGACAGTCTATTCAAAAGACCAGAACAAAATTCCATGTTGTCTTCCCAGTGACCTCTGAAATTATGCAATTATGTCATAATTCTGTCCTTTTCTTCCCTAGGAATTTCATAGGAGATGCAGAACTTGCTCACACATTTGCTTCCTCCAGGTGCGCAAGCTCTGAGAACACCCAGGATACCCACAAATCAGTTCCACTACTCACTGGTGGGTGGTTTATAGTCATACATTGTCATCTCCAATTCCAAATAGTTAACATTTTGTTCTTTTTCTGCTTTTTCCTTTTGCAGTGAAGAATAATTTTTGACATCCTGCTTCATCTTCCTTAAAACTTGATTTACAGGTCTAAGATTTTGGAGAGATGGCAGGATTGCACGATACAAACGAGGAAAGGATGTGTTTAATGGTTTGGCAAAAGTAATAAAATAGTAACAGGGCATTTTTTAATGTATGTTCGGCATTACCCCAGATAAGTCAATTAATACCATATAAAAATCAGAAATCTAGAAGTTTTCTGCTAATAAATTCCCATCTGCAAGCTCACTGCATTCAAAAGGACCAGTATGGAAGGAATCCGAAAGCTCCACAGTGGTGAGGACCTGATATTGTGGATACTGGTAGCATCCACAGTTTGGGAGAAATATTATCCTCAGAAGCTATTACAGAGGCATCGAGTAGGAATTGAGTAAGTAATGGTTATTTCTCTAGATGTTGTGTACTTCTAGTTAAGAGTTACAGCGCAGCTATGCTGAAGGGTAAAACCTGACAGAACAATAAAGCAAAATGAGTCCATTATCCCAAGTAAAGAAGCCTCTGATTTCTCTCAGGTTTTTGTTCAATTCTGAAAAAGGCAGCAGGTGCCTAAAAACATCTTCTGAACTAATATTGTCATCATCAGCAACCTTAGGATTTATACAGTCATTTTCATCTCCAAAGCACTTCATGCACATTAAAGCAGTTAATCCTTGCGAGGCTCTTGTGAGCCATGGTCATTACAGTCATCCACTTCGCCCCAAGAGAATAAAGGGGTTATTTTCCTCCAGGATGTCCTGCCGACTGACTCAACGCTCATCTCCTTTACAGCCCCAGATGAGCCATGCAGTGGCGTCCCCTGTGCACAAGCTTTCCCTCACATCACTCTTCATGGCACCGTCTCTTCCCAGCCCTCCGCACCAGAGGAAAGACCTACTTCCCAGGTACGTCATTTACAGCTTATGTACTAATGCCAGAGGAAAACTGCCTTGCACATCTGATAAATCTGCACTGACAGAAATAACGATGCTGGTGTAAAGGAGATGAGAGAAGAGTTACACCTCCTCCTCTCAGAAAACTCCCTGAGCCAGCACTTTATTGTGGCTGCTTTTTGGCTGGGATTTGGCAGCAGGGGAGGAGGTTGAACGTGTCTCTCACATCTGCTCCGTGATGATCACTGTGCCAAATTCAGGTGGGTTTGGGCGTTTCTTTTGTTCTTTTCTTCAGGTATAGGCAGTGTCAGCATTTCCATTCCTAATTCCATTCCCAGTTCGTGATCAGAGCTCACATCACATCAGCCTCCACAGCTCCACATTCATGGCAGGCTTTCTGTTCCTGTCTCTCCCCCTCTTTTAATGCAGCAAACCCTTGAGCCCTGCTCCCATTTCCACCAGCATCCTTTTGCACAATGTCTCAAAATAACACATTTCAAGTTCAAATGGGCATTTTGGGATTAAACTTGACTTTGTCAGAAGAATTCAGAATAGGTCCCATCAGGATGCAGGTAGCGCTCACTCATTTCTCCCTTCCTGCCCTTTTCTCCTACACCCTTGTTTGTTTGGGTTTGGGAGTTTTTCGTTTGGCTTTTTGGGGCTGGTTTTTGTGGGGTTTTTTGGTTGGTTGGTTGTGTTTTGTTGTTTTATCTTCTGCTCTGGGGCCAGGAATGGAAGAACATCTCAGGCCTGATTCTTTCCCTCCCTTCTTTTATTCCATGTAACCAAACCAACAGTAACTTCAGGGCCTTGCAAGACTGAAATAATAATTAACAGGACTGAAACAATAATTAACACAAAGTATTGAAGTACCAAACTAAGAAGCAGGAAGGATGAATGTTTAACACTCTTCTACTGCTTCTCTAAAGACAAACAGATTGATTTTTAGGATTCACCTCCACAGCATTTCAAACTGCAATGAAGTAACTTAATCAGTATGAGACATTGATCTGGGAGTCCAAGTAAGATGTCACCATCGTTTAAATTCTGCTGGCTGAGACACCTGTGTGTAAAACCTCATTTTAAATCTCTGTATTCAGAGGGCAGTCAATATGTTGCTTCGCTTCTATAATTTCACATGGGCTTGTGCACTGAAGACAAAAAAACTTAAACCTAAAATATTCAGCGTGCTGCAAAGGATTAACCCTTCTGAATCCAGTCTGACTTGTACACGCAACAGACGAGCGCAGGTTTGCAGAAGATGATGTGCAAATGCCAGATGGAGATTATCCATTCCTTCCCGTGTGAATGTCTGAGGTTTACTGCATTACAGTGGCACAAATAAAGAAATAAAATGCTTAAAATGTTATCACTGAATTCCGTATATGGTGATTGAAACTGGAGGAAACTATGCACTTGAGTGATGAATACAGTGACACAGGAGATACTTGATACATAACCATGTTAGCAATTTTCTTCTCAGATTTTTTTCTGCCTCACTTATTTACTGAATCCAAGTTCACAATGGAAGATGATCTTCAATAACACACCAGTGGAGGAAGCTTCTCCTCTTGTTAAAGTTGTGATATGCTATTCTGTTGTTCACTGTGTATCTCTATGTCCTAGATACTTTGGCAGTACTGAAAGGTCTTATCTGTGACACTGAAGCTGCCTGTTCAAGAGTGATAAGGAATTTATTTTGCTGTGGGGAAAAAAATTCAAAGGAGAGAGATAAAACTTGTGGATTTCTCTTTCTGCCCCTGCTGGAGCACTAAAGTAGGGGGGAAACTTCTACCTTTAGCACTGAGAATTGCCTCATTTTAAACACATCTTTCCACTAATGTTCAGTTTTCAAAATATATATATATATTTGCTCTTCTCAACCACCTTAACAGAACAAACTGTTGCCCTAATTCCTCACCTCCTCTTTCCCCAACCACCAGTAACAAATAAGGAGTAAAAGCACGTTTAAACTCTCCCACCTGAGGCCATCATCATTTCCCTGGGGTGGACTTAAACCACACAGGTGAAGGGATCAATTTGGGTGAAGGGACATTGCAATCAGAATCTCACCAGCAGCTCCACATTAATCAAGTGATGGATACAGCCATCAGACATGGCCCTGATTTAGTGAGGGAGAGTTACCCACCAGTCTAACTACAAACAGGTGACATGTCAGGAAGTTAAAACCATTAAAAACAAGGAAAGAAATAGAGGGATTTATTGAACAAAAGTTGTCTTGAGGAAAAAACAAACCAGTAATCACACAATTTTTACTATTTAAAGGTCTGCTAAAGAACTACATGTGGCTGATATGTTCTGGAAACATTAGTTTTAGTAAGAACTTCCATTCAACAATTAAAATTTTATTTTAGTTAAGACTTCCACATTTCATTTAATTTTTTGGTGATAGTACTCACTGAAACACATTTTGGATGAAAAAGTCTATTTGGAATTTGGTACTAGCCTTTTACATGAAGGAAGGAAGGAAATAGGGAGGGAGAATGTAGTATTTCTTATATGTATCTCACATGCTCCCATAAAGAACACTGATATTTTCTGACTAGTTATGATAAAATTAAAAAAACCAAATTTGTATGAATCAACAAGGAATTTGCTGTAAATCCGTCCAACTTCTACATATAGATCAATCCTTTCAGTATTCTAGTAAACAATCCTGTAGCTGGTTTATATAAGGATTTATCTGACTAAGATGGCAAATTCCAGATATACAAGCTGTTAACTTTGGTTTGAACTGTAATACCTGCAATTATTAGTGTCCTACTGTGGCAGTTCAGAAAGTCTTATACTGTGAAATAGATAAAACAACATGTAATTACAAGTTTAGTTCTGTCCAAAACAAAGCACTCTTCAGTCTCCCCCACGCAATCCTTTTGTTTCCCTTGCAGCTTTTGTTTCCTGCCCAAATATCCAAATTAATCATCTTCCTTCAAATTTAAAATGCATTATGATCACCGCAAAGCAAAACCTGAGAAACATTCCCATTGGCATTTTGCTCTCAGAATGGATTTAGCAACTCTCAGCATAAACTACCAAATCTGTCGTGCTAAGATTTGCGAGATGGGATGCATAAAACATGCAACGAGACAGACTCACTGCAAACACATTTTACAAGAAGGTACAGTGTAGCTCTCAATCTTACCAACATTCATTAAACTTTCTCCATTGATGACAACTGGAGAATGAGTTAAATTAGCACACAGCTTAAAGTGAAATCAGCTGTTACCATGACCCTGTAGATTCCACAAAGAATTCTATCATTAAGAATATTGTTTTCTGGAAACTTTTGCTTAAGCTAAGGTGAAATTTCAGTTTTAAACAAATATGGACTTCTGCTTTCCTATTGCACTTGTTTACAACACAAAACATTTCTGATATTCATCTGTTCACTTACCGATAAAAACATTATGAATAGAAAAAGCTGTTAGAAGTTTTCTGTATGTTGTTTTCAACCACACATGGTTGTGTGTATGTGTATGTTTTTTTCCTTTTGTGTTTTTTGGGGTTTTTGGTTGGTTTTTTTAGCAGCCCGAGCAGTGTAATCAGTCACATGTATTTTCCTGAGGGCAGAGTATTTTTGTCTCAAAGAATGGTGGAAGCTGAGGAGTATCTAAGCATACATGCTGAGCAGTGGCATGCCAGGAAGAAATGGAGTATTTAGGCCATTAAAGCTTTCTCAGTGTCAAAGATGTTATGGATTAAAGTGGTATAAAAATTAGCCTCTTACCTCTAAGTCAGGTCTAAGGCACTTTAGCAGCACAATTTAGGAAGCTGCTCGGTGGACAGACAGAGACCTTCTGTCTCCCGTGCAGCCCATCTGGCATCTCTCACAAGCACCGAATTCACTTATCCAACACAAACAAGTGAATAAGCCCTGTGTGTTTATCACTTAACAGAATTTCATTTTAAAGGGAACTGAAAAAAAAAAATAGGAAGGAAGGAATCAGTCTATTTATACAACAGACTGTGCACTGTTCTTCTTGGTCAGGGCTAATTTCATGCACTGATATCATTATTTGCACGCTTTGCTGATTGGCAATGGAAGAGAGACACTAACTCACACAAATTGAAACTGAGTAAATGAATAAGGTTGTTTTATCTCCCTAAAATGGAATAAATTCTAGTGGTTTATACAGATGAATACTATTATTCTGGCAGTCACACCTCAGTGCATAAATACTGTTACTTGGGAAGAAATCTGCATGCATCTTGGTCACCAAGCCAGGATTCCTTCGAACAAGAAGAAGCTAGATTTTATTCCCCCCTTTTCTTTGAGCGGTAAGAAAATGAGCTGTGAATTCAGCTGCAGAAATAAACCTTGCAAATGTTTGAGGACTCATTCTCTCTTGGGCTGAGTAATAGGCAGACCAGTGCATTGATTGCCTTCTCATTCAATGCTTAGGAGTCTTGAGACACTAAAGGTCGCTAAGGTCCTACTTCTAAATGCCATGATAGCTGAATCATAAGATTAAGAAACTATTTTTTTTTAATTTATTAAAAGCCTCAAGTATTTAAACCAGATTGCTGTGTAAGAATCCTCATTTCATTTTGTATAAGGAATGAAAAATTTCAGTCTACAGGCTCTCAAAAAGTACTTGATTCCTATGGGCTGCCAGTTTATTGGGAGC
The DNA here is from genome assembly GCF_037038585.1 of Patagioenas fasciata. Taxonomy (NCBI): domain Eukaryota; kingdom Metazoa; phylum Chordata; class Aves; order Columbiformes; family Columbidae; genus Patagioenas; species Patagioenas fasciata. The sequence goes on along the minus strand of NC_092527.1, from coordinate 37,383,084 downwards.
AAAAGAGTGCTCACACAAATTTGCTCTTCTTCAGTAAAACAACACACACATTCACAGGCCAAGTGCTGCGTGTCTTTATCTGAGAGGTTGTGTTCTTTTACAGGATCAAATCATCTCCCAGGATAATAGTTTTAACAGTCTACTAATGATGCTGCGAGCACTCTGGGGCCTCTCATGTGATTAATGGACTAAATATGCATTTATTTGGCTTTACAAGTTTTCCTAAATCAGGATAAATTATCACAAGGCTGCTCCATACAGCCTTGTACAAGATGCTTCATAACAGACAAGGGCAATGATCCTATTCTAGCTATTGTTGATGGTCAACTAACATCATTAAGGACTGGGTAAAGTCAATTCATTAGGCTCTTAAAAGTGTAAAGTGAAATCAAGGGTAGAAGTCTGGTTGGGTAGGAAAGAATTACAAATATAGAAACTTAAAAATAAATTTTAGAAGAGAAAACATAACATACAACAATAACCAAATATGAAATACCACAAAAAATAAAACATACACAAGACATATATATTTAATTTCTGCAGAAATTACTGGTTTGGCTCAGGGTAGCAAAATCTTTATCACACACCGTGAAAACAGCAGTTTAACTGATGTAGCTGGCAAATCTGAGGCAGTTTCACGGGTAAAAGAAAACATTCCTTCTGTATTATAATTAGATCGGTGCTTTGTAGCTTATTTCTTTGTACCATTATATAATTTCCTCTGACTTATTCACATTCTCTTGTAATGACCATCGTTAAGTGATAACACTTGAAACTTCAGAGAAAGAGCATTCAAGATCATAACAAATAAATAGCGTAGAAGAGCTTTGGCTATTGCACTGCGATGTCAACTAAAATTTTAGTCGTCATCATTCTTCTTTAACGAGGAGGCAGTTTACTGACAGTAAACGAGCTGGGACTAACGTGTTTGTAGTGCATACATCTAAGTCATCTATATTCTGTTTCCCGTGGTACAGAGGAAAAAGGACAAAAAATAAAACAGGCACAAGTATATTATTGGACTTCTATCATTCCAACAAAACTAGCTGTCATCGAATTACATTTTCCAGAGGTCATTGAAAGTCAAAACAACAGCAGCAGTTGGGTTGAAGACCTCAACCGCAGCCTTGGTGCGAGGCTCAGTCTTTCAGGGTCCTTCCACTGCTCTTTTCATGACCGTCTCTCTCCAGCCAGGTTACAGTGGCTCTGCATTGTCCTTCTTGGGTCCCCAAGGCTCCAGAGAGCACATGTCGAACACATTCCTGTTTTTCATTTGTATCAGTGGTTGGTTTTCACACCACTCATAGTTCAGAGCCAGGCACAAGACCGAAATCGAAGGCATGGGGCACAGCACGGCATTGACAGCATTGCCGGCCCTGCTTCTGTTTGCCATTCAACACGGGCCAGGATATTTAATCTCTTTGATTGAGCCCCAGCCCCATGGCAAGAGGCCAGGTATGTCTGACAGGCTCAGACTTGCACCCTCTATGTTTGGCCATCTGTGAAATGGATACTTAGCACTTGTTTTCTAAAATGTCTTCTTTTAAGTTGTAACTTTCAAATGAGCTTTGGGAAGCCACAGCTCTAAATCCCAGTCAGATTTCACAGAAACTTGGCCAAGTTTATCCTTTAATCTCCTTAGAAATCCCAGGCTGCATTTTATTTTACTTTGTTTCCTCAACTCTGCTTTGTTTTCTGTTGCTCGAGTCCATCCATTTCTGGAATTTCTCATCCAGCTGCATGGGGCTTATGAAAAACCACTACTCTGCATGGTGAGTGTGCAAAGCTGGTCAACCCCACATGTAGGGTAGCGTCTGCAATGCCAATGCTTTTACACAAAGGGAGGCAGGTGGGAGAACCAAACATACATTAGACAGCAAGGACTTCTGATTAAATTAGATTTTCCAAATCCTAAGAAACCACACCACAAGAATACAGTTCATCATCACACACCGTTTTCTTAAGCACCAGTTTTAAGAGGCTTCAGGGTGAGTTTGCAGGACCCGGCCATTCTGGAGACAAGCACATTCAGCCCACATCCTGATGTTTCAGGCTGTCCATTTCCCACAAGGAAAGCTCTTCAGCTTTGAGAAGCAGAGGCTTTGGGACACCATGAGTGCTGCCCACCTGGACCTGGGACCAGCTCACAGCCAGCCACCCTGGCAACACAGCAGATGATCTTGACTCCCCAGAGACAAGCAACATGGGGGTCTAAGTGCCACCACTTTCTCGTGGCTGGCTCTGTCACCAGTATGTCATGTCCCCTCAGACATTTTTCTGTGGGTTTTTCCCCCCCTCTCCTCCACTTCCTAAGATGTCGTTTGCTTCTCTTGTCTATAAATCTAAAAGCCTTTGGGGCAGATATTTTTCTGACTGCCTATTTGTACTGGCAGAAACCTCAGCTGGGTTCTCCCAGGCCTTAACTTATAATTCCCTGGCTGGTTCTTTCTGCCTGAAGCATTGAATTTTTCTCTCAGACAGTGAGCATTTCAGAACATGAATCTGGAAATCTACATATAGCTTTATTACAAAAGTGTTTATGCTCCTAGTCCTTCCTTCTTCCAATAGCTGCATAATGAAAGCAAAAATCTCTCATAATAAAATTTCATGTAGACATGCCTGGAGTATGAAATCAGAAGGAGTCGGCGATGGGAAAAGTTGCCATCAATCATGGCAGGCAGGCTGCTCCCCCGACAGTAGTCGGAAACAGAGGCAGAAACATTCAGTAATTCAATAACAGCTGCAGTATAAAACCAAGGAGAAACATTACGATGCTAGTCACTACATACTTAGTATTAGAGCTTACCTGCATATCAAATTTGTGAGTGATGGGTACAGGAAAAAATTGTACTGAAGCCATCAAGCTGCAAATGCTTACTTGAAGGCTCTTGCTCTTAGTTTTTGTCTGAAGACAGTGATCAATGTGCTCTGACACCCACTCCCACACCCCCCCAAATAATCCAGGGAGAAAGGCACAACCAGAGGATGATTCACCCCTCCTTATCTCTGGAGAGGGTGAATTGACTGCTCCAGGGTTTTCCATTGTCTGTAAAGATGACTTAGATTAGAAGCCTGACTTCAATATAGCTGTTTCAAAGAAGCTTCTTTCAAAGTTCAACTTTTCTAAAGTCTTAATCAGATATAAGGTACTTTTAGACTTCACTCCATAGTACTTAACTAAGCACCATACAATCATTAACACATGCACCTTCATGTCATGTTACACATTTTATAAAGCAAGAGAATCAAGGTACCCTCTCCCCTGCTCCCTGAGAAACAGAACAGAAACTCTGACTTTCTTAATTCTTAACTCTTGCAGAATATTGCATACGTGTTTTGTTTAGGAACTGGGAGATACACAGTGTAGCAATTGCTCTAAGTACTCAAATTTCTCCAATCCTCTTCAAATACAAAACCCACATGAAAGCTTGGCAATCTTCTTTCATTCATAGAACAGAATGAAAAGATATTACTAATTTAAACCCCAAGTTCTGGATTTATCTAAAACATTCATAAATCATGGTTTAGACAGATAAAAGTGTTCTTGTTGGAGGAAACAAGTTACGTGTTCTTGGGTTCCTTTCAAACTTTAGATAGAAGGGTAAATGCTAATTGGGATTTTTATAACAAGCCAAAACAAATCACAACACAAAATATAAAAAAAAGCAATTATCACAGAATTCTTTGAAAGCAAAATCTAGACATATTCAATTCTAATTTAATCAAGTGAATAATTCTGAATACAAAGCCCAACAAGAGATAGCCATATAGTTCAGAAAAGCTTCCAGTGGCCTTCATGAATAACCCTGCAGGCCGGAACTACCCAAAAATCAAAGTATTAAATCAAAAAATATTTGCCTGTCATGTCATGTGAATTCAGGCAGCTGAAAATCATTTTATTGAGAGATAAAATCCTTGTAAAACGTACCATCTATCTTCAGGCAAAAAAAAAGTCAGAGCCATAAGTTATAATTATGAATTTTTTCTCTCCACGGATCTCTACAACTCTTATTTTCAGACTCTTTCTGCGAAAAAGATGAAAATATATTGGGAAAGAGCTAGGTTTCTAGGAAAGAAAAATAGTGTTTCTTGTCAGCAAAACACACCACTGAGGTTATAGGAAACCTCCTAATGGACCTCTCCAGAAACCTTTAGTTTGCAAATGTGAAAAATAAAATACTAGCATGAAAAACTATATTCTGGACTGGGTCCTACGTGTCAGTGAACGTTTGTCCGCAAATATACGCAGCATACAGCACAAATATGTTTGGTCATTTTTTCCACTTGCCACATGCAGATCTGAATCATCAATCCAACAATGAAAATAGTGCCTGATATCATGCTATTGCAACAATTTAACATTTAGTCACCCATCGTGACAAAGCACATTTCAGTAAAAAGACAAAGACTCTATTTTGTTACTTTTATATATTTTTATATATATATAAATCCTTTAATCCCTCACTATGAGGAGAAAAAAAGGTCACTATGTTTTATCTGAATTTTACAAACTGGAAAGAGCAGCAGTGTAAAGAAACAATTAGTTGAGATTGTATCTCCAGCATGAACACTAATTCAGCCATTCCAGAAATAAATCTTACAGACTTATTTTCAGCAGAAGCCAAATGAAAAAAAAACACCCACAATTTGAATTATGTTACACGAAATTTTCTTGATGGAGGAAGTGAATTTGCATTTTATGGCTGTTTATATATATATTTGTGACACATGTAATATGGTACGACCTTCAGAAGTAACAAAATTCATGTTTTCATCTCATCAGAAGCTATTTAGCATGCTGCAGTTTGCCATCACTCCAAACTGTGAAGTAATAAACTTGCCGGTCTTATTTCCCTGAAGCATACGGACTCCTGGCTGACACTCTGAACAGTACAAACTAATTATCATTGCTCTATAACAACAGGACTTATGCAAGGGCAACTTTTTTACCAAAGCATTCTCTTAATGGCTTGACAAAAATACATCATTTTCCTTTAGCTGCTTGGAGTTATCTTCAGCTGAAATCAGGTGAATTGCAGCTTGTTCCTCCAGTATAACCTTTGAAATAACGAGGAACAATATTTCTGTTCACCTTTGTGTATCCAAATACAGAACAAAAATTGCCACTGCTAAAAATCCATGACTGACAATGGGACTAGGTTGACAAGTGACAAAACAGCATTACAAGTAGTCTTTCACAATAACTAAATAAATATCTCTTTTGTAACTTCTTGGCTTAGGGTAATATTCTTAAGCTTCACATAAGGGAGTCACCATCCCTGGAGGGGTTTAAAAGGCATTTAGGCGAGGCTCTTAGGGACATGGTTTAGTGCTGGAGTTGGGTTATGGTTGGACTTGGTGATCCTGAGGGTCTCTTCCCACTGAAATGATTCTATGAGTTATAACACGCTTACTAAATGCAATGGATTAAGACTATCCACTCAAGCTTTATAGCACTTAAGGATAAGGGTGAAATGGAGTTGTTTGTGTTTAGGAGACAAATACACAGGTGAATCTGATACTTCAGTTTTTAGCCACCTTCGTATCAAAGCGAGCTTTGTGCTGTTACCAAACAGAAAAATGAATGATATAAAGGATTAGAGCATAGTCGAGCAAAAAACAACATAATTAGGTGACACTCTCAACACCCAAACAGCTTGACACGGTCCAAAATGTCTCATAATTCTTTTGATTAAAATGTTACATCCCACAAAGTACCACAGGTAGATGATCTTTCTCTGTTCCACCTACTGACAATCCATAAATAAGGCACAATGACACACGAGATCAGTCTGTAGAACAGTGGGAAGCAGCTTAATTCAAGAATGTTTTTCTTAGGTTAGGAATAGGCTTTATTATTATCTTGAGTATAAACCATATAAAACATATGATAACAGAAAAATTTTATAGAAGCCCAGGTAACTTCTTTTGAGCAAGCCTGAGGCACATGTGGAAGGACTGACATTCTGCAGATCTTCCTTTCACAGCTGAGGGGTGACCTCCTCAATGTCACAGGTGGCTTATTCACATTTTCACTCTAATTAGAAAGCTGTAACTCTGATCATGCAAAAGTAGAAGAAAATAAAAAGGAGTTTTGACTTGTATGTGTGCTTTGAGGTATCACGTGAATTGTCCAGAAAACCCCAAAGTGAAGGCACAGCGATCAGGAGATGTGTGCACCTCTCTGAGAGAAAGTTGTCCTAAGATGAAGAAACTTCATTCCTAAGATCTGAAACCTGCCTTAAACTGTAGTTGGAAAAAGTTTTATTGCCAAGTATACTCTAAGACTATTATATCTCTGAACACAATCTCTTTTTTTAAGTTAATTTGTAATTCTCTGATAAAGAATGTAAGTAATCATTCTGTTTTAGTTAAAAATAATAATTAAAAAAACCCACACACATGACAGGAATCCACACATCATGCTAACAACGTTTTGGGGTCCTCTACAACAGAAGCCAAACACGGAAGGCCCAGGGGACAGGTTGTTTCCCCGTCAATCCGCTTAAATTTGATACCTAACACCACGAGATGCCAGACTGTACAGGTTTTCCACAGTGGGTCTTTCTGATAAGGAGCAGGGACAGCCAAAAAATTGATCACATTTATCAGAGCAGTGTGTTATTGACGGTTGAACACAGCAGACTGTTAGACAGCCCACTGTTTCCGAGGTACCTGCATTAGCATCTTGGTCCACACACAAAAACCATTTTGTAAACTTGCTTTAAACATAAGGATCACCTAGATAAGAGAACTGATTTTTACCCTTTCTCCATAAGGTGCTGGGTCTATAAAAATGCATAAAAGAGACAAGTGTTAAGTCTGGAAACAATCTGCCTGGAGCCACAATAATCAAAATAAAAATAAATTGATAAGCTAGTGAAGGTAGAGAGAAACCAACAGTTCTGTTGGAAATTCCCCAGGAAAACGTGTAGCTGACACAGTCTGTGCATCTCGTTAGGATCCCTGGCTCCCAAAGCAATACCAGTGGGAGCTGAAACATCTAGCTGATAGCTCAGCACGTTGTTCCAAAGTGTGGTGGTTATGCTTCCCACCGAGTTATTCAGTTATTGACATTTATTCGTACGAATCCATAGCAAAAGACAAATCACTGCTAGTGTTGTTTCAGCAAATAGATACACCAAAAGAGCAAAGAGCCATTAACACTGACTTATCAACCCTCACCTGGTTGTCCCACTTCAAGGCGTTTTTGGTGTCTTATTGAGATTTTGAAAAAAATTAACTAAAATTAAATAAATAAATAAATTTAAAGCATACAAAGAAACCAACACCACAACCCACACACATCTTACTTGGAAAGAATTAAGCAGGAGGAAACCCAAAAGGATAACAAGTCTTCAGTCCTCACAGTTTTTGGCATAGTTGGAGAGACTACTTTAAAGTTCTAAATCCTTTGAACACGATTTCTTTAAAAGAAAAGACAGGATTTCTTGCTTTAACTGTTCCCTTCACACACATCCCAAGAGCCTCTTCACATTCTTGCCAGCTCTAATTTAGTCAGGGAGATGGCCGAGGAGTTGACCTCTCTGTAAAGACAGAAATACCTTCCTTACTGTGCATACCAGTATTCCCTCTTTCCTTCATCATGCCAAAAATGTTATTTCATTCAAATAACTAACATGATTTCCAGCACTGAAGAAACAGGAGGGGCTAAAATGTACTTGAGAAAAATGTGTTTCCAGTGTATTTTAATCAAGATAGTTAAGAGAATGCTACACACAGGCAGTAACTGGTCTGTTACTGGGACTTCTCATGTGCAAGGGCCCAATGTCCTCAAAGACTTGGCTCGTGAAGGCACCAAGCGTTAGTGCAAAAGGATTTACTTCCTGCAAATCTTTCAAATTATACAGAAATTTCAAAGACTTGGGGTTATGCACCACAGAGTGGATCTTCAATACATTTTAAGTGACTGTCCTCAGACTGTAAATCCTTGTGCTACGAGATCAGCTCTTGCCAGGTTGTAGGACACCATATGTACCAATGAAACGGGCATGAGTCTGGACCACATGCGCAAGTAGTAACACAACATAAAGTTAAAAAAAATTTAACCATTGCATTATGAAAAAAACAAATATGAAGCTCATTGTTCTGGCAAGTCGTCTTCTACTCTGGTGGGACTTTAGTTCCTAATAACACACTCCCATTTTTAGGCTGTAAGTAGACATACTGTAAACTGTTAACTTCACTCAATAGCTAACAATTGGTGCTTCACATAACGATCCCGCATGTCTTGAACAAGAAAATGCATCAACAAGCAGACAAATTTCACACACACACATTATGATAGAATTCCTTTAAAGTTATGGCAGGAATGAATTGCAAAGTTCTGCAAAACCACCAGAAGGGCTCAGGAAGCCCACGGGCAGCACTGCAGTGTTGACTGGTGGAATACGGCTGGTTCCTTCATAGTTTAATTGAGTAATCATGAGAAACATTTTGGGTTTTTCTCTCCCTCCTGAAGCTGACAGTCTTTTAATTGTATAAAAAGTGGAGGACAAAAATTTTGAGCAATTCTTCATTTTGTGGCAAGTGTTCCATCTTACAGCACTAAACATTATGCCAGCTCAGTATTTGCTCATTCAGGAGATGTCAATTTTCTCTTACAAGCCATTAACATCACCTGGAGGGGAAGACCCAAAGACAGAAGATCTGAGGAGGATAAAAGCAGAAAAAGGAAGGGGAAAACAACAACAACAACAAACTATAACACCAATATAAGTTTGACATAGTACTACTGGTTTGATCCAGACAAGGTTTGGGAAAACGTAGCTATGGACTGGTGCTCTGCCATATTCATTTGACAGTTATCTTAAGGACGAGGTTTAAGAAGTGGATCTGTAGACACTTAAGCTGCAGAAAATTGCCAAGAACAGCAGTTGGGATTGAACTAAACCCTAAATGGTTTGTAACACCGACTTTTTGCAGAAATGGCCTCTCAATCTGTGTAATGCTGCTGTAATTACAATCAGGGTGCTCAGAGCAAAGTGCTTGATAACCCAGGGGGTCTGCCAGAACTGCAATCTCCCTGGGCATCCTTTCAACCCTGGAGGATTTGCATTCACCAGACTCCATCATTTGTTATTTTTCCAGACATTTTCTAAGAAAGAGCTTGTAAAAAGAGGCAGAGGAAATGAAATGCATGCAAGTTTGCAGAGGTCAGTCTCTATCTGATTAACATTTTATTTTAATATGGCCATACAAAATAAAAATAACTGCATACAGGAAAAATAAAAATCAAAATGAGCAAAATAATTTATGATGCTAAGCATAAGGAGGTTCTTTTCTTTTTTAAGCAAAGAAAATGAGAGAAATCTGTTCTCAGCTGCTAGAGGGGAAATGTTCTGCCATTTTGGAAGAACTTTAACTAGAGTCTGATTCATTTGAGATAGACATCCTCATTTACAGGAGACAACGGCAAATAGGTATCATTAGACTTGTTAGTCCTTCTGTAGTGGATTGTTTTTCACCACCTGCAGATTTCATTCATCTTTAAAAAAAAAAATCATGACAAAGACAGGGATAAAAAATTCCTCCTGACATCTTTCCTTACACCAGTACCATAAATCTGGATGATGAAGGCCAAATACCAGATAAATCTCACTACTCTTACGTTATTCAGCTGGCCAAGCTGTATAAATATTTATTTGTGTATTTAATAAATGATACTATTTTAGGAATCTTTTCTTCTGTCTGTGAGTCTTTGGTTTCCTTTTGCACCTGGTATGTTTTTCTACAGCAGAAACAGGCAGCCGCTGTCTTATGCTCATTGCATTCGGAAGGCAGCTTTGATTAATATTATCATCACAAAAGAACGTCATACCTATGAGTACACCAGGTCTCTAGATCTGAAAAACTAGCAGATATACGAGCAGAGTCAATGTGCATACATTTGCATTTTCTTTGCAGTGATTTCCATTGTAAAATTCAACACTGCTCTAGAGGCATAATCTAAAACCAGAGATCACCCAAGAAAGCAATATCTTCTGTACTTCATTTGAAGGTCAGATGTAATGATCACACTGAAGGCTATCAGACTATTGTTATATTTTAATTTTTAGCAAACTATGACCTTTCCAGAAAGATGTTCTGCAACACTTGTGAATAATTTTGTAAAAGTAACCTACAAGACCCAGTAAGGCAGTTTTGATAAATCTCCTGCTTGTAGTTTTATGTGGGCATCAGTTTCTTATCTCCACCAGCAAATTCTTATGAGCATTAAAACTCCATAATTCAACACCAGTGCTCCCAGTGTAACAATAAGAGTTGTATAGAAAGGTTTTCTATTGATTTTTTTCTTAATGTTTCTGCACACTTATTCTTAGTTTGTTCTTCAAGTCCTCTTTCGAGGTATTAAAATAGTGGTAGTTTAAATAGGGTATGTGCTGTAAGCAACTAATAAAGTAACTGGCCTAAAATAATTGATGGTGCAATACTACAATTTAAACTGAAACCAAAAGTCAACTAAAGTTTTGTTTCCAGAGTAAGTTTGTTGTTTCAGTCACAGGTTCGATCTGTTCCTGTGGAACACTATTATAATAGTAAACCAAAACTTTCTTTGAAAATCATACATGACGTAACAATGTCTATGCAACACATGAAGAAATCATAACGTGTAACCTTTCTGGAAATCCTAGGTGTCATTTAATAGAGAATCAATCATTTGGTTTTTATATATACATTTAGCTTTGCTATAAGTCAAGGCAGAAGTATCTTCAAAAAAGCATCCCCTACCCCCGAAAAACAATATATATATTAAAAATAACCCACTATACTACCACATACACCACAAAACCAAACACCTTTAATAATAAGCATCCCCCTAAAACCAGCAAACATCTTTAACACAATGTTTTTCTGGTATTGTGCAGGAAGCAGAGGATCTTCATCTTTGATCATTAAGCACTTGAATTTAGGACATTTCTCTACAGTGATTAATACCATGTCCAGGGCACTACTAAATCACCAACTGTCCAAACACTGGCACATAATTGCATTTCTGATAAGTCAGAGTGCACAGCCTGAATTTCATGCTACTTTCTATTGAACTTATGCCCACCAACAAAGCTTCTGTCGTGGCATAAAACCATCCTGCTACAACATTAATCCGTAAGCATTTCTTTAAACAAAACTTCAGCCTTCATCATGAATTCTCTCTGATCAGAGCTTTGTGTGGCACAGTCACAGCAGTTCTGATCCTCCAGCACTGACTGAAAAGCCAGGTTTATCATATCATCAAACCACAGCTCAACATGCTATTAAACCTTCCCACCATATGGTTGTCTGAAGTCTGACTGCTGAAGAAAACATGGTTTGAGTTCCAATTTTTACCTCTTTGATCCCTGTTTTGTCCAGAAATCAATTTTCAGCACTAAAATGCTCCTATCGCGTAGATGTGAGCTGCTTAAATACGGCAGTAGGTAAATCTGTAACAGTTTTCAGAGCTTCTGTTGTATTTTTTCCCTGCAACTAGACACATACAATTTTAAAATAGGGACTGAAAGGAATAGTGATTGCTTTGTTTCAAGAGTTGCTGATACATTTGTATCTCCCAGAGCTCTGATGGATTAGAGTAGGTGCCAAGAAGAAACTGAATAGTTTTATTCCTATAATCCACACTTTTTCTTTCAACAAATTTGTGTTGGAAGTGCTCCCCTGGTACATTATAGGGCCTCTACACTAATGTTGCAAAGAAATAATTTATCCAAGGTCTAAACTTCTTGTTATTACAATTTTTGCTTTACTTAGAGAAGCGGGTATATACAGTTACACTCTCAGGATTACTGGGTGAGAGCCTGGCCCAAGTTGCCCAGAGAGGTGGTGGATGAACCATCCCTGGAGACATCCCAGGCCAGGCTGGACGGGGCTCTGAGCAACCTGAGCTGGTGAAGATGTCCCTGCTCATGGCAGGGGTGGCACTGGGTGAGCTTTGGAGGTCCCTTCCAACCCAAACCATTCTGTGATTATAATTCACCAAACTGGAGAGATTCCTAGTACCACTGGTCATCACACCTGTGCAGTCTCCCAGCTTTGAATGTCCTCATCCCTTCCCAACCCCACTGGACCAAAATTTTTCCTTCCCTGAGCTCAGGCACCACTCTGCAGATCCCAGGAGGCACAGCCTGGGCTCCATTCCAACCGCTCAATGCACCACTGCTTCTATTTCATATATAAATTATGTGCTCACAGTCTTTTTCCACACTGATAAAGCTATTTAAGTGGCAACCATGATTTTCTTCAACACCCAAGCCAATGCAACCAAATCAGAAGACCAGAGAAGTCTTCATCTTTCATCAGCAAATAAACAAGAGCAGGCAGAAGTAATTAATTACTACAAATACACTTTCTCTGTTTCATTCACCTGTACAACTTTAATACCCATTCACAACTCTTCCAAGACTGATGACTTTTCAATTTTTATTATACATTAGCTGCCCTTCATTCACCAGGCACATTTCACCAGTCACCACAGTGCTCCTCCAAGACTGTGGCTGAAAGTTTGATAGATGGCTTGATGTGCAAAACCATTTCACTGTGCAAGAAATGAATAACAAGACTGCACAGGTGAACAAATTAAAGTGCACCAGGTGCCCTTGAAACACACTTAGAAAAGCATCTCTCAGAACCTACAGAACTCCTTTGCTTCACGGAGAAGTTATTGAACACCAACCTAAACTTTTCTACATGTGTAAATAACTTACTGAAAATACATTTGCTAATATTGAGTTATCAGCTATTAATAGTAGCTATTGTGCACACCCTGCATGGGGGTGTCTTAAGCTCATGCAGCAGCATTAATTAATTAACTATTCTGACACAAACCCACTTCATTTTCAACACACAGGTGAGCCCTTTGCATCTACGTTGCAATTTGTTTACATTCTAAGTCAGCTAGAAGTGCATATTTGAAGTTTTGAAAGTCACATTGACACGTTAACAAACTGTAACGCTGCCTGTTGGATTTTCCTCAGCGAGAGAAGGGCAGAAGAAGAATTAGAAAAATACTGTGAATAAAGCCATGCTGCAGTGGCCACTGGAGATCAGAAACATAGATGTTGGAGGGAATCCCTTCTATTTGCAGGAGCTTCTGGTCAGAGGCCTGAACTGCAGCTCTTCCTTTGCTCCCAGATGAGCGCAGCATCCCCGAGCTTCCACCGCAGAGAAAGGGACCAGTTGTGTTCTCGTGCTGCCTTCCCAAAGCAGAGAAGAATATGCTGAAGCGTGTTATCTAAAGCCTTTCTCATCAGTTTACTTTATTTGGGACCTGAGCTCTACAATCTAGGGTATCTCCCCAGAGCTGCATTGAAATCGAACCTTTGAAAGAATCACATTGCCAACTAAGCACCCATATAGACAAAGGGAGCTTGGAGTCATTTAAGGAAAACTGTACATAGTGCGCTAATCTCCATGGTGCTTATGTTGCTATTTGCACGTATACTTTCAATATTTTTTTGAAACACGGATCTGCAGGGCAGAACAAATGCACTGTGCACCAACGCCAGCTCAAAAACTGTCAGCAATTAGTCTTCTTCAATAGTCATTATGCTTTTTCTGTGGCAGTAAAACCCTGTGAATATTATGCCTCCTAGCAGATTGTAGTGCATCTCATCTCTAAATTCCCCAAAGCGTCAGTATGAATGTCTGTGCATGGTATTGCAATTATAATGAGGAATGTTCTGAATGCGTAAGCCTACCTTCAGCCATCTGGAGTGCTCTTTTATTAAATTTGTTTTCACTGTTTATACAGTCTCCTGGTAATTAATTTAAGAGATAAAGTAGGTTTGTCTCATGTTCAGAAGCCTGTCATTTAATGACAACTTGACAAGCCTCTCATTTAAGGACAAATTGAAAGATTAAAGACAAAGCGATATAGAACTATATTCAGTACACTAATACAGAAAAATGACAGGCTGCTACCTATAAAAAAAAAAAAAAAAAAAACACACCACCAAAACAAAATAACACCACATACATCAAAAACAAAAAGCCCACAAAAAATCCCAACAGCTTAAATTTTTAATCAGTATATCTGATCTAGAGAAAGGAGGCGATATATTTTCCAGCCTCATTAGTGAAAGGCTCCACATCAGACGTCTGCACACAAAGTCATCCAGAGAACAGCAAGACTACCACACCATCATCTTTTATGACATATGGTCTGTAGATACATAGGATATCATACCCTGAAGGAGGCATGAAACAGCATTTCCAGACGCATGAAGGCATCGCACAGTCCATCTAACTCATTAATACCTGTGATTTTAACATTGTAATTACCATTACCCCAAATAAGGCATGGAATAATATTGCATAGGGCTACTAATTGCCCCCAACGTCTATAGGAGTGTGGTTTGAAGTTTACAAACCAGAAACAAGTTGGGGGGTGTTTGGAGGAGGTTGGTTTTGTTGCTGTGCATTTTGGGGGGATTTGATGTTTGGTCTGCTTTGCTGTTGTTGTTATTTGTGTTGCGTGGTTTTGGGTTTTGTTTATGGGTTTGTGTGGGTTTTTCTGTGTGGTGGTTTATTTGGGTTTGGAGTTTTTTTTGTTTGTTTAATACAAGCTTGAATTACATTTAATCAGAGAAAAGGTGGTGTACGTAATTACACCACAGTGTGAATGTGCCATTATTGGCAAGTTCTTTCTTTTAATTCCAGTCAGTGATTTGAAGCATTAATGGCCTTCATAATTTCTTCCTAAGGTAAGCACAGATGCTACTCTTATTTGTATAAGCAGCTCCCTATATCACTGTTTCCCAGGGACTAAACGAAGTTCGCTAAACTCACTATGCTCTGTAATAGAATTGATCGATCTGTAAACAAGAGTGATCATTTCAAACTACAGCTTCAACTAGCAAACCTTGCCTGAACCAGTGTCAAAACGGGTGCACGTACTTCTACTTTAGATACTTGGAACTCATGTAGGATGTTATTCCTCTTAAGAGATTTTTTTTTTAAAACCTCCAGAGAGCTGTACACCAATAACTGTCCAATCCTAAAGTACAGTTAATTGTGGACAATTAATTATCAATCAGTTGCCATAAAATCTAGGATCACCTGAACTATTAACAGGTCCATTAAAGACTTAGTTACCTACACCCAAGCACGCTTTCTGCTGAATTTAGGTCATCTATTTTGCCATTCAATCTTAATTTCCTTTTAATGAAAACAAATATAATGATTACAGCAAACATCCCAAGACTAGTCCTTTATTAGATTATTTTTATAGCAATACAGCTTGATAAAAACAGAACTTCATAGTCCACTGCCTTTTATCCTTCACTGGAAACCAAAAGCACTGAGAAAACATCACTGAAAAGATTTCGAGAGTATTATAAAGAAGTGGATAGGTGCAAGAATTAAAACAATCTACTAATTCTACAGTTTAACTTGCACTGCCTCTCTTAGGGAAAAAGAATCCCCGCAAGTTAAATAATTTAGTCTGATTTTCACTATGAGACTGCAGTGAAATATCTGGAAACACTTCTAGCAGAATTCCAGACTGGGATTCTGCCTAAAGCCACAAGCACATTACCTTGCAAAGGCAGAACAGCCATTTGGGTAAGAAAATGGATGTTTAGAGGCTTTTTTTTTTCCCCCAGATTTAATTAAATGAACTGAAGAAGTCTCTCCCAAGCCTTTATGGGGCTGCCTGACGTAATACATTGAGATCTAAATACGAGCTAGGCTAGTTTTATTTCAGTTTAACACTATGAAATATGCCTAAACACACAATGATTCAGTGAACTCTATATGTCACAGAAAGTGGATGGGGAGTAATTATATATATATATATATATATATAAAAAATATATATATCTATCTATCTCACTATTTAAGCAGTTCTACACGACCGGAATATAATCTAAAGAATATCCCTAAAAGCCACAGTCTCACAGAGGGCTGACTCAGAGTCAATATTTCCAATAACCCCAGAAGTAACAAGATTAAACCTCTGTGTGAATTCTGTCATACCAAGGAGAAACTCTAAAGCTAAAGCTTGAAACAGCAGAATACCACACACCAAGGAGTCGAGGGAATTCATTCTATCAGAGCTGGTTTTTCACGACCAGAATTTTCTTAAAACAGAGAAGGTGAATTTGTAACAATGGCAAAAATGCATCCTTTTAAAATTAAAGGGCAAATAAAATACGAAATGTGTGAAGTTAAAGAGTTGACGCCACTGCCCTAACTTTGCTAGCCCGTGAGTCATTGCCTGTTGGAGTTCAGATGGTCCATTAGGTACTCCATGAGTAACCAGTGCTAGAAATATAACCAGACCTGCTGCCAAAGAAGGCATCAAAGTTACTGGAAATATCTGTTCTGTGAACTGGAGTACATCCTTTGTGCTATAGAGATCTGTGCTTATTGTATTCAAGACAATATTTCATGGAAGAACAGCAGTTTGAATAATTTAGTATGAAATGTTTAGTTTGACAAAAAGTAAAGGTTATGGGTCAAGAAAACATGGAAGAAGTTATAGATGCATGCCTTTTTGTTGGTCTTAAGTACTGAACTATACCTAGTAAAAACATCCTTAAACAGGGAAAAATGGTATAGAGTCTTTTGAAAAAGCATTCAGTACCTGGTTTTGCACTGTGATATTACTAGACAGCAGAGCTACTGTGTTCTGAATCAGAAATAAGGCACAGCACAGACATGTTCAAAGGCAGCCTTGAGGAAATAAAATTTACTTTCAGATTCACTATAACCAAATATACATGCAGTCCATCAAATGATAAAACTGCCATCTTTATATTCATATAAATAAAGTAAAAAAAAAAACCAAACAAACACATGTTAAAGTTTATCGCTGCTTTCATACATTCTGTAATTTTTCAAAATTTTGCTACAGGCCAACTTTGGCTAAAATCAGTTTTAGCTTTGGAGGTTTTCCTCAGGGCCTTACTGTAGTTAACTGCTGAAAGTCTACAAGCTTATCCAACACCACTCTGGAAAAACAGCTCCCCACATCTCAGCATTTGCAAAGATATTTCTAGTCTCTGTCAAACTAAAGCTATTTCCAATGGGTTTTGGGACTGGCCCAAGCATCCGTAGCTTGGCCAGGGCACCGATGCCTGGACACCCAGCTGCTGGCCAAGTGAAGCTACTCCCACCACAGACCCAACTCTAAAGTCAACTCCTGGTGCCACTTACTGTTAAGACACATGTTGGGCTGTCAGGCCACTGTTGCTCTTTTATAAGCACTCGTGCAAGTCCAGTTCAACAATACAGATGAAGCGAGTAAGCGCAGATCAACTAAGCCCTGTTTTATAGTACCTGCCAGTCAGTCTCAGGGAACATCCCCCAGTTTTATCAGCTGCAGTGAAGCAGGATATTTACAGCTGACCTCACTCAGCTCTACAAAAAGCTTCCCATCGACTTCAACAAGGCTGAGCCAGCACTGAACACTGTTAGAAACACTGTGATAAGGATATTTTCTCTCCTGCAAAGCTTGACTATCACATCTTCCTACCCTGGGTCTCCAGGGAGGAAGCGAAGGGGCCTGTGGAACAGCTGTGGCACAGATGTGCCAGCAATGAGTTTGCAGAAGCCAGACCACTGTATCACACATCCAGGGCGAGGTTACAGCCACTTTCTGCTATGCAAGGGAGCAGCAGGGCCCTTCCTCATCCAACATCACCCTTCAGTCCCAGAACAGCCTCTTTTTCCCTTCTTTTCTTCATCCTCCCACATCTCACAGACCAGACACCCTGTTCCTTCATATGGCATCAAGGCTTTTTCCTAAAATAAAAGAGACAAACCCACAGCTGCAGGTTTTCCAGGCCATATCCACCCTCTGACAACTCCCTTCTGTCACAGAACATATTCATGTCTTTCCTGTCCACTGAAATCAAAATCACTTCTACCAGCCTCGCCATCACTGCTGTCTCCAGGTATGTACAAAACATACTGCAGTGGCACTTGCAGATACAAAGGACATCATGGTTGATAGAAAGGTTCACACAAGGACATAGTCTCTTCATTTCAACTCTTTACTTTCATATTTGTGTAGCGACAACGTCCAGAAAAAGGATGGAGGAAGTGATTTTTAAATACCTTCTAATGAGATACTAATATATATTTTTAAAATAAGGAAGGAAAAGACAGTATAAAGCTCCCCAAAAGAATCTCAGAGCACTGATTTAACTATCTGGAAACAACAACAAAAACTTGAACTCCAACTTCTTTCTTTTTTGTCTGCTATCCTTATTTTGGTGCCTACACACTATCAAGAGCACATTCCCCCGCAGTTTCTCAAACAGGTTTATCAAATTTCCGTGTTATTTGCTGTCAATGCTTCTAAAAAATCCTGTTGTCCTCACCTGTTCCTCTAAATTTCCTTCTCCCTCTGTTACGACCCTTGCGATCCAATAAAGTTTCTTGGAATTTAACTGCTATACTTATGATCACAAAAATACTGGCATGTTTTAGCAGAGAGGTTTCTAGCAGAGACTTCATCTCCTTGTGATCAGTCCTGGAAAGGCAGGTTATCTTAAAGTATTTTACTTTGTAGAGATAAAAATCACACAACAGTATAGTCACAGACACTTAAGCACTGTAATGACAGAGAAATCACAGATCACCATGAGCTTAGGAGAAGTTTAGGTTCTAGAAATCTCAACTGTTGTTCTGTTTTGGGGGGTGTGGGTTGTTTTCTGCTGTTTTGGCAAGGGGGGGAGGGGTTTAGACAAAACTAAAGAAGGGTAATCAGAGATAGAAACAATTCTTCAGATGGAAGAGTGTAATAGAAAAAAAAAAAAAAACATTTCAAGTAGTTTTGGTTTGCGGTCCTCAGTGGTTCAAATGAGCTGCCAGTTTATGTTAGTTAAACAGAGCACAGAATACTTCCCCATCATAGCCCTCAAACCCATCACACTTGCACCATAAACTGGAGTATAATACTGAGCAATAAACAGTGCACACTCCAGTAACATTGCTTGCACTATATTAAACTAACTGATCAGCATTATAAATCCTTTTCCTTCTCCGATCTTTTTTCATCCTTAATGAAGTTAACTCATTGTGGCGAATACTAGAGCTCACTCATTTTCATTTGCATCTTTCCCAGCCTGTTGACTCACTGCTCTCTGTATCTCTTGCAGCATCCCAGGAGCTACATCATCATCCAGTTCAATTCGATCTCCATTACGGGCACAGCCGCAGCTGAACAAGGTGCACTTGCGAGCCTTTGTAACAACGCCAGGCTGCAGAGATTGATATTGATCCAACTGCTCTTTGTACGTGAACGTCTGGGGCACAACCTCCGTGCTTCTTAACAAGCCACATCGAGCTGCACCAAATGGAAAACACAGAGCAAACAGCTACTCCAAGGCTTTAATGAAAGGGAGCCCAGCTGTAAGCCAAGCATAGTAGATCCTTCTTGTCTCTCCCTACCATCATATATTATAAAGTTATCTTATTTTTAACATATTATGTGCAGATAGAATCTGCATTTTCTCTTTGCTTGCTGGTGCTGAGTATTATGGGAAAGCTGCATTGGACTGAGCTATATGCTTTAAAGCATAAGCCTACTAAATGAGGAGTCCAGTCTCAGCTCTTTAAAAGACTGGTGTTTGCTGGACCCAGGAAAGGGCCTAGAATGAGGTTTTCCTTATCTGCCACGTGGCAGATATGCTTATAAGCTGGTAGGAACGAGGAGCTTTGCGAAGGAAGAGATGGTTTTCCACCTGGTTGCATGACCCAGCAGCAGTGGCTGTGCAGCCCTGGTCCCACACACCCACATGACAACAGCATCTTGCCCTGGCTCATCTGTGCCTTGCTTTCCCTTTGTGCAAGATATAATTGGATAAGAGGCAGTAATTACGTTCTCTTGAGTGTTGTGAAATGTAATGGATGTTTGCAAAGCAGTAGCAGAGCTTAAGATGAAAGGTTTCATTGCAAGGAAAAGTGCTGGTGATCACAACCCAGGAGGAGATGCCTGAACAGCAGCCCTGGTGTGTGATAGGCCCCCAGGGAGTCTATTAGAGAGCCTCACAATTAAAGAAATTCATCACCTCTCTGTCTCATGCCACTTATTTATTCTAATACAATGCATAAGGAAGACTAAGGAAAGCACAGCAAACAAGGAGCAGTTCTGATAAATGTTTCCTTTCAAGCCCCGTCAACCCTGGGGAAGCGGGTAATATTTCTCATAGACTGCATTACTCACCGAATATCTAATACTTTAACTGCCAACCTGTAACTCAGGTGGAAAGGCACAGCAGCTGACAGCCAGCCAGCATGCCAACACCTTTAACAGAAACCAGGACAGCTGGAATCCATCAGCCCATCGCAGGAACCCACCCAGGGCTACCTGCACGGCACAGAGGGAAAGCTGTGAGTGCTAAAACATGTTACACAGAGGTGGGAACCCAGGCCCATGCCCTAAGGATGGCTCAGGATCAGTTAGCAGAACAAATGGCAATAAAGGAAAGGGCTGAGTGGGCTGCTGTAATGATTTCATGTTTCTTACAGAGCCATTAGCCCTCCTTTGAGGTTGCCCTTACAGAGCAACTCCCCACATAACTCCCACCTTCGCTGTAACACCAGGCACCTGAGGCACACAGTACCATACCAGTCAGCAGGCTGGACTGGGAACCAGTCACACTGTCTAGTAGAGAATCTGGTAAATACTTAGGTTATTACCTTAGATTTTTGTTTATTTATTGCTTCTCAAAGCCTTCTGAAAGGGAAGCTAGTGGGGAGCTCACGCTTTCTAAAACAGCTCAGTTCACAAGGTGAGAGAAAGGCAGAGAGACAGGAGATACAACGGCAAAGCAAAATCCATGGAGAATTAAACTGTATCTGCACTTCAACTGCAGATGCTTCCCCACCTGTCCTTGTCCTCAAGAAAGAGCCCGGTAGCAGCTCAGTGCTTACAACTGTAGAGTTGTTCCCTCTTTCCTAAGACAACAGCAAATTCAACTGTAAAATATTTACAAAAAATATATTTTGCAGACTCTAAAGCCAAAATACAGCTCTATAGCCTGGTCCCTGCCTGCACAAACTACCCGGCCAGCAGCACCCAAAAACATGCAACAATCAACCCAACAAGGAACACTAACACGCACGTGTGCAGCCTGGTCACATCCAAGGCAGCAAATACCACAGCAACCTCCAGGTAATGCTTCAAAAATTATTTTGTTGCCATAAAACTGAAAATATTAATAGGTAAGAACAACACTGACCTCTTTCAAAGGCAACCATGCAGACCTTTCTGCTCCTTGCAGGCAAACAGCCACCTCTCCACTTTCCTAAAACACTTCTCAATCAGCTGCCGGGAATCAGGGCTAATTGCTGATTTCTGGCTTTCACCTTGCCAGCCAGTCTGGCACACAAGCCAAACACCAGGCTGCCAAGTTTGCACGGGGAATGTCTTCTGCCTCAGAGATTGTTTATTGCTTGTATTACTGCGATTTGGCTTTTGACTTCTGGATTAAAATCTTCTTATGTCAGATGTCTCATCCCTTTTAGTTACTGAATGCATGTGTTGGAATTAATTTTATTACATTTACTGTACCATTTATGCTCCCTCTCAGAAATACTGGCTTTTAGACCGGGGAGGAAAGTGCTAGAGTTTGATGCCACCAACTGAAGGGTGACTGCACCGCACCGAGGCAGCGGCAGCAGCAAGAACTTCTTGAAATTCTAATGCTGTTCTTTATTTTTACCAACAAATAAGAGCAACTATTGCTTAAAGAAATAAGTATTCACCAAGTTCTCGCTAACACACATCATTGCCTTCTAAAGCACTCATTTCCTAAAAAAAGAAGAGAAAGAATAGCATCATCCCTGGAAAAGCAGTTTCAAACAAACTAATGTATTTGGCTTGGCAGACGCGCTGCTACTTTAATTTGGTTTTGACATGCACACAAACGAGTCTGTTTAAAAATGAAGCAGGCATAAAATGGCATAGTGCTTTCTCAAATAAAAACTTATAACAAAGGTGGTATTTATGTTTCAGTTTCTTTTGTCATGCTATCAGCTGTGGGCCTTCCCAAGTGTCAATCACTGGGAACTGAAATCATTAGGAACAATCTTACTGAAAGCCCACAGCACGGTGACCAAGACGCAGGAGAGGGCAGAGTCTGTCCCGAAGCGAATGACATTTGGTTGACATCGAGTTACAAGGTTCATTATAACTTTTTAAGCCCTTCTAAAGTCACACCAAACAAAAAGAAAAGCTGAAGTCTCACAGCAGGCGTTGGTTTTTTGTTTCACAGATTCAAAGTGGGTCCCATTTTCTGCTTCTTGGAACAGAAAATGATTTTTAAGCTGAAATTTTCACTGAAGTAGCTTTACAGTTTAGAAATAATTTTTAGCAAGTTTGTTCAACAACGGAAGAAAAATTTTAAAATTCTGCTAGATGAGAGATTCTGGGGAAATAATTTTTCTGTATGAAATTCCAAGTTGGTTAGTATTAAAAACAAGCTTCCCAGCCTGTTTTAGATACTTACATTTGTCATTCAGACCATTTTTCTTCCAGTATCAAATAAAATATCAAGGAATGCAAGGTGTAAAAGTTTCCAAGAATCTACAATAACAATTATGTGCAGCATTGTCATGAATACACAAGACAAACCAAGTAAATGTAAAGGAAAAGCATTCCCTTAAGTGTTTCATAGCTCATATTGCATTTGAACGAATGGAAGATGCTCTGGAAAGTAGAGCTTGCTTTGCACTTACATACTGTTTGTTACATCAAAAGGATATTTTTTTGCTGAATAGATTATATTTTGCCTGTTTTAAGCAAGCAGTTATATTTATGTCAGATATTTTTATCATTACCTTATAAGATCGTGTAACTCACTTCAAATTGAGCCTTGATTGCATAAATCAGCAGTTATTTTAATTTAAGCGGCAAAGCTTCTAACTTGAGACAAACAGGGTAAAATTTCTGTCAGCTGAACCACCTGAAATGTGACCTTAAAAGCTGGGTATTTTTCAGCCTGTCATTGCTGTTTACCTCAGCAGGGAAAGTTTCTTGCTCTCAATCCCATTAGCCCTGCCGAAATCGCTGGCTGGAGCCAGGCAGAGCTGAATGAGCAGCTCCACTGGTGATGCTGAGTTATGTGACTGCTTGGACCTGCTGGTGCACAACCTGAGCGACGCTGATCTTCAGACACACAGGAAACAAGGGAGAGAAAGCATCAGTAGTTTCAAGCAACTCCTCCCTCATCTGCAAACCCTGTTCTCAGGACACTAATTATCAAAGAATTACTGGAGAGAGTCCAGCAAAGAGCTACAAAGATGATGAGGGTTCTGGAGCTTCTTATGAGGAGAGACTGGGAGAGCTGGGTCTGTTCAGCCTGGAGAAGAGAAGCTGAGAGGGATCTCATCAGTGTTTGTAGATATCTCAGGGTGGGTGTCAGAGGATGGACCAGACTCTGTTCAGTGGTGCCCAATGACAGGATGAGGGGCAATGGGCACAGACTGAAGCACAGGAGGTTCCATCTGAACATGAGGAGAAACTTCTTTCCTGTGAGGTGCCAGAGCCTGGCCCAGGCTGCCCAGAGAGGCTGTGGAGTCTCCTTCCCTGAGACATTCAAACCCCCCTGGACACGATCCTGTGAGATCTGCTCTGGTGATCCTGTGTTAGCAGCGCTCTTCAGTTTTTCCAATTCAATCCACCATGTCTCTTATCCCATCAGAGTGATTTAGTTTCCACTTGTCTTATTTTTTTTCCAATCAGCTTTCAACAGAATTTACCACTTAGTCACTAATCCAGACATGGTATCTGCAATATTAATTAGTCTATCTAATAAGCCTAACAAACAGCAAAGCACACAAGCAGTGTTTTTTCTCCTCATCGTGTTATTTCAATGTTTGGCATTGGTATGAGAACCACCCAGTGAGGAACTACATATGGAGGTGGCTTTCAGTGTTAACGTTGGCTGCCTTCTCTCTCATGATGGCTGATGGACTGCAT
Source organism: Patagioenas fasciata (assembly GCF_037038585.1). Lineage (NCBI taxonomy): Eukaryota > Metazoa > Chordata > Aves > Columbiformes > Columbidae > Patagioenas > Patagioenas fasciata. The sequence goes on along the minus strand of NC_092527.1, from coordinate 37,359,137 downwards.
TTTTTAGGCTGTCGGTTTTAGTTATTTTGCCCTTTTTTTTAAGCTTTTATTTTAAAGAAAAAAGGCATTAGATTTGAAATGCAAGATAGATATATTGGAATACTCTGTCCAAATAATCTGTGGAAGTAAATGTCATGTTAGCAAGCTATTTTATTCAGAACAAATGGTTTTCAAAAGATACATATATCAGTTTCTTACGTGAAAGTTAAAGATTTAATAACACAGAAACTGTGTTAATTTTCCACATAAAATTTTGGTTTTCTTTGTGCCAGTCCAGCTCTCCCCCCAACAGCAGCAACAGTAACAAGAACTGATTGGGTTCTTTCAACACTGCCTGGCTGCTGGAGACCCAAAACCTTTCTGGTACAAATATCTGGCCACTGGACACCCTATATCTAGAGGTTCAGGCACTCTGTCTGCGCAGCACAGTCCTACAGGGCCATGGTGGGACATGGTGTGGGTGTCTTTCTCCATGAGGATCCTCATGGCCAGCCTGTCCCTTTGGCTGTATCCAGGAGCACACAAATAACAAGAGTCCCTGCTGAGCTGGTGGCAGCTGCTCTCCACAGCTTATGCCACCAATAACCGTTGACCAGGAGGAGTTTTATAGGTAAGATTGCAGCCAGCTATCCTAGGAAAGTTTTGGTTAACATGTACGCTCTCTTTTATCTGATGTGTGCCTCAAGTGCCCCTTTGTCAAGTGAAAATCATCTGTGTGGGGCTCAGATAAACATACATGAGAAGAGTTTGCAAAAAGAAGGTATTCCTTCCATAATAAGGGGTTTGGGAAACATTTTTAAGAAATAAGTGGTTTAAGAGTAACAGGATTGTAATAGACCGGTTTGGAAAAGTAAATACTGCATGAAACACAAAATTGAAAAAAAAAAAAAGTGAATGGATTTATTTCATGTTAGGATAGACACTTGTTTATATACACACACTCCATTAATGCTTCGTTTCTCTTTTTAGGAATGGTTACGTCCCGTGAAATATTTTATTTGAGATGCAAGAGAATTTGCTTACAAAACAGAGGTGAGAAGTCTTCAATGAGTTATTGCTAGTGAATATCCAGGAAAGGGGTCTGCTCTTGTGCAGGGAAGTCTCAACAATCCTGATAGCTCAAATGTACATATCACAAACTGAACAAAACTAAAGGGACAAAAGCTGTCCCTGAAAAAGAGAACTGTGTCTGAAACTGAGTAACCCACTTGTAGTTTAGCGCCTGACTTACTTCAGATGCAAACCATTTCTCCTGTGACAGATGATATATCTGAGCAAGCACTAATGATGATCACCAAGTGATGGATGACTCCACACCTACTGTCCAAATTCCAGTTTTTAGCCCACGGCTTCATTGAGAGTGCCAGGCTGAGAGGTGCTGTAAATCTGCACGGCTGCAGAGGAGCCTACATAGCCAGCCTAAATAAGCTAAAAGTATTGGCCAATTTGTCTTTAAATAAACTTTTGTAGAGCAGGAAAAGAGCTGGGCAAAGCGTTAGTTTGAAGCAGTTGTCATCTACGTGTATACACATTGCTGACAGGAAAGAGGATAGCACAGAATTAATAAGAAGGAAGAATATTAAGCTGGAATAGAAGACACAGGAGTAAAAATTGTTTTAATGCAGTAAGATCTATCACACAGAGTTGAAAAGTCAGGCTGTGAAAAGCCAATTAGTGCATCGAATATGAAAAGCACACGAATTAAATATAGGGAAGATCATCAAAGAGAGCTGAAATATGGATGTTCCCAGCATGCAGATGTAAAGGAATTTCAATTAAGTATTTAAGAAAATGTTTTTGAAAAGAAATGAAGTGAGGTGAGAATTCAGTAAAAACAAGCATGTAATGGGCAAATGATAGATTATGAAATGAAAGTATAAAAGCCACCTCTTGATATAGTGTCTAACACCAACAAGACACTTTAAGGTAGAGCTTATGAGGTCCTGTGCCATAAACATCACAACTTAGACAGCTGATTTCTTACTTGACGCATGTTTTTATTTAATCTCTTCTGTTCTTGGAATGTTAATGAGAAAAGAGGTGGATTCTAGTATAGTTCCTTATTACTAAAACAAAAAATAAGGATTAGCATCAGTATTCATATTTTAACTGATTAACAAATGTCTTGAAAGCAGTTTTTCCTGTTAGGCATCTTGGGTGCTTATTGTGGTCTGAAAATATTGAGAACTGCTTGAATAGAAATATTGAATTCATAAGTGATTCTTCTGCATTTAGAGTGGTTACCTGTTGGCTTTTATTCAAAGGAGATCAGAGAGCTATTTTTCTGTTCTATTATGCCTCAGTAAAGGAAACTATTAGACAGTATAGGATGCTTTCAACATATTACAATTGGAAAGAAAAAGATGCTTAAGGTTCTAGCAATTATTTCCAAAATTTGGTTTAAAATCCCCATATATCATAAGCAAAATATATTAGCATAATGATTACATTCAGATATGAGACCCTTGAATTAAGCAATATGGGTTCTTCCTGCAGTTGAATGATCTTTGTATCCCTGAGCAGCTGCCCCTGAGGGTCAGATCAGCAGCAGCTCTTGTGGATTCCAACGGGGACATAAGGGCTGATCTCTGCAACCAGGGGACACACAGTGACCCGCCAGGTCCGTCAGTCTGCTGGGTAACCTGGTGTGAGAGCCTTCTGGGGAAGAGTTACGAAAGATCTCTGAACTGACAAAACAGACAAAAACACTTGTGAGGGAATTTGTAATTCGTGTTTAAACCTTGCCTGTTACTCCATCTGCTGAAGTCTTAGGGGAACAATTATGCAGAGGAATCATCCAAGTAATCAGAGTAGGGAACCTACCATAGACACCCCCTCCTTTTTTTTTTCTCTTTTTTGCATTGATGCATTTTACATTTCAATGGCTTTTATTCATAAAATATTTTTGTGTATGTTCTGAGTAGTTTAAAGCTGCAATTCTGAATCAGTGTGTTAATATCCAAAATGCGAGTACGTGAAAAGTGGAAATTACATTACGGTATTCAATCCTGTCTGGGAAAAATTTTAAGGATTAAATCACTTATGGTTGGCCCTTAACACCACCTTTTCATCTTCATTAGGCTCAAGTATGGGATTACATAGACCACATTCAGCAGGTATATAGCACTGGGCTGTAACTGGAATGCCTGGTTACCATAATAATAATGTCTAGAGCAGGAGAACTTTACTTGCAGGCCTTAACTGAAACCCATATCCCACTACAACACTCTACAACCTAAAGATCCATTAAAGGCCCCAGCACCGGGACCAAGCTCAGTTGGCACCTGATATATAAAAGTTTAATAAAAGTTTATAAAATACCTTCATTCATCTATTTTGCTTGCACACACCATCTCCCTTCTCTGTCCTTCTCCAGAAAGATGCTGTTTCTAATCTGAAGCTGTCCTGGAGGAGGTGAGTACCACGGTGGCCACAGCCCCAGCTAATGCAGAGCCAATTTCACTGAAGTTCTCCATTTTACACCCATTTCTGCTGATTGGCATCTACCAGTTGCTCAGGAGTCGCTCCACAGTAGTGTGATCTGTCTCCGCTTACCCCACTGACCATGCTTGGTCCAGCACCTCCCTGGGAACAGAAATCACATTAAGACTAGGTTAATCAGAACAATTCAATTTCTCACTGATCTATTCTCAGTCTGATATCCCAGAAATTGTTCTTCAATCCTGGCTCGAAGCTTGCATCACAAAATATGATAAGAGAGCTGGTGGGATTTGGTGGTTGCTTTGCACAACAAACCATAGGGTCATAACTTGCTATTTTATTTCCGAATGAAAGTAGCTCCATGAAGACTTCTCAAATGAGTTAATTCCAGCTTAGAGCTAGAAATGACATAGCTGCAGGTTAATGGAGACATCAGTGGATAAGCACTGCTGAAAGGATGAGGCCTCCTGCAGCTCAGCCTTCACAGCAAACTGATGGTCCAAGCTGCATATGGATGAGAAACCCCACCCAGGTATATTTGTGCTACCTACCCCTTTCGAAAACTTGGAATATTTGATTTTGCAGCTCCTCAAGCATTCCTTTGAAGCTGATGATTGAAGAGTGTGTTTAAGTTCCTCCCCATATGCCTTGATTTATTCAGTGTGTAAAAAGGATATATTTCAAAAATTTCCTATTATTCTGTGATTGGTTCTAACCCACTAAAACCCAACACTACCGATAAATATACTCTTGAGATCTTTGTTGATATTGTAAGGAATTTATATATATATAAGGCGTGTGCACATGTAAGTACATATATACATACACACGCATAGTACCTCCATGCTTACAAATGTTTTTGGGATGGAAGAAATTCCCTCTCCTCCTGGAAGTCTATTTTCCTGACCGAATTTTCAGACAGCACAATTTTTTCTAAACCGAGTATCCAACTCTCTATATTTTACAGAGCAAATAAAAACCCTACCAGCTGGCTAGCCAAGGCTATTACAGGCTGTCATTACTTTCCACACCCACCTGTCCCTCCAGATTAGGAAATATGACTGAAGAGCTGATTTTCCCCGCGCACGTTTTTGTAGCACCTTTGCCAGCAAACAGATGATGCCTCGCAGTTATCTGCAGCTCCCCCGGTGCGCTCGGCTGCCATTCAGTGGGTTTGCTTTGCTCTCCTTTCTCCTTCCCCAGAGAAGGAAAATAAGTTATGGAGAAGCATGCCTGCTTCAAGCAAAATGCCATCTGATGGAGAGCGTAATATTGCACTGCGTGACCAAAATCTGGATATAACAGAACTTGAAGAAAACTCAGCTGTGTGCAAAAATAGACGTGTGCCAGCGCCATTGGTATCACACTTCTACAGCCAACTGGAGGCTCCATCCTATCTGATTATGTTGGATAGTATTCATCTATGAAGTGGATGCCTAGGTAGTTGTAACCAGATTTTTGATAATTTCTCATAAACCAGCCATTTGCTTCCTCATTTCCAGTTCCTTCCTCCTCTCCCCATTGCCTTGCAGGACACCGAAGCACAGCAGCACATGCACTTGGAAACCCCTCAGGCTGGATGGGAATAAACGTGACACTCCAAGCTCTGACTAGTAGCTCTGCTCAGCTCTTCATTTTCTCTCCCAATCTGATCAGCATCCCACTCAGATCACAGCAAGGTCAGCTAATCAGTGTTAATGGAGAGTGGATGTGACTGCCCTAAGGCAAACAGCAGCTGATTTGAGTTAGCATGTGTTCATCATCAACAAATGAGATCAATTTCAAATTATGTCACAGTTGCTAGGGCTGTGTTCCCAGACAGTTACTACAGATGCTGTCACCTTCTAACTTGTCTTTTCATCTGAGAGCTTAGACACTTGCTTCATCTGGCTGGGTTTTTTTCCCTTTATTTGCACAGATGCATACATAAAACATAATGTAGTCCCTCTTTTGCAAAGTGCTCCAAATGTTATTTATTAATTTTATCACACACAAGAGGGCGGTATTTCCAGGAACGGTACAATTGCTTCAACTTGAATCTTGCTCCACAGAAAACACAAACACTGTTAAGTGCAAACAAACATCAGCTGAGCAACAAACAGCAATTCAACAGAGTTTCTAATGACAAATTGGAAGGAACATTGTGGATGTGAGTGATAAAGGGAGGTTTAACCCACATGGTGGATGCCTGGACACATTCCTGTGTAGCCTCATCTGGGTGTTCCTGCTCTGGCAGGGGGATTGGACTGGATGAGCTTTTGAGGTCCCTTCCAGTCCCTAGCATTCTATGATTCTATGATCTTGAGACACGGGGACACAGATGTCCTGGGCAGGATGGGGCTTCTGCGCTGCTCAGGGAGGGACAGGGCAGGTCCTGAGCCACCCAGACCCTGGGTGATGACACCTGCGGAAGAGCTGAGGAAATAACCCATCCTTCCTGGCTGCTAGACAGTGCCATCCTTGGAAGCTTTGAATAACTCTGCCATGAGTGTGACAACGTAATAAATCCTTTCTTTCCTACCCAAAGCTATTGCTCTGGCTGAGGAAGCTGACCTTCCCTTTCCTGGCTCAGGGAGGGGCAGCCTCTCCCTCTCTTTCAGTCCCTAAATTTTCTAAATGAACATTTTTACTGTGTAATTCCAGCAGTCCTGAAGTGATCCTGAAAAAATGTTGTAGTGACACGTGAACAGTTTCCCTCGGGTGAACGGCAAAGACAGCTATCAGCAAAAAACTGCTCCAGAGGACTGAGATGTATGGTGGATAGCCAAAATAATTTCAAATACTTGTTATGTCTTCTTCTACATTGCAACGTTTTCCTGTCATTGAGCTCATATAAGTGCAGCATTAACAACCGTAAATTGGACCTAAAACTTAGATTTTTTGCTTTAAAGAACTGTCTTTGATCCAAATAAATGCAACAGTGTATTTAAGTGCAACTTACATTACAGTAATTAATCCACGTTTTACTCTTCACTGCCTTCCCAATTTTGGTGTGCATCCACGTGTTGCAGCAAAACGCAGGCGGGAGCAGCAGTGGTGCAGGTCACAGTACAGACATGCAGCACATGTTGCACATTCATGAACTCCCTGTGGCTTCTGGCTACCCACCCATTGAAATTATGCACTGATAATTTATATTTTCATCATTGCCATCCCTTTGGTAACTGTCCTCACTACAACACAACAAGTATCGTGTGAATTCTCACTCCTGTTCAGCCTCTAGACCTGTCACTGATTATTTTTTTTTTCAGAATTTTCATTGATTGAAGACCAAAGGACATAACACATTTGTATTATGTCCCTACAGGACATAATACAAATACATCCACTTGGTAACATTTCCTTTCTTCTGGTTATGTTTTGTCACCTTTTTGTCCACACTCTTTAAGGTCTGAGCTCAGATAGCCCATGAAGATGCTTGTGCAAGCAGCAGATTCGGGATCAGTTCAGCAGGGGAGTTAATTCAGCCACCAGAAAATGAAAGAGTTGGCATCATCAGACTACACGGGGCTTCCGCTTGTGGACAGTGATATTTTCAGCATGAGGACTAAGTACATGTATAAACACTTTGAGAATTAGCTCCCAAACAACAATGGAAATGCGATTGGAATCACTGTGGAAAGCTGCGTTTCAAATCACTGATATATCCTTAATTCATGGTTACGACAGGTATGTTTCATGTGCATTTTTGATTTCAGCTAAAATGTCTCTGGGCTTTATCATGTCCAGTGATGATGAACCATAAGCAGGGAAGGACATGGCTCAAACTTCATCTCAAGAATGCCAGTTACATAGCAAGCAGTAAGGCAGAAGTAGTTATTTTTTGCTTATGAACTGAGCAGTCCCATCTGGAAAGAGTAAAGCGACAAATAAATATGCCATTTCCCAGTGCCACTCAGAGTGACTTCCCAGAACAGAACCATGCTTTAACTTGAAAGCAAAAAATATCTCTGCCAAGTAATACATATTAAACAACGTGATTTTTAATTATAGCTCATTAGTTTTTCTCTACAATGTCTAGCTAGCTTAGAAGGTGCCTAGGAGACAGCAGCCTGGCCTGATATTCATCTAAGCTGTTGGATGGATTGCCATTGATTTTAATGGGCTAGAAAATCATCCCTTGAAAGGCACAGGTTTTAAAAAATTTATGGTGTGCTTTTTAATTCCTTTGGTATCAAAAAGATTTCTTACTCGCATGCTTTTATAGACCCAAAAGTCTTGGGTAGAATCATACTGGAGCCACTGCTGGCTGAGTTTAGTGACAGGTACTGCAGAAGCAATTAAAACCTTGAAGTCTTGGGTGGCTGGGAAAAAAATCTGAGTTCCTTTTATGTTCAAAAGGTCACTAAAGTGAATTTGAAGCTGGTATGATAGACCAAAATGGCTTCTAAGTAAGAACCTGACAGAGTTAGTAGAGTTTGACAGGGAGTGTCAAATAATTTCCGTAGAGCTCAAAACACTCACTTCTGAATATTTATGAAGAAAAGTGTCATAAGAATATGGAAGTGCCCTTTCAAAGTTGTACAGTGAAATAGGCTTTAATATTTTAAGCTCCTCCATGCAATAAATACCAAGCAAGTTCTAGCCTGGAATTTCTAGCCCAGAAGTGGAGATCAGCAGAAGATAAAACAAGTTGAAGAAAATGCTTTTGATAACAGTAGTGACCTTTAAAGCTCTAGGGACCCTCAAAAGATACCATCAGCTTTCAGAAGCTGTTTGAATTTAAAGAAATTGCTGTCACACAAAGCTGAGAATTGGTGCTGATGTTTCTCTGTTTTACCCAACCAGGGAGTTTAGAGCTGTTACTGCTGTAAAGGAACATCCCTCCATATAATCATAAAGTAATATTCATAGTCTCACACTAAAAGGGGAGGAAAAAAGTGAAATATTACCATGGCAACAGAAAAAGCCATAATCTAGAAGACACATCACTTTTACACAGGGTGCACCTGGTTCTAGCTCATCCTCAACCATGAAAGGCCAATGACTGAAGAAGGCTGAAACTTTTGGAGTGTTTTGCTCTTCCACAGCCTTGCTCCCGTCAGCCACTCCGGGCTCTGCCACATCCAGTAGCTGCTCTCACCTACCTGCAGGTTTCTCACCATTATTTTTCTGTTGCCAGTATGCGAGTTTCTCTCTTCTTGTTCCTCTTAGTCCATTAGTTGGGCAAACGTTAGAGAGTAATTACAGAAGGCCAGGCTATTAAAATGAATCAAAGTTTCTGTCAGCATCACTCTGCTTCAGAGCTTTTGAACAGGTGTCTGTTTAAAGTATAGCAAAGAACAGATGGTTTTCAAAGTTAATAGACAGCATGGAACCACTAAATAGCAGCAAACTATTTCTAACCTGGTTTCCTCAGGAACCTCAAGAAGACAGTTTAAGGATATACCATCTTTCCCAAATGGACACCTCTCTGTATATTTGTTTTTATTCTGTAAGAATGTCATCTAGGAAAGAGAACTGCTCAGAGAAGAGCTAAAGTAAACAGATAGAGACTGAAAGCGGGGTAAAGTGTTCAGCTTTTGTCATTTAAAGTGATGTCTTTAACTCTTCGCCTTCATGCAGCTGCTCTTCACAAAAATAATAATGAATTGCAATTAAGACCTGAAGGACAAAATGGAATTTACGTGGGAGGAAAAAAAAATTTGATGACAAGATGATTTTTTTTTTTCCCTTCTACAGCATATGAATATCTGTCAGGAAAGCAGAGATGATGGTTTTAGAGCTGTCATTGTTTAATGTGACAATGGTGCCACTCTCAATAGCAAAACAAACGATGCCATCAAAGCAGCTGGAGAAAAGTTTGAGATGGCTCATCAGATCATCTAAATTTATACCCACTCACAAAGCTCTGTAGCTACTTAATGTTCTGTTCTGCTTTTGGGGACATCTCTTTCAGCATTTTCAATATCAGGGGCATGTGTATCCTCCCCTCCACAGGTAGTAAGCCAGAAATTAATAGAAGTCAATATCCATCAGATGGACAGATCTCACTGCTGTTTTGAAAAACAATATCGGATGTAGGACTTTGGGGCAAAATCTACCTGAAGTACAAATCCTTACTGCCAGGATCTTTCAATGGGCTCTGCATCTCATCTGTATTACTAAAGAAATCTCAAAAGAAACAACCAGGTTCCATTTCTTTCTTTATAATAAGCAGTTGCACTTAGATTCTACTTTTCCTTATTAAGTATATACTGCATTGCTGAACTATACTAATGATCTGGTGAGTTTAATCCCTGTATTATCTGATAACTAAGCAGAAAAGTTCTGCTAAGTTTAATCACTGTTCCCATACCCTTAAGCGAAATTTTTTGCTCCTGGATTTTATTGGGCTCTAAATTAAGTGGCACATAACAGCCTCTTTCTTCCCTTCAAAAATCATATAGACCTCAGTACCAAATAACTTTTCCCCACACTAATGAGAACTGGATGTAGCCTGACACTGAAAATATTCAAAGTCAAAAAATAAAAAGCCTAACAGCCAATGCTGAGGACAACATTTCCCCTCACCGATGTTAGATTTCTAGCCTGTGACTGATTTATATCCCTGAAAACTGTGTAGTTTGTGTGCTTACCTTTTGAAGAAGGGGGTGCACAGTGTACATGTGTTCCATGCAGTTGTGGCCACAATGTCCCAAGTCAAACTTTGGAGTTTTAAATGCCATTATTTCCAAATTGTGTACAAGTACCTGGCCTTTATTTTCATTTTCAGCAGTAAGACTTTAATTTGGCTTTCTTCATTTTATTGTTATTAAATGCACCAAGTCTTCATATTAATGATAAAAGCAGACTGTTTGTTAGCTATGGTCCAATGTCTTAATAGGGAAAATGGGAGGAGGTCTTGGATAAAGGTGTTGATTTACAAGAACAGCTGACTACACTGTGACTGAATTTAGACACTTCGCATTATGTAGGGCCTCCCAATGCCTACAGTAACTTGCATTTTCCAATATCTTCACGCTACGGCCTTACAACAGCATTATAGCATAGCAGTGACAGCAAGCAGTAATAAAGCTGTTATAAGCAGTTCTTTATGTGTGATTTGAAAACAACAAGAGAAGTTGGACTTTTGACTGATTTCCCTGAAAGAAAATCTCAGTTGTTTGGAAATGTAACAGTATTCAGCATTGAAATGATGTGTTTACATAACTGTAGAAAACCAGGGTTTTTTAATCTTAAGAGGAGAAAGAGAACAGAACATAATATCTTTTTCAAGATAAACTCATTAAAGTCAGCAGTCAAGACTTACATGTCTAACCTTCTTTTGCTATAGTAGTGACATACATCAATGTTTCAGTTTGTTCCACTTACTGATTTTGTCCTTTTCTGTAAGCTATGTAGACTACACCATCTTAGAGACTGTTTTATATATGGATACAGGAAAGAGATCTATACATAGCTGTATCTTTGGCTCTTAATCATCTGTCCTATTAATGATCAAGAGTTTCTGCGAACAAACACGTACCTTGCCTTTAAAAATAAACCAAATTGTATCAGCTGCCTTCAGGTATTAATAATTACTCTTTTTAATAGCTAAATATGCCAGATGTGCATTTTCCATTTGGAGAATACACTATTACAGGTAATGTGCTAAGCCAGACTAGGTAGCCTCATAAACACTGATGCTTTAATGAAGTGTACTTTCTGCTTTTCTAATTATAACAGAAATGCTGATGTGTGATATGAAAAGCTGTCACCAAACAGCTGTACATTGTACTATATACATGCTATTCTGCTTAGAAATGTTTAGCTTTGCTGTTTTCCAAGGTCACTTCTCACCTGAGTACACTGGGTCTGTGGTTAAATGGGGTTCAGAGCTCCCCGATGCTCCTGAGCATCCTGTTCTTGTTTTCGTTGCAGCGAGGCTGGACACAGACTTGATTCCTTTTTTCAATGGCTTGTTATAGCTGTTTAGATCTGGTTTTGCTGTTTGTGGGACAGTATGAGAAATGACGCTCAATAGGTGGTAGGATTGCTACCGGCAGCCTATTTATTATCATTAGCTACTAGAAGGAAAATAGTGTTCAAATAAAAAAAAAAATTAAAAACATAGCAAGTGATGGGGCTCTCATCTCTGCACTTTGCACAGTTCTTAACAGAGCTTCACAGCCACTATTCATCAGATTCTTTGCCTGAAGAAAATTCTCTGTATACATTCAGAGGACAGAATATATAGCTCAAAGTCTGAAAAAATTACAGCAATTTGGTATTTATTTAGAACTAAAAGAGAGAGCACTACTACATTCATTCCAGAGTAAATCAAGAGGAATGCAATGATTCCCACTGAGTTACATCAGACTGAAACTAAATGCAGACAGTGCTGAAATCAGGCGAGCAGGAATTTTATTGATATTAATGAAAGATACTGGACCCACTGGAAATATTCTATCACAGGCAAGCCCTAGACCCAAAAAATGCCTATTTAACCAGTCTTCTAGAACACATTTTTATATTCTGAGTAAATCAATGTTCAAGTAAAACAGTAAAGGGAAAACACAGCTGTAAAAATAATGCAATCTACATAAAGCAATGCATATATAAGTATTATAACAAAACTAATTATCTGCTTCCATTGGAGGAAATAGCAATATTGTATTTTACCATTTGAGACACTTCAGATTATATTAAGATCTATCACTCGTTTAAAAAAAAAACACCTCTAAGAAACATAAGAATCATTAGACACGATCTTGCCTTTATTTTCCTCTTGTTTTAAACCAAGTATTTGCAAACAAGCAAATACACTTCACATTCAAGGAAGACAATACAAGGCTCATATTTAGCCACACAGAACTCCCAGAAGCAACAACGACATTGGAAGGACCTCAGAGGCCTTTGCAAAGTGCAGGGTGAATATTCACCAGGCATACAAGAGGGTAGGAGTGACATTCTTCTTTGAGTAAACAGAAATCACTTCCTCCACAGGTGCACTGTGTTCCCACAAGTCCTTTGGAAAGATGCAGAGATTTCTTCCCTCCACCATGGAGCGAGGCTCCCCATCCCTCCAGCTGCACCATAGGGGATCAAGCTGCATCCTTCAGGGAAGCAAACCCAGAATTTCAGGGGTCATTCAGCAGAATGCAACTCCCATACAGAGCAATTACCTTGCTGTAACAAAGTCATCTCTTGCTGCATTTAAAAAACGCAGCAAGAGGTAAACTCTGTGCAGCCTGTGGCCACTAAGGAATACAAGATCTGCTTTAGGCAGCTACTTGTTATAAATAAAATAGGTTGCTTTTGTGATACTGCAAGAAGAAAATGCAGAACTCAGACTGGCACGTACAGGTGGGACCATTTATAGATTCACCTACAGATGGTTGCCTGTAAATAAACCACAGTAATGTGAAGACAGAGTTAATTGGAGATTAAGAAGCTGGTATGTAGTCATCTTGCTGTACTGACTCCAGGAGAATAAGTTAGAGATTGATTCCTAATGAGACACCATCCCTATCTGTTTTGAGTGTTCTTTCTATAATAACCCATGCAATCCCTGTAAAGCGGGCAGCAGAAGCAAGCAACTCAAAATTATTTTAGAAATGAGCCATTACTGTGAATCTCCAGCTGAATCCCAAACCCTTAATGTCACTATGTGAATTGCCAAAGTCACCTACAAATCCAGGTTGGAGAAGCAGCAGGCTATTAATTCAGCATTGTTTCTCTTGCTAAGCCCACTGCAGCTGCAAATCCACTACTGAAAACTTCTCCCCTCTCCCAAATTCATTAGTATGCTGCTCTGGTTTAAATGTCAGCAGTAGAACATGTAGTATAGGATGAGTTTACAGAAAAATTCAGGCAGGGAACTAAAATGAGCCATCACAAGTGGCATGTGCATTGCTCTGAGTGTCACAAACATTCATTATAGCAATTCACTACTTCCCTAAATGTCTTCCTGCAAGCTTTAGCGACACAGTGGTACATCAGCATAATTATCCGGGATATTTTGCTATAACTGCTTCATTTTAATATCTTCTTACGTCATCTGGGCTTTGGGGCAGCTTCCCACTTCTTGATGTTTTGGGACTATAGAACGCTTTCTTTAGTACTGAATATTTGACCAAAAGTCATAGTACCTTCATGGGATAACTGAGCAGCCCAAAATCATTTCTGAATGGGGAATTCTTGTATTTCGTTCACACTAACCTCATTGACAGTCTTGCCACAGACTTCCCCAGGAGGAGGTTCGGGCTGTTGTAGCCTAAAGAAACAACTGGCATACAGTTATCCAGTCAGTGTGCAACCTTGGAGTCAACCACATAGCAGACACATAAGACAAAAGACCACTAAAAAAATATTCTGCAGAATATGAGCCTCACGACATCTGGACCTTTTGTAACAGACTTAAGATCTTGAGCACTAACATGTCAAAAGCAATGAGAAGCAGAAAACATTACAGTGCCCAAACCAAACAAGCATTAGGCATTGGTGTTGAGGTTTTTGTGTGTTCCTGCAAGGATTTCTTCATGTTTTCTTGCAGTGAAGGGGATGAGACAGCTGTTTTTTGGTGATCTAAACACTTCTGGGGCAGATTGCAGTTGCCATCTGGGGAGCTGCCAGGCAAAGCAAAGTTCTCCCCATAGGAATGGATCCACTTTACTATCAGCAGACCACTGAAATCAGGGTGGCTGTTTATGGAATAAATGAGCATCTCATGACCAGCAAAAGCAGCCTGGCATATGGCAAATGATGAAGGTACACGATACTTATGTGACCTCTGGTTATCCTTGGGATTTATATATATTCACGGACTGTAAAGCCAGAAAGGATTACCATCACTGTGGTGCAGGCCATACGCCTCCTCTAGTTTTAACTAAACCTCGCCTTTGAGGATGATATCTGATCTTGACTTCTAGGCTGCCCTTGAAGAAAGTCTCCACCACTTAGCATGTCAAACCCACCTTCAAAAATAGCCTGTTAACAGTATACCCCTTACTTCAGCCTGCCTTTGACCCCAACAGGCCAACTACTCTGTAACAGGTGACAGCATCCACACCCTTCCTTCACCTTTAAGTTTCGAGATGGAATATTAGGCTCAGTTTACAGGGTTTTTCCTGTGCAGGGAGCAAATAGAAACAAACTATTTGTCGAATGCATTTTGCAACTCAGACACTTCATTCTCCTTGGGAGCAGTGGTGTCAGGTGAGCTTCAAGTGGCTGGAGGGGTCCTTCCTACATAACAAGCAACCTCCTAAACTTCACTCACTGGGAGAAAAAAGTGGTACAAGGAACAGTAATGCAATTCTTCACTTTTTTGTTAATAAGGAAACATTTTAGTGAATTCTAATGTATTTTCGTTGTCTGTATTACCAAGTTGTCAGTAGTCAGATGCTTCCAATATTTGTCTTAAACAACTTTTCAGTAACCAGAAAGTCCCCAAGAGGTATCTCCCAAACAACCCCTATACCCAGCTTCTGTCTCATGTTTAAACTCTGCTTAATTACAATAAATTCCTACTTGTCAGCAGACGTCTCACCTTTTGAAGATAGGGAAACAAAGCAAAGAACAAGAAGCAACTTGTCCACATCAGATCAGAAGCAGACCTACGTTACCTGTGGAAGGAATAATAGCCTCAGGCTGAGCTTAAATACAGTCCCTGAGGTCAGGGCTGGGGGTGGAGGCCTCAGGTGAGACTGTTTAGTGCCATTAAGGTTTGTTGGTGCCCTCAGGACTCTGACAGGTGCCCTCCATCAAGCTGTGTCTGTTATTTGTTTGGAGAAGAGGTCACCTGGGCAAGCACAGCCATCTGCTTTGCTGATGATGAGAGGGAGCAGAGCAGCTGTGTTAGAATACATGGACCTGTGGGAGGTGTTTTGCCGGTCCCCCTGATGTGCATGGAAAAGGAAGATGTAAATCCCCCACTTACTTCTTAGGATGGTTGAGAAAACGTGTTAGCTCAAAAAGTTTCACAGCATAATGAAATATACTACGGTCCCCCATGATTTTCACGGTGCTAATAGGAAAGAAAATGATGGAAAAGAAATGGTTGCTGATAGAAAAAAGATAGTTAATAGTTTTGCAAAAAACACCTTCTGCAAATTTATTTGCTGTTTTGTTTGGCTCCTTGGTTTGTAGGAGAAAACTGATCCTATTCCACACACCAGCATAGTTCCAATTTTAGCAGAATAACGTCCAGAAAGAGGATTCTGGTAGCTGTCACAAACCTATCAACTTCTCTATAAACACTGATATTTTTTTAGGAAACTTCCTTAGCAAATCAGATCGCTGAGTGTAACTGGATTCATCCTGTCCACTGTCCTCGTCTGAAAGCAACAAGTTGTTCTTTGCAAGTGGAATTGTTGCTCCTTTATAACCAGCACAACTGAGACATAAATTTGGGCTGAACTTCTTCTCAGAGCTTCATTTACAAAGGATCTCGATGTCAGTGTAAAATTACCTTGTTCTTTCTTACATGCAAAGATTGGATTTAAACAGTTTAGACTGTCAGTTCTGTCACAGCCACTTTGTACAGATGAATTTACAGTTTTATGATTCAGCTGTACTGGAGAAAAAATAGGATGCTGTGCTGATTGGTAATAGTAGAGGCTCTACTTTACTCATCAGTGTAAATCTATTTGGGCAATATGTTTTTCCAAACAGTTTGAGGATTTTATTCTAACTCTTTAGTTATATTTTAATGAGGTATTTTGAATGAAGTTCAATTTTAATGTCTGTTGAGTTTGCTACGTTAATTACACCACTTCCACTTATTTCATATAAATGTTTTGGATGTCATTTTATAGTTTCTGCAGGCACACATTGCAACTACCACATCTTAAGTCTTATAAGATAATAGAAATGTCAGAATTTCGTGTTCTACATCAGATATAAACGGAGCTGCCGTGCAATATTCCATTTCTGACAAGAAACCAATAAACCAAGAGAAGAAAGAAGGAAAATACCTCAAAAAAAAAGCAGCAGTGATTGATGGGCACATAACTGAGCCAGGGTTTCCATGAGTAATGTTAGTTACATAACATGCCAAAAGACAGAATTTCCAAAGAGAATGATTTTATGATTAGATGTAAATTGTAACCAGGACCAGAATAGTTCTAGGAATTACATGCCGCTAAGCATGGAAATGAAGAAAAACGATAACTGGTATCATTTTCAACAAGGTTTTGTTTTCCTTGGCATCTTATTTTGTAGCAGCTGTCCTGCCTATGAATTACGGATTTCTTTATTTTTTAAATTGACAAGTGAAAAATCTCATTAAAACAAACCCCTACCTGTGCTGCTGTTAATATTCCATGATATTAAATCTGAAATCAGTTTTTTAGGTCTCATTTTCTCTTCAGCAATTTCCCACTTACACATTAGATGCTTCGGGTAAGAAAAATAAATAAACACTTTGCTTTCAGGAATGTCGTATTTTAACAGGGTTTTGTAACATGAAGTTCTGAGAGAGGTTTGTATGCAAACATTTCATTCATTTCATTTCAACAACATGAAAATACAAGAAAAGATTTTAATCAATATTACAGCCTATAAAATGTATTTTGCCTTCTCATGAAACACAAATTATCTGGTAACATTGAGTCAATGGAAGTGTTTGAGAGAGAAAACTTATGAAATTTGGTTTTAGAGGCCGACGTGACAGAAAAATTAACACAGGCTGCCCAAACTTATAATTCTAGTACATGGCACGAGGGTGTGAATAGAAATGGAAATTCAACCGAAGTCCAAGTGTGAGTTAACTCCCAGTAACCCTCTGAACAGCAGGATGTCTATGGGACATAGCAAAGGGGCTGGGACCTCCTTACCCTTTTCTTACTTCTAGTCTTCCACTTCTCTCAAGTGGAAGACGAGACCAAGCCGTCCATGTGTGCTGAAACGTGCATGTCTGCAGACACTCGTGTGGACGTGAAAATGCAAGTACCATGCTTAAGACCCTGCTTATGGAATAAGGATCCAACAAGAGCTGAAGGATCTACCCCAGGAAAAGCCAACTTCGGACTGGGGCTGCAGGCAGCAAAACGGCCAGATTAGTTGTAGGAAATCCATGTGTCCATCAGTAGTACTTAGGAGGAAGCATGTGCAAGTGGAAAGGTATGGATTGCTGCTATTTGGAAACATAAGCGGGGATTTACAGGCAAGAGATACATAAGAGGCAGCCAGCTTTGTGTGCTCGGCAGCTTAGCAGGACCCGGCTCAGCTGTGGCTTAGGCCTGGGCTGGACAAAGCACTGGGCGATGCTGGTGGCACAGCACCAGCGCAGGGCAGTGCTCACATCCAGGGAGGCTGCAGCCTGACCGGACAAGATACGCGCAGAAGAGGGGCAGAGTTTTAACAGCCAACCCCATGAACACTGCAACGGCAGCAAATACGAATCTAAATTATGAGGGATGTTACTCCGTGTTCTCAGAGGAAGGAATGTATCGAGCTATTTTTAAGTAGGCTTTTTATATTTAATCCTTTTTCAGTAGACTTTCAGCTTGCAGTTCTTCCTTTACTCCTTAGAGTTGAAACTAAAGGAGGGAAAAATGTCAACTTTCAGTTTCACATCTCACACACAAATTATCTTACTACAAGGTCAACATTGCATGTATTGTTCTCCCATGGATTGTCTGCATTTGCTGATAATTCATTCATTTTCTGCCTCATCACCTCTTCCTTCCAAGGCATTAAATGGCTCTCATGTCTCCTCAAGAAATATGAGAGAGCTTGATTGCGTGGGAATGAGAAGGATGAATGGATTGAATTTTGACGTGGCTCTTTCCTTTGCTTCTCTGATTTCTCTGCTTCTTGACGGGAACACAAAACCCAATCTGCTGCCAGTGCAAACGTGCATGAGGAAAAGCCAAACAGACCCACTGGGAAACTTTACTCTCCAAAAAACAATTTAGGGCAGGTGCTGACAGGTGAAATTTCTCCGTGAACAGGAGGGTGCTGCTGTCTGAGGGACTGGCACCAACCACACATCTTTCACACCCGTTCAGTTTTGCCTCTGGAAAAACTTCTTGCAATTGGTCTTTTTTCCCGAGCCCAAGAAGAAATTCTAACTTATTTCCACAGTGGTACTAAAGACTCTATTTCCTTATTCCTGAATAAAAATGTAGATGAAGTGCGCTCTCTGTGACGCATCTTCTCAGGAAAATCTGTGTGAGCATATTGGATTTATGCTGCAGAACAAATGATGGTGTCAAAGCAAGATAAAGGTTTTATTATTTTGTGCAACCTCCTTTATTCCCATATCTGATTATTTAATGCCAATAAAGACATTGGTTCACCTTTACATCTTGGATCCTACAAGGTAGAACCTGTCACTTACAGTTATTTTCACTTTCAAACAGCATTTTTGACCATCTAGTTATCTTTACATTTCTGTAGACTGCCTGTTCCAAGAAGTAATGGATTAAACTGGCCATGGAGAGAGGGGCAGGAGGTTGTCAGTAGGACTGGCTCTCCAAAAGCACATCAAGTCAGATCCATGCAGCACTAATGAACTCCTCGGCCACCTTGTCTGTCAGCAAAAATAATCCTCTTTCAACTGCTTTTCCATTTCTGAAAAAAAGCTCGCTCTTAAACTGGAGGTTTGCAAGCGATGTGTCCTGTGAAACCATCAGAAGCAGCTGACTAAGAGAGGTCGTGCAGAGCAGCGATGGGGACAGGGCCTTTTTAGCAGGGCCTGTTATGACAGGACAAGGGGTGATGGTTTTAAACTAAAGGAGGGGAGATTCAGGCTGGACATGTAGAAGGAATTTTTTACAAGGAGTGGTAAAATACTGGAACAGAGAGGTGGTGGATGAACCATCCCTGGAGACATCCCAGGCCAGGCTGGACGGGGCTCTGAGCAACCTGAGCTGGTGAAGATGTCCCTGCTCATGGCAGGGGTGGCACTGGGGGAGATTTGAAGGTCCCTTCAACCCAAACTGTTGTATGGTTCTCTTATATGATTCTTACAATCACACCCACCCACGTTAGTTACACCAGTCATTGCTATGCAAAGGTCAGAGGAGCTCCCTGAGAGTCATCATCCTCCATCCCTTACTCCAGCTCACACATGTGATTCCAGCCCAACGGTGCAGCTGCTGCTTATAAAAAGCATATTCAAAGAAAACACGACTTTTTTTCCTGTTCAGCATGAAATCCATCAAGCCACCACCAGCTCAGCTGCTGAGTGTTGTCCCACTGCTCCTGACTGAGGATTTCTCCATATGTGGGTGGCATTTCTTGCACAGACCTCCCCAAACCAACATCAGCTGGGTTTGGTGCCCACCACACACCAATCTGCTCTGCCAGTAAGTAGGCAGTGAGTAGCTACTCGTCTGCCAAGAGATGCAGCGAAAGGCAGCACAGCGGCCGTGTTTGAGTACATCACTGAATCCACATCTAAGCTGCGCTTAAGCTAATTGGTATCTTTGCAGTCTGCACCACGGACATACTCGTAGTATCAAGGTCTCTTTTTTGGAGGGCAGGGCATCTCATGAATTCAGTCCTTGCTTGAGTGAGAAACATTGTCATTATCTTTTGCTAAGAATGATAGTTAGAATCAGTCTTTTGTGTATATTAATGACACGCTAATTGACTCTGGAAACTCATTGCTCAGAAGCAATGGATTCGGGGCTAATATTAGAATTTTATAGCTTTTGATAGAATGTAAGCGAGGGTCTTGCCAAGATAAACACAACATTTGCTTTTATTGCTGGCAGGCATTGCTAGAGCTCCATTGCAATACATATCAGCAGAAAGCTTAATGTGAAGTCTTTAACTCGTTGCTGTGCTGGAGGTGAAATCCTACAAAATCAGCACAAACTCCCTAACTAAAGAGAATTTTAAGAAATTCCTCCGCCCTTTCCTTTCTGAAGGAGCTTTTTCTTGAGGCTCAGCATGGAAAAGTAAAAGACTGTAGAGTTTGCTGTTGCTTTAAAGTGCACACAAGAGGGTAAGAAATAAGAACATTTTTACCTCTGCATTGCAGGTTGCCACTGGTACAAGAAATTTCCCATGGGTAATGGGGAAGTTGGACAGGAACCCTCTTTATCAGTAGAAAAGCCTTGTTAAAACATTGGCCGCATATATTTGAGCCAGACATGACCAGACATAACATCAAAAGTTGCAGGGCTCACAAAGGAATTATATTATATCATACTATTCCTGTTTGCCCCATGAAGTGCTGTGCGGGACTTCTGCGGCTTATCAGGCGTCTGGAACAGAATATTTCCCCTCTATATCCCAATGGGATTTTTCAATCACTGTCTCAGGTGCCTCAAATCACATCCATCCAGAGCTCTGCTCCTCACACCCCTTGTCTGCACAGCTCTGGCACAGCGACTTGTGGAGCTCTTGAACAAATCTTGACCAGTGGCACATGCCCATTGCGTTTGAAACCTGGTATCCTCCTAAGGGAGCTGCTTTCAAAGATGACCAGCCATCTGTCCCCACTTCTGGTGTTTTCTCTCCTTCCACATCCGTATGTTTAAGGCACAAATAATGTTTTCAACTCAGAAGCCTAATTTGGTCTGTAAATCGCAGATTTGTAATGATCAAATCTTGTTTAAGACAGACAGTGCGGGTTTTTCCATCACCGTTTGCTCATAGGAATTCCTTCTTCATAGCACTAGTAGCTTGCATCTTATTGTCCCAATATTTGAATTTAGTTTGGCATACTATATAGTCACCAAGCCTACATTCTGGACTCCTGCTTGTTTCACCCAGATCCACAATCATTTACAGTCACAATTCTGCTGCATCGGCTGCTCTCTCCCAGTGAAGTTTCTATCATAATAAATGTCGGCAGAGTAAGCAAAACGTTGCAAAATATTGCTTTGACTATCAAAGCGCTGCAAGAATGCACCGGAGAGTCTGTGTTGCTTATGTGGCCGCTTGGAATGAATAGCAGTAAAAGGAAAATATTATTTCATTTCTCTGCAGACACATGGTGTGTGGGCAGAGCTCAGGCCATTCTGTCGGTGAGACGCCTGATTCTATGACCAAGAAGAAACAAGTTTAGTTCAGATGCTGCAGCTCTGCACCAGGCAAGGCTGGTTTTCTGAAAAAAGTCATTTTGCATGGGCAGGACCAGGGGGTAAGAAGCCCAGAGAGTGCGGGAAGTGTTGGGCAGTAAGAGGAGAAGACACCAAAGAACATCACCTCAGGGCAATGGAGATGCTGAAGGGAGTGGAGCATCTCCCGTGTGAGGAAAGGCTGAGGGAGCTGGGGCTCTTGAGCTTGGAGGAGACTGAGGGGTGAGCTCATTAATGTTTATCAATATATAAAGGGTGAGCGTCAGGAGGATGGAGCCAGGCTCTTCTTGGTGACAACCAATGGTAGGACAAGGGGCAATGGGTTCAAACTGGAACACAAGATGTTCCACTTAAATTTGAGAAGAAACTTCTTCATGGTGAGGGTGCCAGAGCCTGGCCCAGGCTGCCCAGAGAGGTTGTGGAGTCTCCTTCTCTGCAGACATTCAAACCCGCCTGGACACCTTCCTGTGGAACCTCAGCTGGGTGTTCCTGCTCCATGGGGGGATTGCACTGGATGAGCTTTCCAGGTCCCTTGTAATCCCTAACATTGATTCTGTGATTCTGCCTTCACTTCTGGTGGCCTCCGCGGACATTCAGTGTCGGCAGAAGCAGCTGCGGAGATGGGGGAGCCCTCAGGAGCCACTGTCACCTTGCGGGGTGCAGCAGGCGGAGGGACAACATGGTGCTGGCAGCAAGAACCCCGGCTGGACCAGTAAAGGGGTCCTCATATTGTTTTTCTTAACAGTTTTCAGAGGTTAAGGTTGTATTAACTTTTCTTTCTTATTTGTTTTTGGTTTTTTGTTTTGTTTTTTTTTTTCTTCCAGTCGGTTCCATTTTAACTCAATTTGGTGAACTTCATCACGACAAGCAAAAGCACAGGATCTTTCAGGCGTCTCCTCAGAGCTGTGGCTGATATGGCACTGTTGTTTGGCTCACTGAATTTACACCTATTTTAAAACACTTTTGCCTTCCCTACCAACTTTCAAAGGTTCACCAGTGGCCAAGCGCAATCCCTACAATGTCATTACCCTACAGATTATTTTAAGTTGTACTTAGCTGAGCCCTAATTGCTTTACCCTCAGTGTTTCCAGTACAACATCTGATATGATTAGCTATGCCATTAATTATCTTGCACTTTAACTATGAACTTCCTGCTGAAAACCAAGGAAAGGTCAACGCACATCTAAAGAAAATGGTACCTAACAAGATACATTTATCAGCAAATTAGGCACAGTGTGGGTTCAGCACACGCATGCAGTCTAAAGGGGTTTTGCTAGCGTGCTAATGATACTTGTTATTTTTCTAAGGGTATATGCTTGTAGTCAACAGGGTACTGCCTGCCTAACACTCCCCACAAAAATCCTTTATACATTATAACAAGTAAATCGGATTAAAGAATACAAAAGATGTAAGTAGTCCAGTCAGCACAAGATACTGGTCAAATGATACCTGACTAGCTATCGTTACAGATAATAATTCTGTTACATGTTTTTACCTAGAATAACAATAATAAAAACAATCCACTCAGAATGTTCACAGTTACCACCTAAGTATTATCAGATGCTCTGTCTCTCAAAGGTTTCTTAGCTTAAACCGTAAAACAGAAGGACTTCTGGACATGTATTTTTATTCTAAAATGCTGTGGCATTTGGATGCAAACATTATATGGGCAATTTTTCAGGTGTTTCCCTGTAGTCACAGATACATGTACACAATCTTTTTTTCTGAGTGTTTTCTGAAGCGCTTGGGGCTTTTTCCCCTTTGCAGCAGATGCGTCCTGTCATCCTTTTCCTTTAGGGGTGTTTAACAATATAATGTTGCCATTTGTAAATATTTTTGGTAAGTCACCATCGCATATATTTTCCATGTCTACTTTCTACAGCTTGGCATAACTTCTCACTACCCCAACCCTCTTTTCTTGTATTCAAACATCATCAGCATCAGCCACCGACTCAGAACATCTGCTGACTGGTTACACCTTCAGTTTTGTTCTCCATTTTTGTCCACAGCTACTCACTGATTTCAACTCTTATTTACAACTCCTATTAAGGAAATTTGAACTGAATAGACACATATTTTCCAACACACACTCCCAAAACCACCCTACTTTGTGTTGAAAAGCCAAAATAATGTGACATGTGTGTGGTTCCGAAAGCCATTTCGTCCCTTCTGTTAGTGCTATGTAGTCACAGTCTCAGCTCATTTACTAGATTGTTAATAGCTCTTTCCATCCTATTGTCAGTGTTTTCTAAGTGGGCTATCTCCTGTGAGGACTTCACAAATCATTCAATATGAGATGTCATTATATTTGAATCAATAAACTTGTCCTGCAATCCTATTAGCGAAGGACCTTCCAGTGACTAAAAGCATGTATACTTGTACAAAGGATGGTCTGCAAAAACAAATCTAATCCTGTTTATTGACACACCTCAGTCCTGAGAAAATGGTCTTTTCCCTGTGGCTGGTTACTTTATATTGGCAGAAATCTGAGATGTTTTTGCCTCAGTTCTGTTGCACAGCTGCCCTCCCACCCTGCTTAAGAGACACCCCCAGGAGGCTGCCAGGGCTACCACTTATTATTTGGAATTTCAGAGCTGTGTTTTCTTAGTCCTCTGTGCTGATGGAAAAACCGAGGAGAGGACAATCCTAACTGAACATCCTGCAATGCAGAGATCACGAATCCCCTGAGTTACAAACAGATGAACAACTAAATATTTCACAATACCCATAACATAAGACTCAGGAAAACCTGATTTCTCTCTACAGCCAACTGAGCTCCTTCCAGCTTCTGAATAAATCCTTTTTCCCTACAAATGCACTCAAAGCAGTCTCAGGTATAATTATTGCTTTGGTTGCATTCATGAGGCCATTTTAACAAGATTATATTAAAAGTTATTTGAACATTTCTTGGCAGAAAGGGAGATACAAGGTCAACTGCTTGCTTGCTTCTCCTCTCAGACCTTTATTCTCTATTACCATCTCTTAAATAGACACACTTCACTTTTGATTGCCTGAATTTGTATGGATCTGAGGCTATTTTATTGACTTATAAAAGATATTTCTTCTTTTACAGTCTCCTTATGTAAAGAAAGGCGGGGGAGCCCTGGGTTTTGAAAGTCGTGGAGCTGAACGCACTGTTCCTCACGCATATGGAAGAGCTGTGCTCTCACTGCAAGCAGGTGAGGTGTCCAGGGTTCCTCCACCCACCGCACTGGGAGAAAAACCTGATCGTCACCTCTGTTCAGCTCACTGAATATTTTCACTGCAGACACAAGACAAATACTTAGTTCTCTGGGCTTTGCAACAAAGGAAATACAAGTTGATGCTTTTCTGTGCACAGGTTGCTTTTGTAGTTAGGAATAAACTCTAAAGAGAAACACAGATTAGGTGAGTACTGGTCAGTGGCTGTGCTGCCATTCAGAGGGACCTCAAAAGGCTGGAGAAATGGGCAAACAGGAATCCCATGAGGTTCGGAGAATCCCAGGCTGGTTGGGGTTGAAGGGACCTCTGGAGATCACCCAGTCCAACCCCCCTGCTCACGCAGGATCACCAGAGCAGATCACACAGGATCGTGTCCAGGGGGGTTTGAATGTCTCCAGAGAAGGAGACTCCACAGCCTCTCTGGGCAGCCTGGGCCAGGCTCTGGCACCTCACAGGAAAGAAGTTTCTCCTCATGTTCAGATGGAACCTCCTGTGCTTCAGTCTGTGCCCATTGCCCCTCATCCTGTCGTTGGGCACCACTGAACAGAGTCTGGTCCATCCTCTGACACCCACCCTGAGATATTTATAAACATTGATGAGATCCCTCTCAGCTTCTCTTCTCCAGACTGAGCAGACCCAGCTCTCCCAGTCTCTCCTCATAAAATGCTCCAGCAAAAGCACCTGAAGATGAACAACCCCACGTACCAGCACAAGGTGGGGCTGGCCAGCTGGAAAGGAACTTTGCAGGAAAGGTTCTGGAGTCCTGATGTAAATAACATCTACATTCTTGCTTTTTTACCATTGTTTGCATCATGCAGCAAGACAAACTAAGGTTCATGTACTTCCCAGTTCTTCAGTGAAAACCTCACATGCAGTGTCAAGGATGCTTGAACTGAGACCCAGTTTTAATGCAGCAGATCGCAGGTAACCAGAGTGATGCTCATCTCCGCAGCCTCCAAACCTTCTCTGCCTAGGGGCACCCAGGAGTGTGTGGGACCCAGAGCCTCTCTTCTGCTCTGCTCTCCTCCACCTCCTTCCCATCATCATGCAAAAATGCTAATTCTATAGAAGTGACTGCTAGTAATTGGCATTTAAATAAAAAGCCCCTCGCTGACTCTGTGGAAATGCCAAGTCCCAGCAGTTCTGTTTGCAATCGTGTTTACACTGGAGTGGTTCCATTAGCCTCTGGGAAGCTAATCCTGATTTACACTTATGAAAATCAGATAGCAATCTAGAGCAAAGCTCATGTTTTATTTTAACAGTTGCTGTTACAAGAGTCTGAAAACAACCACCAGATTGCCCCTATTAAATCAAAGTAAGCTGTCAATGACTTACACCACTTCCATTAAATACAGATACACCAAGAGTATCGAAATGGGAACAGGCACTTGAAGTAATGTTTCCTGTTATTAAGCAAGAATGCATGGGGTTATTATATTTCAATATTAGGGAACACATTCTAACTCAAAGCGATGTGGTTTCTTTTGGTTTGTTGGGTTCTTTTGTTTGGTTTTGCTTTTCTCTTTTTTAATGTATGTTTTTTATATATATTCTAGCTAACAACGCAAATTCTCAGCTTAGAAATCTCAGTCTTCAGAAGTTATTTTACAATGATACAAATAAGTTGGGTTTGGATGCAAAATTTCCTTTGGCAAACTTGCTTCCCAGAAGAAGATGGACTCTGATAAACTAAAGCACGTCCAGTGGAAAGCCCCAGGGTGACCACAAGGCCACAGCACAGGCCGTGCAGGAAAATCTCGGTGGAAATGTTCAGTCTTGAGAAGCCCAACAAGAAAACCTTATTGTTGTCTTCAGCTATGTAGCGTGAGGGTACAAAAGAAGACAGAGACGTTATTCTTCAAGATAGGCAGAGAAAGGACAAGAGGTAACGGACACAAGCTCCACCTGGGAAATTCCAATTGTGTATTAGAAAAAAGAAACTGCCACCGTAGCAGTGAAACTTTAAATAGGGCACAGAGACATAAAGGACCTTCATCCCTGGACACGGCCCCAAGTTGATCCCACCTTGAGCAGCACAGTTGGACCAAGTGACCCCTCCAGAGGCCCCTTCCAATCTATTTTCCGTGATGAAATACAAAACCTTGCCATAAAGACCCACTGGAATAAGATATTTTTAATTATAATAATCAAAATATATACACAATAATGTGTATTTTACATATACCAAGAAAAAAACATTCTGCATTTCAAAACTCATTGGCTGCAATAACAGAGGTAAATAGTCAGTAGTAAGGGTAAGTCACTAATATTAAGAAAAGCCACAATTTGCATGTAAAGTGAAGCCAGAAGAAAGCTACAGAAGCTCAGCATTCGGAGACAGGAACTCAAAGGATTTCATTGTACCCAACTCATCTCAACTTCATCACGTGGCAATAGAGCCTGGATTGTAGGTCTGGACCTAGTTTATTATTTAGTGCCCATAAACTGCAGATTCATCTATTTACATCAACTGTTTTGAGATATTAACCTGAAAGGTCAAGGAAAGTATTTTAGTTCTCACAACTGCAACCAGTTTCACTAAAATTACCTCAATTACCAGACCAAAACATTGTTTTAAATTGTTCTTCGTTCAGGAGATGTGAACACTGAACGAGCTGTAACAAACTTCTAACATTTTCAAGTCTAAGGTTCATTTTTACTTGAAAAATAAAAAAGCAACACAATAAAACTCTTAACAGAGGCTTAAAAAGGTTTATAAAATAATCTCTGTCACACTTACAATAGTAAGAAAATTATTCTGGTTTCTAGTTTTTAGTAAATATGAACTGCTTCGTGTAATCTCCATTAAAGATGGTTCTAACTACAATTCACATTTAATTTTTAAAAGGTGGACCAAAAAAAGGTGTCAAGAAAAGCAGATTACTGCCATTTCTCAACAAATCCTTCTTAAGAAGGACACGCTGCCTTGCTAGGCAAAGCGTGTTTGACAGGAGAACTAAAGGAGAGAAGTAATGATTTGCATGCCAAAAAAACACCTTCCACAGCGATCACTTTATACTTGGCAACGGTACAATTAAACTGATTTAAGATCAAAATTGTGTCATTCCATCCAGCTCTTGAATGATGGTGATGATCATCTCAAAATGTAAGTTTGCTAGGAGTGACACTAGAAGGTAGAATCTGAGCAAGTTCTAGACTGGCAGGAAAAAAAGTCTGATGCTTATGCTGTCATCTGTAACTATGGAAACACTGGATGTTCTTCGAAACGCTTTTCACCAGGTCTGTCGGAGCAACAGGTGTGGCTGTGCAGAGAAAACACAACATATACATATGGGAAATATTAAATACATCAAGTTTTCTATTCCTGCAGTAGTACTAATAAATGTGCCAGCACTCAAGTGCAAGAGGACTCAAAAAGATCTAAAAATTCATACACATTTTTAATCAATGTTTTAATGCAAAAAAGCTCCTGAAATATGTTTTGTGGACACAGATTGGCAATTACAGAGAGAGCTCACAACAACTGCTCAATAAGATGCCATTCACTTTACATTTTAATTAGCTACTAGATGCTTTAACTCATGGTAGTAAGTTACCCCAACCTATTCAGAGTATCAAAAAGCTTCAAGTGTTTTCACTGTGACTTGAGACTCTGCATAAGCCACTGTGATAACTGATAAACCACTGTCAGAGCTGTGCTGCCTTTTTCCTACTATTTATCCGTGCTTAAAGAAATGCATTTGATCAGCTATGACATTTCATTTTACAAAGAGATGCTATCAACCGACCACCAGAAACATGCTGTTGCAAAATGCTACTAGAACTGTATGGTGGTAGTTAGAGATATCTAGAATATTCCTCTGAAATGTCAAGTATTTCTCTTCGTACTGCGTATTTATGTACCTTGACATTATCAGTTCTTGTGAAAAAGGGAGAAATATATCAGAAACTACCCTGCTGTATGATTCCAAACATAAAAGGTGCATATCTCTTCCTCCTTGCCTCTCAAAAGAGAATATAGCCTTTCCTATTACATCTGGTGATGCAAACTGGTACAATACAGATCCTCAGTCAGGATACACACATCTTAAAATACAAATACCTGCAAGTATATTTCATATCTAAGACACTCAAATATTGTATATTTAATTTCTTTTCCAAGTGAACCAACTTCCATGTTACATCATTTCCTTCTACTTTCAGTCAGCTACACAATGATAATAAAATACCGGCATTTATAAAAGTCTCATTTAGTAATTTATCAATATCAACATTTAACACCTTCTTAAGAGAAAAGTGGAACACTGTTGGTGTTATTTCATCTACTGCACTGTAAAGGAAATTTCATCATATCTAATATCACCAAGTTTTCCTACACGTGAACATTCGCTGAACAATTTAACTGGAGAAGAAACATCATAGAGAGAGATCATACTTTTGACACATTTGCACCAGCAGTTATTACCCTGTACCAAAATCTCTAACAGCAGATATATTTTAGGAGTTAAGGGGGGAAGAACTTGAAGACTTCCCCTGCATTTAAGTCTAGAAATCGTTTTTCCTATCAAAATCACACTTTGCAGCTGCCTGCTTCAGAATTTAGAATTCAGAGGAAAAGGGAAAGTAAAGACACCTAAGTTACAGCTGAATTTTATATATGTTAGAACAAACTTACAAATTCATGGATCTACACATCAATGTTGTGGCTGTTCAGGATTGATATTCATAGTCCTGTATATTTCTTTGAGAAACAGTAAGGCAGTGTCTTCAGATTCCCTACGAAGAATGAAAAAATAAGTTATTTTGGTATGGTCCATGTTCTAATTCTTGTAAGCCACACTCCATCCCATTCCAGCTCTCAAAAAAGTTTGTACAACCTATTGCACTTATCTTTTGGGAACACAGTTTAATTCTACCAACTTGCTCTGAGCTACAATTCTACATTAGTTTTGTGTTTTTTCTGTATCAGAGTAGCTTATGCATTTACTGCATTTTTCTCCCCATTCTGTCCTCCCTAACTTACTCTGTTTGCAATTTGAAATCATCCCCTTCTTCATCCACTTCTTTGATTTGTTACTCATTTGGCTTAAATCTCCTCAAATAATCTATCATTTTTTGTCTGTGACGGGCTCCTGAATACATCCCAAGAATACATGCTGCTTGTCCAGGGTTTCTTTAGCCCAATGTCAAAACTCAGCCTTGCCCGTTCCATCAGCAATATTCTAATTCTTCTCTCCTAACTGGCTGGCAGTTCCTTGTAAATAGACTATATTAACTATCCATGGTCTTCCTTACCACTAAAATGTAAGGAAGTTCTCAGCTAATTTTAAGATTAATATTAGTGCCATGTTTCCAAGCTGGTGTTTTTCCTCCCCTTTTCAAAAAATCAAAGCTTCAGACTATCTGAATTTAAATCCAACATTGGACAGACTTGATTTTCTTACTTGTCTTTAAGGTGTTATTTAGTCACATGCAAACAATACCAGTATAAAAGATTAACAATCACTGTAAAAAATAACGAAGTTAAACAGGCAAATTTTAACACAGTCCCAAAGCTGCAGTTGTTTGATAAGGATAGATTTCTGTGCTTTTTAAAAGAAATGACATAAGGAGGTAGTAAAGGAGATTTAGACATTCAGAACTGTAATCCTTCAAATGTGAGGAACATCATTTGCAGAGCACCAGGACAGAGTTTAATGTGCAAGCTAAGGGACTACAGGTATTTTCCACAATTAAGCATTGAGATGATAACCATATTTCTTGATGGTGTCTGCTATTAAATGAGCAAGCGAACAAGTAGAAGCACCACCACAGAAGCTCCATTCTCTCTCGACAGATCATTTCATTTAAGGCTTTTCCCACCAAACCCCTCAAAAAACAAACCAAACACCCATGCTTTCAAATTTAGGTCATTAATCATTGCGCTTATCTTCCTTACTTGAGTGACAAAAAGAAAAAGCCTGGCAATGAAGAGCTGCCGCCTTGTGGAAAACAGCTCCTGGTCCTTCAGCTCTACCTGTGAATCCACACTGCCACCCGTGGGTCACCGGCACTGCCACCAGCGTGCCACTGGCTGCTGGGGAGCCCTGCCAGAGCATCAAACTCAGCAGCGCTGCTGAAAATCCCTTCTCCTACTGATCTTTAGTAACATGACATTGA
This sequence comes from Patagioenas fasciata, assembly GCF_037038585.1. Taxonomy (NCBI): domain Eukaryota; kingdom Metazoa; phylum Chordata; class Aves; order Columbiformes; family Columbidae; genus Patagioenas; species Patagioenas fasciata. Next base: position 37,328,412 of record NC_092527.1, on the reverse strand, counting down.
CTTAAACAGTACCTTGACAGGTAAAGCTTTCCATTCCATATTTTAACCCCTGGAAAAAAAATGCCTGCTTCTAAAAATTAATAGTTATAGAAAATCAAAACTGCTGGAGAGGGTCCAGCATAGGGCAACAAAGATGATTAAGGGAGTGGAGCATCTCCCTTATGAAGAAAGGCTGAGGGAGCTGGGGCTCTTTAGTTTGGAGAAGAGGAGACTGAGGGGTGACCTTATTAATGTTTATAAATATATAAAGGGTGAGTGCCACGAGGATGGAGCCAGGCTCTTCTCAGTGGCAAACAATGATAGGACAAGGGGCAATGGGATCAAGCTGGAACACAAGAGGTTCCACTTAAATTTGAGAAAGAACTTCTTCTCAGTGAGGGTGACAGAGCACTGGAACAGGCTACCCAGGGAGGTTGTGGAGTCTCCTTCCCTGGAGACATTCAAAGCCCGCCTGGACACCTTCCTGTGCGACCTCACCTAGGCGTTCCTGCTCCAGCAGGGGGATTGGACTAGATGATCTCTTGAGGTGCCTTCCAATCCCAAACATACTGTGATACTGTGAAAACCGGTGAGAGCGCTGCTTGTCCAGCACCTGCTGAACTCTGAACAAGACACTGGCATTTTCCTTCTGGAATAACAAAACCAGTCACTTCCAGCTTGGCCGAGACACAAAGCTGCGCTGCCCTGTTGCCAAACAGAGTTCACACACCCTTTGCTCTAACATCCACATCTTGTCTATTTTCATGTGTGCTTAATTTTATGACAGTAATAAAATGCATACAATGACACACCAAAAATAAAAGAACAACTCATAAAGGCAAATACAATATATAGGGTCAATAGTTACTGCTATTCCTATAAATGGAATTACACCGTCTCCATTTGAAACACATAAGGACTTAAAAAAACAAAACAAGACAAAACAAAACAAATGCAGATAAGACAATGGTGTACTGTGACTCTGACTACATGATGACACAAAATTCTGCTTCTTGTTCTATAAATTGTTCTGTATATGAGCAACCACTATACACAAGTGGTAAATTATAAGCATCCAAATTTACAGGAAGACCCATTGTGCCTTTTTTCTTCTTTTTACTTGTCAATCTTTTATAGCAGAGCATCAATATCCAGCAATTTCATTCCAGCATGAAAAGGTAGTGAAGTTTTACTACATATTGTAGCCTAATTCCTTCATGAATAGTTTTATTTGAAAAACTACAGTTGTCACAATGCTCATAGATAGAGCTCTCCTTGTACTGAAAATGACTGTAAAGGTGTGTGCTTGGAGTGTCGAAGTTCAAGAGAGCAGTATACATCTTTATTGCAAACAGGACGATAGATGTGTTCACTTTGTGCTAACACATCGTTTTATTTTGAAATTCTATTAGCTAACAGTGACATCTAGGCGCGACACCTCGAGACTGACTTTCCTGGTGGTCATATATACTGTTTACCCTAATACTCGAATCATCTCAATGATAGAACACTTGAGCATCCAGAGTATAACAAATTTATCTTTACAGTACGTGGCAAGGCAACGACTTTCCAAACAAAAGGCCGTTTCAGAATTAAGCGATGAGGACCTCGTATCTGTTTTTGTCAAAACATACTTGAAGCAAAACACTAGGGCATGATTTTTGACAGAGATCTCCTGAGTTTTCGTTATAAAATACTCACGACAGGAAACATGTTTCTAGCCATTATCACATTGGTCACAGGTAAATAACAGAGAACAGGAACAAGATAAATGACAGGCATGTCATTACCAACATGTAAAGATATAGTTATATCAGAAAAGCAGTATTTATAGAATCACAAATATTTCCTCTTACCAGTAGCACAAATGACTCTGTAAAGCAAAAAGGTATTCATTGAAGCTTTCGATTGGTTTTTCTTGTAGAACATAATCAATACGACGTCCTCCATTTAGCATTCCAATCTTCACTGAAAAGTCTTCATCTTTTGGAGGCTCTGGACTTTCAGTGATCTTTTCAGCTAAAATTAAAGAGTTTAAGATTTATACTATTTTCAAGCACAGCCCGCTTGACTATAATCAAGATAAATTACCCATTTTCCCTGCTATAATTTCCAAGTGCTTGCAATAAGACAATAATTACAGCCTTAACTGACTGCACCACTGCATCATTCAGAAAGGTTACTGGAACTATAGGCTTCTTTCTTTCATAATAGATTAAACTGAATCTGTTTGAGGAATAGCTCACATAAAGCAGCAGGTGAGCAACTTTAAAAACAAACCACATGGTTTATACATAGACATATCCAGTCATTTGACAGGCGAATAAACTGAAATAATATCTTTTTACCACCTCTTGCACAGAGTCAATCACTATCCTCAATTTAAACTAAGAGGAATGTTTTCTTTGTAAATAGAGACAAAGCCAGTATTACTAAAGACCAACAGATAATTCACAACTGGGAAGCCTGCCCTTGGTATCATTAGGGTAATACTCATATCTGACCTACGTTTATTTACCCCAGCAGCATTTTTTTCTGTTACAGTACATACTTAAATGCTCCTTGACTGGTCCCAAAAAATTCACCAGAACACTACTGAAGAGAATAAATCTCACAAATAAATACGTATTTATACTGATTTGCCCTGAGAGGAAAGAAAACACAACTGATTTTAAAACCTGTCTTTCTGACACAAAGTTGAAAGGTTATACAAACCCAAGCCTAAAATATCCTCCATTAAAAGTTAACTTCTCCTTTCCTAAAAGACAAAAAAAATGCAGCAATAGAGCTCACATTTAACATTAATAATCCAAAAGCACAGAGGTCTCCTTAATAAGGTCAGGAAAATCAATAGCAAGCAGTAACTAGAATGTTCAAGTTTCTACTAATTTGAGATTGCCAAGTTGTAAGAAAACCAACATGATCACATACCTTCTACCACCTGCTTTTCCTCTTCCTCCTTAATTTGGTTAGCTACTTTCTCCAGTTCCGCTTGTAGCTGAGTTGAAGACGTATGAGCACGTGCAAATTCGTTAAGGGTCTGCCACGCACTCTTCAAAGAGCTGATAAAACCCTGTTTCAGGTCAGAACCCATACGAGACAGAGAGTCTCTCAACTCTAAGGGAAAAAGAAAATCACCATAGGAGGATTTAAAATTATAAACTAACACCAGAATGACGAAACTGTTCAAAAAAATCCCAATTATTATGAGAAACGGGCCTGTTATGTCATGAACATGTGTATCATGCTTCTCTATTCCATTTTAAAAGATTAGTTAAAATGTAATTAATGCACAATTAATTTCTCACTGTATGGGTCAATGAATTAACACCTACTAGCACAGGGAACAGTACAACAGCCTCCAAGTCCAGAAGGGTCCACAAAAATAGCTACACCAGCCAATCCCTCACCACCACCACCACCCACCACCTCATAACTATTCCATGGACATTCAGCTATGTCAAAGAAAAACCTATTTGAAAATTATTGCAGCAGATTTAAAAAAAAAATCTAGAAAAATGGATACCAAATTATTAAGCTAAGGCTTCAGAGAGGCTGCAGGTCTACAAGCTTGAAAAAGTAGAAGCGATGTCAACCTCAGATAGTTCTTAGGCATCTCATTTGGGCATATCAAAGACACTAGTTTTTATCTCTTACTTTCCTGGATATTTTACCCCCTTTAATTATCATTCAGAACCCTGTCTTTGCAAAAGAAGTGGCTGATAAAATGTCAGATTGCAGAACCAAACACAAAACTGCATCATCACCACGGAGTGCAGCCACCACAAGGCATTCTCTAGGGAAAACGTATGACAACAGCAAAGCGGAAAACACTTCCAAAGGAAGGAGGAGAAAGTTTTAACTTTCTTTTTCTTTCTAAGACTTGTAACCTAAACCATTCCTTAACAAGGACCTTGTCTAGTCTAGGAAAGCAGACTCATTCTAGTGTACCACTCCAAAGTATGGATGCTGCATCACTTCTCCATCCAAGTGCCTGCAGACAGGCTTTCAGGAAGAACCTGTGAACTCATATAACAGTAATATTGTCAACTGCACAGCAAAGCTGACTTTCCTATCAGGTACACAAAATTTAAGTGCAGCACCTTGTTCTGATGTGTACTTGTGAGCAACAAAATCCGGTCCTTGCCCATCAATGGCTAGGGAACCACTTTTCTCCTCTATGTTTCAATAAACAGACACTTGTTAAACACTTCATGGTGGTCATCAGGGACAAGGTAAAAGAAACCAGTAAACTCAGTTTCTGTTTCACATCATCTTAAAAATCGAGGTGAACAAGCAATGAAGAGCAATTTTGAAATGGAACTTTGGTAATCAGAAACTCAAATCTGGAGGAATTACGATTATTACATCTGAATGCAATTGTGAATGCCCAGTTTATGGGGCTGGGAAGAATCCCTGTGGATGTTCAAGAAAAATATGGAGTCAGGTATGTAGGAATATTCATTACTCTCTTGACATTTTATGATATTCTAATGCATCAAATGAGTAAATTAGCAATGACATCCATATATGAAAAAAGTTGTTACCCAGGTGAAGTCTTTTTCTGCCTTTATGATGTGGAATGAGAACTGGTTTTAAATCCAGGTCTTCAGTGATCATTGGTTCTAACCTGTAAGCTACTGGATCAAGCTGTTAAGAAACAACACATTGACATTTTGTCATCTTAGAAATTATTCCAGTTATCACATTTCAGTGAAAAACATTGCTATTTATGATTAACAGAGAACCATTCTTTAATTCTGTTCTATTTCAGTTTACAGAAACTCAGTTCCTGACCATTTAGTTTAATCACAAGATTAGGCAAGTTCATTGACTAATTAGGTCTTGTTCTCCTACAAACAGAGATTCTAAAGAGGAAACACAACAGTGAAAGAGTAGTAAAATTTTCTTGCACTCTGACGATTTCTACCAACATGTCACTGTTTAATTGTTAAGCAAATGAGACAGAAGAGGACAAGTGTACTGCATGCATTGCAAAAACTCCAAGGAGTTCTAAATTTCCAAGAATCTTAACTAGAAACTCAGAAAACTCATGTAAACAGCTCAAATAGAACCACTTCATAAAAATCTACAATTTCTTGAAATTAATTTTTGAAAAGTTCTTTAAGCTCTGAAAATGAACAGGGCAAATATTTTCAAGCTAACCCATACCTACAACGACATGTATGGAACCTATAGCCAGCTCTACATCTCTTTCACAGTAAAGATCACAAATATTTGGAATATATATTTCAGTTGGGACTTTTTTTTTTAAAAGGGTGTTTTGGGAAATGTACATAGGAGAACAGGAGGTGTAATGCTCAGAGGTTAAAACTTAGTGTTCTGCATTGCTGTCTTCTGCATCAATCAAAATGAAATCCCAAAACCCCTGCTTACTCACTGGGTGATAGATATTGAAGAATCCCTTGCAGGTGGGAAGTCTGTAGTTCTCATCAATCTTCTCCACACCTCTCACAGTGAGGAACACACCAATAGGAGAACCAAGAGCAAAGAAAATATCTGGCTCAAAGTCCAATGCGCTGTAAACCACAGAAACCTACCAGACAGAAATTGGATATATAACCTCCCAGAACCACCAGCCAGTTAACATAATGCTTAGTGTGGAAGGAAAAACAAGTTGTGTCTTAAATCAATCACAGAACTTCCAGGAAGCTGCAGCCCTCTTCTATACTGTTACTATTGTAACATTACATTTTAATATATTGTAATATGAAAATGCTTTCTTTAAAAAAAATACAAAAATGTTTAAAAATATATTTAAAACAAGAAGTCTTAGAGGTTTGGTTTTTAAGTTAAGTTTGAGGTAAAACTTAAATATAACAGCATAAATGGACCAATTTAGGCTACCATGTTAACTGTAAAGCCACAGAACCATTCAACATTATGTCATTCACGCAGTTCTGCTTCTGGAACAGAACCATGTTCACAGCTGAAAAGATAAAAATGAATTGTAGCAGCATCCTTGTTACACTAAGTTTTGCTTTTCAGCAATCTAACCCACTCTACCAGCCCTCCCTCCTGCCAAAGCGTGGAGTTCTAGGTAAACATAATGTTTGTACAACGATCAGGGAAAGTAGCCCAAAGTCATCAACAATAAAATAAAAATTAAAATCAAATAACTAAATAAATGGAAAGCAAGCAAAAGGCAGTTTCACCTGGCCAGTTCCAACTTCAAAATACTCATAGTCAATGTTGACAGAAGAAACGGATGCACCAACTGGAAGTTTCCTCTTTGAGTGCAGCTGAGCAGCCTCTGAAGGGGAGACAGCACTAACTGTCTCCTTTGCCTTCTGGGCATCATCTTGGGTTTGGAGTGTGGCAGCCAGCACCGCCTTCTTCTCTGCTACTGCTTTCTTTTGTTCCTTTTGAGACAAGTTTCAAAACAAGGAAAAGTTTATTTCACTGTTGTCAAAATTTCTTTTATATATCAATAATGTTAACAAGTGTGTTAAAGAATAGAAGTTACTCCACGGCAAGAAAGCCAGTTACATTTGCTTAACAATTTTTTATTTTGCTCCTGAAAAATGTATTTACCTGCTTTGCTGCTCTGTCTTTTACAAAGTTAGCTATTTTCTTTCTTGGTCCAAGAGGTATCCCCATTTCCTTCAGGTCATCGACTGTACACATCAGCTAAAAAAAGGCCCACACACATCAGAACTGTTGTAGTAGCATATATCATCTCTCATTTGCAATTACTTAAGAATTAGATAAGACATTTCACAAAGCTACAGAAATTACCAAAAAATTAAGACATGATACAAAGTGCCCTAAACACACACACACACAAACCCTCAACATAAACCTCCATATCATAGGAAATCCCCATAAGTTAAGTGAACATTATTTACCAAAGACTCCATGTCAATCCGCTCCTTTTCAAATGTGCTTGCATACTCTGACAAACTGAGCATTTCCAGAGTCTTCTGCAAAGTAGGAACATCATCATCTACTTCAGGCTCACAAAGGTCATCACCAGAAGTAGTAATTGAGGAGCCCAAGGAACTGGTATCTTCAGTCATCTTAACAAAACAGCACAGAAATAGAATCACATTATATAACAGTGAAAAGCCAACATGCAGCAAATAAAAAACATTATTATAGGTAAGCTTTGTAACTTCATGCCCATTTTTCATAAAGCAGGATACAATTTTCCACTAGTAATTGACCAGCAAAACATAAATTTAAAAACGACAAAGGTTTCTTGTGATTTCTAACACACAAAAAAAGATATTTCATTTCAATCATCAAACTAATCACCATTCAGCTACTGTTAAGACCAAGTTGTGGGTCCACAAAGGTCAAAGCTGATGTTCATGATCAAATCCCATTACTAGTAAACTCATAACTTTAGAGAGATACAAGTAGTTTGTCCTGAGAATTGACAATATTTACTAAGTTGCACATTTCCATTAATATGTTAAAATGTAATATCAGAAGCCACAATTGTGTTTCAGCCAATAAATTCTGAAAACCTAGGTTGCTGCAAATATCAGATCTATTTGCCTGGAAAGATTAGAATGCAAATTACCTGTTTATCATGAGCAGCCATATCCTTTACAGTCCCATTAACACCAGAGAATGGTCCGCTATTTACTGATGAAGCCAAGTCCTTCTGGTTAGACAATATGTCAAATAGAATTAAGGAACCTGGAAATAGGAATTAAAGTTGCCTTGGGAAAAATGACAGATTTTCCTGTCTATAACTCCTAAGGAAGACTGATATGCAACAGTAATAGTAATGTACACATTGATCAAAAACGATGGTTGAATTAAAACTGAAACATCCACATATTAACACGAACATGATCATTCTCAGCAAAAAGCAAACTTTTTTCTTCCCCATTTATGCGAAATAGCTTTATGTAATTGCCAAGATTAAACTGTCTTTCCTTAATCATCTTATACTGCTTACCAAACTGGAAATACCAGCCCAAACCAGTAGGTCATCTGTCTTTATAACACTTATTTGCTGTTCTAAAAAAACATCTTAATTTACTAAGCAGGGGTTCTAAGACACAGAAGTTACCCACCTAACAAGACACCAGATAACCTGTCAACTTTTAAACATGAATTAGACACTAAGTCTTCACATAGAAAACTACGGCAGGAGGAGAATTCACGCATCTGTGAAGTGCTAATCCTCGCTCAAACCTTTACAAACTTAAGTACTGAGAAGTGTTTGACTTTTAGTCAGCACTATTCTGAAATACAGCCATGCCCTACCAGCTAATCTTAACCTTATGCGTAACAATGGTTCCAGTTCCCTTAATGCAGGAATGTTGGTTTAATCCCCAATCAATTCCTTTGACAGTTACCTAAACTGTGTCCAGCCACAGAGACTCCTCCTTTGAAGTCTGGGTTGCGACTCATGAAAAGCGCGTACAACCGATTCATCTCCATCCCCACTTTTTCCACAATGGTCTGGCAGTAGGTGGGGCTGTTGTAGAACAGAACGTCAAGGAGCGTTTCATTGGTGAAGTGGCGCAGGCGTCCAATGCTCGGCAAAGTGATTTTCTTTATGTTCCTAGTAACACAAAATCATTAGAAGCATGAGTGTCTTTAAGGAAATGCAAATGAGAACTTCGTTAGCTTTTGAAATAACAAGAACTGCATTGTAAATACTACATATGGTCTCTACAGACAGTAAAAAAAAGACAGAGACTTCTGGCCTCGTTGCGTATTCATACAGCAGTGCTGTCTGCTAACTGCACATATCTGAGAAAGATGCATCTCCCTTTTTATTCTCCAGGCTGAAATAACGCCTGAATGTATCCTTTCTCTGTTCCAACAATGCTCTCATACAGTAGCATGGAAGTTTTGTGAGCAGATTGGTAGGAGTGGAAGAGAAAAAGAACTCACATAAAAAATTGAATGTTAAATCGAACTAACAGGAAACATAATACTCTTTTTGGAGAAAAAGTTTATCATCACCGTCTGCCTGCCTGGAGTTAAGACAGCTGCACTGGAACTGCTAGAGAACTGAGACTGCCTTAGTCAGTTAGCATTGCTTGCTTTGATTCACAGAATGAAAATCTTAATTCCTCATGATAATGTACTGTTCCAACAAGAATAAAAGACTAAACCTCTAGGAAAGCAGTATGACTTGGCTGAGCTAGAACCGTCTGGAGAACACCAGCATGTGCTCTAAGCGGTTCAGGTTGCTACCCTCACAATTTCTACTTTCCCATCTTTGAGCGAGAGAAAACACCTTGAAACATCAAGCAACAGCAAAGGAACAGGCACCAAGAAGTTATTTTTAAATAGATTTTTGAATGCTGTAACTCTCCTACCTAAATATAGATACTTTCTTTAAAACAGAAAAACCCCAAAACCAAAAACCACCTAGCTCAATTGCCTAGTCATAATCCAGGTACTGCTCTAGGACAACACGTCTCCACATCCACTATCTCATACTTACAATCGCTGCCTCTACACTCACCATCATCTATCAGCACAATAGCCACTTTCACAAACACACGGTATTGAAAAGTGTGTATATACATATTCTGTCACGCAGCGTCATGAAAATAAACAAGAGAAAATACTCCACATGCCTTTCCAGCTTTCCCTATCCTCCTTATCAAAACGTTAATTACAAAAAGGAGCAATTCTCTTTTGTAACGCAGTCATACCTTCATTCATCTAACCTATTAACTTTATTCATCTAGCGTATTAACTTCTCTTTTTATCCACTTTATGAAAACTGGTAAGATGCCACTTGTATGAAGAGTTCACAACATTAAACAATCTACTCTACTCACCTGTCTACACCTGTTGCATCTCCATGCAGAGCACTGTGCCAGTGAACCGGCAGGAACTCCACCCTGCTCACTTTATGTTCCTCTAAAGATTTCTTAAAGTGAGCCTGCAACAGCTTCAGAGAAACAGTCCTAAAATCATCAACTGTGGAGAAGAAGAAGAATGAAAATCTGCTAATAGCAATACTCAAGTAATATATAATTATTCTTTTGTTTTTTCCCCCCTCTCCATTTTCAGACATGGTAAAAATACAAATGAAGGAAACTGCAAAGTGGAAAAATCTTTGCAAGCATAATATTACTCCCCTGAGAAAATATATTTTTTGTAAAAGCGGATTTTCTAACAAGCTTCGATGTATCTCACAAAGAATGCATTTTTACTCCATGACCAGACATGGCCTTCTTAATTTAGTTAGCTGTGCTGGAATGTATGTAAGACAAACAAAAAAAGCAAACAAAAACCACCCCACACACAAACCACACAAAGCAAATACATACACCCACACCGCAAAAAATACCACACCCCACAAAGCCCAAAGCCAAACCAGTCTCCAAGTCTAATATTGAGGACTAATAATAACAGTTAAAGCTGTAAAACTGAAAAAAAAACACAGAATGCACTTTAGAAAATAATCAGGAAAAAAATCCTACTTAAAACTGAACTTCTTAACATTAGGGACTTCTTTTTTAAAGACATGCTTATCTGAATAAGGGATATAGAGCCCCACATTTAAGCAGTTAAGGACACGACTTCTCATTAAAAGAAGGAAAAAAACTTACCACATTCAACAATGCTTCTAAATCTCAGGTCACATACAGGACCTATGCCATGAACCATAAATACCAGATGGTCAATTTGGGACATTTCTCCTGTAGAAAAAAAAAAAAAAAAAATTCAGAGTACCAACATGTAGAGAGTGGTGAAGTTTAGAGTCCAGTAACCTCAAGATATACTTGCTTTATCAGGCCTATTGCATAACATGGTTCAGGATATAACACAGCTCATCGGACTCCTTCAATTAAAAAAAAAACAAAACTAGATAATCTCTTTCAAGCAGATTAGACTAAGGAACAAATTTAGACTCCAGGCACGAGCAGCACGTTGCTGTTTTACCCACTATTATCCAACTTTTGCACAAAGCCGAACTGACTGCTCCGGCTGCAGACCCACGCACAGTACTCACGTACCATCAGGAATTTCATCGTGGTCAGCATCCGTCCCACGTTTTACTACCCTGGGTCTTGCCTGACCATCTTGAGTGGTGCCCCATTCATCTGGTATCGCAGAAGGTTGGAACTGAACTATGACCTGAAAAAAATACATCATCGAATTAAACACAAAATGCTCATGATTCATATTGTTAGTTCGAATGCGTTGCACAGCTTAACACAATTTAATGTGACTGCTTCACCTTGCATCTGAGACAACTGCTTTCTTTAATCAGCACAAATGCAAAACAAAGCCTTAGAAAACCCTAGGGCTATTCCCTGTGGCAGTGACAGCTTCACCAAAAGTATATTCCAAAATAACACATATAAATTTTGCTAGTTTTAAAAGCAACCAGATGCTTTAAACAAAAATAATCACTAGTTGAAGAAGGCAGCCTGCTCAGTGACTCTTAACAACTTTAACTCCTCCAACAAGCATTATTCAATCTTTTCTTTCCTAAACCCCCACACCTACTCTTCCTTAACGGATTACTGTTTATGTGAGGAATTTGAACACTACCCCTATTTATTATATAATTACTCTATCACAAAGTGGAAATAAGGTTGAAGTCCATGTTTTAATCACAAGAGACTGTTAACAAAATATTTAGAGTAACTTTTAAAGGTTTTTTGCTATACTTTCTCGTGGTTTAAACATAGTTTCAGTGGAAGATTTCTCATGGCTTAGATACACATTACCTTACAGTTACATTAATGCTCTTCTCCACATGAAAGCACTCAGTTTACATTACCTTCCATTTGGTACAGACTGTCTGAGGTTAAACTAATTCAAATTGTATCCCATTCGCTGCCAGTTATGCTTAGTCAAAATATTTACTATGTAAACCCTTATTCTTCTTAGGTTTCAGAAAGCATTGTCTTTTAATCATGAGACAGCATATTGAAGCAAGGAGGAATTCAGTGTTCTATAAACTTTATAATCTTTAATGCACACATATTCAAAGCAATCAACAAGTACATTTCAAGCAAGACTAAAGACTGCATTCAATTTATGCTTCCATCCATCTGCTCATTCACCCCTAGTGAATTCTGTGAGAACCAATCACCAAAACATATTACCTTGGGATTATGCATAACAATTGTCTCTCCATTTGGAAATTCAAGCCGCCGATGCCATTGATTTGTAGTTACAGCCCTTTTATATTCTGCCTGAAACAGTTAACAAGTTACATGAAATCAGTATGCCTTCTCAGACAAACTATTTTTTGGGCTTGTGCACAGTCTGTAATGTTAAGGTTATAATTTACTGAACTTTATTTATACAAAAGTGTCACATGAAGCACTCCACGAGTTGATTTTAGGTCACAGTAGTGCAGGACCCATGCATGAGCAATGGGGCATTCCAGCAACTCCGCTTTCCAGGATTTGCTTGCTTACGTTCCAGAAAGCGCATTCTGGAAATCATTTTAATGAAACACAAAAGATATTTTTAAGGCCATAAATGCAAAGAACTATCAAGTTCTTTGTTTATGTAAAGATAATACTAACCTCCAGCTTATCACTAAAATCCTCAGCGTAAGGAATAAACCGGCTGTCCTTGTCTCCCTTATAAAACCATGTGCATCGTCTCACTTCAGAAGGTTCTTCATCCCAGTAAACTGCTTTCCTCATTCTGTCGTACAGGTACACATCGTAGCGTCCTCCGTCTGTGCTCAGAACCACACTCTCAGGATCAGGCTGGACTATGACATAAAAGTCACACACGGTTACAATACGAACACATACAATCTTTTTTCTCTCTCACCTGAGCGCAAATCACTTCTGTGATGTTAAGCCATTCAGATAGTTACACTGTGGAAGAGAAGCTTCACAATATCAGGCAACCATTGTGTTGCTCCTAAAATGCTTCTGTTACACAACAAAAAAGCTCTGAACAACTCCCAAATATGAATACTTATTCCACAGCTGACAGAGATTAACAAAAAGGCAAACCAAGACAGAGATAACTAGGAGTTCTATGAAAAAACAGGGATGCGCATCTTAACACTAACAATGTAAGTGAATAAATTTAGTGGCACAAAATACATCTTTGAGATATGTACTAACATCACTTATTACTGCCATATCACTCTGTTAAACACAAGTGGCATTATTCTAACATCTTTCTGCTAGTCCTTCTGCTCACCTCTGAGTTAAGATACAACTTACCAGAATTATAGACTTCCTCTAGTTTTGCAGAATCCAGACTGCTGAATGGCATCCATAGCTGCTTGTCCTCCACCTCCTTACAGTAGAACCAGTGGGGCTGAACTGGCTCGTATTGGTTCTGCATCAAAACAGGAGGTGCCAGGACCAGTGGACCTATAGGTCTGGGAGCTTGGAGCTGTGATTGAGGCTGTGGAAACTGAAAATACACACGGGCTCATCACCTCAATGTCACATAGCCAAGTATCAGTTCTGTAAAAACTACAGAGAACACTCTGAGCCTTTATTTCTAATATTTTTTTTCCCTAAGAACATAATCCTTCAGTCTAACAATATTATAGACAGGATGTCCACTTTATTATGTTTTTGAAAAGACTGACATTTTTAAATTGAGAAAGGACGCGAATTTTGTTCCCACAAATACTGTTCAAAACTGTTATGGCCTAGCACCTTGATTACCTAAAACTAGATTTAAAATGTTCTCCTAAATTTTCAAAACTCAGGCTGAGCTTATTTCTTACAGTCATCAAATTTGACATGAAAACAAAAACCTATTCTTCTCATTATTCAGGTATATCTAATTACATTTTTGCATAAAGAGTGTCAGTTTTAACAAGTGCCCACCTCAGTAACAGCTCTTTTCCTGCAAAGTGGTCAGGATGGGAAGATTTCAAACTCAAGCGTAGCCTCAGCAACACAAGAAAAATAACTGATTTTGAAAGGGCCTATAGCCCACATAAAGCTGATTTCATACAAATTGTACAGAGATCTCAGTACAACTAAAAGTGAGGGATGTCAGAAGTAACAACTGGTTTAGTTGATACATTTTAAGAAAAGAAAAATAACATGTTGTACAACATATAAAATTAACCAATTAGAAGTTCAGATTGTTCAGGTTTTACTGCCTTTGCTATGATTTTTGTCATTATATAATCTTTCTATTCTTTATTCACAATATCAGCAATACATCGATAGCTCGGGCAAAATAAAAATAATTTCTGTTGTTTTCAAGGAAAATTTGTCAGGTTGTGAAGGTAAAAGAGAATGCAGATTAATGCTTTGCATCACACAAAAACCTCAACCAGTATGTTTTAAAAGGTTTGCTGACAATCTGTGCAATTTACACGCAGCTTGTGGCTTCACCCGCAAAACCAGCTTGAAAAGCGATTTTTAACCCCATAACTTGTAAATGGCTAAAGGACTTGATTTACAGCAGAGGCACAAACGATGCAGCAGGCTGGCTGAAATGGCAGCAAATTCGGGAACAGACAGAAAAGAGCAACACAACTTCACAACCTGGCTTTGTTTCTGACACCAGAGGCTCACATAGCTACAGCCTCAGAGCACTCTCATTTTACAGATAAGAAAATTTTCCTAAAGCAACAGTTCCAGACTGGTTCTTGTGAAAAGATTTTGTGCTCAGAAAAGGTTGAAGACATTTTATGTCAGAAAAAAAAGCAATATTCAGAAGACAAAATATGCAATTCAAAGAGAAAAGCGACAATTTTTGTTCTGGTACGAGGACATGAGGAATGATTTCTATACCTGTGTCAATGACCCTGGAGGTGTCTGATACATCTGGACGGGCGGTACGGAAGATGGCGTGTGAGCAGGTGCAGGACTCTGTTGCAGCTGCGGCGGGGTAAGGTACGGGTTAGCTCTGCTGCTCAGGGTGGTGTGTCGGTAAGGGTTATACCCCTGCTGAGATGTTCCTTGGGGAAGAGCAGCCGCATTTGCAGGCGGGGGACAGCTCTGCTGAGGAGTCTGATAAGCCGTGATTCCCACCTGTGAAGTGGGTGGTGCGCTGTAAGATGACTGTGACTTGGGAATATGCGGTGAAAAGGCATTTTGCCCATCCTGTGACCCAGACGCAAGTGGAAGTGAAGTGGGAGGCCTGGAGAAGGCTGGTGGTCCAACAGGTGGGGCAGCAGTTGTCAAGGGTGGCTGCCCGATACTTCCAAATGGATCACTGCTGCTGGGGACTTGAGAGAAATAGTTGAAAGTCTGAGGTGGATTCGGGCTGGCAGAAGTCTGACCCAAGAAGCTGTCCTCTTCACCAACATCTGCAGAATCATCTGCAAAAACAAAAAGATCACTTGAGTGTGAGAGGTTCAAACCAGTTAGTGTACGTAGTCAAAACGTTCTGCAACATTATCAGCTATTTCCAAACCTCTGTTGGCCCCCATAAAGCTAAAAGCATTACAAAGCTTGCACATCCTTGATGATTAAACACACCATGAAATGAAACAAAAGATACCAAGTCTTCAAGAACATTTAAAATAGACCGTAAAAGTCACTCAGTGTGCACAGATAAAGCAACAGATTTTAAAAATCTGAAATAATGCAACCAAAGCATGACTGACATCAGAGCATTCCCAAGCCAAGCTGCCAAAGACCCCTGCTTCCAAGGCACTAAATTCCCTTCCAATTTCCCTTATGCATACCAAACACCATAGCAGCCTTGGTTCATTCCCTTTCACCATGAAAACAGTTACAAAGTATATGACTTTACGCTCTAGTTTTTAGAATTCCAAGATCAAATTCAAAAGTAGAGCTTAAGGACATTCCAAATGAGACCAAACCTAGTGGTTAATCAGTCTCTTGTCACCTGCTCCTTCAGTCCTCACAAGATTTACCATTTTACCTGCAAGGTGGCCACAACTCATCACTCCAACTCACTTGATGAACAAGACTTATTCCAGTTCTCTCTAAAAATCCTCCTCCAGACTGGCATAACGGCTAAAACTCTGGTGCAGAAAAGTCAGTCCTCATTCTGCATAATCCCAGGGGAGGGCTTAAAAAGGTGCAAGGCCATGACCGCCCTTACACATTGAGAAAATACATAAAACAGATCCTGATCAATCCCAGTTTTCTGCTTTGCAGTGATCTAGTAACAAGTGGGGTGAAAAGCCGTTTGATATTATCATAGATCTTACAGTAAACTCAGTTAAACCTGGAATGGTCTGGGCATCACTGCCTGCTGAGAGAAGAGCACCTTGTGAGCTGACAATGCAATCTGCAGAAGTCAAAGTGTGTTGTCAACTGCTCTGGCGATCAAATATTCCCCAGGCTATGGGGTAGAAAACACAGAGGTATCACTGCTTCTCTGCTACTCAGTCCCCAGCCAAAGAGAGAGACCAAGTATCTCCGGAGCTACAAGGAGCCAGTAAAAAATGTCTTTATCCGCAGCCAATATAACTGTAATATAGAGCATCAAGGGAGTGCAGGGGAATCCACAGAGAAGTCTCCCTAGGAAGCTAATGTTCTAATTAATTAATAATAAACCAAGAAGCCGTCATGACTAAAAAGAACTATTTTAGCCATCTTTTATTCAGTAGTCTTTTCAGATGGTGTCATTTTGAGCCAAGAATCACCTGCATTTATCAATTTCTCTTACGTTCACCTGCAGCATTTTATTCCCCTTCAATAAACAAAACCCCAAACCTATGTATGTGAACCATCATATGAAGAATACAAAAACCACTTGTAGGCAATGACCACTATGAAGTCAAGCCTATTCACTATCTCCCAACTAGAAACAGAACAGCCATTTATACTAAATAGAAGGTCTCAACTTCTAAACAATAAAATTATTCTTCTTTTCACATTTTGCAAGCATTGCGAAATAGAGAGAAGCACATTATGTACCACACTGTCAATTCTCTGCTTTCTAAAATAACTGGTGCCAGAGCTGGCAATCCACCTCACGATAAACACATAGCAATGTGCTGAAGAGTTTAAGGCCTTTACCAAACGCCCATTCACAAAACATCTCCTATTCTTGAATTTCAACTTGGTTTCAGAGATTTAGTCTAACTGTATCTTTCCTTTCAAAATGAGGTGTTTTACCAAAACAAAAAATATACATATATATATACACACACACAGAGTTTTCTAACACAATACGTTACTTTCTACTTTGCCTTTTTCTAATTTTGCAAAAATTACATTGGAACATAAGCCTAGACTGGCAGAAAAAGAAGCACTTCATACAAATTTAAATATTCTCTATGAGCTCTGACACAGAAGGGCAGTATTCTTCCCATATACAATACTGTGACTGTCTGACAACTTCCTCCGTATCCCTCCCTACATAAGGTGGTATCTTGCAATTCACAGATTGTCACCTGACAACCACAGGTCACATTAGTCCACTTCCTCCTCTCTATCTACCCTAAGTATATTGGTTACTTCACCCACACCTGAGCCAGAAAATGTATCTTCTATTGTCAAACTGCAAAGCTTACTACTTACTCTTGGAGACACAACAAATATATGACTGCATACAGCTTCCTAATGCAGGCCATCAGATGCCAAACAATTCCTGAGATCAATTCTTATTGCATTTTACACAATTTCAAACTTGAGATCTTGTTCCCTCCTGCTTCAAACTATGATTCAAGATGCAAACTGCCGTCCACAGCCAGATCCCTATGATACCTGGCTGGACAAACCAGGAGTACAATGGGCCACAGAAATCGTCCATTTAATCAGATGGGGGCCTTGTTGGGACAGACACAGAATACGGCACAACCTCTGACACTGAAATTCACTCCAGTTGCAAAACTGTGAATCTTCATCCCATCAAATTTTAATTGACATGGGAATTATATGATTCATGACGTTAATGAAATCCCATCAGATTTTGTCACTGGCTGGCTTCAAAGTCTTTAAGAAGTTGCCACATGAAAGTCATTTGTGCAAAGATACTGGCCAGAGTAGCAACTAAAAAGTACCTTTAAAAAAAAAAATTAAAACCAATGTGTATTTGCAAGAAATAAAAACAATAAGGATCGCAAAAATGGAAGTAATAAGTGTATCAGCTACCTAGATACCTCACATAAGAAGGAATGTCATTCTAATGCTTTTATCTGCCCCATCCAAAAAGGATGTGGTCAATCTAAAACAATGTATCAAAGCCACACTTGACAAACCCTTTTTTTATAATCTAGAGACGTACCCCATTTATTTCCAGGTATATTAATACTTATTTTAGCTAATACACAACAGCATTGAAATCAAGACTTGGACTTTGGACTTGACATGTACCAATGCAGTAAAATTCAGACTACCTGATTTTTAGGTGCATTTCCAATGTTTAAAGCTTTAATCTTAGACTGAACACATTTCCAGAAAAGTCCATTCCTTCACCTGAAACTGTTTCAGCACCAGAATTTAAGTTGCACATGCATGTGCTTGGAACACCATTAAGGCTCTAGAAGGAAAGGATATTCATAGAAGCTCAGAATGTCCTGAGTTGGAAGGGACCCACAAGGATCATCGAGTCCAATTCCTGTCCCTGCACAAGAAAACCCCACAGTTCACACCGTGTGTCTGAGGACGTTGTCCAGTCTCTTCTTGAACACTGTCAGGCTTGGGGCTGTGACACCTCCCTGGGGAGCCTGTTCCAGAAAAAAATGGTTAAACTAGCATGGAAGTTTAAGGTGCCTGATTAACATAGTATTTTCACACAGGGAAAATAGATGATAACATGGAAGGGAAGCCTGAAAAAAATAAAAAGTGAGAATCACAGAATGTTAGGGATTGGAAGAGACCTCCAAAGCTCATCCAGTGCAATCCCCCCGCCGGAGCAGGAACACCCAGCTGAGGTTCCACAGGAAGGTGTCCAGGCGGGTTTGAATGTCTGCAGAGAAGGAGACTCCACAGCCTCCCTGGGCAGCCTGGGCCAGGCTCTGTCACCCTCACTGTGAAGAAGTTCCTTCCCATATTTAAGTGGAACCTCCTGTGTTCCAGTTTGTATCCATTGCCCCTTTTCCATCCTCCTGACACTCACCCTTTACATATTTATAAACATTAATGAGGTCAACGAGAACACTAAGTATACACCTGTACTGACAACTTCTAATTGCCGAAACAAAAATGCAAATCAATAAACTTTTCAGTTCGTGACCACAGAATGTTAGGGATTGGAAGGGATCTCGAAAGACCATCAAGTCCAGTCCCCAGTAATGATAACCACCCCGTCTCGCTGGACGCAGAACCAGCCCCAGGTACCCAGCACATACTCATCTCCAGCAATTTGCGGTTCCTGAGGCGCTGGGGCCGGGCAGCGACCCCGGCTCGGGGAGCCCTGAGGAGGGAAGATGCGGGTCCAGCCGCCGGCCAGGGGCCTAGCGCCCCTTGGCAGCCCCCGGCCCGGCTCCTCAGGTCCCAGAGCCCGTTAACCGGCGGCACGGAGCGGCCCTACCCGGCCGGGCCCCGCTCACCCCCCCGCGCTCTCCCGCTCCCCTCACAACCCCCGCCTGTCCGCCCTCCCTACCGGCGGCCAGGAGAGCGGGTCCCGGAGGTGCAGCCGGGGCCTGGCTGACCGGGATGAAGGGCACGGTGAAGTTGAACTCGGTGGCAGAGGAAGAAAACAGCAGGTTGGTGCCGCCGGTCCCTCCGGGCTTCGCCGCCGCCATGGCTGCGCCCCGGCCCCGGCCACGTCCCTTCCCTACGGCGGCCCGGCCCTTTCCGCCCGCACCGCCTTGCCCTCTTCTAAGATGGCGGCTGTGGCGACGCGCCCTGGCGGCCTCTCCGCGTACGGGTGAGGAGGAGAAGGCGGGCCCGGCCCTGGCAGCGCCGCCATTGCCGCAGGAAGAGGAGGAGGAGAAGGAGGGCGGAAGCGCGGAGCCCCCGTGCGAGGCTTGTGAGCGGGAGTTGGAGGCTGCAGGTCGCCGGCAGCCCCCTGCCTGTCCCCGTGCCCCCGGCGCGGCTCAGCCCCCGCCATGCCGTGCGTGGCCGACTGGCTCAACAACCCCTTCAGCATCGTGCAGGGCATCTTCGGTGAGCGCGGGCCGGGCGGGGCCGGGAGCCGCTCCGGGGCCGAGCGGGAGGGCGCCCGACCGCTTCTCTTCGGGGATGGTGGCGGGGCCGGGAGGCGGCCGGGAGCGGAGAACGACGGCCCGGGCGGGCGGGCGCTTCCTCCTTCTCGGCGGGAGCCGCGTCCCTCAGGCCGCTGAGGGGATTTCGCGGCCGTCCCGGGCGGCTCCGGTCCTGTGCTGGTGCCTCAGGCTTGGCAGGCTGGTTAGGGGAAGGAGAAAAATAATTAAGCTCAAGCGTATTTTGGGTTTCAAGAGCAATGTGTGCGGGCTACACGGATTACCGATCGGTGGTAATGTTACCAGTGCCGTCAGCTGAAACTGAATGCTAGGCTTGATTTTCTCTAAAAGCGTGTTTTAAACAAGCGTTTCCACATTGAACATAAAGCAGAAAGCGACAGCTCATCTTCTCCGCTTTCTATCTGTTGTGTTTCAGGGCTTTTCCTCACTTTGTGCTCATCTCCATTTACTTTGACGGGTATCGATGGGAAGTCATTGCAGTTGGGGGAGGCTTAAAGTGATCTAAAACACAGTCATTTGCCCAGAATAGCAGTAAATTGTTTAAATCGTTTGCTATGTTACCAGAATGCCGAATAGAAGTCTGTTACGTGATGCTAATACACACATAAATGTGTTTTGTTTGTAGCCCAAAATGTTCCAAACTCTGATTGGGAAAAGAAGGTAACTGACTACTTCAAGGAGAAATTAAAAGAAAATAATGCTACTAACTGGGTAAGACAGTTTTATTATTTCAGGGATATGCCGTTCTTAAGTTTTGTTCTTTCTGCCTCTTACATGTTTTTGAGTAGTCCCTTCTCTTCATGATAAGTGCACTTCGGAATTTTAGGCCTAGACTTTGTAATACTTTACTTACATCTTACTTGCTTTAATCTTCATGTAAAGCAAAGGTTTAAAATCCCGACTGAAAGCGGAGAGGCCAATCCACTTGACTTCTGTTTACTGGTTTGCCCTGGGCCATAACTGCTGAATGCTGCCTATTTGAGTGCAATCCAGTAGATGGCAGGAGCTGACAAATTCTGTCATTTTTGAAAGTGTTAATGCCAGCCCTGGCTACTGCAAGTCTGCACTAGGTGCTTGTACGCCACAAGTTTCCCAGCTGCTGATTTTAAACCCCTTCTCTCGTCGTCTTTTATCATGATGCTGCAAACTTTGTGTGGGTTGAAGAAATAACTGCTTGGGTTTTCAGGTTTGAGGCAGAAATAATTTCTGCTAAAAATGTGCTTCATTGGGCGGGATCGTGCCTTGTTTCAGCAGTTTAGCAAGGCAGCTGTGCTTTAGGTTTAAAAATACGGCGTGCACACCTGAGATCAGAAGGCAATGGTTTTCTAAAGACTGGCAATCATGGAACACTGCTAAGTGGATTAGAAACTTTCATGTCAAATTTGTTCTACTTAAGATTAAAAAAAAAAAAAAGTGAAAATCATTGTTTGGTTGGGTTTTTTTTTCTCCTGTCAGTGGGAGTATCCTGTATTTATTTTTTCAATGATAGTTTAAGTCAAAGTGTAGATGGCAAAATTGTGCTAAATATACAGCATTAGAGGGAACTGGAAGTGCATTTTATTAGTCAAGATATACACAAGGGAATATATATTGTTTGTTAAAGTGCTGTTTGTATAAAGCCACTTATGTTATTTTGTAACATTTTAATGTTGGATGTGTTTGTTTTCCAACAGTTATCTTCAAAATTAGAAAACTCTGTTCTTACTGCGAGTCTCGTTATTTCATGTTATACCACATGCCTAGGCGTTGATTTTTTTTTTCCTTCTGTTTTTCCATTGTCACGTAAACAGATGTGAAAAAGATTCCCCCAGTGTGGACTTGGAAGTTAACATACAGGTTTTCCATGGCCTTTTCTTATAAGAAATTGTGCATGCAATTGCTATAGTACCACTGGTACATAATACATAGTAAAAATTGTTGAATAGGAATAAAATAAGTAATAAATTCTGTTTAATACTGCAGCTGCAATAATTCCCTTTTTAGGGGTTAGTTTCAAATGTTGCTGTAGAGTTTCCATATGGTTTCAGTGACCGAAATGCATTTCTTTAGTGTTGGGATTGAGAAACGAGCGGGACTGGTGGCTCTGGAACTGGATGAATTTGGGAACTGTTAAGTGTCAGATAATTGTAACTGTGAACTGTAACAGCTATTGCAGAAACTTCTAGTGTCGAGATATATGCGCTTTGTTACTGCTGGGATCAAGGCAGGAGGTGTGCTCAGAAGATATTAAGTGTGTTACCTGATGAGGCAATGAGTTGTCCTGAGGGGGATTAATCTATCAACAACAACACCACAGGGTTTGAGGCAAGTAAGTGAGTGGTAGGATACACCGAATGAGCAGAGAATAAGTTGGTGAGAGCTTTTGTGCTTGTTCTAGCTTGCTTCAGGGCATTTCTTAATATTTATATACCAGTTGTTTAGAATAAGCTCTTTTTTCTAGGTTCCATCACTGAATGATGTTCCTGTACATTACCTAAAACCCAACAGTTTAGTGAAATTTCGCTGCATGGTTCAAGATATGTTTGATCCTGAGTTTTACATGGGAGTGTATGAAACAGTTGACCCGAATACAAACACACGTGTAAGTGAAATACTGATCTATTACTTTAGTAAATGTTTAGCATTTTCTCCATTCTGGTCTTTGCATTTCATCTAGTTTCTAAATAAACCTATGGAGCCTGGGCACTATCTAATAAAACTGTTCGTATGGCATCAGTAGTACATCACTTCTTATTTCTGTTGGGGAATAAAAATTACTAAAATAATGAAAGTTTTGGCAGTGTATCTCTGAAGGATTTTAGACTGCAATGATCTTGGTGTTATTCAGGATGCTGTCAGAAACAGAATGATCGCATTGCCTTTTCCTTCTCGACAGGTTTTGCATTTTGGTAAATACAGAGACGTAGCAGAATGTGGGGTAAGTTATACAAGTTATATGGATTTTGAGATGACATATTAGATAGAAAATCCACTTATAAAATGTATCTTTCTAAGTTTATAACTTGCTTGGTGTATTCCTGGAGATACTGCTCCTAAACCACAAAATTAACCTCAGGTTTGGAAAGCAGAGTGTTCTTAACTGCCCATTGGCATTCTAAGTTTAGGAGGCTTCAAACCATTTTTGTCCTATTTAAAATTTGTTGCGGGGGCAGTAAGCGCTCTTGACCTTGAAACTTTCTACTATGGAAAACAATTTACTTTGCGTAGCACAGTGCTATTGGAATCAAAGCATTATACATACAGCCTGTTTAGATTCTTTCATGAATATGTAGTCTTGTGTGTTTGTAGCTTCTACCTAAGTGAATCTGTGGGATTAGTTGGAAAAAAGAAAATAAATTCGAATCAGATTTTAAACAAAGTTTCTGTTGGTATTCCAGCCTCAGCAAGAAATTGATTTGAACTCCTCGCAAACAGTCACTGCGGAGAGACAGACTTTCTACTGCGTTCCAGTGCCTGGTGAATCAGCATGGGTGAAAGAAATATCTTTTTTGACGGCGCTAGTGCTCTGTTATACAGTGACTACCAACAAATTCATTAGCTTTAAGGACATCAAGTTTATTTTAAGTTTTTTAGAGTGAATCAATATAGGTGAGGAGAGGTGGTAGGAAAAACTGGTGTTGTGCTACATAAGCAAAGAGGATAGAAATGAATTCAGGAACATTACTTTTTGATTTAGTAGGGACATAAGCTAGATTTTCATGTCTGATTGGGAGGGTCTTGAAAATTTCTCTTAGTTTTCTCATTTTCTAAACATTTGAAAATAAAACTTCATTTGAGCCATGGGCATTCTGTTGCCGTTTTCTGATTAAATTAGGACACCATCACATAGTGAGTCTCCTACAAGAACCTGTAAAAACACCTGTAGCTGAGCATGTGAAGAGAATCGTTCCTGGAAAGTTGAAATATTGAGTTTATAATAGTTTGACCACACTATGTCATTTTCTTAGTGAGTACAGGAAAGGTCTTGGGGAGAAACAAATCATCTTTAGTTTCTTCTGTAGATGGAAGTTGAATAGTTTGAGTGGAATGGATACAGGATGCTGCTTTTAACACTTTTATGAGTTTTATATTCTCATCCAAGGGAGTGGGGGAGACATCTAGAAAACTTAACGTGTGTTGCATTTTGTAAAAAGGGATAAATTTGATGGTAAATCTAATATGACTTGGTATTTCATAATTTGAGTTCAGGATCTGAGAAAACTACTACTTGTGAGCACAGGATGCCACTGCAATTTTAAAGTCAGGCTAGCACAATTCTTGTAAATAAAGATTGATAAGTTAGTCTTTGAATGAAGCTTACAGCAAAATACTGCAGCAATGGGAATTTAAAGTGAGCCAGACGATTATGAAAACACTGAGCATTATTTCAATATTTGCCCATCATTCTAAGAAAAGGAAAAGTGTATTAGCATTTTGAAAACTCATTTACAAGTGTGGGATTGCTAGTATCTTACAAGGATGCGAACATTTTCTGTGTGTTTTATTTTTAAAGTAATAATAATAGCAAGTGTGTCAGATAGCAAGTATTTATATATTATCTGTTCTTATGTGGAAGAGGAAAAAATTATTGAGACTTTGAATTGTACCTGACCACAAGCATGTTCTGTGGGAGTAAAAAAATCCCTGTTTTAGAGATTGAGAGTGGAATAGCACTCAGAGATGAAGTTTAGATAAGAATTTGAATCATTATTTTAGTGTCTTGCTCAAAATAGGATAATAGGATTTTGTTTTTTAAAAAAAAAAGCTTTGCCTGAATTTTCTCAGCTGAATCAGTAGTTGTCCTTAATCCTCAATTTTACGGATACATTAGTGCAAGCCAAGCTCGAGTTAGCCCTTCCACATCCTACACACCAAGTCGCCACAAGAGGAGCTACGAGGAAGATGAGGACATGGATCTGCATCCATCTAAACAGAAAGAGCAACATCTGGGTAACAGTAATTATTGAGGAATAGTTATTGCGCTAGCTTTCCAGAATGTACCAAAATTTCATTCTCAACAATTGAAATATTTACAATTGTTTAAATCAGTAGTGTTGTTGCAGACTTTATAACTAATTTAGCACCTTTGGAGTCTCCAGTGTGGGAGATTCTGTGGTGGTGTGTGTTGTGTGTAAACTGTGTGACTTTTGGTACCGCTTTTTAGAGTTGATTCCTAAAAAGTTAATATTTTGTACAGCAAGACTGGAGTATTGCCTTTTGTATGTAACAGCACACACACCATTTATAGCAGCAGGCTGAAATTTAGTTGTTCTTGCTTAATTTCCCACTCTATTGCAGATTTCATGGTAAGCTGGGGAAAAAATCACCATGTCTTGTCTCTCTCTCTCTCTCTCTGTGGATGTTATTGTGTGAATTTAAGCCAAACTGCACCTCAATTAGGTGCTGCTTTACTATGAACAGTAGCATATATCTACAAAAATACCTTCCTTTTTTCTAACATGAGACTTATTGATCCAGTTTCATAAAGGAAGCAAATTAATACCAGACACTTGAAACATCCTGAAGAAAGCTATTAAACCTTTTAAGAGGGTGGTATTTCAAACAGTAGCTGTGTTCAGAGAGTGTGCAGTTCTCATGTTGTAATCTGTTGGTGAACTATTTGTCTTGGTGCTCTTCTGTGCAGATGCCACTTAAAATTGCATGGATAGGGTGGTTTTTTTTGAGATTTTGGCGTGCTTTTTGAACAAGAGAAAGTGGTTAGTTTAAAATTGTGAGTCCTGTTAAAAGAAATTGTAGAAGCTATTGCTTTCTTTTGTTTGGTGTCGTATGTCTGTCAGGTTCAGTAGCTGAATTCAGTTTTTTCTTTCTGGATTCTTACCAGTTTGCAAATGGGTTATTATATAGTTTAGACTATTTTGTCTTTATACCTACGCTGATCAGTTGAATACATTTTTTATAGCTTTATTATTGCTGAAAATCTATGGAGATTTTTTTATATAAACTGTTATGTTGCTGCATACTGTTACTTTTAAGAACCATCTATTTTTTTGACCATAAGATGCAGAAAAATATTACTCTTGCAGTCCTACAGAATTGAGAAAAAATTCATTCACACAGTTCAAACATTGCATTTTGAAAATCAGATTGTTGGCCATGTTTGGGTTTCTACGACACATAGATGTTTACCAGTACTCACACTTGTGCTTGATGATATAAAACAGGCATTTGTTGAGCCTTTTCTCTTTCAAGTAAGAGTATCCTCTGTCAAATATATTGCTTTATTAAATATGTTTGTCTCGGTTGTCTTGTTAGTTTAATCCATGTTGCTCACTGAAGACAGTTGTTCACTTTTGTGTTTCTGTTTGAAGAGCCTATCAATCCCTTATTTTTCAGGCAGTGGAGGTGACATCCATGGGTATGTGGAGCCAAAGAGATTAGAAACAGAAGCGTCTGTGGGCCACCATCTCATTTCCACCAACTGCTCCTCTCCACTTGACTTGAATTTTCCATTGCCAGGAGAGAAGGGACCAGCGTGTCTTGTAAAGGTAACAAACATGGAGAGCTGGTGAGCGTGGCTGGGTGAGGCAGACAGAATCCCAACTTAGTGTACCTAGTTAGTCTGTCATTAGTTTATAGGCACAGAAACTGTCTTTCAAGTCCTGAATTATGTTTCTACAGGTAGTTACTTTGTGTCTTGTCACTAGCGCTGTACCTGAATTGCCAGACTCCTTCAACAGCATTTATTAGAGCTTCTGCATTCTCGCTACACTTAGCAAAGTGAAAAAGTCCATTACTATAATACATGTTCAGGGGTGTAGCTGATACTGACTCCTGATATCCTGCTTTTAGGATTTGTCCTCTTAAGTTGTGATGGAACAAGCAAAATAGTACACTAGACATTTTTGTATTGTATTTGAAATGCTCTTTGATTCATTAGTATGCTATATTGACTCTGAAACTTCCAACACCAAATTTCTGTGCCATTCCCATGTTGAATGCTCCCTTATTTAGCAAATCCTGGTAAGTCAGATTAGAATGCAATTGTTTACATTTGCATAGCAAAAGATGGGAAAAAGCGTGCAGTCCCAGAGACTCATTTTTAAGCTTAGTGCCACTGAGGGCAAGAAGGGACCTCTTTACACAGACTGTTCTCAATCTGCAAGTGAGTCTCCTGAGATGATTTTTCTTGGTGTGCGGTCCTGCGTCTGAATTTTCTCGTTTTCTCTTTGTGGCAGGTCTATGAGAGCTGGGACAGCTTCAAAGTCAATGACGTTCTGGAGGTGTATGGTATTTTGTCTGTGGATCCGGTGCTGAGCATAGTGAACAGCGATGAGAGGTAAGGCTTCATGAAACAAAGGAAGTTTTTATTTCAATGAGCAAAATATTGTGGGCGTCCCCTTAAAACAAACAGGGAAATGTATAAATACAGAAGAGTTATGCTTAAGAGGTGAATTTTGTTACTTAAAAAAAAGCTTGACGTGGAAATCGTTAGATCCACCATCTAGTGCGTTGTACTCTGGTGTGTCCTTACCCTTGGGTACATGATGCATCTTTATCTAGGTTGTTGTACAGTCTATAAAGCAGACAGTGCTTCTGTAGCTAAATGTTCTGTACCCTTTAATGCCTATGAAACTTCCAGTGAATGGGCAAATAGTGAACAAAGTTTTCAGGTGAGCTTTAAAATTATAAAATGTCCTTTTGAAATAATTTGTGAGCCCATGGAAGTTGTTACCATAAACAAGTCTGCAGAATATTCCATGTCTGGATGGGGTGTGAAAATGACCAAAATGAATATAAATTGAGTTGATATTTTTCGTTAATTAAGGTGTATCATCAAATACTGCTGATAGAAACTTCAAATTTCACCTCCTGTTCTGTGGTTACTTGCTTGAGAAAATACAAACTAATCGAGAAGGGTGCAAGAAGTCAAATTTTAAAATAAAGCTGCTGAGCATCTAACGTATGCTTTATACTATTGCTGTCTTGAACCATTGCACTTTAGATTATTTCTGTTGGTGATTTTCTTTACCTTTTTGGTCGGTACAATATGGAGAGTGGAGTGTGAATCCTTTAGAGTGCCAGCTTCTCCAGAGTTACCTCAGCCTGGTCAGCTGCCTTGGGTTGTCATCTGTCTGACACCCCATCCCAGACTGACAGCTCAGTTGGTCTGTCATGGGCTGGTTGTTGGTTTGTTGTTTGTTTGTTTATTCTGCATGTCATTCTGTCACAAATAGGCAAAACAGTGGCATGTAGCAACATTTTGAATGTAAAGAAAAGAAGCTTATTGTAATGGGAAGAGTGGATAGTCTGTAGGTGGACTGCTGAAGGGGCTTGGAAGTTGTAAAGCCTTTCAGCTTTTAAAACCGGTACAAGTTGATTAAATTTGTACTGAACTTTACTGTCAGCTGATAGAGTCGCTTTAGGGATGTAGTTTCTACATAGCAAATGAAAACCACCTGGAAGGAATTTTGTAAGGCATCCTCAGGGAAAGCAAAGCTTATATGTCTCAACCCTTAACTTAAGAGTTAATACCTTCAAGTTTGAGCTGAGGTATATTAGGATTTATTTACTTGGGTTTTTTTTTTTACTCAGCCAGTGCTATAGCTCTTATGTGACTGTCTAAAAGATCTTGTCAGGCTTCGGAAACAGATGGGATATGAAAATCCCACATGTGCATACACAAATGTAATAAATCATGACCCTATTTTCTTAAAAGTTACTGTTTAAACTTTATTAAGTACATGCCGGACAGGACAGCATGTAACATTTTATTTGAAGCTACATGCTATTCAATGGTGCAGCAAATAATAAATACAGTTTGGTTTGGGGTGTTTGGTTTTAGGTTTGGGGGTTTTGTTTTGTGGGTTATTCAGTTGGTTGGTTGTTTTTTCAGCAAAGTAAGGTTTGATTATTTTCTGAAAATAACAGAATCCAAATATTTTTGGTCAAGCGTGCTTTGGCATTTCGTGAAGAAGGTGGTTTGAGTAGGGGCTCTGACCCGCTCTGCTCTTGGCCTGGTTCCAGCAGCCGTTACTCAGATGTAGAGAAATTTGTGTGGAACTTTTCTAAGCCGGGTTGTGCTGTGTCCTCCCCCAGGGACAGCTCAACCCTCGAACCCGTGGAGTCCATGGACACCACGGAGGAGCAGAGGGTGCACAGTCCTCCCGCCTCCTTAGTCCCCAGAATCCACGTGATCTTGGCGCAGAAATTACAACACATTAACCCGTTACTGCCTGCCTGCCTTAATGAAGAGGAGAGTAAAACCTGTGAGTATCCAAACTTCACCTCGCTCTGTGAACATGAATAATAAATGTGCAGTTTCCTGGTACATGTGAACAAATACTTCTTTGCTCAGAGACAAACGCATTGATGGCAGAGTTTGAATTTAAATCTTGTTAAATGGAGGAGCCATTCAGTACTGCAGAACTGGGCAAGACACGAGCATTTGTGTTTATGTGATGCTTATGTGTTTATTTTTCTAAAATAAATGTGATTTATATGAAACTTGGTTTCAGATGCTACACGCCCAAGGATTTTACCAAGTTGTTCAACCGTAAGAGCTTATTTGTTCTCAAATGGGGTAGTGAATTGCTGGAAAATTAGATTTGCACTTTACTATGACAATGAAAATAAGAAATGTAATGACAGCATAAAGAATGATAATGCTGTGAAGAAGATAAAGCAATTCTGGTTTTAGGCAACTGTGTTATTCCTTGTGGCTTGTTTGGCTGTTATTTTTTTTGTCATTGAATTTCTGCGTGCAAACCTCTAAATGATACTTATAATTGTCTTCCTTGCGTGCCTTGTATTTGTTGTCCTGACCTGTGCTACATGTATGGGTTGGGGTTTTTTCTGCCTTTAATATAGTATGGATAGGCCATCGATTTTTCAAAATTTGAAAATTTTCTGGAAATGCATTACAAATATCTAATGAAAAACAAAAACAAGCATTTCTAAGGAAATGATGAGTGATTCAAGTTTACCCAAAGCCAGTAATTTCTCAGTTGGAAAACCAATGAATGTTTATTTTTATTAGACTACTTTGGAGTAACCATGTTTGTTCGTCAAACCGTAATGAAAAATAAGGTTTCTATGGAGGGAAGAGGGTGAGGAGCAGCACATTTCCTGACATTTGTTGTTTTTTGCTCTTTCATCAGTTGTTTCTAATTTCATGTCTGAGCTGTCACCAGTGAGAGCAGAGTTGCTTGGGTTCCTCACCCACGCGCTCTTGGGAGACAGTTTGGCTGCTGAGTACCTGATACTGCATCTCATCTCTACAGTGTAAGTATTTAGATGCTTGCAGAGAATTTATATATATATATCTTTTTTAAATAAATCTCCTTTTATGGGCTTCTTCACCACTCTGCAAAGAAATGGCAGAAATAGCTTCAGTAGTACTTACTCCATTAGTACCTTGTCCAGCTAGAGTTGTCCTGTCATAATAGACATAGTAAATGGATTTGATTGTCTGAAATAACAGTAGCTTTTGTTAAAAGGCCATTTTTCTGGTAGTGTGTCCTTTCAGTGTTCCTTGAATGTTGGGCATAATCTCTTAAGATACACTTTTAAACAGAGATATGAAAACATCGTTTTATTTCTGGCTTATTTTATTGAATAGAACATGCAGCCGGCTTCTGAGAGATGACATTTACTAACTGCAGTAATTATTGTTTAAGTATTAAAAGACACTGAAAGGTACATTCTGGGAATTTGTTAAGTTAAATGCAGACGTATGTTTAATGGTAAGCTCAAGTGAACCCCATTTAGCATGGTGATAGGAAGTTACCACCTGAGCTGATGCTGTAGCTGAACGTGCACGTGTTGTGATCTGTCTGCGTGGCTGATGGAAGCAGATTTGCTTAATGATCTCTTATGCTGCTTTAAACTGTCACTGGACGGAGGAGCAGCGTCCTTTGGCTCATTAAAATTTCAAGTGTGAAACTTCAGACAGTGTGTTTTGAATAGATCGTTAAATATAGTTGTCACGCTCATATTTAATTTAATATTTTAATAATAATCTTTCTTCAAAATGAAAATTGATCCAAGTTTCTAAAAAAAAAGGAAAAAAGTAATTTTTTAAGTCATATCTTCTATGGTTTTGAAAAACTGCATTCTACTACAAAGTGAAAGGACACATTTAACAGAAGTATTTACAGAGCTGTAACTGGACTCCGCATCTTACCTTTCTCCTACCGCAACTGGTGTGTAAAAAGCTGAGAGAGATTTCTCAGTCTCAGCAAGACAGGTGACATAGATCCCACCGGAACGCCATGACAGCTTAATTGTGAGCTGATCTGATTTATGGTGGGTTTATGTTTAGCCTGCCCTGAACCCTTGTCCCTGTGTACTTCGCTATCAGCATGAGAAGTACTTCAGTATCAGTATGAGTAATGCTTAGTGTGGGGGTTTTTTTATGATTATTCTGTGCACACTTCGTTCTTTCGAGTTGGTCTGTGAATGCTCTGACACTTAGACTAGAATGTGTTTTCTCTCTTAGCTGATATCACAAAAAAGTTGAAATTTGTCAAGAATGGGGAGAAGATATACAGTGAGAAGAGGGAGAGGAAAGCTGAGGGCAGGTAAAGGAAATGATGAAGTGTGATAAGCAGGGAAATTGAGATTGGGCAAAGAGAAAGGAAGAGGATGAAGAAGTATGTTTATTGAGTAACAACAGAGCAGAACATGTAGAAGGCAGATTTGTAGAATCTCAAGCACTCTCGATGTGCTGCTTTTGTGCAATGCTGCAGAGCCTTCCTCAGCAGCCTCCAGCCTAACACAGCTCCTTGGATGCTGGAGAAGGAAGGAAATGTTACTGTGATTGCTATATGTATTAGTCCTGAAATCCTGCTGGCTATCAGAGTTACAGCACAGCATTCACGCTGATTGATACCTGTGTTCACCGTGTTCATCAGGTGCTTGCCTAACCTGTGTCATTTCCGCTTCAGTTACGCCAGACGAGATGTGCTTCCTCTGGGAAAATTCACAGTCAACTTGAGCGGGTGTCCGAGAAACAGCGTTTTCACAGAGCACGTATACCGCATCATCCAGCAGCTTGTTCCAGCGGTAAGAATAACAGCTTTAGAGCGCTTTAATATTTCTGTTGGACTCATTGTTACAACCAAATAACATTTTAGTTAAAGGCAGGGTTCTTAAATGTAGGCTCCTGTCATCCATGTAGAGGGAAATAAAAATGGAGATATGGCTCGCCTGTCAGTTGAAGTCTCTATTTACCAAGGATGAATATGGAATAAAATCCTATCCTCATAGGTACTGAACTGACAGACAGATGCTGCATACTTTATTTTGCCTTTCTGGCGTGATATGCTTAGACATTTAGGTCAGTTAATTATTGTGTTGTTACTGTTTATCTCCAAGTTTGTGGATAATTCATAGTGGATAATTCATAGTAATTCAGTTGGGGTCATAACAATTGTACTGCTGCAATAAATAATTTGTTCTTTTTTGTGCACCCTAGATGTGCAATACAGGTGATATGAGTTCTTAACAGCATTATTTTCCTTTCATTTTTTTTTTAAGTATTTAGCATTGGGATATTGGGGATAAAGTGCATTCTGTATTGTGGTAACAAGTTTTGTTTTACTTCTAACCGAGGTTTGCAGTTGCAGCCCTTGCTAAAGGAAGCAGCATTTACTAGGGAAGCTGCAGGAGAGGAAACGTGCTGCTCAGTTTTTATTTTCTCGTTGCAGTCCTATCGCCTACAAATGACGATTGAGAACATGAACCATTCTCGATTTATCCCACACAAAGACTACGCCGCCAATCGCTTGGTCAGCGGATTGTTGCAGCTCGCCAGCAACACCTCCCTTGTTGTGGACGAGACTCAGCTTGAGCAAGGACAGCTCGACACAACAGGTACATTTGGAAGGTTAAAAGTTGATATATTTTAATACAGCGATGCTAATTGTGTCCCGGTGCTGATTTTCTATTACAAAGCTGTTTGTGGTTTCTGTATCCGATTTCATCGCTTGAGCAAACTTCCTGCTGCTCTGCAGCCGGCTCTGGCAGCTTACAGCTCCACCTCTTGGGGTTTTTTTTCTCCGTTTTACTTTTTGGAAGTTTCTGGTATTTTGCTTAGAAATGCTTGTATTCAGTCGAAATGAGGAGTATGTTTTTCAGCTGTTCTGTCTAATGTGTTCTTTACCCAGCCAGGCTCTTTTTTTTCCTTCCTTAATTTGTTAAATTACACTTTGTCAGATTATTTGTAGTATTTTGTCCTCTTCTGAGAGATAATTTTTAATCTGTAAATAGTTTTCTGGCGTTGTATGACTGATTGATGAAAACATTAGCTATTAACATATACACTAGGCCAGATAAAATTTTGGCTTGAAATCCTTCAAGAATTCTTCATTGTGATCTTAAGAAACATTTGTCTGTATATGGAAAACTCCACAGACACGACAAGAAACAAGATGCTTGCAAGAATTTTTCTCTGAGATGCTCATGAAAAACAGATTGGGGGGAAAAAACAAATCAGGTCTGACATTTGTTTAGGTGCAGTTGTCAGAGAATTTGTTCTTGCTTTTCTAGGTGTACACAATGTGACCGCGCTGGGTAATCTGATCACTTGGCAGAAGGTGGATTATGACTTCAATTACCACCAGATGGAATTCCCATGCAATATTAACGTTCTTATCACTTCAGAGGGCCGATCACTCCTACCGGTAAGGCGGGTCTTCCTGAATTTGGGGAATAATTACAGCTGGTACCCGCTTCCTTAGGTCATGCCATTCCAGAGCCAAGCGGAGGCGGGAGAGCCGTCTCGGGTGCGTTACTGGCGTCAGTTCTCACTCGTGGCTGCAGCCAGGCCAAGAACCTGTTTGAGGAGAACCAGGGCATTGACCTTCTCTCCTCTTGGCTGAGCAGTATTGCGAGAGCGAGGCAGCGACCGCAGTTATTAACGGAGATCACGACGCTTTATTCTAGTACAGGAGGTTCTGAGGTGATGGGCACATGAGTGCAGAGCAACAGATCTGGCATCGACCCTAGAGAAACAGCGCTGCCAAGACGTACAAATATCCCATCGCTTGCGTTCCAGCTTTGGGAGCTGAGCGTTTGCTCTCTTGTGTCTCAGTGCAGCCGGTGCCTGCTGGAATAAGGACTTCACGCTGGTTTTCAAAAAGGGAACAGTTAAATATTTAAAGAATGAATTGTCTTACCTTAGTTCTGGCAAATAGTGACTTCTGTTGCTTTAGAGATTAAATTAGTCTTGGAACAAAAAAAAACCCACAACAGAATGCGGAAAGAGATGATATGTAATTTTATTTTTCAGTCAGATTGCCAAGTCCACTTACAGGCACAGATCGTTCCGCCAAACATGGAGGAGTACATGAACAGCCTCCTGAAAGCGGTGCTACCGTCAGTGCTGAACAAATTCCGAATTTACCTGAGTTTATTGAGGCTGCTGGACTACAGTATATCTGACGAAGTGACCAAGGTATGGAAGACATCGCTAATATGTTTTTAACTGTATATTCAGATAGAAACTACCTGAATGGAAAGTTATTGTACTTTCCCATTGTTCTCCTTGTCGATGATTCTCATTGAAGCTTTCTAAAAACCAAACAGAAGTGTTTTCTTGTCCTGAATGTACCTTTAAGGATTAGTACTCCTGAGGATTTTAGGACATACTTTACACATACCCTGCTTTGTAAAACTCATTTTGAAAATGAATTCTTTTCAAAGATGAGAACTAGCCTGTTCTCACTTGAGCTTGCTTCTCAATAGCAATGAGTTGAAACGTTTCTCCTGTAATCTAAGCGTGGTTATGGTGTTTAGCT
This sequence comes from Patagioenas fasciata, assembly GCF_037038585.1. Lineage (NCBI taxonomy): Eukaryota > Metazoa > Chordata > Aves > Columbiformes > Columbidae > Patagioenas > Patagioenas fasciata. The sequence goes on along the minus strand of NC_092527.1, from coordinate 37,293,699 downwards.
CCTTAAAAGCTCAGAGAAGCAAAGATTCTTTCTTGCCACATAATCGCACGGTGTTGTTTGTAGGCGGTAGAAGAAGACTTTGTAGAAATGCGCAAGAACGACCCCGAGAGCATAACGGCCGATGATCTGCACAGAACTCTGCTGGTGGCGAGGTGGGTTTGTCCTGCTGGAGACTTTCTCCTGAGCTGGTAACAAATGAAGTCAGCGCAGTTTGACTGCACTTAAACCATGGAATCTGCTCCTCCCTTGTTCCTCTCGGCACAGATTCTCCATTCAGCAAAGTATTTCCTCCCCCATTTCTTTCCCTACTTCCTAGTTCATAGGAGACCAAAAGAAAACAGGTTCTGTGCTGTATTAGCTTATCAACCCTGAGACGTGAACGAGCTCTGATTCATTGAATCACTGTTTCTGCCCCCCCAGGTTCCTGTCTCTGAGCGCAGGGCAGACGACGCTGTCGCGAGAGCGGTGGCTGAGAGCCAAACAACTGGAGGCGTTACGTAAAGCCAGACTTCAGCAGCAAAAATGCGTTAACGGGAATGAACTTTAATACTTTGTGGATGTCGCTATGAAAATTTGTCTAATCCTCGATGGAACCCAGGCTAAGATCGGAATATTGTTTATACCAGTTTTTGTAGATAATTTATACCAAAAAATTATGGATATTTACCCACGCAGTCAGAACACACTTAACACCAAACAGCCACTTCAGCATATTTTATGACATTTTTTTGGATCCTGTTTTGTAACTGAAAATTGGTAACAATGAGCAAATTGTTTGATATTAAACTTTAATACTGAAATTGTGTAAACTTATTTCCTTTAACAATAAGAATTTAGCCCTGCCAGAGCCCCATCCTACTCAGCAGTGGTAGGCTCTAGTGGGGAATGAGTTTGTGAGATCATTCTTGAATGGCTACATGTTGAGGATCAGAGGTTTTGGTAACCAGCAGGAAACAGCAACTGTAGCATCCAGAACTTCACTGTTGCTCCCGTGAGCTAAAGTTGCTTGTGCTGATGGCAGCAGCATAATAGTGATTTACATTGTGGTGCAAAGTGATTTGATCTTATCCATGACAACGTTGCAAGATGAACATCTCAAATGTCTCTATTGAGCTTTATTCTGGCACAACTTTTCTTTAAAAAAAGCATTGACTGGAGAATTGGTTATACTTATGTATTCATACAAAAGGATCTTTCTACAGTACCAATAATACACTGTGTTTAAATTGTTTCAATAATATCAATTAAGCACTAAGAATGGTCTCTACATATCTTATTCATGCTGTACAGTTTGAGCTGGTTTGCAGGACATGCTGCCCTTACTAACGCTTGCAGAACTAGTTTTAACAAGGCTGGGTTAAGTAGTGCAACATTAAATCCATATGGAAAGATGGTGTAGCAGTAAGCAGGGCTGTCCTGGGGGAGACAGCAATGGAGTCAATTCTAGATTTTGCTGCAATTATTCCTGCCACACTTCCATGAAGCCAATACCAGCTTTACTTCATGATTGACTAGTTTTTAAATCCCTTAGAGGTGGTTTTGTTTTTGAACACTAAAATGAATATTCATTGTTTCATCTGACTTGTGCAACATTAACAGGAAGATAAGCAACTGAACAGATACAGGAAGAAAATGAAGACCCTTGTGAAAAGGCAGCCTTCTGGTGCTGCTTAGAGGATGGTTTTATGCATATTACCACAGCTTGAGACAAATATTTCCATAAGTATTAGGCAATTTGTAAGCTGCAAGGACATGATACTTTTGGATCACCAAGCAGTGACCCAATACAGATCAGAGGTTAGTTTACAGGAATATATCCCCTAGACTGCTGACTAGGCCACATTTTTAAAGATACAGGAGTGACTTTATAGCTGTTGGTACCCTTGCCCTACCAGACTGTTCTGGACTGCAGATTGTACAGATACATTTCTCCTCTGATCAAAATAACAGCAAAATATTGGGAATTTTGTCTCCCTCCTCCAGGACCTATACAAGTACCAAGGAGTGTCCTTGGAAAAACTAGGACTTCATTTTCGTTTTCCCCTCCCCTGAGGCCCATAGCAGTGCAGCACTAGAAGGATAAAGGGCTCAATCACTTCTGTGACCCCTGACAGGGACAGTGTTAATGTCTGTCACTGCCTGAGGACAGAGCCAGGAACTCCGGGTGCTGTGACAAGCAGCCATGGGCACAAACTGGAACACAGGAGGTTCCCCCTGAACATTGGGAAACTTTTTTACCATAAAAGTGACTGAGCAGGGGCAGAGGTTGCCCAGAGGGGTGGTGGATTCTCCATCCTCAGAGATATTCAGAAAGGCCCAGGGCATGGTCTTTGACAACCACCTCCAGGTGGCCCTGCTTGAGCAGGGTGGGTGGACACTGACCTCCACCTTTCTGTGACTCTTAAACCAGAGAAAGCCCAGACAACCCACCCATCTTTGGAACTTAAAAGCCCAGAACCCTGTACTACCCCATTCTTTAACATCACATGCCAAAAACCATCTTCCAATTCCACTTTTTTTATTAAAATACCTCATGTATATTGCTCACATTAAAATACAGCAGTAGTTTAATTTTAAATATAGCCACAAGTATAGACACTCAAAAACCCAAACCCACATCACTTTAATAAAACAAATAAATAAATCTGATTTGTTTATCAAAGTTCCAGACCACCGGGGTTCGATGATGATCATTTCAGACACACAAAGTCCCAGGACACGGTACTACCCCACCCCATGACACTATTTTCTCAGAACACCACGTGCAGCCTATCTACAGTACATGGACTAGAACACAGAGGCACTGGGTCTATAAGGATGGTTACATAGTTATAAACCACAGCATAGGAAGGTCCTGTTTTACAGTAGCTTTAGGATCATGTCCTACACTAGGATGCCATAGCAAGGCATTGCTGGGAAAGAGTGATATAGAGAGATTTAATCTTTTGACACACATAGATAAGGGTGCTTTGGGGGTTTTTTAATCCAACTCCCAGCATGAGTGGATGCTTCGCCTTATCCTGCAAGTTTGCAAAGCTTGAGCTGGTCATGAATTTGGTTTTGAGTAGGTGCTGACAGCTATGCTCGAATGCAACACTGATTTTATGAACCAGTACACTTGCAAAAGTCCTCTAACTCCTAAATCAGAAGGCATCTGAACAGATAAAACATAGTTTAAAAAATATATAGCACAGAGGGACACAATGCCTGAAGGTCAGGTACCTGGCTTGTCTTGCTTTACACAAAGGTATTAGAGCCAATTGCCAGGAATTTGGAAAAAAGGAAATAGGAATAGTTTTTCCATGGGCAAGACAATCAGAGGACATTCACTCCATTCCCCATCACCTGAAAACAAGTGAGAAAATCTACAAACTAAATTTGCACTGCAGGATCATGGATATTTCAGATTGGATCCATGTGCTTTATCTTTACTGAAAGTGTCTTGAGATGTGTGGAAAGAAAAGGAAAGCAAGGAGAAATTGTAATTTCTGGTGAACATAACTAAATCCAAGGAAAAAAAAGGGATCAATTCCCATTGTAGAGGCACAATTCATAGAAAGCTGCATCTAAAAACTTCAGTGGAAACAAGTAAAAATACTACTCCAAAAATAAATAACATGTCATTTACCGGTAAGTTATTTTGCTGGTGCAGTGCAAGGTAAATAAGGTCACAGAAGTGCAGGTATCACCTTTTGAGTATAAATACTTTCTACATAAGTCAAAAGAGCTACAAAATTAGTCTCCAAAAATAACTGTGCAACATATTGAAGACAGACAGCATGCTTATTAAATGCCAGTGTCTAAGCTACCTGTTTAACTATGGGTCACCGTTCTGTCGTCTCAGCTGCCTGAGGGAATTCTGAAGCTTGGTCAGAACCAAATTCATTTGCATCTCTCACTCCTGTAAACAAGTTACCTCTGTTATTGATCCCAGTATTCAGTAGCAGTTCATGCCACAATGAAACCTGATGTGTTTTAGTATTGTATTAAAAGCTACGACTAGAAGAACACTTCCCACCTCGGCAACTAGATCTGAATTATCCGCGTCTGGCATTGCGTAAACATTTCTTTCAGCTCTTTTTGTTTGAGTTCATTTAGAGCTTCTGGTTCCGCAGGGCTCTTCTGGACCTTTGCCACAGCAAAATTAATCCCTTGAGTCAATCCTGCTTGTGTGATGTTCGCAACCTGGACCATGGAACTGCGAATTTTAGCAAAAGGAGATACAGCTCTGCTGCTGCTGTCAGCTGGGGAAGGAGTCGTGTGCAGTCCTGGCTCAAGGCTGCCAGATACAGACCCTGGGCTTCTATGAGATTTGTTGAAGTCAGTCCCACCGACAGCTAAGAGCTGAGGATTTGGCTCAGAAGACTGTACATCCAGCTTGGATGGCCTGGAAGGAATATGTCCCATAGCTTCAGCCTTGATTTCTGCCACCCTCGCTGTATTATTGCCGGTTTGATTTACTACATGATGGGGCTCTTGAGAACCAGCCTCAGCCTCCAAAACATCCGACGCCTGATTTTGAGCATCGTACACAAACCTCTGGCAGTACACATCAACAGGTTTAGCGAATTCCACCTCCGCGCTGTCAGCGGAAGGCGTGGGCACGTCCTCACCGTCAGAGCGGCTGGCTGAAGGGACAGGGACGTGAATGCTGATGTTCATGTCGGTGCTGCTGACGGACTGGGAGCGACTGCCCAGGCGCGGGGCCGAGGCGATGATCCCGCAGCTGGGCAGCACATAGTCCGTCTGCCCCATGTTCTCCAGAGAGTCCGTCAGCTGGTTGTCCTCATCCGATTTGGAATTAGTCAGGAAGTCATCGGAGTGGAATGAATCATTATCCGATCCTTCTGTATCGGATTCGGCATGGACTTTCGTATCTACCGCTGGATTCTCTAACGTTTCAAGGCTACTGTCTGATTTCCAAAGATTCACTTTCAAATTGGGTTTTAAAAAACTGACCTTCACTTCAGGTTTGGTAAAGCTGCCTAGCTTGCGAAGGTTGCTGATGTTGACGTTGGATTTGGTTTGCTTCACTTTTTGATTGAGAGACGAGAACTTGCTCAGTAAGTAATTCTTGCCTTGGGCCAAGGACCCTCTGTTCTGAGACCGAATGCCAATGATGTCCTCATGAGGTTTACTGCTCTTCCTGGAAGAAAAAAAACACCTCTGATGTCCAATCAAGGCAATCCTACTTATAAACACCAAGTATTTACCAGCTTCCAGTCTATTTCCATAACATAGATGGATATTTTAGCCACTACAGTATCCTTTCTTTACATAATTGTACCCATATAAGCTAATCAAAGTCAAAAACAAAGGAGCATTGTTATAGAATGGTAGCCAAACAAGGGGAAAAGGCGTCTTTGGTTTTAGATAAAACTGGATTTGAATTCTCTACATTTGTAATTCTTTGTGTATGTTCTACTCCACAACCAGATTTAGCAAATATCCAGTCTTCAGTGCCTGTAAAAAAGGAAGGTTTTCTTGCTCTACTTTCTACTCAGCTGGGAAAAGCAGCTGCAATAGTTGCCTAATAATCAAATGCAGAAGAAAGTTGTTGAAATATTTGCCCTAGTAGTTTTCACTTGACAATTTACAGTTGTGCTACACAACACATCTTCTAGTAGTTCATACAGTCTGGATTGGAAGGGTCCAAAGCAATGCAACAGATCACACTTGAACTGGTGAAACATGCTCAATTTCAGCCAGTCATCCTCTTATTTCTACTCCATTGTCCTTCATAAATTTCCTCAGTATCTGTAGATAAAGGTTACCTCTGCTTAGTTATAGACAACTGACTTTGAGAAAGCTATCTAGAAAACTCTGGTAAGTACTTTTAATTATCAACTGTGCTTTCACGTGCCATTCTGATTAAACTTCAGAAGTTTAACTCCAGTCACTTCTTCACACAAGACCTGTAATGTTATCTGGATTTGTTAAATCCAAGCCAGATTTACGCTTCACTGGTTGTCTTCTTACTGCAGGAGCAGACATTAAAATTCAGACAGGAAAAATTAAATTCAACAAACTAACCGAGAACCATCTGATTTACAGTATGTTATTTACATTTGGCGGTGTATTTTGTCTATTAACACAAAATAGTATTATTGCTTATACTTTTAGATAAGCACCTGCAGGCTTATTACTGAACTCCTAGCACAGTAGCCAGATACAGACATTGCTTTTAGGTGTCACAGTAGATGTGGCTGTTACCATGTGCTGGCAGCCACTGAGGACAGGGCAGAAATGGGACACGAAAGGTTCACATTTAAGGACTCACCTCTCCAGCTTTTTCTCAATAATGGGCACATCTAACCCCATCGCTTGCTTCGTGATTCTCAGCATTTCTGCAATGCACTGAAGAGTGTCTGAAATGTAATCAGCATCCCATCAGAACCTTAAAATACACCTTAAAAATCCCATATTCCAACAATCTGAAATTAATCACATCTAAAATTATTTTTGCAACATAATTAAGTTACTTCAGTTCTTTTTCTTTGTTCCACCCTACAAACTGCAATTCTGATCTAAAGTTTACAAAATAAGCTTAAAGAATAGACTGTCCTAAAACCCTTAATACTGGATGTAGGTGAACCACTGCCATGATGGATCATTTGTGGAATGAAGAGAAGCAATTAGATTTATTCTAATCCTTCTTAGCAAAACTCAGTGCTCCATGTAAGAAGTGGTCTTTTTCCCTTATTAGTGTTCACTTAATTTAGTTAAACAACAAACAAGAACATTTCTAGACAATGATTTCACCAAATAAATCAATTTCTTCCACTCTTTAGGAGATAATTTAAAGTTCATTTTATCAGTTTTGGAGTAGTGAAGATCTGGACATGGAAATTACTCAGTTCTAGAGAGATGTTGCTTTAAAGCCATATCTGAAACTTACTTTTCTTTGTATTAAATCAGTAACATTCTAGTGTTTCTTTGTATTAAAATCAGTAACATTCTAGTGTTTACACAGGAAGCCACATACAGCAATTTTTTTGTTGGTTCCCAACACAACTAAATTATATTAAGATTTATCCTTCAGAAGTTATTTTAAGAACAATGAAAAAATGCTTCCTAGAGAAACACTGGTACACTGAATATGCTTATGTATACAGTTTTTACATAGGAAACAAACCTTTTCCATCTTCGTCTGGGTTGCGTACCACAGCTCTGAGGGTGTGAAAATACCCACTTGTGTCTTTATATTTGTAATGCAGCCTCATGCAGGAGAACTTGGGTTTGCCAAAGAGAGTGGGCTCAGGCCCTGGGAAAGACAGCAGATGAGAACTCATCTTTACCCAAACACCACAAGAGATATTGCAAGGGCTGTACCTAAACATATGTAAGAGTGGACAGTCGTCTTCAGCATAAAAAGCTTCATGTTTTCTTTAGAATAGCACATTTTAAATTGAAGATTTTCACTTACAAAAAGCAATTTGACTCTGTGTATGCCTATTATAACCCAGCCTGATTGCTTATTACGTATCACCCTTTCAAACAGAAAAATAAATGCTACACCGATGACACCCTGTAGTTTAGAGTATGTTTCTGCAAGGATTAAAGGGAAAGCTGGTATATTTTTACCAAGTGGAAGCAATATAAATTTCAATACTTAGACCAAATACTTCAACTCTTCAATGTGCTGCATCATATCTACATCATTAAACAGGGGTGGTTTTTTGGTTTTATAAGGTATTTGGTCCAGATGTTTCAAACCTGTTCTGTACATCAGGGTTTATTACAGATCTCCACAATACAGAATCAAGGGACCCCTTTCCACTTTCTCAAACTGCAGAGAATGAAAGTTACACCAAGGAGATGATGAAATCACCATGTGTTCTGTAATGGAGGACTAAACAAAGATGTCACATCTTTATACTTTCAGCTGAAAGTGCTGGATTTAGCCTGCAGATGTTAACTTATTCATTGACTAAAGAACGTAACCAGCATAACAAGATTTCATGACGGCACGTTTCTTATCAAACCTTAAGAAGAGTTTTCTAAATAAGCTACAAAACACATCCACAGTATAATCCAGAACCAGCTGCTGTATTTGGATCAGAGTGCACTGAATGCACAAACCTGTGATCCATTATAGAAGTTGATCAAATTGTCACAGCCAATCAATAAAGTTATTTTGATGAATCCCTGTGTTAAAGAGCTTGAAAGTGGGAAAATTTTAGACCCTACCAGTGATCAAAGTTTCCATTTTGAGCAGTAGCAAAAGACAGGACTAAGAGTGAATACACACTCAACTCTGGCATCCCTTACCAGCAAGAAAGCAGATTTTCAACTATGGTAGATGTAATATACACAATGTGTTGAGGCTCGCTGTTCCAATGTATTTGCAAAATGCTTTGAGAAGTGCTCAAATTATTGCTAAGAGCATTCCAGAAAGATATGATGACTACATTCTTACCTATTTCTATTTTTTCCAGAGCTTCAAGACTTAACCTTTGGTACTGATTCACCTTGTCAATCTCATCATCGTAACTACAAAAAAAACGAATCAGAACTTAATGCTTCCTACTAAAACAAAGCTACTAGAAATAAACTACACACAGTAAGAGAAAGTGGTAACTTACTAGGCCACGTAGTAGGCAGAGTTAGAAAGTAACAGCAGAACATCCACATCCTTATGAGTGGCATCAATGAGACTAAGGAAGGGGAAGAAGAAAAATGAATACAGGGAGAAGGGTTATTGGTACAGCTGTAACCCATCCCCAGGGTATTTTAGGGACACTTTTACAACTGCAGGCAGATTACAAGATGTTTCAGTTATGGTACGTTATCTCATGTGATGCTATTACCTCTTCTCAGCCTCAAAAAACAAGTTAGGTCAGACACTTCACAAGCTAAAACATAATGTGCCATTAGAATTACTATACCATAAGCAGATCCACACAACACTTTTAAACCTGGAGTTATGCAATAGCTCAAATAGGTCAGCAGCAGATCCAAAAATAAATAGAAAACCTACAAGCTATTAAAAATGCAAACAGAGAAGTGGAAAAATACCTCAGACTGTGTTAAGGTGATGAATTTTGTGCTTTGAAGAGTTATCATAACATCCTGCTTTGCTATTTTTAGATGCTGAAGTTTAACCTGCAGAAGATCAAGCCACTATTTTTCTTTTACAAGTTAGTGAACTCTGAACTTGATAAGGAGACTTATCAGTTAAGTTAGACTCGATTCTCACTACTTTTCATGAACAGAGATCTAAGCTTTCCTACTACTGACTCGCTACACAAGAATTTAATCTGATCAGATGTGGCTTTGAAGTCAAGTTACACTTTCTCCATAAAGCAATGAGGAAAATCAGTTCCTCCGACAGTCCCTTCTAGAGCTAACAGGGGTTAGAAGTTCTCTCCACAGCACCTACCACATTTTAGCAATGACAACTGAATGTGTGCATGTCCAGGTGGTGTCTCAGAGGTAACTCCAGCATGCACCACTTTCATGGCAGTTTGGGAAAAGCACATGTTTAGAGGACCTTTCCTTTCACAATGACATGTACTGATCTCTTCAAGGACTCTTGTCACTCCACAAAACTATCAACTTGTATTTTATTAACACATCTGCTATCAAAATCATTTACCATCAGTAGTAACAAAGGCGATAGTAATTATCCGAGGTGTCACAGTAGCAGCTGATCAGTTCTAATTTGATTCAACAAACCTTGGATCGCAGTCAATAAGTGCCCAACCTCCATGGAATTTTTCATCATCTGGCAAAAGCAACTTCATGTAGCTCTGCAAGAGCTGGCTGATCAGCTCCTGATGGCTTCTCAGGTTCTCCTTGTGCAGGGCTTCATGCTCTTTCTCTTTCGTAAATATGGAGTAAAGATCCTCTGTTACAGGGATACCCTGCATCAAATCTAAGCAAAACAAAAATATGAAACAAGAAGCCAACAGTTATAAGTGATACAGCAATAGTCTGTTGATTCCTTTGTAAATTCCTTCCAAACGTTTCCTATTTGAAGATGCTCAGGAAAAAATGGTTAATTATACTTTGTGAATAAAATGTTGCTTGAAACTGAAAAGTCAGCAGGTATAGCACTATTTTCTCCCAGTGAGAAAGAAGAATTAACTCATCGTTTTAAGAAACACTACATAAATTTAACTGTCTAAGAGAGATGTTACAACACAATTAATGCTAAAATGGAGTTAAGAGCAAATTATACAGTGAGTTACACTGTATGTAATCCCTCTGAACTGAATGTTGTTTAATCTCCAAATAGAGCATGACAGTTCCATATGGCATCCACTACATAGACATGAACATTATGTACACTCAAGGTGCTTTTAAGCTCCAGGAAAAAGTCAATGGGATAAAGCCAAGATGACTTCAATAAACTCTTCTAAACACCATAGTTCAGCTTACAGATGAAATTGATTTCTTACCTATGACTGCTTGCCTATAAGCATCCCTGAAACGATTCAAGTAGTATCTGTTTGCAGAATTAACTCCGTCCTTCATCACACCTGCCAGCTTTCTTTCCCCAGTCCTCGTGAAGTCACCCTGCCACACAGAACACACAGATCATGCACACACACAACCTGCCAGCAGCAGCCTCAGCTCAGAAGCTTTGGCGTTCCGAAACTCAGAACTGAATGGATGAGAACTCGGAAATGATGTTGAATCAACTATTCCATATAGAAGTTGAAGATACTGATTTTCAAAAAGCATTTGCTTCTCATAGTATTGTCTGCTTCTACAGAGAATATTATGCTTTGATAGACCTATGATTCTATATAAAGTCTTACTGGAAAAGAGTAAATCTGGAATATAAGCCAGCTAACATTAAAGCAGAACTTTCAAGACAGTCACTGGGATGCTTTAATATTTCAAAAAATAAAAACTACAACACTTATGTTTTGGCTTTTAATGTAAAAGGAGCACTACTGGAGCAATGGAGAAGACTGCAGCTTACTAAAGAGTGGTTTTCATCTTCTCTGCTTCTGTGACCAAAACAAGCATAACATACTGAAGGAAAATAGTACATATTCTCACAAGCTCAGAAACAAAAGAAAGTTCCTAGGCCACAGAAGGCTTAGAATTTGAACAACAAGCAGTTTTGGTAGTTACGCTTCATTAGAGGGTTCAATTTGCAGAGATACTCTGAACACTGGCACGGAACAGTTCTAAAAGCCACACCAACTACTGCTAGGGACACCTCAAGTGTGTTTCACTTCCAAATTAAAAGATATATCATAATTAAACTGCAAATAAATTTAATTCATTCATCTAAACAGTGAGTAATATTTAAGCAGAATGGATGAAAATGTAGCTCTACAAATCTAGTTCTGTGCTTCAGATACGAAGTTTAAAATATTTACAATCAAGTGAGTCAGGCTTTTTTTTTTAAAGGATTAATGTAACAGACTTGAAGTTCAGTAGAGAGACTTAAAGATATTTAAGTGCTAAGCATTTCTGCTATAAAGAGGTTTTCAATGTCAAATACCAGGAATACTAAAAATTGTTCCAGCACTGACTACACACAGAGTGGCTCAAATCTGACTTTTCAAAGCAGAAGTGAACAGTAAGAAGTTTCACACATGATTTCTGGTCTCAGTAGACAAAATGCATTACAACTAATTAAGTCTTTAAAAAAATAACTAGTTAAATTTACCTATTACCTACATATCCTGATTTTCAGTCCTTCAGAGTATTTAAGTACTGTGCTTAAAAGAACTAAAATGGTGCTTTAATTTAAATAAGTAATGTTTAATATAGATCTTAAATTCTTAGGTCAGCTTTGCTTTGTATCTAGATATTAAATAACAGAATGAAGTTAAAATACAGCCAGCGCTGCCACAGACACTCAAGTCTCCTCCAGTTCACACCAAATGTGATATAACACATTCTTCTCTTGAAAGGCCTCAAGACAAAAACCATGCAGAACGTTTGGTTGACTTTGCGACACGTACAAGAGTTCTCCCCAGACATAAAACCTGTGCCACAACATCAGAACAGGTAAAATTCCTCACCCTTTACCTTCAAGGCCGCTGTGCCTGCGTACTGCCGGCTTATGGCATCGCCGTTGTTGGCCCATATTATCTGGTAGATTCTATTGCATTTCACCGGCAAAGGCTGTTCTGGTGGCATCACTCCCAGTTTTTTGAGCTAGAATTTGATATACGCATTAATACAAGGCTCGAGGATAAAAATAATTCTCAATATCGGAGCTTGATAAAGAAAATGGGAGCACCTGCCAAGCATTTAATGGTGAAGTTTTACGCAATCTGAAAAAGGAAGCTGTTCTGCTAATTTGTCGGGTTAAACTGGTGGTTAGCAAAGAATTACTAAACCATTGATAAACACATCACTGGATATAGAAGGATTATATTAATTATGGATGTAGGAGTCAATCTTAAAAAATTAGCTGAAAGAAAGCTACTCTTGATTACTCAAGATACAGGCAGTGTTTCTATTTTCTGTAGGGAGCTATCAAAACAGACACCACAGAAACTTGACATGAGTAAACAAGTTAATCTCTCCTATTGCAAAGGCATTCATGACCTCAAAGGTTTCAAAATAAAGAAATGGAATCACTTTCCAATTACAAGAAGCAGCGTAACAGTTTCTTAATCTTTTGCACTAAAGCAAATGCAGTGGCACGACCTTCAAACTTACTCCTCTCCCAAAATAAAACCTTAAAACAACTTCACATGCTGTGATTATTATTAATGCTTGCACATTTTGGACAACTACTGTTTAACACCGATACTTAAAGTAACATACCTTACTCTTCGAAACCACCAATGTAAGTCTCAGATAGAAACTTGAGTGATTTTGCACACACTAAACTGGTAAAGCTGCACTTATATAACTGCAATGTAGTCACTAAATGCCAGACCAACTGCAGAGATTTTCAACCTTGTTTTACTGCACAACTTACGTTAAAATAACTAAATCGAAACAGGAGAATTGTCTCTGAGATGTGGAGAGTCATTTCTGCTTGGAAGGAGGGAATTAGGCATCACAGTTTTAGAATGATTTCAAGTCATTTTAACTGTACATATTAGCTGCAGCTTCATGGCTCTCCAAACATGGATAGTTTGCAAAGATCCTTTTCAGTACAGGTTAGTTTAGCATTTTTCAAACACACAGATGACCCTACGAATAACAGTTAAGTTCTGAGCTACCTCAGTACTTGACAAAGTACATTAATCATACGTGCCTGCTGTTCCATGACCACTCTGGCAATAGCAGCCTGCACGACATTGGTACGATCCAGACAGTCCATGCAGTTAACGCGAAAAATTCCTTCCTGTTTACAAATCACACCAGCTTGATCAACCCTTTCAAGAGAAAAACAGAGCAGAAGCATACCGAGAGACTTAAAATCCAGAGTAACTTATCAGCTTCTACAAACAGTAGGAAACTTTACACATGAAATACTATTTATAGTTGCACTCATCACCCCAGAATTAATTACTCTTTCATCCAGGCTAAATATCCAATGCATCCTATTGGGGTCATAAATTTGGTATGTAATCAGATGTTGAATTCACTTCCTAAAGATATAATACAAGCTTTCAAGAGAAGGCACTTAATCTCAAATTTAGAAACCAAGAGTAACAGCAACACTTCACACAACATGTACTAAGCACTATGTAATAACTGATCAAGACTGCAGCAATGCTTATTCCCAAACACATGAACTTTAATCAGGACAAACTAAAGGTTTGTAGTAGATATCTACTAAAGTAGATATGTTTATATCTATTCTCTTCAATAGTGAAGTTGGCCATTCCATGGTTTGTGGGTCAAATGCAAAGTGTTTCACATTAAATCCAAGAAATCCTAGAAGTGTTAAACGCATTAAGCCCCAGGCAAACCGCAGAGAATTTTTGCAGTTACATGTGTGGAACACTAATACTTTGGAACACAAAATCTGACACACAAGCTGGGCACCAAGAGAAGAATACAAAACATACCAGTTATGACAAAAAAAATCAAGGCCTCTGAATATGTACTTTTCTCCCCCCTACAAATATTTCATACTAGTTTAAAAACAGTTAAGTACCTACCAGCACCACTTCATGTCGAGAATAATATCATGAATGGCATCGGTCAGTGTTTGAACATTTTCAAATTTCATTCCTCGGCTAAAATATAGAAATTCACCCAAGTTAGTTTGAACTAGACTAGTGATTTCTTTACTTAATTATTTTATATCATTTGTAATGTTAACAAAGATGGTGTTTTGACAGAGAGTCTCTTCTGCAATAAACCTTAAATAGCAGCCAACATTCAGAACTATTTTAATGTACAGTTCAATATCCAAATTCAGACAAAAGATTCAGATCTTTGAATTCTCGAGAATTTGCAGTCTTGAATGCTGTTTCCCTAAGAAAGAAGAATTGTGCAGCTATTCAGGTACATGCAACGTTCTGTTTTCATTTTAGGCACAGTCTCAACAAAAGCAAGTACTATAGATTCGACATTGGGATGCTCTGCCCTGCTTTACCAGTTATTCTACAGAAAAACACCTATAGACACACCGTCCCTTCCTCCCCCCACCCCACCAGGTGGTTCTCAGTGTTGTTCTCTGTTCACTAATGCTCACAGTGCAAAAAGAAACAGTCTCGGTTACCACAGCAGTTCTTTGGTAAAATGCAAGTAAACAAAAGTTCATTTAAATGAAAGAGTAAGTATCAAGTCAATTCAGTATGTCAACAGCGCTACCCAAAAGTCTCTTAAAGGTCAGTACTATTTTGAGGGGGTTTTTTCCACCACCTCAGACAGTATCCACTAATGACACACTTATTCAGTCAGTAATGTTTTTCCAGGCCAGATGCAATACATAGATTAAGTTGGGAAATTAAGATTAAAACAGTTTTTAGGTTCTATAGAAATACAGGCCTGTGTGACAGATCACATTCTTGGGCATGTGAACACTGTACTAGGCCATGTCAGAGTGAAGTCATGAAAACAGCAACTATTTATATCGGATTAAAATAAAATCCAGTGTATTTTATAATGGAACAGCAGCAGCAAGATTCTGAAAGAACTCGTCATATGTATATAGACACAAGCAAGAGAAGCAGAAGAACGGCTTGTAGAAAAGAATTAATGCTACAAAGTTTGAAAAGCGGGTCAGTCAAAGCTTTACATTCACAGCATGTCTAAGGAAACTTGCCTAAAATGCATAACAAAAAAGCTTTGTCCAATAACTGCATATTAAACAGGTCAGGGACACGAGATCAACAAACAGTGCTTGGTTATCCAAACATGAACTTTCATAGTGCTTTTGTTTACAAAATGCATTCTTCCTATTTAAAAGGAGTGTGTTTCATGCAGAAGTAGAATAATGGCTTTTTTCCTCCCTTCTACTTGTCTTTCATGCTAATAAAAAAAAGCCAAGTGGCATTTTTAAATGGTTTCTTACCAGTGCTCATGGAAGTCAAATGAAACATAAGTCAGACTTGCATTGTTGTACAGAAGAACTTGTTTAAGGTAAGCATCTCCAATAATCTTCTCTCTGCCTGTCTGATCCACCAAATTAATAATAACCTGTTCAAAAGTTTAATTTAAACACTTGTCATCTGCTACACAACTTGCTTAGACATATATCATAGAATAATGAATAGCTCAAGAGTTAAAAGCGATTTGCAGATAATCTTGAAGTTGGAGTCTTTGCTAGATTGTACCCAAGATCAAATAAGCTCCAACAGTTACTGGCTTACCCAAATTTTGATACAGAGAAACTATGAATTCACAGACAGGTACACAAAATCAGGGCTTACATATTGCTATAAGTTCCTGCTGGTTTTTAGAATTTTACCAAGTTTTTCAAGTATCCTCTGTGTATGTATCACACTTTCAATTGTCAGTGAGCTAAAAAAACCACAAGAAAAACAAACTGAAAACATTAACTTTCATGTCCTACGTTTTCATAAAATGACTTATGTAGCACTCACCTGCTTTTTGTAATGTTTCAGCTGTTCTTCAAAGTGTGCACGAAAACAGGACACGGTTTCATTTTCACCTACAAGGCAGAACAGCCTGTTCAGCAACAGTTCCTGGTTGAACTATTAAATGATGCCCAAATCTATAATACACTCTAAAAAACAAAGATAGCTTTGCTTAAAAGTACTTGGACACACAACATAACACGTTGTACAGAATTCCTTTCTAAGGTCTTTCATCAATTTGCTCAACTTCAATATTTTTATTCTGTTACTATATCGTGCAGGAAACACCATTCTTATATTTTGCTTTGTGCAGAGCAGATTGGACAAAAATTTAACTTTTAATAAGCCTGTTTAATCCTTCCACATATGCACCACATGCCCAAATAAACATCTCTTCCAAAATGGGGGAGAGCTTATATTTGTTCTGCATCTTTTGAAAACAAACTGGAGTACAAGAGAGGTTTGCAATTTGCAAAGGGGGACATGCAGAACAGGGACAATCCTGGAAGTGTTATCCAGCTCCACCAGAGGACAAAACTGCTCCTAACCAAAAACCACAAATGCCAAGGCACCAGTGGTTCCTCAAAGTCTCAATTCCTAACTGTAAAGCTATCAAATTAAACACAATTTCTAAATATTTTTTTTAAATAATCCTATTAAAAAAGTGGGAAAAAAATCACTTAGCTCTATAAACACACATGACAGCACAAGCTTTCAGTTAGAACTAATCAAGTTCTGCTTCCAAATATCTGGATGGGGATAAAGAGGCGTTTTAGTTTCATTTTCCTCACTTTATCTATTTAAGTTTCCATTTCCATGATGTGGCAACAAGTCACCCCTGTCTAGTAACCTCCAGAAACCCAAATCTGTTGATGCATCTTCCTTAAGTCTGCAATGATAGTAACTGCTTCTCAATGTGAAATTATGTGCTTTGCCCAATTTCTCAAGCAAGCTTAAAAGGCCATTTTACCAGATTTTACTCAAGACTCAGTGGAAAAGCAGCACTTCGACTTTCCAACATCACAAGCCCACTTGAAAAATAGGATTATGAGGGTTTTTTTGGCAATTTTTTTCTGGTTTGTTTTTATCTTCAGCCCTAAAAATATTCTTCAGTGGCAGAGGACCAGAGCTGCTAATGCTGGAGGAGAAGGTGAATCCAAGACATAAGATGGACCTGTAGAAGTACATACTCATGATCCAGGATGCCAGTCAGCCCAATGCAGTTGGGTGTCTGATCACACAAGATGATCAACCTACAAGCTTCCCTCCAATAAAACTTTCTCCTTTAAAAAACTAAACCAAGAGAAGATTTTGTTGAGTTCTACTTTTTTACCATAGTCAAGGTTGTGAATACCTAGTTCACACAAGCATCCAGATCTGCCACAGTCTCAATATTATGTTTTGCATTATCTTTGAGTTGAAAATGAAGCAATTCAGATCTGACAAAGCCCACTAGATAGTAATTCATTTCAGAGAAAACAAAAGCACACTACAAAACTGGTGCTATATGAAATGTCTGTGTTTTATCACACTGAAACAGCAGTGAACTTCATGGACAAAGATATTTCTAAGACATCAACGTCTAAACAGGTTCTTAAAAGAGAGAACCAAATTGTCTCCTTCTCAAGTCAGAACACTGCAACAAGTAAGAGTGGACATAATACACATACTTCATTAAATACTAAAATTCAAGACCTGTTAGAATTTACAACATGCAAGGAGTCAAAGATCTGCATAGGTGCAATTAGAGTACGAGTTCACCGGAGTCAAGTCATTACTACTACTCTTGGCTTTTAAAAAGTGACACAGAAATAGTAGTGGTGAGGTAACAGCCCAAAGAACCTGCTTTTAAGGGAACTCCGATCTTCAGGTGTTCTATTCAAATACTCACTCCTGTCCAGCCGGGGCCGTGGGTTGTATCTATATCCAACTTGGCTCCAGAAAACTGGCACAGAGCCTCTTGTTTGTATAAACGACAGAGTATGGTTATGAACGTGAATCAGTTGTTCTGTCTCAACATAATTTGCCACATTTCCATTTTTATCAACACCTCTTCTCTTATACCGCATTCCTAGGAAGAATGAGAATCATCAATTAATGTTTAAGGCTAACACTTTGATATTAATAATTTTTGTTACAACTTTGACAACAGTAACACAAGGAGAGTTCTAGACAAAAGCCATGATCACTCCTACCCTAATCTAATCCCCAAGTTACATTGACTATATGGATAAAGTTTATTTACTGATATACTACGGGCAGCAGAAAGTAAGTTGACAGGGCAAGGCAATTTATTGCCACTATGAAGTTACAGATACATCTAGTCCACCCTAAAGGATATGTTACCACCTCTTCTGTCAAGTTTAGCAGAAAGTTTTGCTTCAGTGCTCAATATTTTACATGAACCTAAAAGCCACTTCTACTGACAGATGCTTCACTTCTCACAATAAGAGATTCCACAAGCAGCACAAGAAGATTTTCACAGAATAGAAGACTTCAACTTCCACCCCCTTGTTTTAACCCGTAACTAATTCTGCACATTAAGAACAGATACTGCTCTTCCAACTACATGGATTTTTTTGCCTACTCATCTCTATCTGATCATTAAACAGAATAGATAAGTGTTTGCACATCCTTTCCTCAAAGGACAGTACATCACTGTTGCAGAATAGATGCAGGTGGTAGCAAGGGATGGGGAAGGAATCAGTCAACAGGGTTGGAGAAGTCTTCAAGGCCACAGTTTATAACACGGAAATTCAGTTCTACAGAATTGGAACAACTCTGTTCCAAGCCTTGAAGGAGCACTGGACCAAACTTCCCAACTGAACCTCAACAGCACTAGCTGAGGACTGTGGGAAAGAAGGAGAAAAGGTTAAAAACAAGGAAGTGAAAGAAACGTAAAATACCTATCATAGGGATCTGTGTCAAAACAAAATACCTATTGCAGGGACTTATGTCATAGGGACAAAGTGTTAAAGCCATTTCACAGCCTTTAATCAGAGAGGTGCTTGTACACTACAATATCAGACACCATTTACTTACATTCTGGCACCAATAGTGGCTCTTACATCAAAACTCAAGCTCAATCATTGCACAGAAAATTTCAGCTCCCTTGCTTTCAATATCTGTTTTGTAGACACCAGGCTCTTACTCTCTTAAGAACAGCTGTTTTCCTTTACCTCATGATACCTCTCCTTAAGGTCCTGGGCAGGTTTATAATTTAGTGCAGCAGTTATTTAACTTTTTACAAATCACAAACAAGCTGCCTAATTAATAAAGAATCTGTATATTTAACACACAATTGTCTTGAGCTTTCATATCAGTGGTTTTTGAGGGGTTGGATTTTTTTAACTACAGTATTTCAGAAATTAAAACACTTTGAACTGTTGGCTAAAATTATGTATTACAGAATGAATTAAACACACAACCCCACAATTTTTCTTTGAAATATTGCGTCAATTTACTGAAATAATCTTATTGTGTCTAGGGAGGAAGTTCAACACAGTCTATGCCCTGGACTAGCAAACCCATGAGCATAATGTCATTAATAGTGTAGGGAATTCAGTTTCTGTATTTGTAAAACAATTCAGTACAAGTAAGGCATACTACAAACTAGATACTACTCTGAAACCCTCAAATATTTACTCTGAGTTGTTCTGACACAATTTTCCTGAGAACTGAACTGCATGCGTTGAGTTGAGCTGCGGTACGAAGGCCAGTCCCATATCAGAGTAAGCTAAGCAGGATTTTTCTTGTTTTGTAATGTTAAAAACCTGACTCAGCTGTTGTCAAGCCCTCAAATAAAGACCTTTGAAAAGTCAACTCCCACCCAGGCTTACTGAAATACACCAGGGCAGAGCTGTACGCAAGGTCCTAACCAAGGTGTTCTTTGCAAAGACAGAACTTTGATCTCACAACCATGACCTCCAAAAATACATTCAGCGCCCAAGAGGAGATTAGGGAAGCTCACTCAGTAACTGCTCCAAGTAACAGCTGAATGCACTACAGCCTTTTATTTCTCCCTATGAGCAGCAAAGGCCATAGCACATACATTGACAAGAGCTGACCATCTGCTGAACAACATCACACCCAAGTTTTATCTTTCACCTCTCTCCAGTGCTCAGGAACGATCCCAACACCTTGAACTTTGTTCGCCTACCAGCTCTGTGCCGACTCCGGCGTGAAATGAGCGCCACCAGAAAGGTTGGATGAACGTCATCTATACAAGTTGATTCCTGAGGAGGAGTTTCAGGACTGCTCTTATCATCATCAGAAGATTCACTATAGTTTACTACAAGCTCTTCAATTTGCACGAATCCTTGTATGATGGGTATAATCCAGAAGTCCACTTCAGCATTCTGAAGGTTACAAAAAACATTTACATTCTTGTTGGTTCTACGTTACCTACGGTTATTTCTGCCATTCCTCATGTTTATAAACTGTTGCTTCGTATGCTTGTCATGTTTTAAGAAATTTTTACTATATCCTTGTCTTATTTCTGTAAGGGGTACCAGCATTTTTCTTCCATTAGTTGTGGGGCTTTTAAATCAGGAAAACAGGAAGCAACTTAAGATTTTTCTGTGAAGTTGAAGCAAGCTCACACAAGGCAAGGCAAAGCTCCTTCCTTTACTCCAGCTATCTATGGAAGGAAAAGAACCCTACAATAGTCAAAAGCTTCTTTTCCCGTTTCCCCAAAGGAAATTTTCATAGGATGTTACATCTCATGTTTAAACACATTGGTAGTAACTCATCCAGTCAAAGTTAGTCAGTTCAGATAGAGCATCAAGTATTGGTAATTTTACTTTCTGCTTTCAGGCAATTTTACAACCCTTTTGTGGACATACAGCATATTACATTGTATAGGTAGACAGATAAAAATTTCAAAGCATAATGTTGTTAGCCTGTTTTCAGCAAAACATATTGGCATAAGCTTTATATGGGCTGACTTCGTACCCAAGTGACCTGGCTCAGGGCTCTGCACATTAGTGCTTTGTCACCCTAAAACCCCAATTTCTTAAACAGAACTTGGATTTCAGTTACATACTAATTCAAAGTTAGCCACGTATACCATTAAAAATACAACTGGTTAAATATGCACATCATATACTATCTTTCACAGAGCACCTAGGCTTACCCTGCTTTGACTCTATAAGCATTAGAGTATGTAAAATAACTCATGAGAGATGCAGGGCACAAGGCAAAATGTCCACTGTCACCTTAAAAAGAACCTAAGATTTGACCTAAACTGGCATATAGTAGTTAGTAACTCAGTGCTTTATTTAGGAGGTTACATATTGAAGAAAAGAGTTGTTGTTCTGCATTTTTGTGTCCAATAGCTAGGAAAATGCTTTCCCTGCTACTCTGAACAGCTATTCATAATAACTTGTTCTACATTATTGTTACATTGATCAGCAACTCTTAAAGGAGAAAAACAGTATTCTCTACTCAGGAAGACAAAAATCTTGTCTCATGAAAACTCTGGAAATCCAAGTTTTTCTTTTCTGGCTCTTCCTCCTTACCAAATACTCAGCTCTGTCCCGGGATAGTCTGTTTCACAGATAAATACATTAAGTTTATGGTCATAAATCAGCGTAAATGCATCCTACATCAAGTTATTCTGCATTGTTCTATCGTAATAAAATTTTACATTAGCATTAGCAATGACCACAGGTGAACCAGGAGGCTGCTGGAAGGGTGGCTGTGGGAAGAGGGTAACGCCAGCTGCTCAGCTGCCGAGGGCACAGCTCTGATCCTCACCTGTCTGCCAAACAGGTTCTTCAGATAACTTCGATGAGGCCTTAAGTAAACATTTCAACCAAAAACTAAAGAACGGTTCTCATAATACACATGCTATTGCAAGAAATAAGACTCACATCAATGCTGATGAGATCTTCAATCATGTGCTTGTTCCAAAAGAATCTGTCATCAACCTGTTTAAAACAAAATGGGCAGGTTTTGCAATATTTTAAGTAAGGTTTGGCAATATCTTGGGTCAATACACCAGTGTTATTCACTGCACCTGTACAGAAAAATCTAGCATTCCCTGGTTTTGAATATAACAGCTCAAGACATGCTGCCAGATACTTGTTTCATTCCCTTGCTCTGAAGCTGGTTACAGGGCAAGATCTACAGTTGCTGTACTTTATCCCAGCAAATAATGTATGTGGTCCAAACTTGACTGGTGACATCGCTGAACGGCAATCTTCAAAAAGGGAAGAAAAATACATATTAAAAACCCACACCCCACTTACTTTTCGCCACAGTGGTAAGTTAGTTTTCTCACATGCACTTTGCCTCTGCACAGAATTTGTTAGGTCATAGGTCAGGCTGTAGTAAAAGGAGTCTGAATCCATGAACATTTTGAACAATTCCTCCAATAATCTCTTCTCCAGTTTCTCCTTTTCTTTGCTTTCTTTAATCTGAAAGAAAACAAATGGCCTTATTATGTCTTATTCTTCAAAGACTCCAACCTTATTTCCTAAATGCCATTTCTAAGCTTGTAGGACAAACGTTCTCATTGAAGAGCATGATCTTAAGATACCTGGCAGAGATGAACACAAGGGCCAGAATCTTCAGAAATACCATGCTGTTACTTTTAGCAGTACAGGCATTCAGAGCAGTTAGACCCTGAAATGCTTTCAAACCCAAACCATTACCAGGCAGGAAGCGTTTGGATAAGATTGTACGGTGCCCTCTGAGGAACTGTGCACCAAATTTTGTCTCCAATCCTATATGGTACAAGATGCTTATGCAGAGCAATTTGCAGAAGTTTAGAATCCCACTACAACCAAATCCTGGTAAGAAGGTACTCTAAGTAATTCTGACTAAATTATATAGTTACAAAACGAAAGTCATAAAAGAGCAACAGGTAAATAATCAAGAATTAAACTGAACTTCAAGACAGTAGTTGCACATTCTGCAGTTTTCCCAATTCTCTTTTTAAGTCTCAGTTCTCTATTTGATCATCCACAACCTTTGAAGCAGCAACTAAATAGTTTGAGGAAAAAGAAAGATTTACCTTCTTTTTATTTGGAGCAGACACATTTGATTTAATTTGAGTAAGAGTCTTCAGCAGAAATTTGGTGTCATCTGGGGACTGTGTAATCTTCTCTGGCTTGTTTATCCCAAAATGGTGTTTTTTACAAAGCTAAGTAATAATATTGAATTAAAGCAAATACTTAAATACTCTTAAACAAGTTCAAGGAAATTTTAGTATCTACAAAAGCAAGACCACAATGTCCACAAACCTAGGGGAGACACTCTGAAGATATAGGGGGAACATGCAGGTATATTTCTCTTTTTTATAGAAAGCATTTTCTCCTGTGGTTGTGCGAATGTCAGCCTCAATTTGATGTGACTTGAGCAACCAGACCCACCTCAAGTTCCCACCCAATTTTCACATTTAAGTTTTACCGAAGCAGAAAGGGGAAAGTTGGAATTCACTGAAGACAATCATACCTCCAACTCCAGATCCTGAGGTTCTGTTTCAGAAAGTGGAATCACTGCAATCTTTGTTATTTTGCAAACCTCATGGTCTCCTGGGAGTTTGCCAATCAATGCTTTCTGACGAATTAAAAGCAGCCACCATGGTAAATCTGGAAAAAGATCAGATGCTTTGATTTATTTGTCAGGCATTTACTTTGATTAGTCTGCCAGAAGCTTCTCCCCAGTGTAAAACCCCTGCCAGGAACCATTTGACTAGAAAACTCCAGTGAACAATGATTCACTATTGCTATGGTTTGTTATTATTCATTGCCATAATAAAATAAAATAAAAAAAAAACAAACCACACACAATACTTAATTCAGTCTAATATAATAAGGTTAACTATTTCATAGGCTTATCCATTAGACGTAAAGTTAGTACTGCTTCATCTATTGCAATTACGCAATCTCTAGGATGATGCACATTCCCACCAATGTCACTAACGGCAGCACTATTTGAAAAGAATACCTGGAGCCCATGACACAGCAAGCTAAGATTTTCCCTTTGTACCTTACATTGTGTACAAAACAGCAAACAAGACAGACATGGATAACACATGGTGGCAAAATTCAGGAGTAAGAAGTGTGTTGGGCAAACATGGACTGCATTGTAGAGCGTCTTATGTATGTATAAAGCTTCACAATGTCATCCGTGAAGCATATGCTAAGTGGAAGAGAAATTAATAAGGCAAATGATTAATGAAGACATTGGTAACATGTGCATGCCATACACACATTCAATCTACAGTAGTTGCAATTAGAGCTTCAACACTCTAGAGAAAGGGAAACAAAACTAACATTCCCACTGAGTGCCTGGGTATGAGTGTCCCGGTTTTTGATCCCTTCGTTAGATCAATACCAAACCATAGTATGCTGGGCTTTCACAAGTCAAAAGTCAATTTTCTGCTAAGAGAGATGGAAAAGGCACAGAAAGTCTTGGAGACACATATACACTATTTCTCCCAGCTGAGAAGCAACTGAGTTTAACTGAAGAGGTCATATACAAACATTGAAAGCCTGTTATGGTACACTTAAATCTGTTTCCACACTTGTGACAGTACATTGGGTCATGTATTATGCCTTTGAATACAATATACAGCCTCTGAAAAAAATCTGTTTAGAGGTTTTACAGCAAATACAAAGTCTGTTCTCCTTGCTCAGTAAATTCTAAACAGTATTTTATCCTCCAAGTGCTTAAGAATTCACAGAGATTAAGAAATCACAACGTATGTCACCAAACAGATCCTCTTTTAAAAAAGGATACCACCTAGAGCTCTGGTGAAATAATCAATATGATTCCACCTTTAAAGTAGAATGTAAATGCATTTCTAAGCAGATACATCTTAGTGAAAACTGGAAAAGAAAAAAGTCTCTTCAGTTTACCTCATATTAACAAACCCCAGTAGCAGTAAATAAGAACTTAAGAGCTTAATAGAGGCAAGTGAGTTCTGTATCATTGGCATTTTTAAAAATGCAAAGTTCTCTTGGTGTGCACTTAAATTCTATTTGTATTACAGCCAGATCCACAAAACATTGAAAGGAAACAGGGACTCCCCAGCAGATCAAAAGAAAAGAGTCAGGAAGTAATTAGGCAGATAAAGAATGCCCTAAAGTAAAAGCTTCAACAATAGGCCACAGATGAGGCGTATTATAATTGCCAGCAAAATCTAAATAACTGAATCCCCAAATGGAGTAGTTGTCTACTCAGTGTGGGAGTTATGGTGTGCATGGAAAACCAGCACAGCTACCTGCCATTCCAGAAAAGTGCATGTTTTAAATCATCCATCTCATCAGAACTCATGTTCAAGTGTCTCACAAACTCTGGCAGAGTTGATGGTAACAGCCAATTTAAAGCACTATATCTGAAGTAAACCTCCTCACTAAAACAGGAATTTAGCTGCTCTTCTGCATCACCACCATCAGCACACCGTTGCTGTTTATTTTTCCTTAACACTTCCCAAGCCATCTAGCATTTTGTTTCCCCAAAGGTTTTTGAAGTAATTTTCTTAAACTCTGTATAAGTTAATCAGGCTTTTTGCAAGTATTTTAATTTTAGCCAAGAAATACCTTTTATTTTTGTTACTTGAATAACTTAAAAAAAATTGCACATAAAAAGAACGTTTTAAGTTGCTGATTGGATGAAGCCAGAAATGGCAGCAGTTACATCTCATTGAAGATGTTTCAGATACTGAATCAACCACTCATTGTTTCTCTCAAGATTCAGAAACTTGCCAACAAAAAGCTTTCCTTTCCTGGGGACAGGGAAGGAAGAACTCCTTCTGTTCAGTGAGTCTGTGAAACCTTGCCAGCAGCATTTAATTTGGTCTTAATTAACCAGCAATGGGAGAGCACACCAAACAGACAGAAGTACAGACATTAAACTGCGTAAGTGTCCTCTGACCAAGAAACTGAAAAACATGCTGGCAATGAAGGACTTATGCGGAAGTTGCTGGAACTAGTTAAGGAATCCAGCTTTGGTTATAGTTAGATGCACAGTATTAACCCTGAGCATAGTCATGTTTCATCAACTTGCTAAATAGACTGATCAAAAGTGATCTGAAAGCCTCTAAATGAGAACTTACACTATTAAAACATATGCATCAACTAGCAAACTGTACTGCTAGCAACAACTTCAATAAATCAAGAGCCAGAGTCTTCAACAAAGTAAAATTAAAGTTGTTAAAGCAGATCAGTAAACCCCAGCTCAGAACACCATTTCGGGTTACCATCACCATTAAGTATCTACTTTCTATTCTAATGAAAAATAATACAACCTCCTACTTCTGTATTGAGATTTTGGCAAAAGAAAATGGAGTGCCTATGTTTATATTTTGTATGTATGCACACTAACTGGACAACACAAAATTAATACTCTATAAGGAGATACTTGATGCAAGAGATATCCTTGCCTCTGTATGGGAAGACGACACAGAGACAATTTTAATCACGCATCTGTACCAAGAAAGCATGGAATGTTCTTTCAGTAACTTATCTCTGCAACACATCCTAAATTCCTTTTCCTTCTATTCCTACTTGTACTCTGCATTTTCTTACAAGTTATCTTGAGATTGATGAAAAAAAAAGAGACCACAACAAAACCTTAATTGAGTATCAGAATGTAAAGATGTGTCTATTTGGTTGGGCTTTTTCCTCCCCTCCCAAATAAAGCATCTTTATGTTTAAGAAAATTCAGTATTGGGGATGAACCAAATGATACTTTAAGCAGACTTTCATCTC
Organism: Patagioenas fasciata; assembly: GCF_037038585.1. Lineage (NCBI taxonomy): Eukaryota > Metazoa > Chordata > Aves > Columbiformes > Columbidae > Patagioenas > Patagioenas fasciata. The sequence goes on along the minus strand of NC_092527.1, from coordinate 37,267,055 downwards.
CCATGTCAGTGTACAGCTATGTCTAGATGTACAACTGACCCTCTCATAGCAAAAATTCTTTAAAGAATTAAAAAAATAAGCCATGTAATATTGGCTAGCTGGTTTCTATGAGACTGCTGCCCTTCCACAAAAGCTTTCCTACACACTCCCCTGTACACGGCCAGCAATAAAACCAGAAAGATTAATTAAATCCCATCCTTAGTCACAGCAATTTGGCAAGGGTATTTCAATCCTAAATTAAAGACAGCCCAAGACTGACTACAGGGACGTTTCAAGGTCATCTTGGACTGCTCCAGCATTCTTGCATTAAGCAAATCTTTCAAGAACACTAAGGATCTATGCCCAAGACACTGAAGTGTGTATAAGCTTAGTGACAGCTTTATAGTGCACAAGTAAGAACTTCAATACATAAAACTAAAGTTTCCAGTATTAGTATGCGCTAAGCATTTTCAAAACACACCAGTACTACTTTCCAACAAGAGCTAATAACAAGGTTCTGAGCAGGAAAAGCCCATTTAGGACTAGCTGACCAAAAGATTTTCAGATTAACTTTTCTGATCCTTATAGTCTGTGGGCAGGAGAGAAATCAGAGCAAGTCCTCCTGTTCCAGATCAGCTCTGATGGAAAAACATCTCACCCAGCTGGGGCTGCACAGGACTCTTACCAAGCCTGGAGATCGTGGTCCTGCAATGTTAAATATTTATATGACTTCTGCTGATAAAGTTTCCAGGTGACAAAGATTGATAGAAGAATAAGTAATGAAGACAGGGTACTGTTACAGAGCACTAGATGATTACAGAAAACCACACTTGATTATGATCAAGTGTGAGCCCATTGACAATAACAGGTTTCAAGAGACCCGTGTAAGACATCTCTGTCAGCCCGACAGAGGACGCTCATCAACAGCTGTCAGCAAATTCAGTTTCTCAGCAGAAAAGGATAAATAGCTGGAGGTTGTATCTTTCTTTGAACATTTAATGGTAGAAAAACATCTTTACAGGACAGTTGCATCACTAAATACCTGACTATCTACACCAAGGATGGTCTATGGACAGTTTGTGATGGTGTCATCTGAACAAGGCAGAGAAGAAACAAAACTCTTGCACTGACCTAGGCTGCAACTCAGAGTGCCTGGATCAGCACCGTTGATTCAAGAGCTCTATGGGACACATAGAAAGATGACCAGGTATCAGGCTTATTACCCAACCATCTTGATTTACTTAACAACAGCAAGGTGGCACTTGAAGTGTCACACGCTGGGGAGTTTTAATTCGGCTTTCAGCAAAGGAAGCGCCTAACAATGAGCACACACAAGGCCATTCAGTTGCCATAGCATATTAGACCTTCCAGAAAGCATCTGACAAGGTCTCCCACTTCAAAGCCTGCTATACTCCCTAGAGAGATGGGGGGAAAGGCCTTTGTCTACCTAAGCGCTTGGTTTAAAAAAAAAATCAAAACATTGAAAAATAGCATGCTATAAACAATAACTGAGTATTGTCCCCATAGCAGAAAGAGGCCATTACTGGAGTTCAGCCATCATTCATCATGAACAGCACGTGCTGAACGGCACAGAGAGCCTGAAGGAGGAGAAGAGAAAGCGAGATGGCAGAGTATGAGCCATCTCATATCATCAGCTCTGAAAAAGGATGGCTGAATAGATCTGCAGAATGAGCAGAAAAAAAAAGCATCGGGTGAAATACAAAGAAGATGAAGTGATGCAGTTGGAAGGAGGACATGATCAGGAAGTTCATGGAGAGACCATCTCTGAATTGTTAATCTCAGAAATGAGACCCCGGGGTTACAGTAACTACAGAGCCAAGCATTTCCTAGAACTAGACCCATCATACACTGGTGCACCAGCCCCCATTTTCCTTCCTCCCCTATTGTTCATATGCCAGTGCCACCGCGACTAATCTGTTTCTATTCAATGAACCACAAACATCTGATCCATTTCAGCATTTAACCCGTCCTGCTGTCCCGGAACACACTTGAAACTTTACCTGTGTTGATCACATTGCCAGGCACTAATTTAAATGCAGGGTCTACGCATTCACAAAAAGAACAGCACACCCTAAGTGAGGCAGACTTTCTGTCTTTCCAAGCTGTCAGTAAATACACATCCAGAGATCTACTGGCAAAAGAATCTTTCTAGACAAAGCTGTTGCATACCAAAATATTTATTATGGCTACAGGAATTTGCAGCTGACTAAATCTAAGCGAGTATTTACCTTATTTTACAGGGAAAAGTCACTAGAATCACTTAAGAGACAAGCTTAACATTAAATCCCAATGTATTCTACACCTGCTTTCATTTTATAGATACATCTTACATTTAACTACAAATAAGTTTAAGTGTTCCTTTTACTGTCAAATAGTTGACTAAGGCAGTAATTATTCTTCAGGTTTTCATACAGCATTGAGAATTTAAGCCTTATATTTTTGTGAGAACTTCATTAGTTGTTGCACTGTGCCACGGGAGAACAAGGAAAAACTGCTTGAAATAATTTCTCAAAAAGGTGCAAGAATTTGATGCATCTCACATGAAGTCTCAGCTAAAACATCAAAAACAAACTCTGAATGCAGTTCTGCACCTTTACAAGACAGTGATGGACCAAAGCGTATACACTGGAAAGTAGAGGGAATTGCACCTGCAGCTAAAATATAACCACTATGACAAGTTCATAGTTGGGGAGTATCCCTCAGCTGCAAAGAACACTACCTAATTCCTTTTGAGCTACACAGCATTATTTGTAGTATCACTGACTTTAAAACAAAGTGCATTAGCCATAACAAGAAAAAGCCATAGAATAATTTGGGTTTGAAGGGACCTTCAAAGGTCATCTAATCCAACCCCCAAAACAGCACACAAAACAAAAAACAACCACATACCTGTATGAAGCTGAACTTTACCAATGACTCCCTCCACCAGGCCCAGACAAATGGGATTCCAAGCCAAAAGAAGGTCAGTCGCTGAAAAAAATAAAAATAAAAGCTGTTTTATTTAAAGTAAACTCAACCCAACAATTAATCCAGTGATGGGCATTCTCTCCACTTCCCCCGAAGAAAATAAACCTGGATTCCCACATTAAGATACATATGCTGTTCAATTTTTTCTTGTTACCAAGCAGCTATGACCAAATTGCTAAGTTTCCAAATTAAAGTCACACCCCAGATATTTCAGAAAAAAAAGGAAAATAACAGTTTTGGGCTACAGTAATTCAGTTTAACAGAGGCATAATTCTTCTAACATCCATTAGAATTTGGAACCTAACTGAAATTTCACATGGCTGTAGTGAAATTGAATACACATCATTAAGTTAATAAAATAGCTTCAAAAACCTAGCGGATGTCAACTTTCAGTCCCAGCTCTCTCCCACACCAATCCAACTACCATTAGTTTCATATCTTCTTTCTATACACATGCACACACACCCTTTCCTCTTTTCTAAAAACTCTCAACAAAACTACATGGAATACTGAAGTACACAAAGTCAAGTTTAGGTTTCTGGTTCTCCTACTGTTCAGAAACTCCAGTGAACATCATGGAAGCAGAAGAGAAAGCAGGAAGGCAGCACTATGGGTTTTCCAGCCTGTGAAGGAAACTCCTCTCAACACACATTCAACCAGTGAGATGGTATAAACATGAAGAGTAACCCATGGGCACCAACACACATTGGTGATACCCAGTAAGAGTTTCTAGTGGTGGTGCAGGACCTGCTCAAGAGGTCAAGACTCTTGGAAATAATAAATTTCTTAAGTCAAACCTTTTAAGCGAAGAAAAATCCTTAAAAACAGTTAATTTCTGTGTAGGAGAGAACAAACTCAACAGTAGAGAAGGTTTTTCTATACCAAGAAGGACAAGAAGCTTGTTATCTATCAAAACTCACTCGTCCCAACAGAGAAGAGTTTCTCCAGTTTCAACATCTAGACATTAAATATCTTGGCTGCCAGTGTAAGAAGACGAACATTTGAAAGAAACTCACACAATATCTTAAGATACAGAATAATACAAATCATCCACCTACACACACTTTATTTACAAGACTTCAGTTTCTTATTGGAAGTCTGAGATCTGCAGGTGACAACTGATAGTCTGATACTTCTTACATACACATTTTCAAACGCTGTATCCTCCTTGAGACATTTGTAATTGAGACTTTGCTGTTCCAAGAACACAGATTTAATCCTAGCTTTCAGCATAACATTTAATAGCAAACTGGGCTCTAACTTCATCTTTAAATACAAGCACTTACATGAGATACAACAGAAATTGTTTAAGTCAGGATAGATCTAAACTGACCTCATTTAAATGGGATTTATCACACATGCTTGTATGCAGACAAGCACAAAGAGCACACAGCAGCAGAATTTAAAGCAGTTTGCAAGAGGCAGAACAGAGCTACAACTAATGCGTGTCACTGGGCTGTGACATTTAATGGTCAATAACTGCGAAGAGACTCCTGGTTCTTCCTCTTACACTGCAAGAGCGATAGACTGCTACTTGCTCTATACAGAACCCAGTATGAATCATGCCTTAATTAAATGAAGTTCAAGGAAACTAACCCAGATAAATACCAGGAAAGGAGGGACTGTGGCTATAACAGTGCAAACAGTCTGATTTACCCTCAAACCTTGCTAGAGTACCTGAACTCTTCCTGTATCCATATGCCAAAGACTCATGTAAAACAACTTCTAGGCCAGCCTGAGCTCAGAGTTTCATTCCAAATGACATGCAAGAGCATCTGTATGTCAAGTGGAAAACCTGCACTATCAGACTTACAGGAAAGAACAACACAGGCAGCTTTCCTCACTCCCAAATCTTCCACATTTCCCAGTTTAGCCACACAATCCCAGGGTCTTGTCTTCACCCCTGGGAATTTTCTAGACATGTATTGTCTCAGACTTCACCTACATTTTGCTACCTCTGCAATTGGCTTCCATGTTCATATTCCACTGTGGCAGCTAAAAACCAGCAATACGCCAAGCAGCCAAAAAAGGCCAGGGACAGATGGAATCTGAAGAACCAAACCACTGAAGGTTTGCCATAGCTACTACAAACTTAGTAGTCTAGAATATCCCTTAAGTCTTTTCAAACCACTGATTTCCTGCTATGATGAGATATTAGTAGCACCTTACTTCTAGTGCCTTACAAGTTTTTCCTTACAAGAGATAAAAATGAAAAAATATTTTGTTTTAGTTACAGATATAAGGAAACAACAGTTTAGACTTGCCTGCAAAAGACCATAAGAAAACTGATATCAGGGACTGTAGGACACATGGGTCTTATGTAGCTGTTCTATTAGTTTTGTGTGTTACTCTAACATACATAGCCCTACACATAATCATAAACAATGCCCAAGACCTCTACAGGGATACTCCTCCCTAACAGCACAGAGACACAATGAGAACCGGCTCTAAACTTGGACTTTATGTTCACTTAAATTATAGAGGAGCTTTGGAAAAATCCAGAATGCATTTGCAATTAAATGCCTGTTATACTTTCAGACGGGGGTGTCAAACTCATTGTCACCGGTGGTCACATCAGCCTTGTGATTGCCTTCAAAGGGCCGAATGTAATTTTAGGACTGTAGAAATGTAACTACTCCTACATTTCTACAGTCCTAAAATTACATTCGGCCCTTTGAAGGCAACCTACGTGGCGCCAGTGACACTTCTGCTTTAAGAGTTGAATGACAAACACAGATCCTCAGCCAGGCACCACTGCTTCTTGAGATAAGTGTGATTATCAAGCTACTAACAGTGAAAGCTGTTTTAAAATTTCCCTATGTCCTGCCTGCCTCAAGAAAAATGACACATTTAGCAACATTTGAGGAGATTAACATTTTTCTGCAAAGTCATCTTACAGAAGAAATGCCTGCAGGCTGCAAAAAAAAATGCCAGTTGTGGAATCACACTGGCTTTGGTGACAGTATCACAAGGCTTTTTATTACACTATTTATTACACTATTTCTAGATAACTTCTATAGGAAAGTATCCATGACAGCACAGAAGCAAGTTGCTTTAAATAAATAAAACACATCTGGTTCTGAGCTTTTGATTAGCTGGTTATAGCTCAGTTTCCTGCAGGACAGTCCTATCTTAACTCAGAGCCAACACCCAGTCATGCTGAACAAATATCACTGCAGTAAATACTGATATGAACCTCTTGGTCTTGAAGAGTATGTTCTGGAAATGGATTAACCAAATTAAAAGGTTTAACTATTGTTCCCCAAACCCACTCCTAAAGAACAGAGGCTTTGATATTGAGTGCAGTCCTATTCACTCTTTTTTTGGAAGGAGCTCTTTCCAGTTTATCTAATACTGTAAAATTGTTTGAGGCTGATTGTTTGCAGCCATTTAGCCTGTCTGGCACTTCTGGCAGCAGCTGTCTTCAGCCACCACCTTGTATCTTTGAAAATGATAACCAACCTTATATTTGTATATGTAACAATTTTAAATGTACAGAGATCCAAGAAAGTTAAAGACTAATCTCCTACAGGCTTGCAGTTAACTCTAAAACACAGCAGAATTCAAGAGGTTAACACAAATTGGTAGACAAATGATACAGGTTAAAGAATGTATTTATGTATTTTTAAAGCCATAGAAAACAAGATTGAAAATCATCAGTTAAAAGTCCAGGGTTTGCATACATAAGAGACATGCGGCTGCATTTCTGACTACTGAATACTGAAACACATGGCAAGTTTGAATTTTATTTTTAAAAGAAATGCCTTAGCAATAAGAATGATTAACTACCACAGGGCTCAATCAAAAGAAACACTGGACTGTACACCCAATCCAGACTGAATGCTCTGAGATATAATATGAACTACAGTTTATCAATACAGTTACTCTTGTTTCCCCACACAAACTTCCCTTCCTATAGATGTCACACCAGTCACCTGGTGAACTCTCGAAACTCAAGACAGAAATCAAGACCTATCAACCTGCAACACAATGTTGTTCAGACTTTTTACAGTACTGCGCTGGTGAAAACAGGCATCATCAAAGTCATTGTCCTTCAAAGCAGAAAGTAGGAAGCTGTGTACGGAAATTCACTATGAGCAGCAAGGTGAGCCCCACGGAAGATCTTCCCCAACTTGGGGAGTTCTCTGGTGTCCTCATTATGTTTCAGTTTGAAAATTGCCAGGGTTTGACAGGCCATAACACACACTCCTAGTACTCTGAGCTATGTATTTGCTTACCAAGTTTCGATCCCAAAGTACAAAAATGTTCATGCCTTCCCTTATTCAAGCTATTGAAATAAGGGTTGCCTCTTTTTGCCGATTCCTGTCAGAAATCACTGACAATACATTCACCATTCGCAGTGACTGTATCAGCATTGTAGTCCCAGCACAACAGCACTTGGGTCACAAATTCAGAACAAAACCAGCTTTGATGTGATTGCTTCCAGCACCACCACTCAGAGCTCATCAGCAGCGACACAGGGCCAGGCGATACCAGATAAAGCTTCTTAAATTCTTTGTGTTTATACAAAGGTAACCCTGAAACGGGTGATACAAAAGCAATTTGGAAAAGCATCAAATCCCAAACTGCTTTCTTTCTCTAGTCTACCACCAGGGTTGGTCCGGGGTCAGGCACAAATTCTGGTCAGAAAACAAACTGCTGCTTTGAGATAAGCCACTTGCTCACCACTGAATGGCTCCAGGCAAGTGTGAAGAGTTCACGGAGGTGGCCTGTCAGCTTCATTTGGGGAGAAAAAAACATTTCATTCGTAATCACTTGAATCCAACCCTTACTACTGAGCTGCTGCCTTATTCAATCCATCATACGGCTATAACTACTTATCTCGCAACCTTGCTGTAGTCCAGGGAGTACACTCCTCCTATCTTTCCCAAACTCAGCTGCTTTTCAGGAATGCACCTTGGCTAGGAAGTGTTTGCTGTCAGTGTCCTCAGTATAAAAACATTCAAAACATCACTGAACTTCAAGCTCAGTTTATAAGGAAGTGTATAAACACAGATATAAATGCACACTATTTCTCAAGAATTCTTTGCGTAGCCTGACAGAGTAGCCACTCTCACCATTCAACACAAGCAGCAGATATTTATATACAAAATGTAACAGCTGAGTAACTCACAGTAAATCAAGTAAATCTTTCAGCTCCACTAACATAACATTTGACACCTGATGTGTTAGCACTATGAAAAAAACTTCAATACCCTTTCTACATAGATTTGAGATTTTCTTTAAATTGGGTCTGGTTTAGATCAAAACCAACCCCAAGACCTCATTATTAGCACTATTTGACCTTTATGATCTCTTGTGGCTTTTCAAAACCAAGTCTGCTTCCAAGCTCCTGTTCATCTTTGATCAGTTTCTGCAATATTAGCCAGGATTAAGAGATTACAAATTAACTGGGAAGACTTAAGAGTATGAACTTCTTTCTCTTGCATGAAATAAAGCACTGCTTATGCAAACAAACAGGCTAATTAAGTTTTCCTTTCAGCACAGATCCCTATATTTAAGCCACTATAATTGCAAAAAGATGCAAGAGTATTAAGACATGCAGTATTACAACAATTAAGATCTTGTATTAACTGTATTTACTTGCATATTCTCTCCCAAACTCTAAACAAGTTATCCCTTCATCTACTCACCCACCTTAATTATCTTTGTCATTTGTAGCACTGTGTTACAGTCTTGAGAGGCCCCAATCACTCAGAACTGAAATGCTTTGCTTTATAAAAGAGCGAATTAAATCATCACTACACCCCATTCTGCCCCCACCTCCAGAAGCCCATTATAAGGAGGATTTCTAAAGACTCAGTCTTCTCCTAGACCTCACAGCCTTGCTAGAAAGCCAGTTTCCAACAAGGAAAAGCATGTTTTCAAACAGTAATTCAGTGCATGTTTCTGACAGGGCGCCTGTCTCAACTGCAGCACAGCACACACCACAGTGCACATCAACCCGCTTGTGTCCAGGAAAATTAAACAGTAATTTAGTTTCTTTGGACATTTCAGTATCTCAGACTAGATGAAAAGGAACAGTCCAAGTACAATTCGGGTTGTACAGTGACAGATGTAAAGCAGAGGGGATGGGAGTACATAATACAGGCTTGGATTATTGGTGCAAAAGCAGGATGCAAGTCCCAGAGAAAGTACCTAACAAAAACTAATTCTTTCTACTCCTTTTGATGAAGAATACTTCCTTGTATTCTGTTGCAGTTATAAAATCCCCCAAGTCATCAGGCAACGCTCAGGAAACTTAAAAACATACAGAAAATGTTCAGTTGTCTGGAGAGTATCCAGTATTACAAGTAACTCCTGTACTAGAAGTGGTAACAAGCTGCTGCTATTAATACCAGTTGTTACCAGGTGGAACATCTTCCCTCCAAACAGAATTTGAACCTATAGACCAGTGGTCTCCAAACTTTATCACATACGACATCAGTGAAAAAAACATGTTAGCATGCACCTCAAGTATTTGTAATTTATAAATGATATAGATTCACTTCAACTGCTTGAAATAAGAATAATCTCCTCGCCCCTCCCACAACCTGTAAATACCATTCAGATAAGTGGCCAACAGTGACTCTCTCAAAATGTGAATAGGCACTGAGCCACTGAAGCTCAGTGGGTTGGGTTTTTTGTTGTTGTTTTGGGGTTGGTTTGCTTGGGTTTGGCTTTGTGTTTTGCTAGGGTTTTTCTTTGATTTTTTTTTACTTGAGAATTTCCCTTTATTCTTCTTCTACACTCCTGAACTCTGCTAGTAAACATACTTCCTTACCTGTATCACTTCTGAGAAAGTATATATCTTTTATCCTACCAAAACTATCAACACTGTATTAATATTATTACAGACTAGCATACATTCCCATTTTCAGCTGGTATTTCAAAGCTCAAGTTGTTTGTGGGTATATCCTTAAAGCTAGGAAAGCAGTAGGTTTGTCTGCATTTTTTTTGATCTTATTTGCTTCGTAAGAGGGAAATTATCAGAAAGGAAGAAACACTTTATTCAAATCTACTTACAAAGCAGCTTAAACACTACATTCACTTGTTCTGAAAAGATGCTGTTTTAAAGTTCGCTCAACAGTTACAGATGTACTCGAAAGAGAATGCAAGAAAGCTATCCCATCCTCAAAAGATTTAAACATTGAGCAGAAGGATTTCACTATTATGAAAAATAGTTTGTTTATCACTGAACTGACCTATGTTAATGCTTAAGAGCCATGAGAGAAATACTGGTCCAGCTCTGGTGAGCCAAGCCTAAGCCAAGGTCAGGTTCTCCCTCACGGTCACCTTTTCTTCTCACTCCATAATTAACTTTCCTCCCTGACTGCCCAACTAACCGAACTCAATGCAGAAAAAGAATTATGGATTGGGAACGACCATTGCAAACACTAAATAATGGAGTTACACTCAAACTTGACACACATGTTTCAGGAACAGAAAGTAAAGGATTTGATGCCACACACACCACATAACACACTCTCCCCCTCCTCCACTCCTCCTCTCTGTTTTTAAAACATTGGGCACAAATCAACTATTTAATCAAATTACAACAAGCAATAGATCATGTAAACACTGCTGGAAGACACACCAGTATATGGAAAAACTTCAGCATCAGCTCTACGTGGGAAAGTTGCCGATTTTCCCAGCCTGAGAAACAGACAGGGAGAAAAACAAACAGAGTTAACAATTAATGACAGGCCAGCACATACGTCATTTACATTTTGCAACTGCCTCTTAGACAAGGTCATATACTTTCAGATGTGGCTCATAATTCTGTTTCTCACAATGCTGGCATCTTTTATGTGGTTTACTTCAGCATCTCTGTATGATGTTGCCTACTATCTTTAACATTTTAGCACAGATAAAGACTTGCTATGTTACTCAAAATAGAAAATAAAGTTTGAGCTCAAAGTAAGTCCAAACACTTTGTTTTCAGTTTTCCAAAGACACAATGAACACTGTTTTAGGGCTCCTATTCAAGTAATATTTCTTCCTTAAAGGAAAACCTAAGTGTTCAAGGGGAATTCCATTCATTTCAGTTCAAGAACACAAAAAAATCTTCTCCCAGTTTTTACTGGGGAGGATTTAGATGTTTGGAATAAGAACATACAACTGATTGCTGAGTATTAATATTTCCATTTACTAAACCAGAGCTTTCATTAAAAAAGCTTTTTGCACTACTTCCAAAATCCTCCTGTAGAAATCTGTCCAACTTCTTCTCTTCTTGATATTCTATTCCTATTGTTTCCTATGAAAACATGAGAAATGCAATTATTTTGACAGAGAAGGATATAATCAGAACATGATCAGCTGATAGAACTGAAGACCATCAGCTGGAAGCGTTAACTCCAGAGGCAGCAATCAGAGCCCTTCACAAAAGGTTTAGATGGATGGAGGAAGAGAAACCTGCACATACCCACGGGCACACTCCTCCTTGGTGGGCTCGACTTTCATATTCTATCTCACAACCAGTGTTATTTCCTGGCTAGAATTTCTCCTAATGATTCTTGCAAGGGTATGTGATATGGCCAAAAGATACCTGAAAATAAACTGGGGAGAGTTTTGTTTTTATTTAAACAAACAACAGCAATAACGAGTTAAACCATCCTAGACCAAGTTAGGTTAGCATACCAGAATAGTGTTTTCAAGAAAAACAATTCAGTTGCACATGTGAATTTCTCAATTAGAACAACCATATGTATTTTTATAACAAATCCAGAACATTCAATGAACAGAACCACTTTAAAACCACAAGTTTTTAGCAAGTTTAATGAGAAGCAAGTTTTGAGTTACTAAATCTGTATATTATCCTCTAAAAACTTCTAGATATATTGAAATTTCATGTTCTTTATGACATTCATCATGAAAACTCAAACACTGACAAAAAAAAAAAAGCCTTTGTCAGTGGTCTCAAATATTTCAAACATTTGAGGGGAAAAAAATTACAGTCTGCCAAACTCGGAGCCCTGAGTCTCAATACACAACCCTAACAGAATGAATTTCTGAAACACACATTCAATGTTTAATAAAGCTGTATTATAGACCTGCTTGATATTGCACTGCAGAAAATTCTAAACCACCATCTGAAAAGTCCCACGGTTTGAGGGGAATATTTAGCAGAAGTCATTGCAGTGTCCCTGGACATCTCACGGCTCCTGTTGCAGCACAAGTGCTTTAGAGGAAAAGCAAGAGAAAATGTTTTCTTGTTGTCAGTCTCACTATTTCATTGGCAGCAAAAGCCCCACTGCCCACCTAATGACCTCCTGAAGTCACCCAAGCCCTTCAGCTAAGTGTCTTTAAAAGCCTCTCAGCTTCAGAAGCTACAGCATTAACTATTCTTTCTGGGACATAACTTGAGATACATAAGGTCTCTCTCCTTAATAGCATCATTAATAATCATTAAAAAAAAAAAATCACATTCCAATCTACGATAGTTGTTTTTGAAAGAACATAAGTGGCATATCAAATAAATGGTCACCTTTTACTACCATTCAGCCAGTTTCAAACTTAAGTCACTTAAAGTCTAATGTCTCCTTACACATAGAGCTGAAATAGAGCCCACACTGTTAAACTGCGAAAGAACCTAATAAGAACAGTATTTGCAGAGTGAAAAGACTACAAGCCTTTGCTATAGATGTAGATCTTTCTTAATTGAAAGGTTGCTACCTGTCAGTGCCTTCTGTACTAAATATTTTAGTTACAGTTAGTCTAAAATTTCCTATTCACTACTATTTAGTTAATACTAACCCATTAGAGATCAAAGATGAGTCTAACCTCCGACAGCGAAACACAAGCCACAAAAATCCACCTGAGTTACAGATTCATTTTAATTCTGGCACTCAAAAAAAGAGAGGCTTTTTTTTTCCACCAAGCAAGAAACTTTCAGATCACAAAAAAATAAACCCCACACTACACATACAGAGCATACCAAGCTTAGGAGGTTTCTCATGCATTTCTTTAAAACCTAAAGTCATTCCAGTATGGGCAGGAGTTTCAGGACACCTATGCATCTGAGTTGGGACAGGTTTGGCATTTCCAGACCTCTTAATATAAAGAAAAAGGAGAAGAAAATAAAGATACAGTAACAGTCTTGTTATATTCAACTTGTCTTCTGCTACTGAGACCCAACAGGAAAACAAAGAAACATCTCACCTCTAGATTTAAGTCTCACCAGATTAGGATGTAGCATACCATCAACCTATGTAAGCCTCAGTTTTAGGTTTACTATGCTCTAAGAAGAATCATGGATGGAATTACAAAGTAGATCTTATTTAATGAAAGCAGAATATTATCTCTGGTAAACACATTTGAAGATCTCACTTCACATTCAGAAGCTACAAAATCGACAGCTGTATGTAATATTCAATCAGATGGAGGATGCACAGCAGCCCAGCCCTCTCCCCTAGTCCTCTCTCGTTCTCTTTTGTGAGAAGGAATAAGCAGCAACAGTGAACTAACTGCTCAAGATTTTTTTAAGCATCTATTCTTGCTGGGTCGCAGCTGATACAGATCAGTTCTGACATTCAGTTTGTCACATACACCACAAGTATGTTGTGCTGACAGCTAAGAACGGGTATGGGGAAGAGGGAGCAGAATGAGCAGGCAAGGGTGAGAAACAGTTCATAACCACCACAGCTAGAAAAGTGTCAAAAAACAGCTTGAGGTCCCTTATGAAGTAACTTGAAATATGGGGAGAAATTTTCTAAAGCTACAGCTACCTCCTCCGGAACATTTTCCAGAATAGACAGGCAGTTTCCAATACAAACTACTGAAATTCAGGAAGTCTGTTTTATATGAAATATCTAATTTATCAACATGAATGGGCACGCAGGCCATCACCGCTCAGAGCCATGCTCTGGACTATTCTGTAGCTTTACACTTACCCAGACATCCATTGCTCCTTAAAATGTTCATTAGATTGAGGCCTTCACTTGCGCATTTACAGCCATTATACTTCAAACAAAGGAAGCAACTGTCTCCTCCAGTCTACAATCATGAACAGCAGTTCAGGAATCCTGACAAGTAATTTCTACATGACTCCTGTAACATCTTTGAGGAGTAAGGCAAGCACACATTCCTATAATATTAGATAGCCTTATGATTTGTGATTCAGAGAATATCTCGCATTGTCAGATGAGGACGCCTCACCTGAAACCTCTCCCCGATACTCTGAAATATGTGTGGTAATATGTCTCTCCTTAAAAGGAAAATATTTAAGAAGCATTGCTTCAGTTGCTGATTCACAACCATTTTCAAGAGATGAAGATCAGTACTGTAACATTAATTTCTTAAAGCATTCAAAACAAACAAATGCTCGTTTGACTCTAATTATAGCTCCAGAGGTAAGACACTCTTACAGGCAGACTGGAGCATGAAGTCCCCAAAAGTTGTGTTAAAATAATTCCAACCTGTGTATCTCTCAAAATATCTAGTAGATTTTCTCTCCAAGGTGGTGGGAACAAGTGCTACTACACTCAAATATTCCCAGTCTTGTTTAGTCTGGCATTACTGCCCAGACTACTATCAAGGCCAACACAATGATAACAGAAGGTTTCACCTGATAAAATAGCTGATAAGAAAATACTGAGAAGAATTCAGTGTCTTCAAAACTTTTGCTTTTTTCTATATGTGCATACACATGCCTACATAAATACATAATTTATACCAACAACATCAATAAAACAATGTTTGCAATCTGTGTAGAAGGAGCAGCCAAGCAGAGTGTAAACAGAGTAAACCAAGAGTGAAATCCTGATCAAGACCTAATGAAAGATATTTAAAGCATGGCTGAACAACACAGGCTTCTTCACTGCGCTGAAAATAAAAAAACTGCACAGTTAAATTCCAAACAAAATCTCTGATGCCACAGTGATTCATGGATTTCCAGCAGGTGACTCATTAGTGCTTTCACTTCAGAGAAAAAACACACCAGAAACATCTTGTAAACACAGGCTGACATCCTTCTAACTAGGGCCAACCTCAGACTTTGCTTATAGCAAATATTTACCGAGGTTTTTTGCCTTTAATTCAAGCTGTTCTCTCCATGATTCAAAGAGGTCAGAAATACAGCTTTCAAGACTAGCAAAATTCTGAACATGCCTTTACAGTTGAGGGAGGAGAATATTATAAAGCTCAGCATCAGCTCTTTAGATTAAGACCTATCATATAACGCCATACTTTGCAAGGTTTGCCAGTATTATCTATTTCAATCCACGAATGTATAAAGATTAACTCAAAGCAGCCTCTGTGGGACAGAATAAAACCAAGACCTCCAAAAACTAGTGGAGACACATAGTTAGATTATAGCCTTCTGACAGATTATTAAACATGTCAATGAACACAAGTTATGACTTTGGTTTTTTTAATATGGCAGTGACTCATCACACAGTAATCCATCTACTCATGTCCGGTCAGCGGCCTTGATTATAAATGGTCAAACGTAATAAAATTGTGAACTTCAGGATATCTATCTTTGTCTTAATACAAGCAAGAGCTATTGATGCAAGAAATACTTCTTGTGAGAAAACTGATTCTTTCAACATACTAAGGTATTTGATTTCACATCCCACTTTCAGTAAGGTCATCAACAGACCGGGTTGGAAAAACAAAACTACAAACACAAAGGGAAAGAGTGACTAACAATCCAGAGTTTCAAGCAGACCAAGAGACTCCAATATCATATTACCTCTCACTAATCTGTAGGTCACACACAATAGGGATCACATGTATACTGGCTGAAAACTTAAAGCTAGGCTAAGGACAAACTGCTGGGCGGTGACAAAGCCTCAGCGAAGTCAATGAACTGCAGGAAGGGGCGTAGGGGGAAAAAACCAACTAAAAGCAAACAAATCACAGCACTGGCCACATGAAAACAAGTGACTGATGCTTTTAAAATGAAAGCTTTCAAACACCAGTTTCCAAAACAACAGCTCACTAGTTTGTGCTTTTTTTACTCCTGTTCGAGTCGTTATGCCTATGCAGATGATTACAGCTGTCACCAATCTAAAACTGAAGAACTTTTTCTCTGCAAAAACATGCATTTCAATGACCAGCAGTCTCATTTGCTAGCTTAACATCAAGTATTTTGTAAGGTGATCCATAAATCAAAGTATTACTGGACTTCCAACCATAAGTGAAGGTGCTGGACAAGAATAAGTCACCTTAACTTGAGGCAAACTGTAATTTTACCTAAGAGATGTAAACCAATTGCACTGACAACACAAAAGCATTAGCATGAGGCAAGTATGAAAACATAACACAAGAAAGGTCAGTATGAAAGTTGTTTGCATAAACACAGATAACTCTGGAATTTGCTGTTTATATATAAAGTTTTTCCAGCTTTTTTAAAAAGCTGAAGAAGTGTACTGTACTCAACCAACCTGGTCATACACACACTTAACTGGCTTTTTCAGCATAACATGGATCCCATTTTTTTGAAAGCCGCAGGTAACATCTGCGCAGCCTGCCACATGTTTGGTGAAACATCCAGCTATTTCAGAGTAGTTTTAACTTATAAGCAGGCACACTAGGGTCCTTCACATCTAGGCTACATACATTACTCAAGGACAGCTAATTTCTAAGGATGGTATTCCGTTTTGCAGGCACCTTTACTAATCTCTAAGACAGGATGTTACAATCACCATCATCTCAAAATTTCCATTAACACAACTCACTGTATCTACAGTGTTTGTTCCCACTACCTTGTCTGCGGCCTCATATTAATACATGTAGGGCCCCTAATAGTCACTTATACTGCCTACAGTCACTAAAACGATTTGAGAGCAATTTACAAGTGTAGACACCTGCTCAGTTCCTCCCAAAAGAAGAGACCACGAAGTACATGTGTTCAAGGACGTGATCACCATTTGTCACCAGCGCTGGCAAGCATCAATTATATAAAGCTGACACCCAACACAAGATGGCCCTTTCCCATTCAACGATGCTCCGGTGAAGGTGACCAGATGCATATCAACACATTAAACTACAACGGGGAGTTGGCGGGGGCAGCGCGACTTCATTTCTGCAGAGAAACAAACGCCCCGTGCCAGACAAAACGATCCCTCAGCCCCGGGAAGGGACGTTTCTCCTCGGGCCACCAGCGCCAGCACACGCCGGACCGGCCGCCCGGGCCGGGGCGATGGAGCCCGCGGAGCGCTAAGCTCCCCCGGACCGACCAACCCGGGGCTCGGCAGCTCCACCGGGCGCTCCCCCCCAGCCCCGCCACCGCCCTTCCCCTCCGCGCCCCCTCCCCGGTCACTGCCGCCGCACGGCGAGGGCACCGCGGGCGGGTCCCTTCCCCGCGCAGGAAGCGGGGAGGGAGGCGCCCCGGCCCCGCGGCGGCGGGGGGCTCACCGGCTCTCAGCTGCAGGCTGCCGTCCCTCCGGCTGCACCACAGCGCCCGCTCGCCGCTCTGCAGGATGTAGTGGTCCTTGGCTTGGAACAGCTCCATGCTCGCACGCCGCCGGCAGGGACAGAGGGCGAGCGGCAGAGCGGGACCCCGCCGCTCCCGCGCACGGAAGAGGGAGGGCCGGGCGCGCTCCCGGGACGCGCGCTCCCGCAGACCGCCCGCCGGGTCGCGGCGCTTCCTCAGCCGGGCACGAGCTCCGGCTCGGGTTCCGGCCCCGCCGCCCGCACGTGACGCGGCCCGTCAGCGCCCCCGCCGCGCGCTTACAGGCGCAGCAGCTGCGGTGGGCGGGGCTTGGGGAGCGCGAGGGGCGGGGCTGCCGCTCCCGCCGCCGGTCCCTCAGAGCCAGTCACGGAGTCGTGTCGGTTGGGGCAGGCGCTCGAGATCATCGAGTCCAACCATAACCGAACTCTGGCACTAAACCATGTCCCTGAGAACCTCGTCTAAATGCGTTTCCTCTGAAGGGAGGGGAAGCCTGTGGTCAGACTCCTAGAAAGGGCTTCATGGAGCGTGGGGCAGTGGGACACTGTCCGTATCGAAGCCTTGGCAAGGATTTATCGCTGTGGACTCCTCTAGAAGGTTGAAGGCCATTATCCCCAAGTGGAGCAGTTCAAAACATTGCAGAGCCCTAAAATGCCCAGAGAGAAGAGCTGGCAACTAATCCCTTAGGGCATAGAATCATTTCGGTTGGAAGAGACCCTCAGGATCATCGAGTCCAACTATAACGTAACTCTAGCACTAAACCATGTTCCTAAGAACCTCGTCTAAACGCCTTTTAAACCCTTCCAGGGATGGTGACTCCACCGCTGTCCTGGGCAGCCTGTTCCGATGCCTGACAACCCTCTCCATGAAGAAATGTTTGCTAATATCCAATCTAAACCTCCCCTGGCACAACTTGGGGCCATTTCCTCTGATCCTGTCACTTGTTACCTGGGAGCAGAGACCAACCCCCTCCATGCTCCAAGCTCCTTTCAGGCAGTTCAGAGATCAGAAGGTCTCCCCTCAGCTCCTGTTCTCCAGGCTGAACCCCCCAGGTCCCTCTGCTGCTCCCATCACACTTGTGCTCCAGGTCCCTCAGCCCAGTCCCCTCAGCTGCTCCCCATGAAGGAGGCACCCAGACCTGACAGAGACAGTGGGGAAGGGAACTGGGCTGAGGCGCTGCGGTGGGGACTCATTATGATTTTAAATATTTGTACAGAAAGGGATACCTCCTTATACAAGGGTAATTATACCCTGTCTCTTCAGGCAATGCTGGAAAATGTACGAGCAAACTCATCACTGCTACAGACCCTTACTGGACAGCTGTCCGCAGGTTTCCAGAACTTTTATTTGTTTACAGAAGCTGAAGTCCCACTCCCTGTAAAACTGAAATAGAAATGGACATGGACAAAAAGTGTCCCATCGTGCATGCAGACATTTGGGAGCATTTGTTGAAAGAACATCTTCAGTGTATCTTGGAAATTAATGGCACATTTAAGTAAGTAATTTTACATAGTACTGGAAATCCGATTTTTCTCTTTTTTTTACTTCCATCTACCCTTCTTTCTTAAGAGAATTAAGACAATGAACAATTTTTTTTAAAGAAGTCTCTAGATGGGCTTTATAGTATTTTTAATGCAGCTTAGGATTTTTCTTTCAAATATAAGGTCTGAACTCTGATGTTGTCACTCTTTTCTTTTAAGTACACTTAAACAATACAGGAACGATATGAATGGAACTGAACTTGATTCGATAATAGATGCCAGTATCTCTTAACGTTTTCCCTGGGGCAGGTACGCAGAACTGTTCTTCCTTGGCTACAGATGCCAATTTTGAAAATGCTGTGCTTTGGGAATGCCCCACAACTTCCAGAGTAGCCTAATTCTTGTGTGCAGCAGTCAATGCCGTTGGCAGAATGCTGGTAATTCAGATCACTCCGGTAGGTACTGGTCAAGAGAAGGGTTTAAATGGCTTGTTAGCCTTTTAATAAATGTATCTCTTTTGAATTAGTCTCTTGATTTTTCCATAAGCACAATGTGATATATTTTCAAACTTACAAAGAAATGAAGTAGCAGGGATGGGTTGGTCCATGGCTTGTTTCCTAGCAGAACATAGTGCTATTTTCCCATGTGTAAATGAAATACATTTGTAGTGTCATAAAATGAAGTCTAGCTCAAGTAGAGAAGGCTTTGTGAAATATCAGGTGGGATGAATGGACAGCAGAGCTGTGACTGCAATGGGATGCATTTTGTGTCTCTAACTGAAAGCTGTGTCTGTCCTTCAGTTTTAGCTGCCTAAAGGGAAGGGTGAGGAGCAGCAAGATCCTCAGGTTTTTCAAGTGCTCAGCTCAGTAAAATCCACACTGCAGCTTCTCCTGGAGAGCAGTCACTCTGTGACCTTGCAAGGAAGCTGCCAATTGACAGCTGGAAGAGATTCTTGAGTTTTGCTCCTTTCCTCTCTCTCTTCCCTGCGTTGCTCTATGAGGAGGGCAGCGGGACAGTAGTTTAGTTAGATGATGAGTCACAGGCAGCAGACATCTTGGCGGCAGTAGCTGCAGCGTTCCCCTTCTCACAAGGAAATGTGTAAAGCCTTAAGGAATAAAAAAAAATGAGAATTAATTGGAGCTGAGATTTGCTAAAATGAGATGAGGCAGATTTTTGAGAAGTCAACTCTCTGCAGGTGAAATAATCTGTTTTAGCTGTCAGTTGTATACACCTGCCTGCTTGAAATAGTTTGTTGTTTTCTTGACAGTGCAAATAAACACTGTATTCGGTGGCACCATTCGTTCATTTCATTGTGTAAATGTAAGCATTTGACTTCTACACATACATTGAATTAATTATCTGAAAAACTCATAAAGACTTCTAACTGAGATGATTAATACTGTCTTGTAAGAACAAATGATGATCAATATGAAAATGACGGTAAGAAAGATGTCCTGCTACAGACTCCACCCACTCAGAGTGGCTCTATGAACAGTTGATGTGGTATCTGTCACACAACAGGAGAGTGGGAATCTCCAGCTGGGGCTTGGGAACTGGCAGCAGAGGGCAGAGGTTTCCAGAATGAGTCTGTTCTGTCACTGGCAGATACATTTTAGGAATTTCCCTCCCCTGCCAGAGGCTTCCGCTTCCTTTTGACAGGCTTAATCAAGGGTTCCTTCACACACACTCTATCTGGAAGGACTGAAGTCCCTGCTGACAGAGCGGGATGGACTATGGGGGAGGTTAGCCTCTTCATCACACAAATTTTAAAAAATTACTGATTATTATTAAATTATTTATGATTGAACAGCACTACTTTAAAACCACTTTTTAAAAAGATTAGTATCTCTTCCATACAACATTACTCCATCAGTGTACTCAAATATATATAAATTAGTTATGCTACAAAATGTATGAGTATAGGACGTTAAGAACTGAGAAATCTCCTTATTAAATGTTAACATTCAAGACCCAGGCACGAGCTTGGTTTTGGAAGGTACTGAGCATCCAGCCTAGAAAAGCATTTAAGTGTATGCATGACTTTAGTTGTATAAATTAAATATGTTTGATTGGACATTAACATCTTCTAAGATGAGCGTGAGCTTCAGAACTTTTCTGATTTAAAACTAAGAGCTGAACATCTCAATGGATCAAAACATAACCCTTTACTTTTCCTCCCATCTCTTTCCTCTGGGCAGTCTTCTCTATCATTTGCTAAATATTTGTCACTGCCACTTGCAATATCATCTCTGTTCTGCATGTGTTTCCCAAATAGTTCCGTGTTGTAGTGCAGTGCACGAGGTTGTCATTAAAATAATACAGAGCTCCTTGCAGGGATTCAAGGACAGACTTTGTTTTGTCCTTGTTCACCCTTTGGTCAGGATGTTTTTCCCCTTGGGTAGTTTTCTGTTTACATTCAGTGTGTTTTCTGTAGTTTCACTGCTGGGCAGTGTTTTTTGAACCTGTCAGCTTTAGCTGGGCATAAAAAGTGGAAAAAGAATTTTGCATTTTTGCAATTCGTTGTGAATAGCTCAGGCTGACAATCAGTTATGCATGCTCACTCTCAATATTACCTGTTTGCCCACAGCTTGATTTCAACTTTAAATGTTGATTAATGCGAAGTGAGGTGGTTTAGCAAGTCTGGATTGATTGCATAGGTTGGACAAATGCACAGCTCTTCCTCGGATGAATGACCCCAGTTTTGAAAATGACGCTGTAGAGAGTGTAAGGATCTTTATTTCTAAATGTCTGCGATTAAGAAGTCATGGAGCACTTTTTTGGTTTTTTGTCTTTTGCTCCTGGTAGCTTCCAGACAAACACCAGAAAAATGCTCTTGGTAGTGAATACACTTACAACATTTGAAGCACTCCTATTTGCCTGCACGATATTTTAGTCAGCTCATTCCTCTTTTGCTATTAGAGATACCAGTTCATAGGTGCAGTTGGTGGAAAATGTGTAGTATGGACTTTTTCTGCTTTGTTTTTGACTGACAGGCTGAGCCATCACTTATTTAGCTATCTGACAATGAGTGGAAACAATTTTTGCTGCCTTATTGTTTATTCAAGGTATATTCAGTCTAGTTGTTTACAGGAGTGTCGAGTACTATGATAAAGATGATAAAAAGCAGCCTTGCAGTGACACCAGCCAGTTTCTGGATGCATCCCATCAGGTCCCATGGAAATATTGTATGTCAGCTTATTTAAGTAATCCCTAACTCGGGCTTCTACCGCGGGTAGGACTTCTGTACCTCGACTTTGCTATTGGGCACAGAGGAATGGGAGGCCTGAAAGCAGTTCCTCCAGTAAAATCTGACGCAAAAATGGCCTTGGCCTTTTCAACACCCTTCATCACAGGGTTGCCTACCCCACTCAGCAATGCACTTAGATTTTCTTGTTACCCTTCATACTCCTTGCCAGTTTTTAGCCTAGCTGTGCTTTGTCTTTCCTGTTTGCATCCCTGTGTGCCCAGGCAATGCACCTGTTTTCCTCCTTGGTAGTCCCTACCCACTTGCGCTTTCCATGTGCTCCCTTTTTGCATCTGAGCTGGGTCATTTCCCCATTCAGCCAGACCGGCCTCCTGTTATGCTTGCTAGTTTTCTTGCAAACTGTTTGTTTTTGCAGACAAGACAGACTGATTTGCCTGTTTCTGTAACTCAGATGGTTCTAATGTGTTCCTACTAATACAGGAATATGAATAATAAATCATGATGCTATACCCTTACTCTCTTAAGTGACATCATGGATAAGGGCTTTACAATATTCCTATCCGATTCTTAAATTCACTTAATCCTTCACCACATATCTACTAACCTGACAGCACCCCAGCTGTGTGAGATGGTTAATAAACTATGATGCAAGAGGGGCTCTTGAGTTACTTTCCTCTTCTGAAATATATTTTTTTAAAAGGCTTTTGTGTGCTTTTTGGAGAGGTTATATTATGCATTAAACAGACACTCTGAAAAGCCTGCTTTGAGAAGGTACCTCCTCAGAACAAAAGTAAAACAACAAGCTCTTCTGATTGGCAACAGAGCAGATAAAAAAGAGATTTGTTTGCGACAGCCAACACTTGGCACCAGAACAATTTACAATTACCTGTAAATGCATTTTCAATATTAAATACTCTGAAAGACACTTGTATGTTATGTTCTATAACAGAAAAACACAAAACCACTGGCATGAATATTAGATTTTGGCAAGAAAATGAAAACTTTCTCAAAAACAGAGAAAGCAGTTCAGCATAAGAAGTTTTTGCCTGACTTAATTTTCAGCTTTCATTCCACTGGAATAACTTTTTCACATGGCAGCTGCAGTTGTTATCTCTAAAGCAAGAGTGACTCTGGTATTTCCTCCTTCCCCATGAAAACCTCTTGCTTGCCAATGGGAATATTTCCATTGACTTCACCAAGTTTTCCTGAGCACACAGGAAAACAATAACATTTTCCCTTCAAGGCAATGTGTATGTGGTTAACATCTGCAATATACTACATGGCTTATGGGTAATGTATTGATTTCCCACTGTTGTGCTTACTGTTAAGATCAAATCAATGAGACCATTTGCAAAAATAAATGAGAATGTTTTGACTGCCTGCGATTCTTTTATTCTACAATTACAAATTTCACTTCGCAGACTGGTGCAATCGCGCATGGAAAGATTCTTTACTGTGTGCTCGGTCTGCCTTTATCTGTTAAAATACTATTTATAGTATTTAATTTGTAATTTCTCCAAGGTAAATGACGGACTGCTCTTCACGGCCATTGTAATAAAATTCTCAGCTAATTTAAAACAGATTCTACTTGCTATTCCTGATCTGATCACCAGGCATGTTGCTTTTCCAGTGGCTTTGTAAGTGTACAAAGCAGACCAGCTGAGACACAGAAAGTCCTTCACCGAGTAGGTTTTATATTTTGCTCCACAGCTCCATTTCAGTCTGTTGCTTTAGTAAGGGCTGATTGAGCATTAATCCCATTTGCCAGAAAGCATCGAGGGAGATCTACACAAGAGACTCATTTTTCCCAAGTGCAGGCTTTGGCACATTTGCCTCACAAGAGACTTTCCCTTCTAGACCTACATTTGATCAAAGAAAGTTTCAGTGGAAGTGTCTCTAAAAGATGCTTCCTCACAACCATATGTGTCTTTATTAAGGTGGCATGAGGTCATAATTTGGACTTTTGTGGAAATGTTTCAACTACAACTTTGTCTTGTTGGTGGTTCTAACTACAAAACAGTATTTATCTTGGTGTCCAGGGAGCTGAGCAGAATATATTCAGCAAAATAAGATGTAAAAACAGTCTGAGCAAGTTGAATGGTTTTATTGGCCTTTAGAAAAGCTTGCCTTATGTTCTTTGCTTTTAATTTAGGTTCATTTTTTTTTAAGAGCAAAATGGTTCACATTTCAAACCAAAAGCCAGACTTTTCTTTTAGAAAGAATGAAAAGGATTGTTGGAATTTAAGTCCTTTAGAAAAAAATATAAGTCTGTTTTTATCTGATACCATTTAGCCAATTTGAATCAATTTTGTAAGTAGCTTTCTTGGAAGTTGCTTTATTTTCCTTGTGTGTTTTTGGGGTTTTTTTGTGTGTTTTTGTTTTTGTTTGGGTTTTTTTAATATTACAGAAACAAAAAACATCCAGTTATATTTGTCATGTTTTCAGGGTTCACTGAATCTAGCTTTTTGCAGGAGATTTATCATACTTTCTGTCTCTATTTATGAATAGGACTACTCAGTTTCTTAGTGTTGTGGTGATTTAACAGTAAAATAGCAAAAATTGCGAAGTAAATGTATTTCATTCTTGACACAACATGATTTTATGTTCTATGAATACTGTTGAGGCTGAACATCAAATAGCACCTGAAGAACAGCAATAGTTGCCAAGTACTAAAGTGTTATACGTTTCTTTTAGTCACTTTTCACCGGTTTTAGCTATCCTATGAAAAAGATATGGATTAGCTATGCAGTGACAAGATCTCTATCGGTTGGATGGCATGGAAATAACCAAAGGAAAAGCCTAACCCTCCCTGGGCTTTTTTTTTTAATCACTTTTCTCTTGCTTCCCTTTCTCATGGCACTTATTATTTTATATGATATTTATGAATTACTATGCGTTGTTTACAGTACTGTCATGCCAGAGAACTCTAGTTGTGGCTAAGGACCCCCCCTGCGCTAGGGACTGTTCAAAGCCAGAACGTAATGTCTATTCAGGTTCCAGAGGTTTAGAACCATTACAGAAGACAAGGAACAAGAGGATAATTAGATGTTTAAGGGGTGGAACATGAGATAACATGACATCATTGATCAGCCTGGAAGCCGGTGGTCTCAGCACTCCAGATTTAAGCATTGCCAAGTTGTGATGGCAAAGATACTGTAGTACTTAGTTCAGTTGTTACAGTTTTAATACAAAATATTTCTATTCTATCACTCTGGTTGACTTCATTTTCTATATTGTGACTAACATGCTTTTAAAATGGCATGTGTACTTGTAGAGTTGCAGCAAAAACCTATGCAATAAATTAGCTTAGGGTCAAATTCTCCTTTTCTTACCCCAGAATATGTTCCAGAGGGAACTTTTCAGTGTAAGGTTTGACGTGCTGTGACATTCAGCAACAACAGTGCAAAAGCCATCTTAAATAATCATTTCCTCCTCCCCAGCTGTGTGTTTCTATTCCTGTACCATGCCTGCACTCCATCGCCACAAGCATGTGCAGCATGTTGTGAGCTGAACTCAGGGAACTAATGCAGATGCAGAATAAACTACTAAAATACTGTTTATGAAACTGGACTCCAAGTAACAGTAAGCAGAGTAACAGTAAACCCAGCCAGCCCTTATTGGACAGAAGCCGCCTGATTTTTTAGGGTCAGGATTTACCTTAGCGTCACTCACTTGTAAATTCATTTTCAGTCACCGAGCAATGCAGAATCAGATCGTGTCAATATTATAAATGCACTAATGCCAACCATGCCTACATCAGCAAGCAGTGTGGGACAACAGGAAAGGATTTGGAGAACAAAACAGCTGGAGCTGAGGATCCAGCTTCTGCACTCTGCACGTTGCGGAAGCTTTATTTAAGATTAGATCTAGTTTTGTCCTACAAACCCTTTAGCAACTGGAGCACATTAGGTGCAGTCCTGAGTGCATCTTCTGATCTTGTTTCGACAGCAAGGAATCCAGTTCATGTGCTCATCTGTACCTAGAGCAGCAGAGCCCAGTGATGAGATGCAGAGGGTGCCATCCAAAGGAGCTTTTCCAGGGACCGTTGCTTTACCTTCCCAAATGACATGAGCTGGAACAGTACGAGAGGTCTCCTGTAAGTCTTGCTGTAGCTCAACCACATTCACTAGCACAGATGTGCTGGCTAAAGAGGTGATTGTTTCTAACTCTGCTAGTGTAGTTATTCTAATAAGCATACCAAGCCATAACAAAACCTTATTGACATACACACCCACTGCTCTCTGAAAGAACTCGTGTTTACAGAGCTTCAATGTAAAGCTTCAGTTAAACTGCAGATAAACACAACAGTATTTAAGAGAAGAGCAAGGATGTATGAAGTTCTAAGACTAACCCTGAATCCTTTTCTCCTGAGAGCAGAATCTCTAGCTGCTTTGCAATAATTTAGGTCAAACAATACTATCAGCTTTTCCTTCATCTGTGGCTTGTGAGTAAAAAAGTCATGTAGAGAATTTGGAGTCCTCAAGCTCTGGATGTGCAGCTAAGTGCTGTACCAGTAATTAGAATTCTTACGACTCTCAAAGGGCTGAACCAGAAGATTAAAATAACTTTATTTTCCTGTGAGATTGTAAGTTCTATACTTGAATAACTAGGATAGATGATCATTGCTATATAAAGGCTAAAAGTGTTTATTGCTGGCTTTGCATTTCTCATGCAATGATATGTAGGTCATTGTAAAACCCAGGGAAAAAAGACAGACAGCAGATTGAAAAAGAGGGCTACAAATTAGAAAATCTGAATCCTTGTCCTGTCTGCCTGGCCTTGGATAAGTAACTTAATCTCTCTCTACCCCACTGATACATATAGGACTAAAGATAGGATTTTCCTACTGTGCAGAAGTATTATAGCCTGACTATATTGATACATGTAAAATGTTGTAAACTGCTATGGTGAAAGAGATTGCAATCATATTTATATGCAGATAAATGAAAGCTAGCTCTATATTTTAGGAAATAATAAGAAAAAACCCCATGATATAAGACTATACCTCAGAGAAATCAGGGAAGTTCTGTATTGTCGGTGGAGTCGGTCAGGGTTTGGATTTGTGAAGGGGAATGCCAGTGAGAAGCCAAGGTGCAGTCACAGCAACGTGTAACATTTGGCAATTATTAACATGCTTTTGACTTTGACATTTTAATTATGTTACAACATATATAATAGATACATATATTTGAGCAATATATGTATACTGCATATCTATAATAGCTTTGTATGTAGATCTATGACTAGGTGTGATAAATCAGAGAGCTATAACACTATGACTGATATCTAGCTACACAGGTAACTCAGCTTTACTAAAAGATGTTTCTGGGAAAAGGTCAAATCCATTCATGAACAGTTTTTAAATATCCTAGAAGCATAAATAGTCGATTACCTGTTTGGAGAAAGAGACACACAAAGAACTGCAAAACACCATTTCATTTATAATTGCATCGTAGGCTTGCCATATGCACCATTGCACCATATAGAATGTAGGAGGAAATAGATCTATCTCTGATTAATTACTGAAGAGAAAAATTACAAGCATGTGTTATTGCAAGTGTCTACACTGTGTCATCAATCCGGTAGGACCAGGTGGAGACGTGACAACCTTGGACAGGGAAGTACTGATGTTTGAAAACTAACAGAGGATGAGTGAGACTCTGGAGAGGAGTATTTGGGCTCCTACTTTACCATTGTTTTTTGCTGTCTGTGAAACCAGTGAGAGGTTATAGCTTTATATATATCAATGAATCTGTGCCAGCATCCTGAGCCTTAAAAAGGGAAAAAAAGAAGACTCAGGGAATTTTAGATCAGTCACACCCATTTTTTAAATGAAAAAAAAAAAATAGAAAAAAAAAATGTACTTTCTAGTACCTGCAAGACAACAAAGTGTTAAGAACCAGTTAACATAATAAATTTAAGATTGAATCAATACCCTTTATTCTTATGACAGTCTAACAGTCCTGGCAGTAGTGTGTTATCTGACCTTTGATCCTGTGTCTTGTGATTTTCCCATAATTATCTAATGAAACGTGGTCCAGTTAGGACACCTCCACAGTCCCACTCTTGTGGAGTGGTTACTCAGGGTTAACTCACGAGTCTGGATTATCCCATATCTTTAGCAATGTCTCAAATAATAGAATAACAGTGTTCTTAGTAAATTATCAAGGTATGAGGGCCTGAAAGCCCACTGGGTATCAGGATTCCATTATGAGATTATTGTGGCAAGTTGAATAAGTTATCTGAAATGAATGAAATGACTGGCAAAAGAAATATTTCCAAGAGTAATGATCATCTGTATAAATATAAGCTCAGGAACAGCTGGTTAATTGGAAGATTTGGGGTAATCCTAGATCATAAATTGATCAACCAGTAACAAAAACGTAAAAAAAAAATCCAGTTGTACTAAAATGAATACACAGGAGCATTATACGTAAGACCTACGCAGTAATTCTTTTACTCTACTATGAGTAAGACCTCAGGGGGAATACTATATTCAGTTTGATACAACCACTTCAAGAATTATCAGCTGAAAATGAGCCAAAAGACATCAGGGATATTCTGAATTTTAGAAGCTGTCATCTATGGTTTGCAGAACTAGGATTCTTTAGACTGGTTTCTCATGGGAAGCAGTCTTGAAACGCATCAAAATGGCTGGAAAGAGGTCAAGTATAACTGGTTTCTTTGCTCCCTGCCACTGAATCACAGAATGGTTGATGTGGAAAGGTACCTGTGGCCCAGGGTCCCTGGTCGTCACAGGGTCCGCTAGAGCAGGTTGCCCAAGACCATGTCCAGTGGGGTTTTGAATATCTCCAAAGATGGTGACTCCACAGCTGCTCTGGGAAACCTGTGCCAGTGTTTGACCACCCTCACAATTAAAGTGCTTTCTTAAGTGGAATTTCCTGTATTTCATTTTGTGCCCATTTCCTTTTGTCCTGTCACTGGATAATACTGAGAAGAGCCTGGCCCCATCTTTTCTTCCATCAGGCATTTATACACATCGATAAGATCCCCCCTGAGCCTTTTGTTTTGAACTTAACCTGAGAAACGGCAGGATTTTCAAATTTCAGGCCAATGGATTCTAGCACTTCCTTAAGGCTGGAGATACTTTGTCAGGAAGCTTGGGCTGTAGCCTCCCAAATCATTGTTTTAATTAAGGAAAAATCCCTTCTTCACTAGAGTTTTGTTTCTTTCTGTGCTGTTTACTGATGCTTTCTTTCTAGACATCCATTCTCCAAATGTACCTTAAAACCTGAGGGATGTTTTTTCAATGTTTTCCAAAAAAAGCGGTGAATAAGCAATGTAAAGATAAAGGTTCACATAGAGAAGAGGGAAAAAGAGAGAAAAAAAGCCTGGCATTCCATGTATCCCCACTCAGCCGTGCTTGCTCTTTACAGAAGCGGAATCTCTGAATGTGCCAAAAAAACACAACCCCAAAAAAAGAGAAAACAAATGTGCAAGTCCTCAAATAACTTTCCTGCTCAACTAAATGTTCGAAACAAGGTTTCTGAGACCAACTCATGCATTATGCATGCAGTTGTTCTTTTTGGCTGATTTGATTTGCCTCAAGCCTCAATGTTAATGATAGTGGAAAAGATAAATACAATCTCTATTTAAATTTTATAACAGTCTTTAAAATAGATGCCACTACCCTGCTCTCCATCAAACACAGCATCCACAGGCAAATGCAATTTAACACTAACAAAACCAGACATGGTCAGAGATTTGATTCTCAGCTAGAGTATGTTGTGTTAAGTAGCCATATATCCTTCAGCTTTGTTTGGTGTATTTGGGTTGAGCTTATGGAACATAAAATAAGAAATTATGTCCCGCCACAGCATTATAATGTCTATGGGAAAAAGATCCTGGAAGGACTAGGAATCAACACGGCTGGCTTATACTACTGATACTGCAAATAATTTACTGTGCTACTTGTAGGCTGGAGTAATAGGCATATGACCTCTCCCCGTGGAGTGTTTTATGACTGGAAAGCACTTTGGAATCATATAATTAAAATGCTAGATAAGTACACATAAGAGCATTCAAAGTTCCCTGGGATGGAACTTGGGTAAAAAATAATCCCCAACTATTATGATAATAGGATTAATTTCTCTGGACAGTACTCCATTATGCAAAGAGCAGTTTTTGCTCTATGCTTTACATGTCCTCTTCTTACAGTCCGATCTGTTCAAGAGGAGGTTGCATCAGCTATCATATCAAAAAGAGTGGCCCAGCCCTTAGAGTCAGATGATTGTGACTTCTTGGCAGCTTTTGTTGCTGACCTAAGTCACTCTAAAATAGGATACGCAATCACTCTGTCTCAGGGAAAAAGTGGCTTATATGAATTCTGGCCTGGCCTGGCTTTGAGAAATAGCACCCTCAACAAAAAACCCAAATGTTTACTGAGCAATTGATTGTGATTTTAGTATCTTGTTCTTTTAAAATGACTCAGAAATCAAAATGTAGATATGCCAGTGCTGGTCAGAAGGGACCTCTGAAGATCATTAGTCCAGCCTTCCACTTGAAGCAGCACTTTATTAAAAAGCAGGGCTGAAATGTTATATTTTGCTGGTCCTCAGAAGCCTCAGACTACAGCTCCACAGTGCCTTATAGAGAAAAATCACTCCGATTCAACCTATTGGATTTACTGAACTCCTGTTACTATTTTGTAGTTTTGAGGTTTGAAGGATTTCAGCTGTCTCTTGCCAGCCTGCATTCCTTAAAACACCACCTGTACTGAGCTGAAAGTGATGCTTATGTGCCGTAAGACTGATAATAAGCATTACCTGCTCTGGCACAGAAGTGCCTACCGAAGTGACTGTCCCTGTTTCTTGTGCTGGTCTCAATTGGGATTTTTTTCATATCATATTCATATAAAATCACTAAGTTAGAACAAGAACCTATGTTTCTTAGTGCTGTAGTGGACTTGGATAAAATCAAGGAAGAGAATCATAAAATAGAATCATAGAATCATTTCAGTTGGAAGAGACCCTCAGGATCACAGAGTCCAACCATGACCTAACTGTAGCACTAAACCATGTCCCTAAGAACCTCGTCTAAATGCTTTTTAAACCCCTCCAGGGATGGTGACTCCACCACTGCCCTGAGCAGCCTGTTCCAATGCCTGACAACCCTTTCCGGGAAGAATTTGTTCCTAACATCCAATCTAAACCTCCCCTGGCGCAACTTGAGGCCAGTTCCCCTCATCCTATCACTACTTGGGAGAAGAGACCAAGGAAATTAAGAAGCTTCGTTTCTTTCATATGATTTTTTTTTCAATAATGACAGTAGATATCGTAAGGGAAAAAAACCCACAGTCAATCCAGGGACTGCTGGTGGGTTTCTGCAACGCGAGCCATGAGCCGCTGTGGCAAATTGCTCGTCACCTTCTCTCCACTCATCATTCCGCGCTCAACCCTCAGTGCTTCATTCCAAGCACACTTTAAAGCGGCTGCTTTAGGAGACGCCGAGCCCGTATACCCCCCTAAGCCCCTGATTTCCAAGGAAGGGCCCGGGCGGGAGCGCCGGCTTCGCTCCGGATTCGCTCCGGCTGCTCCGGAGGCGGCGCGTCCGGCTCCATCCTTGGGCTCCGCCGCCCTCTGCTGGTCCCTGGGAACCGTGTTCGTCCCGAGTGCGACGTCACGGTGCTGTTGACGTCATACATGGAGCTCAGAAGCGCGTATGATGGCGACATTCGGCTTGGATGAACAACTGGGCCGTATTTTCCACTTGCAGTCATGCGACTGCATGAGGTGGCCCTTCCTCGGGTACACCTCATAGTTTCGTCATGGTGCAAGATTACATGGTATTTGCTGGTTTTAATAATGATGCTATAATTAGCCAATTTTCTTTATGTAACTGCTGGCTGTGCGATGAATGCTAAATTACTATTTACTGACATTATTAGTTTCTTCCAGTGATTGGATTTTGCCTTTATCCTAGCACCATGTGGCAAATAAAATTAGTTAGAAACATGTTTCTTAGCTCAAGCCCGATAACTTCAGTCTTTTAGATTTTAGGACTGAAAGATTCTCAGAGCTTGGCTTTGATAAAACGTGCCTTCTGCACATGACCTGCTTGAACCACACCTGAAATGTCCACATGAACTAACGCAAAAATTGCTCTTCCTCCACTGTTTGCATAAATAGACCCAGATTCTCTTCCAATTTCTGGCAACAAAGGGAAGCTTCAGCTGTGCAGTCTTGAAGGCAAAAAATTCACCAGGGGGAACAAGGAAAATCCAAAGCACACAAAGCTCCCTGACTTTGCTGCCCCTGTGTGAGAGGAGTGTCACAGGAAAGGATGCATCAGGAATGGATTACACTGGTGGATCAGGTTCTGGCAACAACTACTGGAGACTCATGCAGAGTTCCCAATGGAAAACTTCTGGACAAAAGGCAAAAATAGCACTATGTAACACTGGGAGAATTTCACCCTCTAGAGCAGGGGTGTCAAACTCATTTTCACCGGGAGCCACATCAGCCTCACAATCACCCTCGAAGGGCCGAATGTAATTTTAGGGCTCAATAAATGTAGGAGTAGTTATAGTTATATAGTCCTAAAATTACAGTTGGCCCTTTGAAGGCAACCGCAAAGCTGATGTGGCCCCCGATGAAAATGAGTTTGACAATCCTGCTCTAGATGAAGGAACTTAGATGATACAAAATCTGAATCAATTATAAAAATAAATGCTTTATACTTCCCTTTAAAAATCTGAGAACGCACATTTTATTTTAACATAATTAAGACATTCTAGAGTAATTTGCTTGGAGTCCTGCTGGAAACAGTCAGGCTTGTTCTACCAAAGTCTGCAGGTTTATGTTTCTCTTGAGGCAGGTAGAGACTGATGGATTAGGATTGTTAGTAGAGTTAAATTTTGCAATGAGGATTGGTGTTGTGGTTATGGCATAAAGAAGTGCAGAAATGAGCCAATAGCTTTATTTTTGGTTTATAGACTGTAAACCAAACTCTAATCCCTCTGCTAGGGGATTCCTGTCTTCATGTAGATCCCAGACTAGAAATGGTTATTGGTTTTATGTGAAGCTTGAGAATGTCATGTGCAAGTAGGGTTCTACAAAACCTACTTTGGAAGCCAAATCTGAAAGTATTGCAGCTTTTAAAATGCTGGATATGTCAATGTTGTTTGTTAGAACTAGAACTGCGGGAACCCAAGGCCTCCAACACCCTGCAAACCTGTATTAACCTGACACCTTTTCTAAGCTTTAAAAAAAATCACTAGAGCCTGCCACCACTGCGTGTGAGCATCCTGCCAACATGTTTATTCACTGCTGTAATGAACACATGCAAGATTAGAAAGTTTGTTTAACTATTACTGGAAACCATTTTCCATCACAGGCCTTTCAGCTGTTTTGCAAATGGTGCAGCAGGAAATTCTGCCTTTGGGCTCATACGTTCGGAACGCGCAGCGGTGGTGCAGGAAGACACAGCCCTGCCAAGCTGTGACACGGGGAGCTCCTCATGCTGCCAACCACAGGTCACTGTGAGAGTGATGTACAGGAATATTGAGTGACATGAGCAATGTCACAGGAAGTAAGACTCACAGCTTACCCTGGTTCTCTTGTGAAATGATGTCACGTAACATGCTTCAGATTATGTTTACCCGTGTTACGGCACAACTACATTATAAATGCAAGCACCAAATTAGGAAAGTGTGGACGTAAATGCATTGGTATGGTCACACTGTAGGTCAGAGGTAGAGGAGGAGCTAGAACCCAGTGATGCAAAGAGCCAGTCCTATCAAATACGCATTCTGTAATGTTGTAGCCATACATTGCTTCTTAGTGTAGTCAAGCCTAAACTATTTAAGGCAGGGATTGTCTGTGCATTTAATTGTATGTTTTGTAACAGAAGTGATCTGTCTAATTGTTACTGTAAAAAAAAAGGATAATAATAATAATGATTGCTATGATTTCTGCCTTTCCTAGTAGTGCATATTTTCCTTGAAGTAATCAGGGACTTGTTGCTAGGTAGTTAATATTTAAAGTACCTTAAATATTTTAATGTGTCTATGCCTGCTGTTTCTAGGCAGCAATATTTGTTTATGATATTGTTATACAACCCTTTCTACCTTATATCCTTTATTCAGTGTAATCTAATAATCCATACAGTTAAACTTCAGTCCTGATACATTTTTTTTCACAGTGTAGCATATTGAAGTAACTACTGTTAAGAATTACAAAATATCTCTGATGTAGAAGATTGATTCTTTGTCAGGATGCACTGCCAGCATTTTTTCCTTTCTTTGTACAATCTGAACAAAATAATAAAACACTTAACAAAGGCCATTTATAAGTTGGTAGTGCTCCTGTGCACTTTCAGCGGCTATTGCAGATGCTTACACGTTTCAAAAGTACAAAATTCAGAAGTTTTAAAGTAAATCATACGATTTCGGTATTTTGGGTGGAGAGAAGCCCAGTTTGGATAGAATTACAGTTACCTTAAGGGTTGTCCTCATGCTTCCAGGCATGTTCCACCCTGTGATTTGGCTTCCTAGCTGGTATGCAGGCATGCAGAAATTTTGATAAACTTTTTAATTTAATGACTAAGGATCAAGATCACCTTTCATTGGAGAGATAGAGTTGAACTACTAATTTTTTTTCTGACTAAGCTCTCTAAATTGTTGAATCTTCAGATGCAAATCTGCTGTGTCTCGTTCTTTCCTAAGGGGTAATGGGTCAGGAGAAGAAAAGAGGTTTCATGGTAGTTGGACAGGCAGTTTGAGAGCAGGAATAGAGATAAGCCGAGAGTCCTGGGGAGTAAGTATTCACCAACATCTGCTGAAATGCTTCACGAGGGGTATGCGTTATCATTTCATCAGTCCTTTGGAAGTAAAAATCTCTGTATTTTTGGAAGCTGGGCAATGCTGCTTTAGGTTTTTCATGGTTTAATCTCAATTTTATTTAAGTAAAATATAAAAATGCCCACTGGGTTAATATTATGGCTCTTATTAACAGATTTTACACTCTGAGTGTGCACGTGGAGAGATGAGACTACTGACCCCTCATTCTTTGCCACAGATCTATATGGGCTGCAGAAAACGTACATCATCTGCCTGCCAACCCTGAGGCAAGAGAATTATTCCACATATTGCTCATTTCTGCAAACAGAAGGAGCTGAGCTGTCCTGACAAGACAAACATGGATGGGAACTCAAAGTTCATCAAATGATGGAAAGCAATAAATCAGGGTTTCAAGTAATCCATGTAGATAATTTTGCAGATCTAATCTGTTCACTGTCAGGTGCCACAGAAGCCAGTGAAGCCAGGCAAAGTTCAGTACCCCTTTCTTGCTAAATTCTGTTACTGTTTTAAAAGTAAAATAACCCCCCATTTAAAAAAAAAAAAATCATTTTATATTTGTGAAGGCCCTGCAGGCAGATGCTCTATCCACTGAGGCGATGCAATGGGAGTAGCAACACTTGGAAGTTTGTTACATTTTCTTACCTGCTCACCTCTTTCCTAGAAAAGGTACCTTTCTCATTAAGAGAAGCTGCTAATTTTCAGGTCGTTCAGTCTCCAGCCTTTTTATCAAGACTTCCAACAATGTTATCAATTAGTGAAAATTCTGATAGTGATTTCTTTGTTGTGGAACACGTCACAGAATACTGCACAGGCCTTGGATAGATGTCAAATGTAAAGGACCAGAGATAAAGAACTCCGTATTCAATGTTTTAATTCTGAAAGGTGAAGTGTGTCTTTACAGATCGGTGCCCTTCAGCATTATTTTCTGAAATATGCATGGTAAATGCACTTTCCTTTCTATAAACTGAAGTTTAACTTCTGCTTGCCATGCAGTTTGCTGGTGCAGGAGCCTATGGATACCGAAGGCTGGACCTCTTCCTTCCATCTGTGCAGATTCCCAGCTTCTGGAGACAGCAATAAAAATTCTGGTAGGCAACTACTGAACTAGCCTCTAATTTTTGCACTCTTTATGTTTTAAAGTTGCCCATTTATGAATTCTGGAAAGGTGTTTGATTGGGAATCGGTACATTCCACTGCTTTGTAACCAGCTTCTTGCCCATCTTAAAATAACTCTTGCTGTGGATTACATTGGCTGGCATACGATTACATTTGTATTAATATCTAGCATTACAAAGAGCGGACAGACTGTTCACATTCGCACCGTCGTTCATGGGACTGTAGACTGATACCGTATACAATACTGTGTGTTGTTTGTGTAGAGCTGGGAAATCCAAATTATCCAGTACAAAAGGCTCTTTGTGCTGCAGTGCTAATGTGTCCTAGTGTCATCCATTTATCCTTAAGTAAATGCTGTGTCTTAGGAGAAAAAGAGTTTAAACAGACTCATTCATTTGGATCTCCTGTGTACTATTATGAGATCCTCCTAAGTCACATCAATAGAAGATGAAAGTGCCAATAAGATTGTTTTATCTATTGCTAAAATGTTTGTGTCAATATTTCATTAATGACAATACTATATATATCCAGCACATTTTGGATTTTGAGTCCTAATATTTATGTTAATGCTCCAGGAAATCATTTGTTGTATGGTTAACTTATGGCTTCGACCTGTATTCTACATCCTGTATTCTACAACCTGTATTCTACAGAGCTCAGATTAGCTTTTTCTAAAAGCCTCCTTTACCCAAGTGGCCCAATAGGTCTGGATTTGTCTGTCAGAAAAACTGTGTTACTGATCAATATTAGCTTTTGTAGCAAAACCAGAGATTGATCTGATATTAAACGTTTACAGCTAACGATTTAGATTTCACTTTCTTAAGACACCCACACTTCAGTACTTGGACACAACAGGACCAAAAGCACTGAAGTTCCTGCCCCTAACTACTCCTTTAGTCTAAACCCATTTTACCCTCATGTTTGTGTACGTCTTATTTAAGTTCACGATGCAGTAATGTCTTTTATTTGGTTACTTGCATATTTAAAAAGATCAATACGTGCACTTCTAAGGAGACAGATTAAAAACCCAGCAAATAAAGTCTTCTCATAAGCATACCGTGATTAATCTCTATCCTCTTCAGCAGCTATATGCCAGCCACCAGCAGCTTCATTATTATTATTATTATTATTATTATTATTATTATTATTATTATTATTATTATTATTATTATTTCGACTACAATTTTTTAAAGTGCCACATGATATTCTGAGAATAGTGACACTGAGACGAGGGCTTTCCTGGGCTGGCCGACATTGCTGCTGGAGTGCAGGGGAGTGACCTGCCCCTCCAAACTGTGCCGTGTTGCTTCCCTGCCTTCTGGGCTGAGTTTCACTCGTACTCCTCTCCTTTCCATCCCCAACTTGCCTGCAAACACAGCTGAGCTAACAAAGTTGGAAGTAAAGCACATCCCTGATACAGGGGCTTGTACCTCCCACTGGAGAACGGTAGGAATGGGACACCAGAGAGCGACCCAATTGTATCTCAGCATGCTCTTGGGGGCAATGTCACTATCTGCTGCCCCTTGCGCAGGGTATGGTATCATTTGGCCATGTGTAAATAGTCAAAATGCTATATTTATAGGAAACACAATGCCTCACTGCTGTGATAGTTTAAATATAGAGACCACTACTGGCATTTAAAACATCACTCGCTGGACAAGATAGTGCAATCAGAAAATAGCCTAAGCTTTTACTGTGATTCTGTGTGCAGGCTTTTCATATCCCTCTTGCTACTTTTAGATTAGTTGAAACAGTGTCTTTCACTGTCTTGAGGATTATTTGCTTCTTGAATAAATTAAATGCTTTGACATAGAATCAAAATGCATAACAGGCAGCTTTTTTTATTCTTATTGAAAACCTTTGTGATTTTTTTTTAAATGGCTGCTCCAAATGCAGTATATATTATTTGAACACCTTGTATCCCACAGCGCACTGGCCATTTGTTGCACATGGCAGTATTTGAACAGTAATGCAACATAATGTCATTCTTATCCCTAGTATTAAAACCCTAATCACTTTCTAGTTGAGTTTCAAAGCCCAGTTTCCCCAGCTCAGGTTCAAGCCACAGACCAGCTTGTACCACACTGCAGAAATGCAACTTAATGAAGAACCTTTTTCCTCTCCGCTGCCAGCTGCCCACATCATTGGCACCAATGCGAGGAAGCAAGCAGGCTCTGCAAAGGTCAGAAGCTTATAGGCAACAAGTGGGCATCTTCATCTCCTTCCTCCTTTGCTAGTCACTCCTCCTAGCCCATATGAAGAACATGTAGCTACGCTGATGTGTGAAGACATATATGCTGGACTGGGTGTAGTTTAATCTTGAGCAAGAGAGGAAACAAAGAGAGACTATGACTCAGAGCAACCGTCTTCCAGCCAGGCAGCTCCAGGGCAGCCAAATGTACTTTCCCTTATTAGGCCAGATCATGAAACCTTGCTTCGAGTGGTACCCAATTCTGCAGTAGTATCACTGACTTTAATAATCAACTTTTAAAGTACTGCTTAGCAGAATATAACTTTACCCCTAGCTTTGCTTCTTAAAACCTCGCAACTTGTAATTAAATTTTACTCCACCTACTCTGACAAATATTGAATAGTAGAACATGAATCAGGCTCCATTAGGAGTGGATGACATGTTTTAAAAGGATAGCACCTGTTTAGCTTCCTGTAAATACCATGTTTTTATGACTGTAATCTGAATTTCCACATTGCCATCTCAGCTAAGGAGGTGGTTTTGATTCAAATTACTTTAGTGGGCTACTAAGAAAAATGAGAAAGAGACGGGGCCTCATGCGTCCCACAGACCTTGCTTATAGCTCAGTTTTAAGAAGCCATAGCTGATTTTCCTCAATTTTAAGTATTTTTGTTCTGTGATGTCATAACATGTGTCCTCAACTGAAATGTAATCCTGCAGGAGAAATGTCACTGAAGTGAGTTCATCCAAGAATTATGCAGGCAGATTAACTTTCACACCTCTTCTGCTGGAATGCCCACAATGCTGCTCCAAGAGCTGCAGTATTCAAATAGTTATAAGACATTGTGCATCCTTACAGGGTGGTGTTGACCATCAAAATGAAACTAAAAGCAGCATCAACCTTCTACCTACAACTAAGCAGACAGTTCACAGGCCAATTGTTATTTTTAAAACATTTGTTGCATTAAAAATTACATACCATATTGGGCTTTTTAAATAAAGAGTGACAGTTCTAGATGACCACTCTCAACTTGCCTCCTAAAACCAGGTTTTCAGGTGGGTCTAAACCTGATCTCCAATCTAATCTCATGACTCAGAGTATTATTAATTCAATAAGCAATCAATTGCCTTGAGCAGCTATATTAAACTTTTCCCCATAGGCTGTCAGGTGAAAAAGAATTGTTTTACAAATGCAAGGTAAAGGTAACTTGTTGAGTTTGGTCAAGACTCCTTCCTCCTTTGCACTCGTTCCGCACTGGTCTGACTCTGCTGCTTTCATTTTACACAGATGTAGTTGTGTTTTATGCGCCTTGCTTAAGTGTAAGTTGCTAACTCACTTAGAACAACCATGAAGTATTGCTTAAACTGTTCATAAAACAAGAGGACTACCTCTTAATCATATTTGCTCTATGAATACAAAGTGTGTTTGTCTGGAAACTCAGAAGCACTTGCTAATAAAAGGCTAATGACTTCACAGAACAAGATGCTGTAAATTTCTGTAAGACAACAGCAGCAGAAACAGATCTCTTAATTTTATAAACACTTCTGTTAAATGGTGGCTCCCAGGGTAGAAGGAGAAAGAACAAAAAAATGCTAAGCCAAATTATTTCCTTAATCACAAGTGTGATACAGCAATGACATTCAAAGGGAGCGAGTGAATGGAGAAAGGCACATTTTGGTTTTGATGAGAAATCAGCTGTCAGACTTCAACTACAGCGGTGTAACTAAAAGAAATCTCAGGTTAGAAAAGTGTATTTGAAACCAATTACTGCCATTACATTTCCATAAAATCACAAGACTAAATTAGGCTTCTATATTATTTTATTTCCCTCTTAAAGTATAGCATAGAAGTCCTGCACACATATAAATATCCTTACAGTTTCTTACACATTTTCTATCCATCATTACTTAAAGTGCCCAACTGTGAACATTAAAAATAAAAACATTACTGTTAAGAGTGGCTACACTTGTAGAAGGACTGGTATTCTGACAATGCAGGCCACTGATTTTACAAAAATCACCTGCCAAAGAATACATCCTAAACAACACGCATCAATAGTAACCCTGAAGTAGTTGCCTTTTTGTTTTTCTGCTCAGCTGATCTAAAAGTGATTAATATACAGGGTTTGTTTTGAAACGTGTCTTTTACATAGTGTAAGAATAAAGGATAAATGCATTACTTTCTTTCTAGCTCCCTCCTTCCCCCACAAAGTGTTTACTGTGTCCCAAGCTGCTATGTTGATTAAAAACCAATTGAAAAGAGCTCTGGAAATGCATGCAACTTAAAACTCACTTAACCACACTTTAAGTTATACAGTCTGAGAGATTTTAATTTCAGCATGGGGCTACGGTTCAGTTGGATTATTAGATGTGTTTGTCGTGGTGGTGAGATTGGTAAACACTTCTTCCTTAGTTTCAGGCTGATGTCTTTCCATTTTGATTTCCTCTTTAGCATCTTTATTAGTGGTATCTCCCTTGCTCTTGACTACCACAGGTTCGATCTCCATGATCTCCTGTGGTGGTTTAGGCTCTGGCAAATTTGGCTGAAGTCCATCAACCTGAACTGGTTCTGGGACATCTTCTGCTTTCTGTTCAAGTCTTTCCAAAATGTTCTGGACCTTCCTTACACCATCTCTCCTGGCCTGGCGCACATCCGGGCGGCCCTCAGGGTCCACTGAGTCTAGGGCTAGCAACTCTTTGGTCAAATACTCTTCAATCATCAAGTATTTTTTGTCAGTTTTCTTGCCTTCAAAAGAGTCGACTGCCTGCTCGAGCATTTGTACTTTCTCCAGAATTGCCTCCACTTTCAAAACACCAGGATGCTTTTGAGGTTCTCCTGTTTCCACTGTCTTCGGTGTCGCCACTTCTTCAGGCGGAGGCTTTTCCTGTGGGGGAACAATCTTAGCTGGGCAGGGAACCTTTTTATCAGCTTTCTCTGCTGCGGCTGGAGGCTTCTGGGGTGGCAGTTTAGTATCTGGTTCTTGGTGGGTGACCTGAATTGGGATATACGATGATGGGGCCTCATTTGCCGGTGGTGGGACTGCCTTGTTTTCAGGTTTGATTTCAGGAGGTGGGGATGGTCTTGGTGGCTCTTGAGGTGGGACTTGTTGCTGAGAAACCTGGTGAGCAAGGCAAATGTGTGTTGAGATACAATGAACAATGCTCATTTCCTTTTAAAGAACAAGTAACCCAACTAACAACCAGTTCTCTGCACACAAACCAGATGATTATTCTTTCCTGTGCATCGCTGAATTGTACTAGTTTAAAATAAAAACCACTGAGCTGAGGAGGTCCGTTCTTGTTTTCAAGCTATTGCAAATTACAAGCACCAGTCGACTCTCAAAGACATTAAACTTCAACCCACCAAATCCTACCCATGCTCACTAAAACCAGCCCTACAAGCAGTTTTACAAGAGAGGAACTCAGAGCAAAACCCTCACTGATCCAAGTCAGTAAGATCTGGTGCAGCTCACTGCAGCACTGTCAAT
The DNA here is from genome assembly GCF_037038585.1 of Patagioenas fasciata. NCBI lineage: Eukaryota > Metazoa > Chordata > Aves > Columbiformes > Columbidae > Patagioenas > Patagioenas fasciata. Next base: position 37,225,392 of record NC_092527.1, on the reverse strand, counting down.
ATTCCATCCTCAGTGTGTCACTGAGAGCTGCTGTTCCTGGAAAAGCTCACTACTTTGAGTTTTAATCACATTTTGGGCCATTCTCATCCCCTTCTTGTTTTCGGGACATTCCCTTTTTCACTAGTGTTTATTTTTCCTGTTTTTACCTTTAGAGCATTTACATGCAGAGGCTACTAAGTCAATCTTATCACACTGTAGCAGTTAGAGACAAACCCTGGGACTACCATAGATCTAAGATGTCAAATCCAAAATCTCTTGATATCGAGATTAGTTTTGAAATCTTACCAGATACCTGGAATTCATGAGATCTGTATTTTCCTTTCCCTGCTACCCCTTCACTTATTTCTACACATATACAGTGATCTTGGAATGGTACTGAGATCCAGCTCTCATGCATTTAGATGGCTGAAGCAAAATATCTATATTTATATTTAAAGCAAATAATGGCCTGCACTGACAATCTGTTACAGCTTTACCCATTACATCTAAAATTTGATTAGGGACCTCAAATTCTCACCTGTCAAAATAAATCAGCATTATAACCTAAAATATACCATTAAATCTGAAGGCTTCATTATTTTGTCCTAGCACTTGTTTTCAAAAATATTAATCTAATTCTGCTCCTGTCATTTTCAATGTGGAATCTCTCCACAGAGGAAATCAAAGCTTGTTTTTATACATAACCCCTTCTACAGACTCACAGTTATCAAGTTCCCAGTAGTCTTTAACTGTTAAGAATTTTAACATGGAAGAAATGTTCAAAGACCAATATGTTCTATCAGCAAGTTCTGGAAGAATAAAAGCTGCAAAACTAGATTTTGCTGATCCTCTTTCTTCATAACTAAAATTCCTTTGTGCATCTGATGCCATCCTAAATGGTTCTGAGACATCAATGAGGTCTATTTACATAGATGCCACAAATCCCACAGATCTGATTTGCTTCTCACAAACATAATGCAACATCAGTGACCTCAGTGTAATTACACCAAATTACATTCTGACAAGAGGAAAATCAAATTGTGTGTTAAATCACATTCCAGTGATCCAATGACTCCACAATCCTGACAGGTGGAAAGGCAGCTTGATGCTAGTAAATTGCCTCAGTATCTCCCAATTTGTTTAAATACAGAAATGGAGACGGCTCTACATGCTTTCATGGTAGCATGAGCCAAGTCTTCAGCTCTAGCCACACGAAATACCTGGCGGGTCATTCCCTTCCCTGTTCTACATACCTGGGGTCTGTCCACAACTGTCTGCACCCTGATGGGAGCCGGGGGCTGGATCTGGGTGGTGACTCTGGCCGGTGAACTTTCGCGGCTCGACGAGCCCCTCTGAGCCACTCTGAACGGGGACTGCGCTCGCATGGGCTTGGGCTCCCGCTCGTCCGGTTGGATTTTGTGAAACACGGGCTGGTGGGCTTGGTATTCGCTCTGCTGGGCCGGGTAGTGTGTTTTCTGTGCCTGATGGTAGACTTGCGTTGGTTGCCGCTGGATGTTTTCGTGGATCACGGGAATTGGAATATAACCACGAGGAAGCTGATGGCTTCCTGCGTTGGGTCTGCCAGAGGGCTGGGGGGAAACCGTTGGAGAATCAGAAGCTCCAGGAGATTGAGGCTGCCATGAAAACAAAACCCATTATTAAATGTTAACAGTTTTGTGCTCACAGTACTTTTCCATTTCCAAAGAGAAAAAGAGGAGATGGACCTAGAAACTGGGCTCATGTTTCCAGCAAAGGATCCACTTCCTTGTTTTTTTGGCCAAGGGCCTCACCAGACAAACCACAGAAGTTGTGAGAGAGCATCATTATAGCAAGTAGAAACTTGAGTTACAGCATTCCCAGCCCTCAAATGAGCAGGGAGTGGATGCCCAGTCAGAATGTTTGCTGCTTTTGCATGGCTGTTCCTGTCTAAACCTGTTAAATTTGAGGCAAACTAAAGTTAAGCAAACAAATTATATGCTGGAGACAAAAACAACCCCCTAACAGAGGCACACAACATTTAGACTTCTGATCCAGGTCAGACTAACAGATATTGGCTTTTTTTAAAGCATGGTATTTGGTAGCAGGCTGTGGCAATGCACATATGGCTAATGCTCCCTTTTACCCTCCTAAGACCTGCCAGCACCTCGGCCCCTTGTCACCAGCATCAAGAGCTGCACCAGCTTAGACCTGGTTGTGGGGCTGCAGTTTGGGGACAGGCAGATTATCTGCTCACAGCTCCCTCCCTCCTCCTGCTATGCCAATCCATCCCCTCACTGACTTTGCACCAACTCCAGCAGTTATCAGGCTATTCTCTCACCAGTTTCACTAAGAAAGAGATAAAAAAACCAGCAAATCCATGAGGAAATAATTACACAGCCCAGTGAAAGGTCAGGTCAGACTGGAGCAGGACAGAGGCAAGAGAAGTGCAGGCAAGGAAGGGGAGCAAGACCTCTCTTTCTGGTGCTGGTGAATGGCTCAGCTGCCCACAAAAAAGTGACTTTAAATAAATACATGCTGGTACCCATCACTGCCACTACTGGTGGCCTTGTCAACAGGGGGTTTAAAGGCAGAATCACAGGCTCAGTTGATGTGCTGCCTGAGTTTGTAACACCAAGTTCTGAGGTCCTCAGTAGTTATCTCAGAGGACTTCAGTGAGAGGCACAGAAAACATACTCCTGAAGGCACTCTGCGGACAAAATAAAGCGTATTCCCAACTGTACAGTGTTGGAGAAGGAAAAGCTGAGCCTCTCGTCCTGGCACTGCATTGTTAGTCCAGTCAGCTGAGAAACCTGCTAACAGAATTTTAATTACATTGTTCAGACTCCAAACAGGTTTCAGAGCCACCACTGCAGAATTACAGACCTGGTGATGTATTTTCAGCTTGGTGAAGGCTGAATTTCCTGCTCATCTTTGACTAAAAATGAGGTTGATATTTCCATATTTACAAGAATACCAATTCTGCTAATTGTCTAGGAACAGGCAAACCAAATTCCTACATTTTGAAACACAAAGCAAGCAGGGTGACTATGTATTTTTTTTAAAGCTCATAGTTTGGAAGTATTTGAACATGCCACTGAGGGACAAAAATACTTTACAATTCAATTTTAAAGCTGTATATATGTAAATCTATACACTTACAACAACCAAAGCATTCAATTGGAAAGGAAAGATCACAGCACTACAACTTCTAAGCCAGCCTGAGTTATTAGCTAACTGACCACTTTTATTTTCTTCTCTCCCACTTTGTTCTCTTCAGCTTCTGACTCATGGTGCAGAACACAAGAGACCTGTCTGTATCCTCCGCTTGTCGGGGAACCAGCACAAGCCCCAAAACAACCCAGCCCTGCTGCAGGACCTGCGGGGCTCAGAGGCTCCTCTTTTTACAGAAGCCATTTACACGCATTTGCTTCTGCAGAATCATTCCCTAATGAAAGCGAGCGATGCTAGAAAAACATTACACATTTATGCTGCCATGACTGTGCACTTTCGCATTTTCATACTTTGGGGGTGTTGGGGAAAATGTAATCCTGTGGTAAGTGTGGCTTTTCTGAGGGATGAACCACCCGTGTGACATTCAGGTCACAAATGCTGCAAAGACCACACCCCAGCAACACTGACAAGTTACCTCGGGTCCGTGTGTGGCCGGCGCTGGGGCTGCTGCAGCTGCCGTTGTCTGTCCACATTGTTTATCTGGTTGAGAAGCCTCCGCCGGTCCCCTTGGAGGTGTCTGTGCCTGCGCCGTGGGGGGCACAGCTTCTGTCTTGTATCGCTGCGGAGCAGCAAAGCACGGGTGCTGCTGCCTGCCGTCGATGCCCTCGTGGATGACGGGGATGGGGATGTAGCCAGCCCGGAGCTTGGGGTATCCCATGTTTCCTTCTCTTGCTGCTGGCTGCTTGGGAGACGGACCGTTTGCTGATGACTGGCCTTCCTAGGAGTTAAAAACACCACATAGCACTTGCTGGTAACTCAGCTCAATGCATTTAGTAAGAAAAAACTGCCCTAAAGGTCTGTTCTAAAAGCAGTATCAGCTTCTGCACAAGTTCAGACCCTCTTGGGTCCACGGGGGGCAGCTAACAGCAGGAGCTAACAGCCCAGATCTGCAGGCCAGAGAAAAGAGGAAGCTTAATGATCTGCTTATTCTCATAAATGCCAATTTGGGATTTAAAATACCTAATTACAACAGGATTTCCTATTTAGCATGCGTTACTCATATTTAGCCACCAGCCCACCCCCTTCAGATGGGGCTTTTCCAATTCAAACAAGTGTCCCTGGGACCAGAGACATTTCCTCAGCACCTCTCAGAACCCACCCACCCCGTGCCATAGATGACATCTGAAAAGATGCTTTCAAGGAAGCCTAATCCCATCAGAAGCACAATGTTTGTTGATATTGTTCATCCCACTGGCTCTTTAAAGAGTGACTGATGCTGTGTACTGAAGAATGTATTCACTTTCAGCTAGGGGAGGATCTGGCTCAGTAAATATTGAGAGAGAGGGGAAGGCAAGACAGCATAGTACAATAAAGAGGAAAAGGCTGAAAAACAAGATAAAAGAAATGTCTGTGTTGTCTGAATACGCTCACTGGACAATGTCAAAGCTCTGGCAAAGGTGGAAGCAGTTTGTACTAAGAGCCCTCGCAAGTGCTCTAGTAAGTTCTTCCTGCATCGGTCATTCTATTTTGAGGCCCTGCGAGGGCCAAGTTCCAGATGTATCTCTAAGTCAGATCATATAACAAGCACCTCTGTCATTCAGAGGGTAATGTCATTATTCAGTAAGAGGAGAATTTAATAAGGGGACATATGGTGCAAGTGTTGGAAACCCTATTTTTAAAAGAGGTGTTTAAGCTGCAAAAATATTTCATGTCACTTCTGTACATATTAATATTCTAATTTATCAAGAATTAACTACTTTACCAACCAGATTTTGAGTGTTCTTCCTATATGAAAGTATCCCCTCAAAAAGTAATTTCTCAGAATTCCTACAAGCAATGAAACTGCAGAGAATAAAGGCTATTATTTAGGCAAGTTAATAAAATAATATGTACTGAAAGGAACAAGTTCAAAGTCAGAGCCCTGATGTTCCATTTCCTTTTATTCCTTAAAAAAAAAAAAAACCTCCACAAAGGAAAAATTCTGAAAGCAGCAGAGAGGCGAGCCAGGCTTAAAAAGTCTGCGCAGAGCAGTAATTCGAAGTTGGCATTTCCAGCTGCAGAACAAGGACGATCTCACGCCAAGGTCTGCGCCGGATCCACCACCAACAGAGTCATTTTAAATTCACCCTACCAGGAAAGCACACGGCTCTGCTCAACATCCAGGGGCTGCAGGAGCCCGAGGACCCACAAGCGCTGACCAGTTCACCTTCTACCAGCACAGCCCTGAACGCAGCTCTGCCGGCAGCCATCCCTCCAGGACCCGAGGGACGTACAGTTACGCCAGCGAACTGCGTCTGCTGGAAAATAAATTGGAGGTGCGCTCAGCCAGCAACAATGCGAGGCCGCGTCAGAGCCAAATGTCTGCCGGGCAAGCGGAGCCGCGCGGGCTGCCGGGCGGGGAGGGAAACTGATGATTCGACAGTCGGAAGAAGCACCTTGCCGCCCGGCGCTGACTCCGGGCATTTCTGCGCCCGGCGCGCACCAGCTGCTCCGCAGTCTCCCTGACCGAGGGAGCGGTGTAACCTGAGAGCTCTCGGCCAGCCACCCCACCTCAGGCATGGCTCCCACCGCTATAAAAAGGAGATTCACTCACTTCCAGCACTGTCAGACCCGCTGCAGGAAGGGTCGGTGCTGGAAAGGGTTTAGGAGCTGGGTGGGCCGAACAGCACCTACAGATGCCCTGACGTGAGACGGATCCTCAGCCATGGATGCTCCACTCCGCTCCACTCCACCTGGGTACGTGACTGATCTGCAAGGAGGCTGGAGCATGGAGGCGGTTGGTCTCTTCTCCCAAGTAGCAAGAGGGAATGGCCTCAAGTTGTGCCAGGAAAGTTTAGATTGGATATTAGGAACAAATTCTTCCTGGAAAGGGTTGTCAGGCATTGGAACAGGCTGCCCAGGGCAGTGGTGGAGTCACCATCCCTGGAGGGGTTAGGCCTTTAGACAAGGCTCTTGGGGACATGGTTTAGTGCTCGAGTTAGGTTACGTTAGAGTTGGACTTGATGATCCTGAGGGTCTCTTCCAACCGAAATGATTCTATGCCCAATTGCCAGCTCCTGTCTCTGGGCATTTTAGGGCTCTGCAATGTTTTGAACTGCTCCACTTGGGATTAAAGCCCTTCAACCTTCAACCACAGCGACAAATCCTTGCCAAGGCTTCGATACGGACAGTGTCCCACTGCCCACGCTCCATGAACCCCTTCCTAGGAGTCTGACCACAGGCTTCCCCTCCCTTGTCTTCATTTTCAGACCCTTGAGGCTGCCCTTGTTTTGAACCATCTTAGCAACCTGAGAAATCCGCTTGGTAAGAAATACAAAAACAGCAGCCCGAAAACAGAAAAATCAGGTTCGACTGCTTTTTCAAACAATTCAGTTTATATCTGAAGTGAAACTTTTGGCAAGTTTAATACTCTTTTTAGTGGAAACACTAGCCCCTCTTTAAGAGCCACAGCACAAACTACACTCTCATAATTTGTCATTTATTCTGGCAGCTTCAAAAAAGCTACACTGCTCCCGCAGAAAGTTAGCATTTCAAGCTGCTGCTTTGCACCAGGGTTTTTTTAACCCTGTATTCAGGTGGAATAACCACAGAGGACTTGTGTATGTGTGTGTCTCTTACCAGTGCAGTCATATTGGAGCAGAGGAACAAATGCAATGTCCCTTTTTTTCCCACCACCAGTAGCTCTGAGGCAGAGATGAGATTTAGGAAAGGTGCTCCCACAACTGCCCTTCCTAATCCACGTTGTTCTCTTCAACACTTAATTCATATTTAACTCTATCAACAGTTTATGATGTTTGCTAGTCCTATGTCCATGACACGCACAAGGTGTGCAAGGGAGACCTGTGTTTCCAGCCTGGACAAACAGGTTCTGGAAGATGTGAGGAGAAGCGCAACTGTGCCTGGGGACACAGGCAAGGAGAGAGAAATGGAATCGAGCTCTGAAAAATATCTGTCGTAATGCTATGGAGAAGATTCATGGTTTCCCTCTGAACATTTTCATTCCTAAGTTTCACCAGATAGCCAGCCAGGAGACCAAAAATGTCTATTTTTTGTTTTCACTTGCCTTCTATCAAACACAGTTCTTGCTCATTATATTAACAAACATCTGATCTGAAAAAGCCCACAGTTCACATTTAACACAAATTTGCACAAAGAGATACAACCAATAAATGAATTATAAGCCTTAGTCCATCACCCTTCCCAGTTTAAGTATAAAAAACAGGAGCCCAACTCAGAAGTCCATTTCTCCTGCCCTCATCCAAGGAAACAAGTTCTTTGACACTAAAATTGAAAGTAATTATACACAACAGAATATTGATTAATTTTCCCATAGGTAGCATTGACAATCAGCACTGCAGGAAACCTGGCTGTGATCACACATTTTATATTTAAGGGACAGAATCCCTAAAAGGAGGAGGAACACGAAGATGCAAAAAACAAACTCTGGAGCAGGTCAGAAGTTTCAACAACAGTGCTGGCCTACACACTTTGGGTGGCCTGAACCAACACCAGAAATTCAGACCAAATCCACCCTCTTAGTAGGTGCCAGCGCTCCCACCTCTGGGGACGAGGACACGCGTTTCTGTTGTGAGGCCATCACCACGATAAATAAAGGTGCAGCCAGCACACTTGTGCAACTGGAAAAAAACACTTCATACCCCCCACATCCTACTTTTGGCTTCCCCCGGGAAGGGCACAGTCAGGAGGGATGCTAAAATCCTCAAACTTTGCTCAGATTTTAAATGAGTTCTGACACTGAGTGCCAATGGAATAATAATCTTTAAAAAGTGACAGCAAAATGGAGCCTTGCAAAGAAATTCACAGCTGTGGCATCTGTCTGGTGTGGACAACGGTGTAATGTGCCCAGTGACTGCTCCAGTGTTATTCCACACCGAAACACAGAAACCTGCAAATCCAGTCACTGCTGATACCAGCAAATTGCCACTGAAGTCATCCAGATGGCTGTACCAATAGAATTACATTTGTCAGAATATTCTGTATGCACACTAGACTACTTGAATAGTTGTATCAAACTTGGAATCTCCCTTCTGAGACTGGCTGCATAATACATTTTTCATTCCTCTTATACTGCTCTACAGAAAAAGGTAAAAAGCAAGTTCTGCTGCCATCATATTCTTGCGTTTTTCTTGACCTGTACTGATATTATTTATAGTACAGTGAGTTGGGTTCTCTAAAGCACGTACGTATAATATTATACACACATGTAGCACCTCTGTAGCTCTCACAGAGCAGCAGTGTCAATATTAAAATTATAATTGTTTTGTAAGTATTATATAGCAAAGCAACACAAATATTAAGAGCATTACCAAAAGATTAAATATCACTCTCTGTACACAAACAGAAGGTTTGCTGACTTCAGTACAGTTCTGAACTTTTAAGCTGCTGCTGTAAAGAGTAGCACACAAATATAAGTATTCTGGTTGCTCAAGTGACTGAGAAAATGGCAGTATCTGACAAAAGCTGACTAGAGAGCATGCTTCCCATTACTTCAAGCCTGGATCCTATATATTTAGGAAGAAGGGAGCAGTATGATCCTGTTCCGTCACAACAGAACACAAGATAACTAAAAGGAGTGATAGAAATACAGCTAAGTTTTCTTTGCACAGAAATCTGGCATGTCAGTAGTACCTAATATTCAAACCTAAGGATGTAGAAATTCTGATTAAAAAAAAACAAACAGCATTTTATGGCACAGAAAGGCAAAACCATTCACCATTAGAACTGGATTCCATATCCACTTGTATTTTACTTTTGCCCAGACTTTTTTTTTCCCTTTTCTATTGCAGAAACCAGATAAATCAACACTACTACACTGGCTTTGCTACCAACAGCAATCAGTATATGCAAGTATTTCTAAAAAAATTCTCAACAGTGCTTTGAGTTTAACCATATGAATAGCACAACATTACCATAAGTAGGTTTCATACATATACAGGAGAGAAGGTGGAAAGTGAGTTGCTCTCAGGGCTTCCTACCACTGTGCTCCAGCCACTGAAGTTTTTTACATTCTCACTCTTTTACTCACAATTTGCACTTAAATATATAGACTGAGCACATAGGCATTTGAGCAAGATATCATTAGCTAATGACCGATGGAAACCGTGAATAAGCTCCGTCGCATGAGCTGTGTCAGTGGAACTTCGTGTCCGTCACATCACGTAACCCATTTATACACCAAGCTGTGTTTGATGTTTTACGTTTTGAATGCTGAGTTTTATTTCCTAACACACATGTGTAGGCAAACAGGCCTTTTGTTCTCTCTTATAATTACCACGTTGTATTATACAAGTATTACATTAAGGTATGCTCTGATGGAGCGCAATGACGTCACTAGAACAAACACTATGAGAAACTGAAGGAGAAATCCAATACTCAACTTTCCACAATGGAGAGCCTTACTGGAGCAAACATGTTGGTTATCTTACACACTAATCTTGTTTCAGGAACTAAAACTGTTCTTTTTATCACTAAGATGATTCTTTCTTAAGCTCAAATGCTTTGGCGCAGACATGAAGACACTTGTCCTCTATGCCCACGAGTGGAAGTTGGTGCACGCACAGAGAGCGTCCGATGGGCCAAACTGAACATGTTCAGTTGCTCTTAGGAGAGAGCTGGCATCCTATCAGCTTTAATGGACGGGGTTGAAGAAAAGCCCTGCAGAGTGCTAACAGAAATCTCCTTGTCAAGAGTGATGAGAATGACAAACCTGATTCAGTTATTTCTGTTCACTGCCTGCTTACCTAAGATCCAGGTGGTCAACATGTTGCTTTCCTGCTCTTAGCTCTCAGCCAGAAATTTGAAACACAGAAGAAAGCACAAACCTCAGGAATTAGCAGAACAACACCCCCCATAAAAAGGAGAATAGGTAGCTAACAATTCAAGAGTCAATTGTGAATGCTGCAAGTTATAGCCAGGGTCTACATTTTCATCTAAACTTCACGTTGCACACAGCAGTCTTCTGAGTTCACTTCCTTAAGCAGCAGTTTTCCAACACTATAAAAACACTTGCTACACTGCACCCTTTTTATCAATTATAAGGCTTTGCCATCAGCCATAAAAACGCACTTCTGCGCCACCTGACCTACTGGGTGATGTTAGACAAGTCACTTCACCACCCCACGTCTCATTTGCCTGCCTGTAAAAACCAAGAAGGAAAAAATAACAAGAATCGAACCAACAGCTTCTGCAGCATATTTGAAGATACAGCATTTTGTCTGTAATTAAATAATGTAATTTGTGCAAACAAGCCATTTCTTCTACTTCATATCTAACTTGGCATGAAGAGGGGGCATATCTGCCACAGAGAAAGGGGAGACAGAGCTCACCTAGAGTGATACTGTCTAAATACCCTGAAGTGTATTGGATCGTTACCTGTCTTATCATAGCTCAAGTGGGAACAATTCTATTTTTGCCATGTGATTATGGGAACATCCTGCCTGTGTATAAGTTGTAGGTGTTAAAACTGTGATTTCTGGCTAAGAACGCTGCCACCTGGCACAAGTATTCTTCCTCCTTTAGATAAGAGATGCGCTGTGTCAGGAGACAAAGAACCATGGAAGACCTTCCTTGCTTTTCCTCTTGCATGACTGCCCAGACACCGCCATGTTATTACCAGCATCACATCTGTGTTCTTTTTCTTATTTCTAATTTGGTCCACCCCTTGTTTTCAGATTGATATCCCATAAATTAACTCCCTATGTTCTATCAAGGCGGAGGCTTTAAATAAGCAGCTTCAGGGGATGTGAACAAAGACGGTACACAACCCTCCAAAAATCCCCTACTGGTGTTTTACATCATATAAACCAATAACTAACTTGTTAAGGGACAATTGAACTGTACACCTGGCAGAATGCACGTAAGTAATGTAAAAAACACGGCAGGTACAAGAGACCTAAGTTGTTCTCTAGTCTTGCATTCCCTTCCACAGATGTGAACCACTGCAAAAGACACAGACTTTCAGAGAGATCGTATCCAACTTTCAATGCAATTTGTAATTTGGTTTACCAAGAATTTTTCAGTCAACCCGAATGTGAGAAGTCAGTGCTCGAAAATAAGTTCACTGCTAAAGAGATGGGAATTGAGTGACTCAAGACTTATTTGGGGAAGCAGAGAGAAAAGAGATGCAACAGTCACGGAGTAACTAACAGGAAGGGTGCGAATGGAAGCTGAGGTGCTGTTAGTTGTTCCCCAAATACCACCAAAGCCATCAGTACCAGGGTAAGACGGCTGCTTCTTCCTTTGTTTAGACCAATTATATCACTTTTATGACTGCTCCCGGACTTCGTGGCTGGCTGGTACAGCTTTTATCTCAAACCCAAGGCATTAGTGAGCTATTGATCATTGTGATATTAGTTCAGGGAAGCTCAGCGCAGTCAATTCCTTTCCTCTATTTTTAGTTGCAGTATTTCCCATTGGGTTTACTGGATGTGGAAACATATGGAGGGGGCATCAATATACACTTATACAAGCCTTTTTTCTGTTTTCTTCTTTAAATGTAATCTATTTTATCAACACTTTGGGGAATACCAAGTAAATAATTTAACACTGTAAGACAGTCGTGCAGAAAGTATGCCAAGCGTACGTCAACACATGAAAACATCGCTAGTAAAGGCTTTTTTAATAGAAGTATGCATACACATGCTTCATTATATTGATTGTACCTTGAACTCTGAATTATTTACTATCAACAAATTAGACACTTGAAAAAAATCATTAGGCTACCAAGAGGTTTTGATGGTCTCGTTAATGTTTTTCAGTCATATGCAAAGTCATGGCTGGTTTCTCACTGGAGCACAGCAAGAGATTTGTTGTTCTTTCTCAAAAAGGTCTTCCCAGTCCAGCCTTATACTGCAGTGATTCCTAACAAGTAACAGATCTAAACATGCAGAGGAAGGACACACATCCTTCATGTGGGTAGAAAAAAGGCCAGGCTGAATGAGAGAATAAAATAAAGGCACCTGAGTTGATCTAAAATACATAGTTAAACGCAAAATCAAGGTCTGGTTCCTTCCATTTAAAATGGCTCTGTCATGGTTAAAATTTTAGAAGAGCCATTTCTTCTTTTACCTGATGGTACATCTGGTACAGCTGCCTGCAGTCAGCATAGTCTGCTTGTTCTCCACTTACTGTGTAATATCTCATTTTGTTGTCTAGGTCTCTTCAAAATGGAACAAATATTCAAAGAGAATATTGGTAAGTACATTGTAAGGGTTACGTAAAGACCATCATATAAGTGATCAAAAAAATCATTAGTTTCACAGGCTGAATTCAGTGAAAGGCAGCGACAAGTTTGTTCTTTGTATAATCATCCTTGGAAAGATGCATTAAGTCTGACACACGCACTCAGCTTTTGCAGTTCACAGATCACTCCTAAAATCCCCAAGTTCTCATTCGAGCTAGACCAAGAATGAGGGAAATCAGAAAGCTGTTCATATCTAGTCTCCCTTTCTGCCTACATCTGTCATTTTGTCCTTCCGACCTGTTTAGGTTAAAAAGAAGAAAAGTCCAATGCCTTCAAAAATCACTGCTAGATTTGAAATTTAATGTCAGTAGGCAATCCATCTTCTTTGGCATTGTTTAACCAAGAAAATATTACTTTAAAAATACTTTCCTTGGGTCTGAGATTCTTTTGTTAAATAGTACCTGTCCGTGTGAAATATACTGGCAATTAACAACGATTTCAGAAGCCGTTCATTAACTCCAGCAGATATTCTAAAAGTAAGGCTCTGACAACTGACCACTTCTACCTCCATAAACTGGAGGCTTTTTTCATTGAGCAACATCTGCCTGGAACTCCCCAAAATCCCGTTTTCTATTTTCAGCTCCGAAAGCATTTCCCTCTCTCTCAATGAGGGATCCCGAAGCATGAGCACATTCCTGCTGATACCGAGCAGCAACACATTTTCCCGTTTGGAAAAAAGTGCGTCCCACAAAAGCCACTCAAAAGCAGGTGCAACTTTCTCCATCCGCAATAACCCTTCCCAGTTGGCAGCAGAGGAGGCACTTTGCATTACCACAGATTTCACATCAGAGAGGGCCGAAAATTTGTTTCAGGCACCCACTCAGGCAGAGGACTGATCCATCCAAGCACTTCAGACTGTTTTCACACAATTATCAAAAGTAGCTTAAATGTGACTTCCCTGTCAAATGGGTTCAAGCGGTATTTCCGTAACAAAAGCCTTTGAGTAAACAGCCCACTTCCCTTCTCAAGTATGTTTTATGGTTATGAAAAAAATCCTATTTATTATGTTTTTGCCAAAACAAACACTGTTAACAGGTGCCTCATTATACCAAGAAGGTGGTGCCTCCAAAACGGAGTTAGAAAGCACTTTTTCCTATGCCAGTCTCAACATTCATGTTATCAAATCACATTTTTTTAAGATCTCTTTGTATTATTACTAGAATCATGTTGTTTATTTATAGATCAAATTAAATAGCCGTTGAAAAGGGGGTTAAAGGATACGTTTTGTCAATTATGATTCATTAAAACACTTTATGAATGCAGCTCCAGTGGGTTCCGGGATTTGGTTGCGGTGCCAGAGACAAGAACGTCCCTTTCAACACCCGGCTGCTCCTACACCGATCCCTCAGTCACAGCCCGCACTCACGAACTGGGCAATTACTATTTTAAGCAACATTAAGTTCTTAAAATAATAACACTAACTGAGTGCTTTGATCCTCACGTTTTATGTAAGGCTACAGGAGAAAATCTGCAGCGAGTATGTCGCGGATACATTGTAGAAGACAGCAAGTATGCTGAGGATACATGAGGAAGACAGCACGTATCTCCCAAGCGGTGTAATTTTTTATATGTTTAGCACACAATTTGGGGGGTGCTGCTCAAGCGGCGCCCAGCAGCGTTTCCCTTGCAGGCCCCGAGCGCGGTGAGGCGCGCACTGCCCGGGCAGGGGGAGCCGCCGGCTCCCGGGCCCGTGTCCCGTTCACCCCGCCGGCTCCCGGGCCCGTGTCCCGTTCTCCCGGGCCCGTGTCCCGCTCCCCGCGCCGGCTCCCGGGCCCGTGTCCCCGTTTCCAGCGACAGGCAGCTCCGGGCCCCCTGCCAGCCGCCCCCGCCTCTCCCGGCGCCGGCCCCGGCGGGCACCCCAGGCCAAGCCCAGCCGGGCCGGCACGGAGCGATGCTGCTCGCATTAAAACCCCGCGAGAATCCTTTTCCACACCAGACAACTTCTAGTTCAGCTCAAGTTTCCAGCACTTTCTGCCTACGCTGGGAAAACAGCAGCGCGGGTCAAAAGGCTGAATTCCCCCAAACCGAGAAAGTTTGACCTGAAAGCCTGAGGGCCCCGACAAAATCACAACCGCGCTCCCCTCCGCGCCTCTCCTTCCATGGACATATTTGGACTAAGATAGGGCTTTTCTCTGAGCATGCTTGAGAACATAACCAGACCAGACAGCTACTGAGATAGTTTGTGACCAGGAAAAAAAAAAAAAAGAAAGCAAAACTTTTTAAGTAGTTTGAGTTTCTTGTTTTTTAAGGGCACTCATTGTTTGGGCTGCTCACAGCTGCAAAATAAATCAACGTTCGCGTCTTCCCTGGCAGGCCGGGTGGACTTAACCAACTTTAAATAAACATTACAGGGCCGAGGTATCAAATGATTTAATGCACAAAAAAGGGACTGCAGTGCGTCAGAGACAAAAGGCAGCTCCTGCCCTCACTGCATTGCCATCCGCTGGGGGCAGCGCCCGATCCCCCCCCACCCCGGGCCGCCCCCTCCCGCCGCGCCCCTCCGGGCCGGGACACCGAGCCGGGACGCGGGGCCGGGACGGTCCCGCCCGCCGTACCTGCGGCGCCGCTGCCCGCACCCGCGGGTCGCTCCAGGTGGTAGTGCGGCTGTTGTGATCCACGAAGAAGGGCCAGCCCGTCTGCGGGTCGATCTTGATCTCCCAGCCGGGGGGCAGCGGCTCAGCGCTGCCCTCCATCTGCGGCGGCGGCGGGGACTGCGCGGCGGCGCTCATGGCGGGCCGGGACCGCGACCGGGACCGTACCGTGCGGGGTTCCCAATGGCGGGCGGGGGCGCCGGGCCGGCGGCTTTATCCGCCGCGGGGCGGGGGGGCGGAGGCGCGGGGCTGGAAGTGTCTGGAAACGGCGGCGCTGGGGGCGGTGGCGGAGGAGGGACGAGGGACCGGGGGGAGGGACGCGGAGGAGGAGGAACGCGGAGAAGCTGGCCGGGCTGGAAACTTCTGGTTGTCTCCAGCACGGCTCGGCTGGCCCGGGGGTGACCGGACGCGTCTCCCCGGGGCCGGGTCGTGCGACCCCAAACGCGGGCGGCCCCGGTTCCCTTTGCCCCAGCGGCAGCGCAGTCGCTCTGCAGGGCCGCTCAGCGGGAACACGCGTGGGGAAGTGCATGTGCGGCACAGAGCTGCTTTGCTGCTGTGCGCAGCGCCTGCCGCAGCTCCGGGCTGGCACCTCGTACCCTGCGTGCTGGGCAATGGGTGTCCGCGGAGAATCCACAGCCCTCCCGCACCTCACCCTGTCCTTTGGTGGGGACACGGTCACCTGTCAATTCCTTCCTGCTGCCCCGTGTATTGAGCAAAAGCAAAAAGCTCCTTCCTCCGTGACTGGTAATTCAAAGTTATTATGAACAAATTGCAAAAACAATGTTTCTTCCCAAAGAAGGGTGCGGACAGGTGTTGTTCTTCAGATTCAACTGGTTTAAACTTTCTCCGCTGTTTGTGGATATGTGTCTGTTGCACTTAGAAACGCATCTGAAGGCAAAGGATGTGAGCTTTAAAATGATCTTTCTCCACGGGTGCTTTGTCAGCGTGTTATGCACTCAATGTGTTTAGTTTGAGGTAACTGCCTCACAATTACACCACCCGTGGTCATCTGACAGTCACACCAACAGCCACAGGTGCCGGTTGATAGTTACTTTAACTAGAAGACTGAATGCACAGTGTCTTTCAAGTGCAGACGGTACCTGCTGCAAAGCTGTTTGCTTCACGGAATTAAAGGTATGCATTTATCGGAGATAGATGCTCATTACCAAAGTATCTCTTTAGCTTCAGAAAAACCTGCCTGTTCACAGCCCTGGGGACAGTCGGGATCTCCTCCAGCTCCGGGCAGGGTCAAAGATCTCTCGATGCTGCTTGACGCTGATAGTCATTCATCTTTTGACAAAGTGGGGGGGTTTATCGGGCTGACAAACCTAATAATTGTTCAAACTCACCCCTTCATTCCTGCAGCTTTTACATCCTGCACATCCCTTGCCTTCAGAACCACGCTGTGGTCCATCATAGACCCGGTTTTCTGTCCTCATTGTTGTGTGCCTTTGACTCATGAGTACTGTAAACAAATTTTTCACTTTTTTTCACAGAGCATATGTCTGTATTATCACCACTACTGACTTATCTGTTTCCTCCAGCAACAAGTCCCATACCTTGTGTATCTCACCATCAGTCTTGTGGTGCCTGTCCCTGGTCATATCTCCTCCCTCCCATGCTCCCTCCATGACATAAAACCTCTGCTCAGCCTCACTAATGTCAGTAGTTGCCTCAAAATATGTAACATCGGAGATTTATTCTGCTTCCAATCTGTAGACATCTGCAGAGGAATTTCACTCTCTGTCTTGTAACAGAAAGGCATGCTTAGACCATATGTTCCCTGTAGCATATGCCAGAATCTTTGCCAAATCAACAAAAGCAGCTGATTCAGACACAGGAGACATGGATGTTAAAAGGTCTTGCAGGAAAATCACTCTTGTAAGTCGAGGAAGTGATACAGATGGGGTTTGTAGCTGATAGAATGTAAACAGAGACATGAAGAATGGTGTTTCTTTTGTTGCAGCTGGCAGCTGACCATATACTCAGCAGAAGTAATGAATAAGGTCAGCAAGTAGGTAAAAAAATAATAAAAGGAAAATTCAAAGGATTATCTAACAGGCTTAAATTAAATATTTTTTTTGTGAGGGCACGCCCTGCTAAGAAACGGAGGAGATTGTGTTTCACAGACATTGGCATGGGTGAGGAGTTCAGGATTCACTCGAACTCCTGCAGGAGAGAAGCCCATGGGTGGACAAGCATCCAGCTGGAGACAGAGCAGTCTGAGCTCAGAAGGAGAAGCATTTTAGAAATTGAATGTAGTTGGCTGGACCTCATGCTTTTTCTGTTAATTAAATTGTCCTCCCTGACAGGTAGGTTTTAGCCTGGTTTCTTGTGAAGATGAAGGGACTCCCTGCTCGGTGGGTTATATGTGATCAGTGATTCACTTTTTGTTCTCTGGTGCTGTGCTGTCGCTGGGCCATAACTGCAGTGCTGATGCAATATGGCTTCTAATTTATATTGTCATTAGTCATAGTTCAGATCAGAATGATTTATGGAAATGTTCATGTAATGAATGCTGCCAAGCAAAAATCTTGGGTTCAGGAAAATTTGTTATTAAGATAAGTATGTTTCTGTAGTGTCTGGCTGATCTCAGTTGAGTCTCCAGGCTCAAGGTATTGGAAGGGGAAAATATCAAGAAGCATTTGCCATTTTTTGTTTTCTTCATATAGGTGCAGACACAGCACTCCTGACTTCCCCAGTTCTCCAGGTGCATATCTGTACGGTGCTTTGCATACCCGGGAGTACCAGTCTAAGCATTTGCTCCAGGGTGTTGCAATACAACTACAAACTGTGTAATTGTAGTTACTCAGAGCTAATAAACCCTACAGGCTCTTCACATGTTTCTTTGTCTTGATAATGGGCTGATTCTAGGTAACCCAGCTAGAAGATTATTAGGCTTGTATGCACAGTCGGATTTCCAAGCAATAACTCGGGACCCCAAATCAAAGCAAAGCCATTCCTTCCCCAAGCCATCAAATTTATCATTGCTCAATTTTGACCTTACTTAGAACTGCAGAGAGAATCGGCCTCAGCTGCTGAGTTACACAATGGTCTGTGGTGACTTGAGTCGTTGGGTTCGGCTGCTTTCCCAACACCTTGTGGCAGTTGCACATCCCTGTCCATGAGATCCGAGCTGTCAATAGTGCAGCTCATGGCTCTTGGGTACCTTCTGTGCCCAGTGTGAGCAGAGCCCTCACCTTCTCCTCGGGGAGTGATTTTCTTCTGGATATATCCTCGAGTGAGCCCTTGCCCACTGCGGGCAAGCGATTATTTCCTCTGGGTACCCTTGAGTGAAAGAGGCCTCTTCTCTTGTGAGTGAGGGCGTGCAGGTTGTGCATCATTCTTTTGTGGTCATACAGTAATAATATCCCCAACTGGTACATTGAACCTGCGGTTTATAAATAGTGCCAAAGCGCTGAATAATTTTGAATAAACCCCATTTCTAGTTGGTTTCTCTGCCAAACAGTTCTGGTTAGAATAACAGATGTTTGGAGCTTATCACATTGGTTCCAGGGTTGCCTCCATGACAAACCTCAGGACAGTGCATTAAGTAGATGGACCACGCTGGGGAGCCACTGCATCCCGCCTCTTCTTGGTGGATGGATCAGTGAATGTCTGCAGAGATCATCTGCTCCATCTACTACTCACAGGAGGACTGTGGTGACAGATGTGTCTGAGATGGTGGGGCATGCTTGTGTGCCCTGTCCTGCTGCAGAGAGCTCCCTCCCAGCTCTAGTTCAGGTTATTGGAAGCAGCACCCTTCTAACAATCTAATGTATTTGTTGTATAAACAAGTAGATATCTCTGGTGTGTCAGAAAACAACATGTCTTGCAGTAAGCTCTAAATTTGCCTTCTACCTCCTGCCTATCAGTGGCAATTTAGCAGATCACCTGAACAGAAAGGGCACTGTTAATTAGGACTGTGAGTTGAGGTGTTTGTTCTACATCAGGTATTGCAGAAAGCTGTTACTGATGAACCTGCGGGTAAGTGTTGCATATGGCACGTGCTTAGTGCTGTATTTCTAAGCAGGCATCAGTCCAAGTTCTCTGCTGGATGCATTTCAGATTGAGTCATATGAAAGCTCTGTTAATAAGTGCAGCAAGCACACAGAGTTTCTCAATCTTCAGGTTGGAGAGACGTGATGAATCGTCCAGCATGACTTCCATCGCCTGATGTTCCATCCAAATCCAAAGCATCAATACTGAATAGCTCAGAACTTCATTGGTTGCATTTTGAATATCCTACTCCAGGTGTACAAATCAAAAAAACGCTCAACTACAGATTCTCTGCTGACCATAACCAGAGAAGTGGAGATGTTTGGCTTCACAGTTTGTTCAGAATTGTGGAGTTATTTGTATCAACAGTGTAAAAAAAGACCCACTGGTACAACTGGGCCCCATATTTCAGAAAATTAAAGATGCAAAGTGATTGATAGTCTTTTACTAATCTGACATGCCACAGGCCACCTTTGACTTGATTTTCAGTGTTTGTTTGGTACAGAATTTGGTGTAACTGCCGGTGAAGTAGATCAATGTCCATCCACAAATGGTACCATCTTGTGCTGACTGCTGCACTGGTGCAGACATTGTATGGTTCATAGAGCTTGATCATATAATCTGCTTGTTGGAGTTACAGTAATACCATGCAAATTATTTGACAGAGAAATATAGTTCCTATGAACTTCAATAGAAAATGCAAAGTGTTAATGAGAAAATAGAGGGCTCTGTGTACTGCCAAAATGGAAAAAACCTTTTTAAACACACCTGTTGTAATCCCAGTGCAATTGTGCTAAATCTGAGTGTCCACAAAGCACACAGTCCGATTTCCAAATTTCAGATTTTTTTAACTCAAAAAAGACTCCAGAAGCCAATTCCAGCACATTTTTTTCCTTATGTCTTATTATTATGCAACCTGTCTGAAATCAGGAGTGAATCTGGCTGTAAACACAGCGAAACCAGCTTCCATTTCTGTGACTTGTATGCAGAGAAAGCAAAATTCAATACAGAACACGGGCAGCAGAAGACAACTTGGATTTTTAGAGCTCCGCATTTTCGTAATGTGTTGTGAATGGTGCACGTAAGCTAAATTAATATCTACAAAATACAAAATAGGGATTGTTGGTTGACCATTCCCAGTCCGGCAGGAGCCCAAGGAGACAGCTCGGTGGTGCAAGAGGCGCCTGGGTCTGCCCAGGGAGCGGGATGACCTTGCTTTACCTCCTTAGAAATCAGGAGAATGAATTAGAGGCAATATCAAGACAGCTTTTTTAATCACTGCAGGGGTCATTCATCATCCATTAGCATTTACAGGCCTCCACCTAGTGGGTAAACTGCTCAAGGCTGCAGTGACCCAAGTGTACCTCGGGACATCTGGATTACTTTTTCAAGGTTTACTAGCAAATCTCAGTCCAAAAAGAACCATTTCCAGCGCTGAGTGTGCCCAATAGCAGGCACAGTAAAAAACAACTGAAAAGGGAGCTTGAAAACCCTCTTTCATGAGTCGATTGATCCTTCTATAAGCAGTAGCAGAATATGGCACATGTGGAGGCAGAAGTATTTCTCCAGTTTCTATGGGCACTGCGACTGATTTAATTATATCGGTGCTCTATCCTTAATCATCCCTTCAAAATATTTTTATTCCCTTGAATTGAAGCAGCAGATGCACAGCTGATAGCATCTCTGTCTCTTTCCCTGGCGCACCGGAGTCTCAAAGGAGGCAGCGGACTAAGAGGGAAAGAGAAACACATGCGTGTCCCTCGGTCTCTGCTCCTTCTGGCTCTCCTTCCTGGAGCAGCCTCTGCCTGGGAATTCGGCTTTGGAAGCGCTCGCATTTCCTCGCCATATAAAGAGCTCTCTGGGTCTATGCCAGGAATGCAACCCCTCCACTTCTAGGAGTGGAGCTGGCTGCTCGAGGCTGCCTCACTGATAAGAGTGGTTGAGAAGAGCTGCAAGAAGCGTTAGTGCCTCCCCCTCCTTCCTCTGAGCCCTCCAGGCCCCCACCAAAGCCACACCACTACCATTATGACTATTTACTTACATAGCAAACCCATCATTCAGGCATTTGACACTTGTATCAGCAGGATAAGCACATGTGAGGTGGAGAGTTTCTGGACAGTGTTGCTAATTGCATCACCTATCTGATCATTTACACGTCTACTCAATGCTGCAAACAAGTGAGGAGGCAAAACTCAAACTCCTGGGCGGAACAGAACACACACGTTATTTTGATGGAGAACCTTGTCTGTGCTGAGCTGTGAGTTAGCCGAGAAATCAGGACAAATCTTCAGTTGCACAATAACCTTCAGAAGATTAAATTCTGTACAAACCCATGCTTATAGGTGTACTCATGAAAAAGTGAGTTTTGCCATAGTGAATTTTCAGAGAGACTTCAGCAGTGAGGAAATCCAAAGAGAAAATCTTAGTCTGCATGCACCTGAAAAAAACAAAACAGTCAGAGGAGGCGCTTATAAAATTCTCTGATCAGAGGAGTGAATCCTACTCATTATAATATTTTTCCTCTAATTTCCTTGCTAATGGAGTTGAGTAAACATCCCGTCTCCAGCAGTGGCTCTGACTCATGTTCAGTGTGAATTTGGATAGGATGGCTCAGTGATCTCTGCTTGCACCTGTCAGCTTTGTCTCCTGCAGCATCCTACCCCTGCTACAGGGACACAGAATGAAGCATCCCCACCATGCTGCAGTCCGCGCACTGCAGATTAATCTGAACTGTCACTAATTTCCTTCTTTAATTAGAACAGAGGGCTGTAATCTGTAGCTCTCAATCACATGCCACCTTCTGCCACCCCTGCTCCAGGTTCAGTAATGCCTGATCCGCAGAGAGGTTGGAAACCTGGGACTCCACTTCTTCAGAGGAAGACTGAAACCAGGATAATGCACTTGTAGTTCATTGCAGCAGCAGGGGAATAACTTCCAAACCTAATCAATTTTCTGAAACAGAAGATTAGATGATGCTTGTCTTAGTTCACAGAACTGCTGTTGTTCTAAGTGGTGATAACAGTCTTTCCGCCCTTGAAATTCTGGTTTGTAGTAGCTAAAAAGATTGCTTCCAATCTTTAGCTCATTTTAACCAGAATAAGGCTGTTTTCCTTTCCCAGTGTTTATATTTCTAGTCTAAGGCACTGGAAAATGAGATTTTGGTTTCTAAGTGCAGATTGCCACTTTTCTCATATCTTTCTGTATTCTCATATTTTATTTTATTTTATTTTTGACTGAACATCATCTATTCTGTATTCTTCTTTGGTTTATATTTACCACCTCTATTAAACCCCAAATTTACCGATGGTGCAAAACACCATGCCGGTGGATCTGATTTCCAGAGGGTTGTGCTGGCACGGAAAGCTCAGGACAGCACAGCGCTCTTTTTGTTCCCTGGTGCTGGGAATGTGGCCTGGCAGTTGGCTGGGGCAGATCCCTCCCAGGCTTCAGCAGCTCCGGAGTTGCCAAAATAGTTTGTCTTGGCAAGGTGAGTGAGCCAGAGAACCAGACAGCTGCCCTGGTCTCTCTGTCCATCCCACAAAACCTTTTGAGATTTCTTGGCTATTGGTGATATTCGTTGGGAAGGAAATCTTTACTTTTTTTGGTCTTTGTGTAGAAAAATTAGGATATCGCCCCAGAGTAATCCCACGCTTGGGCAGTTTTGATTGTGGTTCAAGTCTCTTGGCTCTTACCCAAATCAGAGACTTTAACCTTTATTTCCTACAGCGCGGTTGAGCTCTATACCACGAGACCTTTGCACGTGCTTTTTCTGTCTTTTCTCATGTCTGAAAACTTTACTCTCAAAGCTCATAGTCCTGAGCAAAGTTTAGTTTCAGGAGGTCAGCAGGTCCCGATGAGCAAATATTTTTCTGAAAAATTCCTTGGACCCTTATGAATGGCTTCTTCATTTTTAGCCTGCTCCTAACGAGAAGGTGTTTGTGCTCCTTTGAACCCACAGCCTCCTGCACATAAATTTGAGCAGGAAGAACGTGTTAAAAGCTTTCACATCCCAATACACTCCCTGGAAATCAACAGCTGGGCAGAGGAGAGAAAGGTGCAGGAATATTCCCCACAAAGGAGAGAGCAGAGGAACCCAGCTGCTCCCCAGCTGCTCACAAGGGCACGGAGAGAAATGAGACCAGAAACTACCAAATAATCCTTCTCAGGATAAGCACAGCCGTGTTTTTAATGTTAATAGCATTTGTAAAAGTTACTGCCTATAGGATGAGTGCACCCCATGCATATGTGTTTGATGAGTTTATTTTCAAGTCATCAAAACATGGAAATACATGTAAAAGCTTAGTTCTACATCTGTGTTTGCTGAAGTCCATCCTGGATTAGGGACAAATGTTTTTGCTTTGAAAATTTTGTATTAAGCCTTTCCTCTCTGCCGCTTTAATCAACAGGAGCGGAACTGAGTTCTGAGGCTGAAGTTCTGCAGGCTTCACCTCGCTTTTTAGCTCCAAATCTTCAGTGGGAGAAATGCCGAGTCTGAACATCCAGGAAGAACTCGCAAGAGAGGGAACCGAGCACACAAAGTTCACAGCAAGACTCAGTAGAGTAATAAACAGCTTAAAAGAAAGAGTCTTGCATGACTGAGCCCTAGAAGATTTCCCCAAAGAAAATGCACTAAGAGAATTCCAAGTTTCAGGTTTACATGCTCACTAGTCAAAGAATAACCAGGTGGATTTTGCACAGAATCCCTATCCTGTTTCTCTAATACCAAGTTGCCACACACATGGTTCCTCTTGTCGCTTGTTCCAGGACTAAGGTCTTAGAAAAAAAATCTTTGTAAGAGTTTCTGATGCAAGGTTGTACATTCACAGCGCAGTGTATTCATGTGACAGGGAATGATGTTTTAACTGCACAATCAATCAGAGTGTAAAGAAGACACAGGAACCTCGTAGAATATTCTTGTTCATCATCATTTATCATAATTAACAAAAATGTTGAGTCATTATGAAATATGCATAATGGACAGAAATAATTTTTAAAATAAAATAAGCCTTATGTTGGTAGTTTGAAGTAACATCTCCTTTGGTTCTGAAGAGGCAAATAAAGGTGTATCTTCTACAGTTCTGCATCATAGTTTTAGTACAATAATCTCTTGAACTGCAGGAATCAACACTGGGTTAATTATGATAAGTAGATTTAAGAAAATTATTGGGTAGCCCAGGTGGTGGGAAATTTTCAATATATTGAAGTTGCAGCCGCTATATGTTTTACAGTTTGGTTTGGAAAAATAATATAAGTTGTCAGTACATCTGGCAAGAATTTGCTGGAAGTTAAGTCCTGTAACCTCATGTTCAGTCAAGTTCTGAGGAAAAAAGTGTATGGGATTGTCTCTGCTGGTTAAGAGCTGCAGATGAACAAAAGGGATATTGGGACCTGGTCCATTTTCCATTCACTGCACATCAAGCAGATGTCATCTGTTAAGATGTCCAGGGAATCATATACTCTCAGATTATTTTTGCTCAGTTTAACGACAGAAATGAAGACACTGTGAACACCCTGGCATTAGAAAGCAACTCCATTTAAGACAGAGATATGGTCTTCAAAGCGTCTTTTTGTTAGCTTCAGGAAAGCAAAACCGCCTCGGCCCTTTTGTGTGCTTAGTTCACTGGTTTCGTCAGATCACATTTTGCTCCTGTTACCCCTCTGGGATCACATCCAACACTTTTTCAGAGTTTAGACTATGATCAAATAGGAACAGTGTGGCGTAACAGAAGGGTTTATTTTATTTTAGGATACGTGTGTGTGTTTTCTTGTTGCAAACTAAGAGTTGACAAATAGATGACCAATTCTGGATGGCATTTGAAGTAAACTTTCATTAAGCTGGCAGCGTCGTTATGTTTATTTTTGGTGGAATGACCTTTTGATGTGTAAAGGCCCTAGATGCTTCCTGATTAAGTTATACTTCCATGTGAGAAACACTTTCAGCTCAGAGGAATTACGTGGGAACAATTGACGAAGGTGTCTTTGGCTCTCTCACAGCCTCCTGCTCAAACTGTACGATAATTGGGAGGCGGGGGAACGTTTACCTGAAGCATAAAATTGAGAAGTAATTTGCTTTTTCTTAGTCACAGTTCCTAGTGCTGTCTGTCATTACAACCAGGTGTTTTAGAAGAGTTGATGGGGTCCATGAGCTACATGAATAAACAGAAATGACTCTTCTGGTTTTGATCTGTAGGTAAGATTTATTCCGCCTAGAAAAAGGTAACTGATGTTAAAATAAAAAAGAACATTCCAGCGCAGCTAAAATAAAAGGCCATTTTAACGCAGCAAACTGAGCCTTCTTTGGGTTTTCTCATTTTTAAATTTTTTAATCATTTTGCTATTCATTTTCCATTTACTTGTGTATTATTGTTAATTAGTTTTCATTGCTCGGCTCTCATCCTGACCCAGCACCGGTCTCCTACCTGTCTGCTGTGAGGAAAGAGGCCTGACTGTGTCTGTATGTGCATGTTTAGCAGCTGCAAAATTCAAAGAGCTCAGACTATAGGCCCTGCATCCTCGCCTTTAAGCTTAGTCAGATAAAACATACATATATTTCATTAAGATTTTAGGGAGGAATTAAAAAAACAAAACCAAAACAAAGCACCAAAACAGAGCAAACCACCCAAAACAAAACAAACACACACAAACCACAAACCAACGCACACAAAAAAACAACCAACCAACCACCAAAAGCTCAGGAATGGAAAGCACGTTCTCAGACGAGGGTTTAAGTTCAGACTCCGTAATTCCATGCTAAATCCCAGTTAGGTCACAGGAGTCTGACCAGTGTGACCAAGGGCTGGGTAACAGCCATGAGGAAACCTCTGAATTTTGCCCCAGGTGTTTCTATGATACATGGGAGAGCTTTCAGTTTTGAAGAGTTATTTTAAGTCTCACTCCACCTGCTGTTCTTTGGAAGGATAATTTGGTCTGTAAAGGAAGACAAATTAGAGGAATTAGATTTAAAAGAGGCTGGATGTGAAGAATAACCCTCTTGCTGTTGAAGTGAGGGTGACAGAGGGCAAGAAAAGACTGTACTCAGTCTGGTTTCCTTCCGCCTGCTTCTCATCGGGCTCTGACCCGGCTCTCCTGCATCTCACAGCATCATCCCCGCTCTGTGCTGTATGGGATGAGACGCTCTCAAAAGCTGAGCTCACACAAGTGTGCTGCACCCCAAGTTTCCCCCTGCTGTCCTGTACCTTCCTTCTCACCAGGGTGTCCCTGTTCCTAATTCCACATTGCCCTCCTAGGGCAGCTGACGCTGCCTTCCGGGTAACATCAGTGACCTAACATAATGATTTGGAACTCGAACCTTTGTTGTGTCTTGATATCCTCCGTTAATCCGTAAAATGCAGGTTCTGTAGAATAAACAACAACCAAAAAAAAGTGTTTTGATTTTAGAGCTGAGGTGAAGACAAGTTGGCAAACCATCTCTGCAAAATTTCACTGCCACGGTACAGCTTCCAGAGTTGCCGTATGTAATTAATAAGGTATGCAAGCTGACATTAGATAAGCTGCTCTGACAAAGAGATAAATCAAGAGGTTAGTCCAACAGAATTTAATTTCTAGAGTCTATAGTTAGTGAAAACCATTTGTGGGGATGTTGTTGCACCATCAGCTGCCCACTGGAGTAAGTAGAGTGGTGCTGGAAAACAGAGATAACTGGGTGACCGCAAATTATAATGTTGTTTTAATTTCTCATTTAGCACCTTTGTCATTCAATAACGTATTCATTTTGTTCCTAATGCTTTCTGACTTCTTTGTCAGTCATAGGTGTGTTGAAATGGGGCTACTGACTTGGAGCATCTGAGAGACTCTGTTTGCCAGCAGTTTCAGATGAGAATTGCTGTATCTTGCTGAAAATATGGTTTGTCAGGAGATGGGAGACATTAAATTTCTCTGTAGACTTAAGTTTCCATTTTCTATTTATAATACAAATTTAATGAAATACAAATCTGCTGAAGGTTCTTATTAAGGAAAGCTTCACAAAAAAAAGCAATAAAGCAGCGCTTAAAGGAGGCAAAGCACCACATGAATGTTGTGTTATCTCTCATTAAATGGTACACATAGCTGTTTGAAAAAGTCTCTTGCACAATCAACAAATGTCCCCAAGTGTCTCTATCTCAGTAGAGAAAACTGACTGAGTGGAGCTGAAAAGCTGCTCCTTTCGCTACAGCACAAGGCCGACTGTCTTGACCAGGTTTGTCCAAAAATCACACCCATTTATTTTGACTTCATTCTTAGGTAATAAAGCAGCTACGAGGTATCATTTAACTCACGTTGTTCTCTGTGCACATGCACTCTCAAAACTTCCTGCCTAAGCCAAAATAATCATTTACCTCCGAAAAGTGGGATCTAGTGCCTGTGGTCAATACTCTGGCACCAATTCTGAGGTAGAACAATATGTTTCAATCAATGGGGAGCTCCGGTTACAAACAACTGACAAATTTGTTGGCCAACTTTTGGACAAGTAGGGTATTGATTAGAAAGAAACATTTTAAACACAGTCAGCCTGGACGATTTTTACACGAGGATCTTCAAGGAATGGGTTGAGGTTTCTCATCCCTCTAGTATTCATAATACATTCTGGAATAGTAGGGAAATTCCAGAAAATGGATTAAACACAAATATTGTGGCAAAATAAAATTAATAAAATAAAAAAGACGATTCATGTCACTTTAACCAGCTCTAAATAAATTCACAAAAAGGCCAAAAAGGCCACGTAGGATTCAGTGCCTAAAAAGTGGTTGCATGGAACATAAGCCTAGTCAATAGTTGTTATGGCATTTCTGAAGGAAATTGCTGCTTTGATTGATAAAAATATCTGCAGACAATAAATGGGCCATTGTACTTAATGAATTACTGTCTTTCCATAACACTAAATGACATTCTGTTTGACAAAATTAAAGCTATAGAAAGGCATCAAGATACCTACTGGGCAAATTAAGACGTGCTAATTAACAAATCTCAAAAAGGTACTTGTTAATGGGAAAACGTAATTGCATAGCAGGGTTCCCGGAGACGTTCTCCTGGGATCAGTGCTATCCAACACTTTAAATACTGCAAACCTGTCAGTCTTTAAACCTAGTAGAAAAACTTGCCTTTCAGCACATGCTTTGAGAAGGTTTCTAAGTCAGTGTATAATTGCTTTACAAAGTGCTTCACTCCCTGGATGTTGATGTAATTAAGTCTAGTGCTGCACACACTTTTGCCTACAAGTTGCAGGAACCTTATGTATCTCCAAAGCTGAAAAGAACCTTAGTTGTTTTTTAAAGTCATGTCAAGAAGACAATTTTTGTGTCAACTGATGTTCCATTTCCTAGTAAATTGTCCAGCCATTCCCTTGACCTTGTCCTTAAGTTTGGTGAAGGTTTTCTGGGACTGGTGGAAGGAACCAATATTGGGTTCCTACCAAAGGCCTCTTTGGTTTCATGGATGGGAAAGCACAAAGTGGTTTAAGAAACTTCTTAAGCCTTTTTTGTAGTCATTCATTTTGGAGTCCTTTGGCACACATAATGTCCATTATCATCTCTTCATACCATTCCTCCACTCTCAAATCACTAACAAATGAAAATAGAAGCATCAGTGCTGTAAGTTTTGTTTAATACAATCTGGGAAGCTTCAAGTCAGGAAATACTTCTTCCTGCATTAAAAAAATATATATATTGCTGCATTAAACAAAAATACCTGCACTGTCAGGGACTTTGCAGTTATGACAGTGATGCACATTATTGATGCTGGTCTGTAATGTGCACTACGATGCCATTTCTGTCTTGCAGCATCTTCTCTGTCACACTGCATCGTGTCTTGCAGCTGTAAGCACTGCAAAGTACCCCAACACTCAGTGGATGCCTGGGATTTACTGCCTATAGGCCAAATAAGTAAACACTTGAGAGAAATAATTTCACTTATGGATCTGGAGAGAGATATATAAAATATAAATATATATATATATATGTATATATGTGTGTGTATCTGTCTGTCTGTCCGTCTATCTATCTGTCTGTCTGTCTGTCTGTCTATCTATCTATCTATCTATCTATCTATCTATCTATCTATCTATCTCCAGACATGACCCTTCTCACTTGCTACTTTTAAAAAAGCTTTTTAAAGTTTCCTGGGGGAAAAAAAAACCAAACCAACCAACCAACCAAAACAACAGAGAAAAAGGTTTAAAGGGCATGAAATAAGGATGGTTTGTGAAAAACTTTATTAAAGCTCCACTGTAACTTTATTTTTTCTTTTAAGGGAAGAGGAGAATGACATTTAGTGCTGTTTTGATTGGGTTTTGGAGATAGCCGGTCATTTTGCATATGGCAGAATATTTAAAATATTTCGGTAACATGCTCTTTACAAAAGTACATGTCTGTTTGAAAGAGAAGATGACTGGTTTACATTGCTGCTGTAAGTCAAGGCTCTCTTCTCAGAGCAGTATATGGAATCAAGTTATTTGCATAGATGTTCCTATGCATAGATGTTTCTAGTTCGTTCACTTTTTTAGCACACAGAATTTATCAGGAGGCACCAAGACCTTGGTCTGCCAGTTATGGATCACACAGCGAATTTTATGGGACCTACTGGGCAAACTCCTGCAGTGCAGCTGGTTAATTTGCAGCTCCCCGTGCACTCCTGAATGCTTTGCAGCAGGAATTGGTTTTGTCCGTGCTACAGAAATATGTATCTTATATCAGGTCTCAGACTCAGGCACACGCAGGGCGATTGGAGTATTTCAGTAATTCCTTATATATTCAACCTTCTGTGTTTTTAATGCATTTTTAAAAGTAACTTAAGCCATCTATATCTGTGTCTCCGAGCTAGAATAGCTTCTTCCAGATATATAAGCCTGGCAACAGTCTTGGGTGTTTGAGATAGGAAAACATTACTTTGTGAACAGCAGGCATGAAAATATCTAGTTTGATAAATATATGGGCAGTTTTTTCCCATGATGTTACTATATGCGAAGGAGGAGAGTATTAAGAGTACTTGCATATTCAATATGCATGCAAATTGAATTTCTTCCAGAGTAAGAGCGCTGTGATTATTCCGCAGTAGCTGCACGTGAGGATACTCGTCCTCTGCCTATGCAGAGCTATTCTGATCTGTTTCCTCATTGACAATTCCTAACTCAACTTCTCACCAACTAGAGGAAAAGAAAAGCTCCAAGTTCCAACACCACAGAAGGCAAAGAGTCTTCTAGTAAACTTTGTTGTTGCTGTGGTTTGTCCCAAACCTCAGTCGCTGGCACTGAGTTCTGCTTTGTGATCCCAACTCTGTTTGGGGTTATAGGTGCTGATTAATGGTACTTGCTTCTGTGTCCGCTTTAGAGGTTGGTTTCATTATTCCTATAAAACACCTTGTTATGGTGTATATGGAAGAAAACAAGACAGACAGGCCTCTCCTCATTGTCTTTGCCCTTGGTGAGCACCTTACCATCACGCATCTAATCATAACAATAATAGTAACAATAGTTACTGTTGATGCTGGATGGAGGCACTGTGGTGCCTGAGGGCAGGTGGGTTGTCCTATTGGCACCATATATGTACAGTATATAAAATCACGGTCTTTGCTTGTGAACGTGACATTCGGGAACATATTCCAGCATAAACCGGACTCCCCTCGGGCAAGCACATGCCCATACAATAAATATTTACAGGACGAGGTGTATCGATCGCTGTGTTTATGCACACACCGCCACGCTTCAGCGCAGCCTTTGAATGCCAGCCCGCACCGAACAGAGCCCCCCGGGGGCCTGTGGCTCAACACGGGCTTTCCCCAACTACTCTCAAGGCAGCGCCCCAAGGCTGAGCTTGGGCCTGGGACCAGGCCTGGGCCTGGAGCTGGAGCCGGGCCCGGCGGCGCCGAGAAGCGA
Organism: Patagioenas fasciata; assembly: GCF_037038585.1. Taxonomy (NCBI): domain Eukaryota; kingdom Metazoa; phylum Chordata; class Aves; order Columbiformes; family Columbidae; genus Patagioenas; species Patagioenas fasciata. Next base: position 37,194,545 of record NC_092527.1, on the reverse strand, counting down.
ATCTTCCCGGGCTGCTGGCGGCCAATCCGCGCCAACCGGCACCGACCCCGCGGCGGGCAGGCGGACACGCCCACTGCCCCCTCCCGCGGGGCGTGCTGGGAGTTGTAGTTTCTCCCCAGCCAGGCTGCCTGCGGGTTTGCGGCGCCGTGCGCGGCCGGAGAACTACAACACCCAGAAGGCGGGCGGGTCTCTCGCGCCGTCCCGCCGCGCTGTCCCCGTCAGCGCCTACGATGCCCAGCGCGCTCCGCGGCGCGGCGGCGGGGCCCGGGAAGGAGGATCCGGTGGCAGAGGGAGCGGGCCGGCGGGGCGCGGCTGCGCAGAGCGCGGCTTCCTGAGTGTCTGGTGGCGGCGGCCATTTTGTGGTGCTTCTTCCCTCTCCTGTTCGGGGCTGCGGTGTCGGGACCTGGCGAGGGGGCGAGACGGAGCGGGGGGAAGCCGGGGCCCTCACCCTCACCTCCCCTTCGCTTCCCTGCGCGGCGGAGCCCCCCTCTCCGGCGCTGCCCGCGGCTGCGGCTGAGAGCGGCGCTCGCCCACCATTATGGAAGACGACGGGCAGCCCAGGACCCTGTGAGTGAGGAGGGGACCGCGAGGAACCGCGAGGGTGGGGAGCGGAGAGGGCCGGGCGAGGCGGGCAGGGCGCTGCGCGCCCGGGGTGCGTGACCGGGCCGCGGTGGGGGCGGGGAGCGCGGGGAGAGCGAGCGGGGCCGGGAGGGCGCTGAGGGGAGCGGGTCTGGGCCTGGCTGCGGGGCCGGGGGGGCGGCCGAGGAGCGGAGGGACCGGGCGGGCGGATTCGGGGAGAAAACGGGGGAAAGCAGAGCTGGCGCCGTGGTGACTGGGGGTTGAAGCGGGTCTGCTACGGTGGGGGGGGCAGCCCCGCTGCTCGGCCCGCGGGCACATCCCCCCCGGGCCGGCGCTGGAGGAGCGGGACGGGGCGGCCCGTGCTCGGGTCTCCTCCGGGCCCGGCGTGGGGAAAGTTCTTTGTGTTGTGCCTGCGGTGGGTGGGATGGGGAGCGCCGTAAATCGAGGCTCTTTATAGCGGTCAGGGTAGGGAAGGGAAGAAAGAAGAAAAAAATGCTTTTCCCTCCAGTGTTTTACAGTGTGGTTCAATAACAGTCTCTTGGGCCCGGGCAAAATAAATAACTGTATTTTGGCCGCGTCTCTCTAGTCAGTGTTTAATCAGTTGGTGGTTGTTATCTGTTTTTCCTTTAAAAATCGAAGTTCGAGCTTCTTTAGGGTCTGTTGAGTTCTTTTCAACTCTGCAGGTGTGGTTTTGATGAGTTTTCTTTGTCCTACTGACTTACATGAGGGGGACTACTACGTGTGCTTACCACACAGAATTGTGTTGTGGATTATTTTAACTAGTTCACAGATTTTTTTTCAGTTTTGCAGTTGCCAGAGGCTGTGAGGTGCTGTATAGACAGGTCAGTGTTCAGGTGCCCACATCGGAAAGGCCGAGGCAAAAGTCTGATGTTTGGGCTGCCCGTATCACAAATGCAGCTCAGGAACAGCGAAAATGAAATCTTTGTGTAGTTTGTGGGACAGAAAGGCTTCCAGAGATAATCTGGGTTGAAGGCCGCTTGAAAGAAACTACTTGAAACAGAGTAAAATATGTCTCTGAGTTTTCTTTCCACTATCAAAGTGATGACTTGGCATTTAAGGCTTTTCCAGGCAGTTTGTGGTCTTTCTTTTTTTTAATGTCTGCAAAAGTTTTCTAACTTGCTTATAGTTTAGTGTAAGTGCGTACTTAGTCCTTGATCCCCGAGATGAAGAGTTCAAATAAGCATATCTGAAATGCTTTTTGTGTTGACTGCCCAAATGGTTTGAGTTTGCTTGGCCCTGATAGTGGACACAGTTTTTTCAGAGAGTTGCTTTAGAATAAGAGGAGGGAAAAGGGCAAAGTTACATGGTGTTTTGCTCCGTTTTGTTTCCAAGGTTCCTCTCCTGATTGGCTCCTCTTTTTTTTTTTTTTTTTTTTTTAATAAGCACTATATCTAGACTAAGTTTTAAGATGTTCTTTAATATGTAGACTAAATTTCAAAATGTTCAAAACAAGTGTTGGTCCCACATTGGGAGTGGGTTCTTAGGAATGCATCCATTGATGACCTGACTTAGCCCGTGGTCACTGACGAGGAATAAACTAGATTTGTACAAAGGTGTCTGAAATAGCATCTTTACAGCTGCCAAAGATGTTTCATTGCACCCATCTGACTGTCTGTTTAATTTGTCAAACTAATAAACAGTGTATACATTAATTTCCTGGTAGTTTTGTAGTAACCACAATCATGTGGGGTTACTTTCCTGTAAATATTTGAGGGCTTTTTTCATAGAACACAGAAGTTCTGCTGTAGCATTTCTTATATCTCCCTCTTGTCCCTACTGTTATCTGAAATGTGTTTAACTTTGGAATTGCAGGTTGTGTTTTTAAGATGATTATCCTGGGTAGTTCTTTTCATGTAGAGCAGTTATGATTACTCAAATAAAGCTCAGGGGCCCTCAAGAACAACTAATAATATTTTCAGTGGAACCCCATGTTTTTGTTTGTTTGTTTTTAGGGGATGTGGGGGGGAAGTAAGTGAAGAACAAATTGTTTTGGTAGCTATTTAAGCATGTGCATAAGCATTTGCTTGATAGTTCAAGTGATACTTTATGATTGTCTTTACTATTTTGTTTATATTCCTTCAGGAAAGAAAAACTAAACCTGTAGGTTAGGAAGGGGTTTTCTTTATTTAATGCTTGCAAGCAATTTTTTTAATTACAAAAGGGAAAACCCACATAACCACTGTTCACCTAACATTTATGTCCATCTTAAATATCTCAGGTGTAAAAATTGTTTCCATTTTCGGTACTCACAGGGCTTTTATGCTGTTTTCAGTCATGATAGGTCAGTCATGAACCTTTAAGAATTCAAAATATTTTCTGAGGCTTAATAGAGAAAATAAACACCATTTGCATTTTTATTTCTCACGTTTCATAACTAGCAGGCATTTATGGAAATGTGAAGAATAGCGTCGAGTATTTTCTGCCAAAAAGTTTTCCTTACTGCTCTGACAGTTTGAAGATAACTTGAGAAAGGGTGACCTTTCGGTAGGATTTATCACACCCCTCGATTCAAATGTGAGATAGAAAATGCACATTGTGTAATTTTGGTAGCTGGTCCTAAAATGAGCTGTGGGCTTCTGATTTTTTGTTTTAAATATATGAACACTTGAAAGTTCATTGTGGGGACTGTCAGTTCTTTCATCACAAGCTTTATCAACATTTTATTCTAAGTTGCTGTATGCTTGGCCCTGCCGTGGTATATCGCAAGTGGTGTGGAATTTGGATGGGGTGCAGAAGACACAACACTTGTAGAATATTGGCTGCCAGTGGAGTCTACAGAGTGGGTTTTTCGTGGTATTTTATTTCCAGTAGCTTGCTAGCACTAGGCAGAGATGCTACTAGAATTTCTATGGGCCTTTCACTTCATCAGTTACTTTATTGCTTATATTTTCTTCATTTAAATATGGAATCTGCCATTTCTTGCGTGTTGTCTGCATGACTGTCAAAATGTGTTTACTGCTTTTCTCCAAGTAGTATGTAGAGGAGTTTTGTGAATCTAAAAGTAGTGACTGTAAATGTCCCTTTCTTCCCTACCTGTCTAGGAAATGATTGAAACTTGTTTATCTTTGACTTGAACAGAAAAATCTTCTTTATAAAGAGTTTGTTTCTAAAGCTCTTTTCTTCCTGATACGTGCTTCTATAGATAATTCTACAAGATCTGAGTTTCAGATATAGTTTCTTATTCTTTGTGTTGTCAGCATTCAGAGTATAATATATTGACATTTATATCAGGAGATATAGATAGATAGATAGATATGTATGTGGTTTGGGTTTTTTTTAATGTGCTTATTAATTGGTATTTAAGTGCTTCAAACTTTCAGAAGGGAACAAACACTGTTGCCTGTATGCAAAAAGCCAGAACTTTTGCTGCCCTGTCACATTAACCAAGACAACAGCCTATAAAAGTATAGTAAGTGCTTCTTCTCTATTGGGTTTTATAATTTTTTAAAAGTTTGAATAGTATATCTTCTAGAATGTAACAAACCAAAAAAAATCTAAATACCATGCAATAGCATGTTAAAAACGTTATGTTTTCTTTGGGTGTGTTTCTGCTTCTTTTGATTTCAAAAAGTAGAATAGAAATTACTGTGTTATGCTGTATCATGTGTAAATTGAGCTAGAAAGGGGAAAACTGGGTGCATTAATAGGCTGGTGATGTGTGGTGGGTGATTAACATCAGCTGAGGAAAGTTTTGTGTTTCCAGAAAGGTAAGGTTTCTGTTCCTAATGTGCTGAATGTATTTATTTCCTTAGTCATATGGTATTCAAACATTGTACACTGAAGATATTTACTTGTACGATTTTTTTTTAAAGTAATCTTTAACTGTACTGAAGGAGGTGATGTTACTACAACCTACTTTACCTAAAGACATGAAAGTAACCATTAAGTCTTTTTTTTTTTTTTTTTAGTGTATTGTTCCAAATTTGTAGAGGTTTGTATTCTTGTATTTTACATACAGTTCAAGAGATTTGGGTCTCTGGGAGTTGTCCTTGTTACGTGAACCTTTTATTGTGAAGTATTCTCAGCATGTATGTTACTTAAGTTTCTCAGTGTTAGCAACATGTGGAAGTTATTGATGCCTTCTGACTATGGAAGTACTAAACATTGAGGCTGTATTTATCATCTCCATTTAGAGAATTAATGGACCATTAGGACTTCTCATCCCATTTGTATCTTGCAATCAGTTGGTTCAGAATTACACTGCTGATTTTTATGAAGAGGCAACCTGGTTCATAGTTAAAGTTTATGATGCAGCCTTCTCACTTAACCATCTTGATGAAGACATAGTGCTATTGGAGAACCACCTCGTATCTCTTCTAGCAGTTAGTGTAATTTATCTTGCCTTAATTGAATAGATTTCCAGGGAATGGCTTTTCCTAGCTTTTGCTTTTTTTTTTTTTTTTTGGTCAGACCAAGAGGAATTCTTCAGATTGCTTGTCAGAGTTCTTACATTTCCAAAATCTGTACTAACATTATGCAGAAGAGGCTGAGAATTTTTTTAAGATAGTGTTAGTTGTCCTTCTTACTGTAACTGATTTTGCAGTAGAAATAACATTAATATGACATCACTGCATTTAATTTCACGTTACTGCTATAGTACAGGTGCTGATATCAGTATTCTGTTAAGGTATGGTCCTAATAGTGTGCTACAACATACAAAGGAAGCAAGTACTAGTAATAAGTTCACAGAAGTACTGGCACTTTATGTGGGAATTCATCCTTGTAGTTATATTTTCCATTTGATTTTAGTAGTATCTGCCTGCAAAGGTTAATATTTCCATTTAAAACTATTAGTGACTTAGAATTTAATCTTGGTGAATGATTAACAAAAATTTAGTTGAGGTTGTCGAGATATGCTATGGATAAATGTTTAACAGCCTAGAGAATTACAAAGTCAATGGGATGGGCAATTTGTCTTGTAATGGGTATTAGAATTTTGCAGTTTTTAATGTGTTTACTGAAATGCTTCATACAATACAGACCACAAATGTAACTTAATTCATACATATTTAGTAAGAAAGTAGTGAGTGCCTGAAGGATTTTAATGGATGTTTCTGTATTCAGTTAATGTGATATATAAGTAGCTCACTCAGGATCTTGTGTAACATTTAAGTCCTGACTGAGACAGTGCAGAGCTGTTTCATAGTTCTTGAAAGGATAACAACATAAACAAAAATCTCTTGGTATCATTGTATGGTGTTCAGATGAAAACAAATGGTGTTCAGTTTAGTTTTGCTGAAGCTGGATGAGAGTGCTGTTGTCAAACACAGATAGTGCTTATAACAATTTTTAAAGGGATGCCCATTAAGCAAAAGCGTGCACTTAAATTGCTGTGCTCAAGAGAATTTGGCCTATGCTTAGACTAAGAAATGCTGGGTCACATTTGTGTTCACCGAAGTGTATTAACAGCTCAGACTGACTTCAGTTTACTGGATTATTACATTCTATAGTAGATCAGAATAAAATAAATAAACTGGATATTGTTTTAGCAGCTAAATCACGAAAGTTCTGCTTGTGTTTTTGGTTGCATTTGAATACTTTGTCTTGACAGTCTTATTTGTAAAGATAATGAATGTTCCTGTGCTGATGACTTCTGAGTTCTGTTGCTGTGACAAACCTTTCTCTTAACTGGTCACTTTGTTTACAGTTTGATTACAAATTAGTCACTTTTTTTTTAAAGAATCAAGTTCTGCATGCATGACTCTTTCTCAGTCATCTCTCTGACATGGTTTTACTTTTTGTGAGTGTAATGTAGCAGAGAATCTAGAAGTAGTTCTAAAACTCTGCTTTCAGATTTTTGGCTAAATCTAGGACTCTATCTGAACTTGAGAGGTATTTCAAAATTTGGATTTATTTCTAAGGTTTTATAAATTAAAAAAAAAAAAAAAGTATGTGGGATATTAAAATAACATTGCCAAAATTTGGGGGAGTTTTCACAGAGGTGGTGACTGTTGAGATAGATGCTGTGTGGAGCATCCCTATGCCATAATGCTGCATAAATTGCCTATTGGTGAGTGGGCTGGGTTTCCAAATGTTCAGGAAAACAGCAAAGTGGAGTTGGGTTGCTTGCAGGGCAGCACAGTTTATGTCTGAGAGCTGCTCCTGAACTGTCAGGAGTGAGGTGTGGGTTCATACCCAAATTCAGAAATAGTCTTGATGAGATGCTCAGTGGGAAGTGAAACTTAAAACATCTTTGCCCAGCTGGTTGCTCGTTTTACCCAATATTCTTGAGCAATATTCTTCATGCTTTTGACATTTCTCTGCCAAGGAAATGACTGGCACTAGGTATGAGTGCTCAGTATCATGTCTGAATCAAGCTTCACCTTCGCAGTTGTGTGGCCAGCTTTATAATTTAGAAACTACATGAATGTTGCTTTAGAACTGTATAATGAAATAATCCGGAAATGCTGTCTTTAAGATACTACGGATATTTAAAGGGAGATTTTTTTCATAGTAATTTAAGATTTAAAATTAATAATTACATTTGAAAAGATGAAAATTTCTGGTTTAAATGTTTTTTAATTTCCTTTTGTAGCTATGTAGGAAACCTCTCCAGAGATGTGACTGAAGTTCTTATACTTCAGTTATTCAGCCAGATTGGACCATGCAAAAGCTGTAAAATGATAACAGAGGTAAGGCCTTCCACATCTGGGGGGTAGCAAATATAGCCTAACTTGAGATAAAGTTGTGCAAAACAAATGAAGTTGGGTGCTGCTTTTGATATTACTGGTAGTGTTTTCTTTAGGTTGTTGGCTTTTGGGATAATTTTTGCCAAGAGACCTGTTGTTGTGTACAGACCTGTGCTTTTGCTGTAGCCCTGACATAACTTTAACCAGCTGATGATGAGATTCCGCTTTATTTAAAGGGTTGTTACCTCCTCTTTCCAGAACAACATTGTTCTGGTGATCAGAAACCTTATTGTTTCAAATGTTATTTGTAGCTGGTTTGTATGTTTTCCACTTCAGTTGAACATGAACCTCAGTAGTTCTTTCCCTCTCTAATAAATACTATTTTACTAAGAATTAAAAGTAAAAAAAATCCTTCAAAATAAGTTTTGCTCTTCCCGAGCCTCTTCTGTGCCAGTGCAAATGGCTCTTGTCTGCACCTCTCTGTTCTTAAATTCATTTTTTCTCGAAAGAAAGTGACAAAATTTCCGTAGCATTCCAGATAAGGTATTTTGTACATACCATTGGTAAGTATTAATACATTCTCCTCTCTCTTACAAATACTCTGACATATTTAGGGTTGGTAGCCATTTCTGTGATCTTGTTGACAAATCCTAGACAACTCCTTGCTCACTAATATTTTTCTTTCCTTCTGCATTTTTAAGTGATAAATTTCTAGCAGGCAAGGACTAATCAGAGTTTTTGCTGAGTTTAATCTTTGTTTTCCAACTCTGGCTTTCTGTATGCTCTTCCTGCTTTTTACTGCTACTTACTGTTTGTACTGACTTGTAATTACTGATTTTCTGAGTACAGTCATGTTATTTTTTTGTCAAGGTCATTAATGGAAGTATTAAAAGCCACATCTTGCAACCGGACTTCTTTAGGGGCACTACTAGTAATTCCACTGAGGTCTTCTCAATATGACACACTGCTTGTCTTGTTTTTAGCCGCTTGTTTAATCACTCTCATTTTTGTCTTAACTAATTTTCCATATGACACTTTCTTAAAACTTTTGGTGACTATAAGCTCTCTGCCACATTTTCTGTAAGTTTATTGGAGAAAGATAAGTAAACAGAAAGATAAAATAGCACAGTTGTGAATTTTTCTCTGAAGAAACAGTTTTGATTGTCATATGCTCTTCAGAAATAAGGTAGTGCTGCTCCAGCCTCCAGCTGATGGAGAGATGTTAGCATCTGTTTGATTTCTTGAGACCCAAATGAGAAATTCCAACACTCATTTCATCGCTTTACACTCATTTTAATACCTTGGTTTAATCTTTGTGTTTTTAAGATTCTGCATAACCATAGAAATAACACGGGAGTCATCTTTATGCAATAAGTGGATAAACAAAAAGCTACTTGCAGCTATATTGAGTCGCAGGGAGGTGACTGCACTGGGCTGACCTTAGCACCTGTCACCGAGCAGTCAGCAAGGGCAGGTTGGATTCTAGACTGGAACTGGCCTGCAGCTACGGTGCTTTTAACTCTGAGTACCCGTCCATACTATCCGTCCTTCTGGTCGGGGTGTTGTAAACTTAACATAGGCACTGAGTTACATACAGGTGGTTCTTCCCTGTCCATTGTTCTTACCACCATCGGTTGGGTTTATACCTGAATGTTTTCAAAACTTTTGTGATTCCTCCCCCTGCTACTGGCCCTGCTTTAGCCCACTCTCTTTCATTTCTAAAATGTGACATGAACATGTCAAGTATTGAGAGATTTCAGGTGTTTGTTTGGGGGGGTATATAACCTCAGGGAGTGGTGTGATTAGTATTGACAGGTATCTTGAACACCTAAAGACCTGGGTATCTCCAAAAGAGGCTCTTCCGATGTTCACACAGGTTCTCATTGCTAAAGACGACTTTCTCACAATCTCAATCTAAAATTGCACTTGAGTTGAAGCATAAAACTGCACTGCATCTGTTAAGGCCTTAAATGGGTTTCCCAAATCTTGTTTTCATTTCAGCAGGACATTGTATGGGCAGAGGGGTGAATTAAGGCTTTCTGTTTTGGGGCATCTGGGGTGAATGCGCTTGTGACTTAAATTCTTTTTATGATCTCGGGTATATTTTCTCTCATCTGTTTATTCTGCATCAGTTAGACCCCTTGTACTGGCAGGGTTCAGAAGGATGACTACAGACTACTTGGTCTTTTTAGATAGATAAGGGCTTTGCCATCAATTAAGCTGTTGGATCGTAATAGCTTCTCTTGTTCAGCTGTAGGCAGAACCATGTTTGAAGAGGTACAATCCAGTTTTACAGGGCAGAATTAGAATTTTTCTATGTAAGTGTGTATGAAGTTTTAGAAGTTAAATAGTAAAACCAGTGAAGGCTGACTCTTAACTTGTGTTAGAGCTGTGCTACCTGACCCTGGGAAAGGCTGTAGGCAGGAATACTGATGCCAAAGCAGTTCCTTTTTGTGGTAGACCCTTCACTGTCTGTGCAAGAAATAATTAGTCCAACATAAATGTTTTGTCATCGTTTGGTCTGTGTACATGCAGAATAAGTAATGTCGATCTTTTGGTGTGAGGCTCCAGTTTTTGCACTTCTCACATCTTTTAGGCAGATTAAATCCAGTGTTAAAGTTGGCGTTCTGATCACCATTTCCACTTGCTCAACTTCTCAGAAAACTTTTACATTCTTTGCACTTAATACTCTGGCCCATTTAATTCTTCAGTTAGCTTTGTTTGTCAGTACATTTAAAGGTGATTTAATAGGCCATCCTAGAGAAACAGGTTATACCCAAGATTTAACAGAGTAACAATTGATTAATATGTTTTTTTCCCTCAGTTGGACTGTTTTGAGCCCTTTTAAAGAGATATTTCCCAGTTGCCGGGCATAATATTTTTCACTTCAGACTGAGAATATGCAACTTTTAGGTTGCTGTCTGCTAGTGATTTCCAGGCAAGTAAAAGGAAAGTGTTCTTAGGTAGGAGGAGAGAGGAAATTGGTGAAAATATATCCGGGAAACAGAAGTTTCAAGCTTTGAGTTTATACGTGAGGTAGATGGGGTTTTTTTGCTGTTCTTCTCTCCGTTCTTCCTTTTTTTTCCCCCTTCCATCCAGTGTGCAGATCGCTTCCTTGGTATTTGAATTATTTTTAGTTTAGTAAACTTAAAGTACTGAGCCCACATACAAAGTAAACTGTACTTCAGAAATTGCTAGACCTTTAATAGAAAGTCCATCTTTAAAATTCTTGCATTTAAGTGTAATGTCAAAGGCTATTTCATAAATCTAATGCAAATCATTCTTAAAGTTTCTAGCTATAAGTAATATATTTTCCTGGATTTTCTTCTCAGCAACCCGATAGCAGAAGGGTCAACTCTTCTGTTGGATTTTCTGTTTTGCAGCATACAAGCAATGACCCTTATTGCTTTGTGGAATTTTATGAACACAGAGATGCAGCTGCTGCATTAGCTGCTATGAATGGGAGAAAAATTTTGGGAAAGGTAAGTCGCTTACATTGTAACCTTAGATTTAAGGATTGTAGGTTTGTGTAAAAACATTAATAAAAACTGTGAGGCATTCATTTGGTTGAAGATGTTTACCAAGGTTAAATATTGTTAGAATATTTTAAAAATACTGATTTACAAGCGTAAGTCTTGCTTAGGAAGCAGATCGTTTGTGACGTTCTAATTGTGACAGTGTTTTATATTGAATGATGATTTGTAAACATTGAGAGTTGTGACCACCCTTGAATGAACTTGTGAAATGTAAGGATTTTGTGAATTTATACTAAATCTTATACTTATTTTCAGGAGGTCAAAGTAAACTGGGCAACAACACCAAGTAGCCAGAAAAAAGATACATCCAGTAAGTAAAGTAATGCCACAGTATCACTTCTGCACAAATACTTGACAGCGTCGTGATAATTTGTCATAAATGCATTTAAACATAACTTTTCTCCTTCCCATCTTGTGTTTAATAGAATTTTTCAAACTAATTCTTCTGTTTCTGCTTTGCACCTGGGGAAACTGGAGTGGACAGATTAAATTGCTGCTGCTCATCAGATGGAATCCTGGGCGTTCCTGGTTCCCAGTGCTGTGTGCAGAGCATCACTTTCGCAGGAGCTGAAATCTTAGATAGCAGTTAAATATTTGATTAGTAAATTATTTATTTTCAGATCACTTCCATGTGTTTGTTGGGGATTTAAGTCCAGAAATAACAACAGAAGACATCAAGTCAGCATTTGCTCCTTTTGGTAAAATATCGTAAGTATCATAATAAACATTTCCAGTATCACTTAGAAAATATGATAGAAAATTTGTTTGAGTTGAAATGTTGTTTCTTATCTTTTTAGATAATTTTTCTGATGTTAATTTGCCTGTGGTGGGTGGGCAGTAAAGAGGGGTTATTGATTCAGTATCTGTCGTGATTGTAAATACAGTAATGTAATTGTGCTCTGGTTTTGCTGAAAGCAATGTGCTTTTAACCTCATTTATATGCTAATGTCCTTCAACTTTTTATTAAAATTTAATTACTGTTCCTAAGTGTGACTTTTTGGTGTTCAGAATGTGTACAGAATAGTGACTTGACAAGGGGTATATGTTGCATTCGCAGTGTATTTTGTGTGCATTCATACTGCATTTCATAGGCAGTATAGAAAACTGGGCAATTATTTTATGAAGTGGTTAGTTGAATAACTTGGGAACATTCTGAAAAAAGCTAATTGTTATGAGGTTTTGGATGATAACAGGGGGTGAATTCTGATATTTACATGAAAGAATGGTGGATTAACAATATGTGCACATTTCTGCCAGTTAAGAGAATGTGTCTTTAAACTTCTCATAGATCATTCAGGTGATACTTAATCACCTGATGTTGTAATTGAACATATTTAACATTACAAGAATCCTTGTGAGTGCTAAAGTATGTATGTCCTTAAGAGTACTGCTAAAAAAAAAGTCTGTTAATCTTCTATCAGTTTATAAATATCTTTCAAAGTTGCACATGAACGTTTTTGTACTACTCTACAGGAATAGATTTCTAAGAAAAAAAAATTCTTACTTTTCTCTTGTTCTGTACGCATATTTTTAAATGAATCATAAATCTTATTTCTTACCTCTGCTATTTTGTTTACTTTGCTTTTTGTCTCTTAATGTGGTAAGTAGTACTGTTTTAAAAATCAATTTAAAGAGAATGATTCAGGTTTCTGTTTCTCAATCTATATTTATACCTGAGACCTGCAGTTTTTCTAAAGTCCAAGTCACAATTAAAAGTAATAGCATTCTGGTTATTTTGCAGAATTGCTCATAAGAATGGACAGGATCTTGAAGGCTAACTGCAAGGAACTGTGCACACTGGAACTCAGTTGTAGATTTTTTCTCATTTCTATTTATTCTTATTATACATTATTTATATATACATATTTTAGTATTTACATTTTAACATTCTATATTCAGTGCAGTTCTATATTTCCAATCATTTTAACTTACTCACTAAAATTTCTGTGTAAATTTGTTGTTTTCGTACTGGTGTGCTTAGCATTGTTGTTAGTTTTATTCTCCTTTCTTAAATTTCTGAAAATGTCAATTTTTCAAAATTTACAGCTACCCAAACTCCAAAATGATGGTAGAGAATTGACCAAGAAAAATAAAGAAATCTGTTAACAGGCCATGTATGCCTTTTAATTCCTATTTTTTCCTCTTTTTCGATTTTTTAATATTTCATATATTTTGTATCACTAGGCAGAAGACATTTAACTATTTAGAGAATGCATGGTAAATTAGATAGAATTGTTACAGTAATTTATAGAACAGTAAACCGTAGAGGACCCTAGCCAATAGAATATTAGAAAAGGAAACTTTGTTTCTCTTATACTTCAAATTTGAACATTCTAGTTTTAGCCAGTATAGGTTATGTGGATAGGTTGCATGTTTATTACATGTTATTTTTTTTTGTCCTACTGCTTTTTTCTAACAGGTAAAGAAGCAATAGGGAGAGTTCAGGAATGACTGTAGTTTTAGGGCTAACTGAATTTATAAGAAAAAATTATGCTCACAATACAGTGTGTGTGGTTCCTTTTAGTTTTTATTTTGCTGGTTATTAATATTACCCTCATATAGCTGTGCTTCTTTTCACAGGGACGCACGGGTAGTTAAAGATATGGCAACTGGAAAGTCAAAAGGCTATGGTTTTGTATCTTTTTATAACAAACTGGTGAGTAATCACAACGTGGATTTAAAATAACCGCCTGTTTCCACTTCTGGTTTTGTGTCCTTGTTTGTATATTCACTATGTATCAGACTTTGCCAAGGGAATTAATTTACATGCGGGGACCAATTTACTTCAGTAAAAAACTTCTGTTACTTGTGGTGAAGGGTTGAAGCCATTCAGATGACAGCGATACTACAAGAACATTCCAAAAAAGGATGGGAGAAGATTGTGAAAGAAGATTACAGGACATAGAAAGCTGGTCGGGGTGTGTTGGGGTGGTTCAGCTTAGTCAGTGGAACCATCTTCTCCAGCGAGGTGGGTGCCAGGTCCAACCTGGGCTGGTTTGGTTCAGCATAAGGTGGGAGCCCCTGTGAAACGACGTCCCAAGGAGCGTGGTGCCATGCGGCACAGCACGGTTTGGGGTTTGCCAGGCTCAGGTTCCTGCCCAAGCTCCATGTTTCTTGGGATCTAATGCAACCAAGGGTCTCATCCACTGAGGCATGGCTGGATTTACTTGCTTGAGCTCTGTGTCCTGGGAAAGCTCTTCACTTGAATTGTTAGAATATTTCAAAATCTAAGAGGGCTCTTTGAGTTATTAATTTGCAGTGAAGACTTGATTCTGTACTTGTAAAGTATATTCTTATGGATATTGTAAATCTGAAGGTTGTTCTTGATTTTGTTTTGGGTGCCGTTACATACTGGGTAATGTTATGTATGCTTAGGAAAACATACTTCCAACAAGTGACACGTATCCCTTTCTGATACAGGCGTTAAAGATGTTATTTCTAGAATTTAATCAGTGTAGTGCTGATAAGAATAGTGCAGTGACCTGCTATTTATAGCTATACAATTGACTCAACAAAGAATTCTTGGCAATTTGGAAGTTAAATGTTTGACAGTGTAAGAAATTTGCGAAAATTATTTGGAAAGTCGAGCTCTGTGAGTCTAGAGGTATGTTTAGGACAACACGGGGAAATTCTAAACAATTTTCCTTACGTATTTTGCTGAGGAAAAAGACAGTTAAGGATTTTGGGCATATAAGAATGCTGGTGTGGTCACAAGTCCTACATGTAAAGGCTCTTTCTATCTTCTCTAACAGTTATGTGGAGCTGAATCTAAATCAGAAGAAAGAGTTGGAATTTCTTTTCTTCACATTTGCAAATTCCATAAGATATTACAATTGAATGCTTTGATTTAGTGTATTTTCCCACTTACACTCCATTGATTCTGTGAAACAGGCAAGAGAAATAGATACCTTATTTTCTTGTACCCCTCTTCCCTTATTGTATGGTTGAGTTTGGTTTCTGTGACTGTAGGGGTAGTGTTTCAACAGTCATCTGGAATGCAAATTGCAGAGTTCCTTGAAGACCAAGCCATAAAATCACCATTTAAAAATCTGTATTCATTCTACAATGGATGGATTCTAAATGTAATACTAAAAAGTACTTTTAAAATTCTGTCCTGGTTGCTATTCATTCAAACAGCAGCTGTACTTACAGGCTTATGGCAAGACCATCCTGAGCTGGTAGTTTAAGGCCTGTTTTTCAGAATTTACTGGCATCTTGCTAGACCTGGGGAAGTGGGACATGTTCCCAGACTTGGGGACTCCAGCCTGCGGTCTTAATGCACACCTGTTATGAGAAAATTAACCTGGAATGGTTCTGGTGTGGGCTCAGGTCCAGTTTTGTTATAGCTGCGATTCTCAAGACTGGCAGCAAGATTCATTAGAGCTAGTTTCCTTTCCTAGTCGGTTTGTAACTTATTCATTATGTTTTGGGAGTGAGGGTGCTTGAATAAGCTTATTTTTATTTTATGGTGATTCGGTTTTGTCTTTTATTTTGTGGTGGTTTTTTTTTGATTGGTTATCTCTCATAATTTCTTTTTTGTATTTATGTATTGTCTTCAAAATGAGCACTCTAATTAAAGCTTAGGAGGATCAAGGTCCTGAGTGGCTTGAGTTTGAGAGGAGCTTGTTACAGCTGGAATCCTTCAGTGTGAGGCAGGACAGTGGCAGCTGCTCACCTGCCACTTGTCCACGTGTTCTCCTTGTACCTTGTGCTTGGTGTTTTCTTTCTTAAGCTTTGTGCCCTTGGAAAAGTATGTCGAACATGTACTGTTCACTCTACCTCTCTTCTTTCAAAACAACTGGGGAAAAATTGCTTCTTACAAGTGTTAGCAAACTTATCCCTTGCCTACTAGATGTTTCTGATTACAGTGAACTTAGAGATTGTCTTCTAGTTCATGCTCGGGACAAGAAGTGAAACCATGTGGACCGTGGACTCCTCTGTGTGTGTTCATACAATGACTTGAATATTTAGAGAACTTATCAAGCAGACATACATGCTCAGACATATATTGTACGTCTCCAGAGGGCAGAATAGGGGACGGGACAGGAGGTGTGTGAGAATAATAAATAAAAGGGAATTTAGAGGCTCAATCTGTCTGTAGCTCAGCATTACGGTTTTAGTAACTACCATTCAGCCTTCCCAGAATTTAAAATTTTTCTACCTAAACTTGGCCAGTTCTGTTGAGTGCTTATTAAGATTCTGAAAAAACACATTCAGATCATCTTTTACAATGACTTTGCAAGCATGTAAGTCGTGGTGTAAATGTTACTTGGGTTACATCTGAGAAATTTTTCATTGAGGGGTTTTGATGGTTAAAAAGTCTTTCTTGACTTTTCATCTTTTACTGTTAAATATACTTTAGTGTATTTTAATACAGTCAGTCAAATAATTTGGATTTTTTTAAATAACTGAACTTATAGTTGTTTTATTTCAGTAATTGCTTCTGACATCTGTGTGACCTTTGTATTTTTTGGGCAGCCTTCAAATATTGTAATGCAGATGCTTGTTGTGTAAAGGTGGCACATGTATGATTGTAGTTGGCTTTGAAACTGTAGAAAACGGGGGTGGGAAGATGGTTTTCCCAAGTCACTTGAGGGCCTTCTCTGTAACCGATTGGCTTCATGGTACATTTTGACTGTTTGCTGTGGTTGTTCAGAATTTCACGTGCGTTTTGGTACTGTTCTTGCTTTTGCCAACAGAATTAACTGGCAAGCAAATGGTTTTTTTTAGAAATAGACTTGTACATGCTTCTTGTTTGGATGTGTTATAATCTTTGTTTTAATCTTTTTAGGATGCAGAAAATGCTATTGTACACATGGGAGGCCAGTGGTTGGGAGGCCGCCAGATCAGAACTAACTGGGCAACACGGAAACCACCAGCCCCCAAAAGTACACAAGAAAGTAAGACCCTCGTGTAATGCTGTGTTGTGTTTGCTCTCTTGCGCGTCACTGTTCAATGGAGGAATAAAACATAATGTTGCCAAAATTATGTCACTTAATTACATATCTAGCTTGACTTTCCAGATCTTAAAGAATATATTTTTAAATATTCTGTCAATGTAGTGGTGGCACTGCTGGTCTATCATAATAATATCGAATGTTTTTGTTAAATGTATAGTTCATGTTTATGTACAAGGTAAGTATCTGGGACTCTGTGAGCCTACTGCTTAAAACCAGCCTTTTCTCTTTATAGATAATACAAAACAATTGAGATTTGAAGATGTAGTAAATCAATCAAGTCCAAAAAATTGTACTGTGTACTGTGGAGGAATTGCCTCTGGGCTAACAGGTATGATTAGGTTTATTACTTTTTTTTAATATTGAATAATTTTGGCCACCGAGATGGTTAGTAATTCAAAACCATATGTTGCAGATCAACTTATGAGACAGACATTTTCACCATTTGGACAGATCATGGAAATAAGAGTGTTTCCGGAAAAAGGTTACTCATTTGTCAGGTATGGACATAGAAAAATAAAAACTATGATTTTTTTTTTTTTTTTCTTTTCATGTAGTAATGTTTCACCTTTCTGTAATTGCACTTGATTGAACTTCTGCTGGTACATTAAAAGTTGTCACTGTATGTTCATAGAAAAGTTTGGAACTTTTAAAAGTGACCACCAATCTTTTTACCTGGGAAGATGAATGTCTGTGAAAGCAGATCTTTTTCTCTGGATTTCCTGTATGTATGGAGTCACTGTTTTTTAACAGTCTGGTGAGAGTACTATCAACCGTAACATTAGTTTGTTTTTACATTTTTTTTTTTTTAGATTTTCAACCCATGAAAGTGCAGCACATGCTATTGTTTCAGTTAATGGAACCACAATTGAAGGACATGTTGTTAAATGTTATTGGGGTAAAGAATCTCCTGATATGACTAAAAACTTCCAACAGGTAACTGCACTTGAACCTTTGCATTGTATTACAGAAGCAATTGTGTACATATCTGTAATGCCTTCCTGTTTACAACAGGTGCATTTTGTAGTAGAGTTCGTATGGAATTCCATGTTCTCATGTTCCAGTTGTTCACCAAATTGGGCTAGTGATTTTGATGGAATATCTGTTACTGTCTTCTGAATATGATTCAATATAGGGAGAGGCTTTGAAGTATTTCTGATACTTGCTCATTCGCAAACTGCAGGCTGGGTGACTATCCAACCAGATATTCTGTGGTATTTCCGACACACACAGATACATTTTTCAGTACAAGGATCTAATTAAGTCGCAGTGATGTCTTATTTATTTTTCTGATCTCATTATTGCTAAGTAGTTTTAGCCCCATGATAGATGTAGCAAAAAATGTTGCCTTTAGCAGCACAGAAGGAACACAATCCATCTCTAGAACTGAAGTATTACGAATTATTCTCTCCTTAGGTGGATTACAGTCAGTGGGGACAATGGAGCCAAGTATATGGAAATCCACAACAGTATGGGCAATATATGGCTAACGGGTGGCAAGTACCATCATATGGAATGTATGGCCAAGCATGGAATCAACAGGGTTTTGGAGTAGAGTAAGTAGTTGTATTTAATTTTTTAGAATATTCCTAGAATGTTATATCTGAGTTTCAGGCTCCTTTGATTCAAGGATTGCACAAAGTTTCAAGTGTTAGGTGGACTCCTGCATGCTTAAATCTTATGTTTAATGGTTATGGACCAAGTAATGGGGTGAGTCACTTTGACTTGCACTCCATCACTCATTTTATGCATATGGATGTTTTGAGACTCCAGGCACAAAGACTTCTATGGTGGTCTTGTCTGATATGTAGAAACTTTCTGGCTTCTGACTTGAGGTGGTGAGTATTGGAGACTCTGAACCAGGAGTCCAGGTATTTACCTGAAGGGTTCATAACCCTGAAGAGAAGAAACTCCATCCTGACATTTCAACTTGTGCGGTTTCAGAATTTGGGTGAGCTTGTACTTCATCTCTTGAAGACAAGTCTTCACAACAACTTTTTGTTTTGAACATACTTTTAAAATCACCCTTTTGCCCAGGTAATTCTTCATTGTCTCTCTCCAATTAAACATATTAAGCCCCGATAAACCTGTCACTGATATTCATGCCTGTTGGGCATTGGGAACTTTTTGCATTTCTGCATCACTGATGTTGACTTCCAGCCACCTGCGTACGTTACTTGCCTTTGGAGGCGGTTGTCCTGTGCAGCTGGTAGCCAAGGTTTGTAGGGTTTTTTTTTCCTTTGTTCTTAAAAAGCTCATTTTCAAGAATCACATTGTAGCACTCCACCTGAATTACTCATTGAAGAGAAGAAGAAATTGTTCTATTTTGGTAGGCATAGTAGTGTAGGAAGTATATTTTTATGCTCTTTTTTTGGTATGTTGTCTTGTAAATAGCTTGACTAGCTTGGATGATTATTTTCCTTTGTTCTTTTGTTAACCACCTTGTTTCTTTTTAAGCCAATCTCCATCTGCTGCCTGGATGGGTGGATTTGGTGCTCAACCTGCCCAGGGACAAGGTGCTCCTGTAATACCTAACCAAGCTGGATATGGTATGGCAAGCTACCAAACACAGTGAGCTGGGACTCTGTTTAAAAGTGTGTATTTCATGATAGGCTGCAGTTTCCAGTGACATTCTGAAGACTGGAATGTAGACGACGAAAAAAAAAAAGAAAATATTTATTTTAAAAATGGAAATGTTTGGAACCTTTAGCACAGCTTTGCTTTGGTGAAGGACACAAATGTCTTCTAGTTCTGCCTTTTTAAGTTTTTGTTCATGATGGATATGAACATGTTTTTCTTTGTGTACAAAAATTAAAAATAAAGTCAATAAAGACAATTCTGACTACAAATTTTGATATAGTAGGAGAAATGGCTAATGAATTTGATCTTTAGGTTACCATTCCATTTTTTTTTGTTCTGTCTTCAGTGTTTTATATCACTGTGCTTTTTAAGAGAGATGACGTTGAAAAACAGCAAGTTGCTTTTAGTTGAACACACATCCTGAAATAAACTGTGGACCAATCATTACAACCTGCTAGACAGTATTGATTTTTCAAGAAACTTATGGGCATAGCTCAGAAAGTATATGTAGGTCTTGGAATAATTTTTTAAAAAAATATTTAATTTTTCTACGTGCTTAAAAAAAACAGTCTGACACGGATAGTTCAGTCTCAAATGAAAAACAGTACTGTCAGAATGATTTCACATAACTTCTACTGTCCACATTCAGGCACACAAGAACTTTTCAGAGCCGGTTTGCTTATTAAGACTGTAGTAATTTGCATTTAATTTTGAGAAGTAAAACCATTTTTGCAAGTATGGTGTTTGTGTTCAAATCAGACAGTCATACTTGTGCTTTTACATAAAGTTTGAAGGCTACACATTGTAAATATTTCATGATTACAGTGTTGCAAAAGCATGCTCAAACATAGAAGTAGCAATGTAATTATACAAAGTAATACTTAATATACTCTACTGCTTTGAATGCAGTAGATTGACAAGAATGTGCAAGACTGACATTTCCAAAGTTGGCTATTATGTAAAGATACATAAAGAACTATAACAAAGAGCCTTAATTTTAATTTCATAAATCTTTAATGCATCACCTTTTTGTCATTAGAAATACAATTTTTTTGCTTTACATTATTTGGTATGTAAATACCTTGGTTAACAACCTTGTAAACCTATTTCAAGGTTATTATAAGTTGTATAGTATCTTGAGTGTTTTGAAAAATCTTGATGTTTTTTAAGTCTAGAAATATTTTGCCCAAGAATTTTTTAACAAGATTGTTAAAAACATCTTATTTTAGAGAATATTCAATGTGCCATTTGGTAAATGGAGATGCAGTTGAAACAGTACACTGAGTTGTGACTTATTTTTAATTCAAGTTTTTGTCTTTCTGGGTGGTTTGCATGTGATGAACCTGTACAGAGGCTGGGTTGTTTGTGTACTGAGTGTGTAAATGGATAAATCATGAAGATGTTTAAATGGTCAACTTGGGTTATTTCTGAATGATTTTATGGATACACTGATATAAACTGCCTCAATAAATTTGAAGTTGAAAATGAATGTAAGTTAGATATAAGTACTGTGTCTTACCTGTGACAGCTAGGGGGTGCAGATGTTTCAGCTCTATGCTGAAATACGCTGAGGCAGGCACAAGTAAAGAAAAAGAAAAGTAGGATTTGCAGTGATAGTTCAGTGAAACAAACTTGCATTTTAAAAGAAACTGAGCGTCTGATTTTAGAGATGATAGTTCTAAATGAGTGTCCGAGAAGCTGCGTATTTTACCTTTTCTGTTTCTCACAGGAAGTGCAAGTGGTACAAATTAGAATAGATTTTGCAATGGAAACTTGCAGTTTTGTTAAACCCAGCCAGGTTGTGCAGATAACTACATTTGATGCTGTAGCAAATCACATGAGGTTTTTTTCCTCCTCTTCTACTTGACGTGGTAAATAGTACCTTGACTTTCTGTGAGGTTGAGAGTGCGATATACTGGAAGAGCAATTTAGTCAGTTGGCTCAACTGTGCCCAGAGATACTCGTAACTCTGAGCATCTCGTGCACGCAATAACGACTGAAGTCAGCGCGGAACCATAAGTGCTTGTGATGACAGAATTGGCCCTTTATCTCTGTTTCTCCTTTATGCTATACGTAGTGTTTTACCACTCAAGTTAGGAATCTTGTCTACAGGACTTCTGGTTTTCTATGAATTTTGTATATATGTGTATATCTACGCGAGGATCGGCCTATACATTGTAGTTTGGAAAAAAGAAATCGCAAGTAAGTCCGCATTTTTGTTACACTTATCTGGTTTAAAAAAAAAACAAAAACAAACCACAAGTCAATAGATATATGAATTGCAAGTTACTTTAGTACCTCGACTTCACTTGAAATCTTGGGTTTCTACATAATTCTGGGTGTTTGACACATGACTCTGTTCTGGATGCATGCTGGTATATAAGCAGTATAGGCGCTACTGGAGATTAGATGATGCAAGTACATTGCTGTATAAATGCCCATATAAATGGGTGTAAGATGAAGGCAGTGATCTCAATGTGTAGATCACCTTAAATCTGATAATTTAATATGCCTGCTGTACAGCTGGGCCATACCTGACCTGTATTTCAGGATGAAAGATAGGATATACTTTCTCATTTGTCATTGATTTTTATACAGCTTTCTTTAATGGTGATATTTCTTCACAGACTGCTCAAGGTATGGGAGTCTCCAGTGTTCTTTAATGTTTTATAGCACTGCGAGGAAGAGCTGTAATTTGGATTGCTTTCTACGCGGTAGCGTTCACAAGTGTGTCACTGACAGTTTTTTGGCACCAAAGAGCCTCTTGCACCATTCTGCTTTTAGGAGTGACTGTTACACTGCTGTGAGTTCTCTAACTACAGAAACCAACCACTACCTAACCCCTCACCTCTAGGATTTGGGTTTCAAAAAGTAATTGATTTATCATGGCTGAAGTTGATGCGTGCAACCTGAAGCAAGGTTGTAATCTGCATTTGCAGAAAGTGTTCAATAAAAGTGAAACGTGATAAAGGGCTTATCCTGTATTGTCATCTGTCAAAACATTGTCCCTCTTTGCTGTAATACTGACAACAGGCGTACAAGGCTGAACTTGTAAACTATGCACTTGCAGTCCTGTAAAAGATGTTTTATTTAAAGTATTTCATACAAAAACATTTTGTATTTTGCAGAATTGCAGTAGCAAGGCTGTGAATCTACGGTTACATGTAGCTTTTCATCAGTCCTGCCTCCTTGTGTATATTTGTTAACAGTTCTCAGACATACTCTTCCTGTAGAACCACCTTCCTTACTAAGATATCATCACAAGACAGCTGCTTGCTGTCTCTGAACCATTTCCTTCATGGCACTCGCCAAAAATGTCTCACAGTGGATAAGGTTTAGTTTTGCAGAAAATTAGTGACTTGTTTTTCTTTTGTTTGTACACAAGGAAGCAGACTTAAACTGTATGGACATGATTAGTGTCTGATACTGCTTAACTATTTGACTGTTTTTGAACAAGGGCACAAGTCTTTGTTTTAATCACGTGGAACTGTTTCCTGGTCAGCAATAAAAGATTTTGTTGCACTGTTCTTACATTGCCAGATACAGGCACTCTTTTATTCGGTATACTTGAAAAAATGGGTGGGGTTTGTCAAGAACTGCCTTGGTCTGACTTTGAATCTTCCTTTAGAGATACAGTTTGCGATCTGGATTGCTGCTGTGGTAGCAAAATAAGTTGTTATTTTGAAACCGAGTGAGAATTTAATTGTTCTGGTGGTACGTGGTGCCTGCTTAATGTTGGTAGATTTAAGGGTTTCACAATGTAATGATGTTTCTGTTCATAAAAAGGCAAGTGCAAGACAATAGCTGCTGGGAAGGTCTTTGTTGTATTTCATTTCAGCCAACTTTCCTGAATCCAGTTGATTGCTTGGAAAAAAAAAATAAATTAAGAAAATATTTGTGTTTTTTCAGTATCACATGGATAAAATCCTTCCCCCACCTTTACCATCACTTTATGAAATGTTTACTGGATGTTTTACTTCAAAAAGAAACAGGACTTTGTGTTGATGAGTGAACACTGATTCTGTCATCATTCTGGGGACGTCTGCTGATCGAGATGATGGATGTGAATGACATGCTCTGCTCGCTGACATTTAAAGGGTAATGACTCAGAAAGTTAATTTGACACCAGTAATGAGTATTTGAATACAAGTTGTTATTGCTTAAATACACAGCCACTCATGCTTTGATTAAAGCTGATGTGATTCTTCTTGGTTGTTACAGTATTCCTGATATGCTGTGGAAGAAACATTGCTCTACCTTGGATCTTAGTATTCAAGCTGTCAATAAGACATCAGAGTTGCGCAGATGGTCTTTTATTTGTTCAGAAGGAAAATACTTAATGGAGCTGTCAGGGAATTCAGTGTAAGCCGACTTCTCTGTGCTGATGGGTGACAGCATTTGAAATACTGCGCTTTGAAAATAAGGAATCTGTCGCTGTTCTTTGCCTGAACTCGTATTCTGACTGATCCCAGATACTCGGCAGCGTCTTTCCCAGCCGCTTGCAGGGAGAGGATGAGGAGGAGAAGGGGGAGCGCTGGTGTTCCTGGCTGGTGCGCACGCCAGCAGCAGCGGTGCCAAGTCATGTTGTCCAACACATTTAAAATCCTGGCAGGCACACACAGACACTGCAGCGGCATCCAAAGGATTGTGACCATTCAGACACAAACTTACTTTATCTCCTTCCTTAAAATAATGTTGCTTTAAAGTTACAAAGGTGAAAAACACATAACCTCTGGCCATTTTCTTTTTGGTTCTTAAGAAAATAGATGCACATTAATCAGCCCAATTAGAATACCTAAGGTGACAAAACAAGTAAAGAAAAGTTAAAGGAGTAAATTGTGTGCAAATTTGTAGACCTTTGCTTACTTTAGACCCCTTAGCTGGGCATTCTGTTTGCCTGTAGTGACCACTGTGTTTATATAATTCATGTAGTTTGAGATAAACACAGCTGCTTGCTGAATGTCTGCCTATTCTTTAAATGTATAATTTCTGGAGCAGGGGTGGGTAGGAATTGAATAAGAATCACAAGTCTGCCACATGAAATGCTGAATAATTCCATTTCCTAGGTGGAAATTGACTTACTAGACCCAACCCTGTAGAAGTTTAAATTTATCAGGTGTGATGATAAAAATCTGCCATTCTCTGTTTCAGTAACGAGTTCTTTGTAATAAACAGAATAATTGTTGGGGTGCCGTTTCATGAAAAATGCTTTTTTCTTGTTTCTTTGGTCCTTTCAATGGAGCGGAAATTTTTTCATTCCACAAATGGGTTTTTTTTTTCCTTTAATGTTGGGTTATCAAGTGTGATGGGAAAGACCAGTTGATACGATTTATTGCTTAGTTTAAGTCTTTCAACTTGGGTACTGACTGTGGGGAAAGTAATCCCCTTAGTTATTAAAAAGACCATTTGATTTTGCAATATAGCTTTGTTGAACCATTTCTACTTGCGTTTTACTTGCACCTGGAAGCATGAGGAGGCTACATGGCTACATCTTAACGCGTAAAGATGGAATCAACCTCTTGGAGCTGCTGTTACAGCTCCTGTACCGCATCAGTGTTGTAGAGTCCATGCTGGAAACACTGATGCCTTGCTGCTTGATTTAAGTGCAAACCTTGTGTTCTCTAGAGAATAAATCTGTGCTGTATGTTTGCAAATATTCAGAAAAGGCTGAGGTCCAACATTGTTTTCTGAACTCCTGCTATCTTAGTATGACTTATAGGGCTTTTTTCTTTTACAGGTATGTGCTGTCGTGTTGTAGGAGAATTTTTTTTTTGTATTTGTGACTAGTTATTTAAAAATATGGCTAATTTCAGATGGACTTTAAAGAAAATATAATACTTTTTATAGCATACTTTTCTTAGATTAATCTTCCTCCCACTTGGATTTATGTACTCTGCGGTATAAGGATACAAAAGTCCATGAAACATCTATCAGATCACTTAAAAGGGACGTTTTCAGAAGTAAGCAAATTACTGTAAACTTGGAGTATGCATATAACAAGACTTTATCCTAGAAGTGTAACAGCTGTCCATATGTATTGCTAATATATTTTGAAATGGCCGGTTCCTGAGGTCAGAGGACCAGCATATATTGCTAGTACATGCTGCATTTTGAAGATTTATGGCCAGCATCCAAGGTGATGATTTACTTTCTTAGAGCATTCCTTCCAGCATCTCTTTGCTTTATGGCCTCTTAAGAAACAGTATCCAACCTGTCCACCAAGAAGTATAAACGGAAATTTGGCAAAGTATGTGATTTTATGCATTGAATCTTACCTGGAAGGTGTTTCTGCAGCTTTTTCTGTCTGTATGACTTCTAAAGAAAAGGAAGAAACTCTCTCATTACAAGCATCCAGGTCTGTCAAAATCTTTGTTTACTGAAGCTGCAGAAACAGACATTCCTTCATAACTATTTTCATTACAGAAAGTACAATTCAATACTTAAATTGTGGGCTGGGATTCACTTGTTGTTAAGGCTGTATATCCTTCATACCCGGGTTTGCTGTGTTTCTCAATTATGTATGTTCCTAGTTAACAGTTGTACTTTGTTTTCATGCACAAGGACCAATCTCTTGCATTTCCACCTGGTTCTTAGCAGAAACACACACTGACCTCAGGTATCATTTTAATGTTCCCCTGTACTGCAATAATCTTTGATTTCTTTATGTGTGTTTTAATTATTAACAGGTTTATGTTGAAAGCATGTGTTAAGTACCTTTTTTTTTTGTATCTTTAGGTTTGTACCAGACTGGACATAAATCATAAAATCTGAGATTTCCTTACTGCACCCCCCCCATGAGTGCTGACTTAAAATCCATGAGGGGCTTAAAATCCTTTTAAGGTTTTGGTTATGATTTCATAATTCATTTCTAGTTCAATATATGAATATGGTTTTACTGAGGGAAATACTTTGTGTTGCTGTAATCTTAGTTGTTGGAAAGATATTTCTTAACCTCAGATTTTAATTCATGGTGCTGCTTTATTTTCTGAAAGCTGGTTTGAAATCCTGCAGGTACCGTGAGGGTAAAATGCTGACAAAATTTGCAAATCTTTTTTCAATTTAAAGGCAATATAAAAGGAAAATAAATTTCCTTTACCTTAATTCGTTCTCCTTTATATATAGAGCGAAGTTGAAGAAATGCAAGAAATAAGATTTGATAAAACCCTTACTGCTAATATGCATTTACTGCTAAACTAATGAAACAGTTTTGCTGCTTCTCTGTCAGATGTGAAGAACATAATTTGTTTTTTAAAAAAATCACCTATTTAAATTGCAAGTTTTGGAACACTTCTTCTTTTTCTTTTCCCTAGTGCAATTTATGAAGTGGTGTAGGTATAGCTGTAACGTAAGGTAGGGACACTACTGGAATTACTTAGCCTGTAATTCAGTTTCTGCACGTTGAAGTGGAGTTTGGCAGTCTCTATTTTGGCACATGTAAAGCTGCTGGAATTGGAGTATTGAGGAATGTTCCACAAGACCGGGGATAAAGTTGACCCTGTGAACCTCCTTGTACTAGAAAGTATTACAAAGCAGTGAGCTGGAGCTTTCTCTAAGCTCAAAGTGAGGGGAGCTGGACAAATTCACCTGATATATTTAGGCAAGCCTGAAATAGAATACAGTTCTCTACCAGAATTCTAATCAAAGCTGTTTTATGCTGTGTACCTTACAGGAAGGATATGTTTATATTTTCTCTGTATCTCATTAGAAGATGAAAAACATGGTTTATTATCTGTTCTTTCACTCTGGTATTTATGAATCTTCAGATTAGTAATTGCATTTAGCTAAGACTTTCAAAAACGGCTTGCTGGTTTAATGCTCATAGAACTAAAATGTGACTTTTGGCTTTGAACTAAAGCAACAACAACAACAAACAAAACCACAACAAAAAAAAAACCTGCACCAAACAAAACCAGATTTAACAATATCAAGTCACGTTGCTTTCTCCAAAAGGAGCAGCTTTAACGACACTCTAGTGTATTCTAGGAGTGAGCTTGTCACTGATTGCTTCGTGTTTAAACTGTGAAAACATGAGCTAAAATACACAGATCTATATCTATATATATATATCTGAGTCCCTCTGGGTACACAATACTCCATGCATTTCAGCATTGGCTGATTTGGAAAGATAAGCTTGAAAGGCGTGTTTGCAGGCGTCTCATGGACACAAAGATGAATGTTCTTGAAGTTTGAAACCTGTTTTCTTTAATTGAACCTATGATACTCTGAGCAGTCTATGATTTATATGTATGGATTAAAATGCTTTGTGTTTTCTAGCCGGAATATGCCCTGCAATGTGGCATCTAGTCTTATTTTCTACTGTTGACCGTAATGTCATGTTGTATGTGGCGAGGTTTGGCCATCTACAGAATGTATATGAACAGTTCACTGTTAAAATTCATGTGAAAACGTACTTGGACAAAATATTGAACTGTTGGCCATATTCAGAAAGGCCTTTGAAGGTCATAAAATCATAGTTAAGGTTTGGTTTTGCTTTCTGAATCTCTTCTAGAAGTGAAGATGAAGTGGTTAGTCCTTGGGTTTAAGTTAAAAACAGATTTTCTTAGGAATCAGTGCAGTCCAAAGTATGCTCATTTGCTTTAGAGATTTTTTGGGAAGCTTAAACATCTTATCCTCTGTCTGCCCAGCTTGTAAAACCTCATTGCCAATTATAAGCCAATATTGTTAGAAGGAGAAAAATAAATTAAAAAAATTCTCCCAAGGATGCTCTGGCTTTAGTAGCACGAGCAGGAAATGTGGAGTAGAAATCCTGGTGTATGGAGCTCTGAATCACACTGCTCTAGTCAAACTTCTCCCCTGAGCTCTGGTTTTTCATCAGGTCTGTTCTACCATGTGCCCTGGCAAAGCAAACGGTGCTGGGGACGGTGGTGCTGTAAGTTGTGTGCGAAGCAACATGATTTACTGGTGTAAGCGTCACCTCCACGACAGGCAGTTGCGCTTTAATGTACACCAAGGTCCGTGAATCTGGTCTTTAATGTATATGGTGGCACCTACACAGTGCCGTGTTCTCAGACTGCTGTAGAAACAAGGGTGGTAGAACTGGAAAATAAACTTTGCAAGTCTAAAATTAGATTCTAAAGGGCTTCTTTTTTATGTGTAGCACACAGTTTCCTACTTTGAAGGCTTCTCCTCGTTATAATTTCAGATCATACATTTGGGGCCCAGTTCTTACAGTTGTGTAAAAAGTACCTCTGCTGAAATCAGTTGTGTTGATGTGAATGAAATCAGGACCTTAAATCATGAAATGAAGTTTCTCATAGTCTGTTGATCAGTTTTGAGTCTGTCAGCTGCAATTCAACTTTGAAATGAACTGCACGTTTTACACATGTTCTGTGATGTTATTCATAGTTCAGTATGTTCCAGAATAGATTTTTGCAGTGGTCACACAACTGCTTCCATGTATTTTCAAAGCCAGCTATTTAAATGTAAGTCCACAGATTACTCGTCAGGATACAAGTAAATTTTAAAATAGACTATTTTAATATCTTTGCCCCAAAATCACAGATTTATCAAGTGTATTTGTGCCTTTTTGGGTGTCTTGCACATTTTCATTTTTTCCTTCAGCCTGTTCCTATGGGAAACTTGCTGAATTTTATCCAAACCATTAAACCTGCCCCTGAAAGCTTTTATGTTTGGTTTTAAGTGAACTTTACTATTTCAACATTACTAAGCAGTAATGCTCAAAGCAGAAAAGCTGAATGTAAAATATAGTCAGATGGTGCAATTTCATTGTCTGTATCTCTAATTTCAGTACAGCTCAGTTTTAATGGTACCAAGGAAAAGCTGGTAAGAGTTGTGATGCAAGGTCGAAAAATCAACGTAAGAACGTATAGATTTGGCATGTGGACAACAAGACAGTAGGAATTGAGGCATAGTTAGGTTTCATGTGGCTGTGTACGGGTATTGCGGCTTATTTGTGCAAAAAGAAAAAAATTGCCCAACAAATGTGGCAAACCTGAAGGTCAGGTTCGGCAAATGGGCCTCGGGCACAATCTTTGAGCATTCTGGTATTTCATATGTACTCCCATCCCCAAATCCATGAAATTAAGTCTTAAAACTACTCAAATAACCTGTTGTCAGTACCTTAACTTGAAGATTATTCAGTTGTCCTAGGAGTACTAGCTCTTAACGTTTAAAACCAAAACCTGTGTGTTTTGTGACCTGATTCTTACAGAAGAATACAATCGGCTGGTGTATGTACTGCTTCAGTGTAAATGTACTGCCCCGAAATACCTGGTGTAAATGGATATGACTCAAAGAATCTTTCGGAGCGCGTGTGCAGGTGGTTTTCTCGTGAGCCTGGTGTGGTGCAGGTTCCTGTTGCTGTGCTGTCCTGTGTCTCTCCTGCCTGTGCCCCGTGGTTTTACCCCACATTCCTGATACTCACACAGAAATGCCAGCTGTGGTCCAAATAGCATTGTGCCCGTCACACATCTGCTTGGAAATGCCACATGCAGCTGTTGAGCCGTTCCCTCAGCAGCATAGCAGACTTTACTTTTTTTGTTTTGATTTTTTTTGATCTACACCAAGAGCCAAGGAATCTTTACCGGCTAACACAGCTTTTGGCCCTGGTACTGAAGGCAGGAGTCCAGGGGTGCGCAGGCCAAATCACTTCAGCTGGAAGGTATTGTGCTGCTGTTTATTTTGGAAGCACAGATGCAATATATTCTTGTGTTCAGCGTTTGGGTGTCACCAGTTCCCAGGAATTAAATCTTGGCCTGATGTAAGTGGAAAGTATCCATACATTTTGGTGAACAGAGCTAGTTATAAATGCATTGCTGTGTGTTGAGGATGGGATTTGGCTTAGGTGGAAATAAAACAAGTGTTGACTTGTCTGCTAGCGGTGATTTCTGTGGGGTTTTAGGTACCTGTGCTATTTCCAGTGGGATTTAAGCTCTCCCATTGCCTTCTGCTGCTGTTGTCCTGTGCTTCCTGAAGGAATTGTCGATGGCTTGCAAGTTTGTCAGAATTACACAAACTTCTCCCACTGGCCACGTGCTGGATTTTTGATTCATTATTTTGGTAAACTGATTTCTGAAAGTGAAATTTCGTCATCCTGAGAAATACTTGTTCTCCCATATCTTGGAAGAGCAAAGGGGTCAGCCCAGCACAAGGGAGTTGGTACTTCTGTTTTGGTGAGAAAGCGCACAAATTCATAAAGGTGACGATCTCAGCAAACTGGGTTTGTTTCTTGCACCTTCTCAGCAGAAACATAATGGTATTTGGTGGCTAATGGTGGCCTGATGTCTGAGAGTGCCGTGAAAGGAGCGGGCTGGGGAGTAGGAGCCTGGGAAGAGGAAGAGATGGATAGGGGTGAATTGAAATACCGGTGCTGTTTGGAAAGGTGGGGCAGGGGGATGAAAGTGTAGAAGGCTGGAAGTGGAACAAAATCATAGATTAGAACCATAGAATAGTTTGGGTTGAAGGGACCTCTAAAGCTCCCCCAGTGCCACCCTGCCATGAGCAGGGACATCTTCACCAGCTCAGGTTGCTCAGAGCCCCATCCAGCCTGGCCTGGGATGTCTCCAGGGATGGGGCATCCACCACCTCTCTGGCCAACCTGGGCCAGGATTTTACCACCCTCAGTGCCAAAATTTCTTCCTCATGTCCAGCCTGAATCACCCCTTGACCGATTTGCAACAGGCCCTGCTAAAAAATCTGTCCCACTCTCTCTTACAGGCCCCTCTTAAGCACTGAAAGGCCACAATAAGGTTTCCCCGGAGCTTCTCTTCTCCAGTATACATCCCAACTCTCTCATCCTGTGCTCCCAGAGCTGTTCCAGCCTCGGATCATCTTGGTGGCTCCTCTGGCCCCTCTCCAACAGGTCC
Source organism: Patagioenas fasciata (assembly GCF_037038585.1). NCBI lineage: Eukaryota > Metazoa > Chordata > Aves > Columbiformes > Columbidae > Patagioenas > Patagioenas fasciata. The sequence goes on along the minus strand of NC_092527.1, from coordinate 37,163,397 downwards.
GTGCCTGTCCCGTGCTGCGGACCCAGAGCTGGACCCAGGACTCCGGGTGGGTGTCACCAGAGCCGAGGGGCAGAATTGCCTCCTCCACCTGCTGCCCGCAGCCACGGGGCTCAGGTCGGGAAGGGAACGGGTGAAGTGTTTGACAGTCCGTGTTCCTCGCGGTAACATGGAAACGCTGCCGCTCCCCTCACCCGCGGAGGAGCCGGGCCCGGCCCGCCGACCGTGCGAGCCGCGTCTGCAGGCCGTGGGCACCGACAGCACCCCGGCCGGGCGGTGGGCGGCCCCCGGCGGGCGCAGGCGGCGGGCCCGGGCAGCGCTCTCAGGCCGCTTGGCGCGCAGGGCGCGGCCGCAGCGCCTGTGAGGAGGCGGCAGTTGGGGGGCGCCCCGCGGCTGAGGGGCCGCGCTGGGGCGGGGCGGGGCGGCTCCCTGAGGGGAGCGGGGAAGGCGCGGCCGCCCCCGCCGGCTCCGGGCAGCGGCGATGTTTAACCGGGCCGTCAGCCGGCTCAGCAGGAAGCGCCCGCCGTCAGGTAACGGGGAGAGTGGGGGCGGCGACCCGGCGGCAGCCGCTGCCGGCTGAGGAAGCGCCGGCGGCAGGGGAAGGGCTGCGCTTCTCTTCCGACCCAGCGCCGGGCAGGGAGAGCGCGGCCGAGCCCCCTCCCGGCGGCGCTGGCCCGGAGTGCGGCTCCCGCCTTTTCGGCGGCTCGCAGCCCGCTGCGGGGAGTCCGGGGAGCCCGCACCCCGCGCCGCTTGTTGCTCGACCTGGGCCGCGCCGGCTCCTCCGCCCGGTTCCCGGTACCCGAGCCCAGCCGGGCTGAGCGGGCTCCGGCTCCTCCGCGGGGCGGGTCACGGTGCTGTGAGCTGTCCCTCGGCTTTCACATCGCGGGGTGGCCCTGCCCGCTTCGGGGGACAGGGGGGCAGTGTCAGCAGCCTGGTGAGGGGCATTAACCTCCTGCCTGGGCACGAAGCGCCGTTCTTCCCACTCCGGCTGCTGCGCCGAAGAGGGAACTGGATTCTGCTGGGGTTTGTGCCTCATCAGCCACATTTTAATTGCCGACTGCTGCCTGTGGCTGCTATCGGTAGCGAGGCGATAGCCCGGAACATCACAGAGCGATTGTTCAAGCTCTAAATTGACTATGAAGAGTTTGCTTTTGGAGGGAGCGTCTTACACCGAAGTGGAAGTTACTAAGGCGTAATAAATGTGGGACTTGGCGGTTCCCTCTGCAGACAGACCTCGTAACGTCTTTGTGCTGCTGAGGGACGTCTGTGATGCTCTGAGTCGAAGGGGAAAATCCATATAATTGCTGAAACAATTGGGGTAAAAGTTACAAACTCAGAATCCCAGAAAACAGTACTATATTTTATAATGTGCAGTAAGAAGTTACAATCTTTCTAAGAAAAGCCAAACACAGTGTTTGTCTAGAGGTGGTTTATTTTTGTTGGTCTGTTTGGGTGTTTTTTTAAAAGGATATATGTCTGGTGAACGCTTCCAGAGATGCTGCAGAAGCGGAACGTCCCTTTAGTTTCCTTCCTTATAGTTAAAAGTGGAATCCAGTAGCCATCTGTTGTCAGAGACCGTCAAAAGGGGATGTTGAGGATCATGCTTTGAACAACCCGAGTGGGCGAAGGGCAGCACTTCTGTACTGAAAAGGTCTAAAATTCAGCTGCTACTAGGAAAAAATTATTTGAGGATTCATCCAGTGGTGCTTGGATACATGGAAAGTAAGGGAATTTCCCCCCTTCAGCTGCCTACTTATGAAGCTTCCCTGTGTTTCATAACCTTGGACTTATTAATTCCAGACTCGTGATTGTTGCTGGATAGGCGTTCTGGTGACCATAGGAAAATATAAGGTGTTCACAGTACTTTTAAATTAATGATAAAGGTTTGTGGCTCACAGCTTCACAATCCAGGTGAAAAAATGGAAAATGCAGGTGGCATGATTAGAAGTTCTTCAAGAAGAAATTGCAAAGGCCTTTCTGAATGTTGTATATTACTGTTGAAATATAGAATAAGTTTGTTGTCGGGCATCGGAACAGGCTGCCCAGAGCAGTGGTGGAGTCACCATCCCTGGAGGGGTTTAAAAGGCATTTAGACGAGGTTCTCAGGGACATGGTTTAGTGCTGGAGTTCGGTTATGGTTGGACTCAGTGATCCTGAGGGTCTCTTCCAACTGAAATGATTCTGTGATTCTATGAATAAGGTATAAGCTGTTTACACGGTGGTTTTGTTATATCTGCTGTTTGTGTGCCACTTTTTTTTAAGGGGTTTGCAAAAAGCGTGTGTGGGAAAGAGGCGGTTAGAAGGGGCGTTTAGGTACAGGCTGCGCTCAGTGGGATTCTGCGAAGTGAGTCTGTGGTGTTTGACCCGGTGCCACACAGGCCACTGTGTCAACAGCTTGGGACTGACGGCCGCTTGGGAAACCCTGGCAGCGTGTAGCCCTTCTGGAAGGCAGATGGATTAGCATGTCTGACTCAATTAGATGCGTCTGAATCTCTACAAGTTTTGAGTTTCCATGTTTTTTTGTGCCCATCGAAAGCGGGGGCCAGAACCATGAGGTTTGATGTGCAAAGTTGTATGCATTGATGTTATTGACACTTTCTGTGGTTTCGGTCCCAGTTCCTGTTTGGAGAATGCAAATGTTTGCCATATTTGATCCCGCACTTCAGCTGATAATTACAGCGTTATTAGTGCTGCACTTACCATTATTTCCATCGCTTACAAAGAGCCTTTATCCCTGGGCTAATGCGGCAGCACTATTGTGTGATGGGAGAGGGCAGCTTCTGTAAGATTCTTTTCTAAAATAATGCTCCAGCTAATGTAACCACCTCTTTGTTGGCTTAGTATAGGGTTCTTCTCCAAAATAATGGTGCTGTTAAAGTACTTGATCATTTACTGTTTGTACAAGCAGCTGGCCCCTGCGCATCACGCAAGGGCTTGTGTTATGGTTGCACACTCAGTGGAAAGTTTGCTTCAGCAGAGACTCCATAACTGCTCCGCTGTGCCTGTTTTGTCGGCTTTCTCTGCCTCTTGGTTTCTAACCCCTCTAAAAGATAGCAAGCGCACTCATGCAACAGTAGGAAATGTAGTTAACATATTTATCGTCTGCTGTACATTCTGTGTGTCACTTCTACAGAAATATTGGTGGGAGAACTGCCATTTTGTAATACCCTTTTTGATGCACAAAATTATCTCCCAGTTTTCAGTAACAGCAAATGCCTGCCTTCCTCATTTAAATGATCATTCTAATGTATACATTTGGGTTGTTAAACATTGGTATTGAGTTTCTTATTTCCAACTGTATATTATGTAACTTTGTCACTAGATGATTTCAACAGGAGAAAGTTTGCTATAAATAGCAAACAGAGATAAATAGGTTTCAGGAGGATCATTCATATAATTACACTTATTGCTGTATTGTCTTCTGAAATAAATTGTTTCAGACTTTCATTAAATTGTACTTCAGCAGAAGTATTGTTTCTAAGGTAATTTAGTAATGTGTTATGGAATACGGATTTGGGGATTAGCTTCTTGAGTCATTTGTGGGGAAAACCTCTTTATCTTTTAAGTTCTAAAACAGATTCTAGAAATCGCACATCAAATCTGCTAAATTAAATGAACATTTGGAGTGGGAAGTTATGATGCTCATCGCAGGGGTGACTTTTGTATTAGAAAAAATGTTTGTGATGGCATATTTAATGGTGTATAAGAAAAATACCCAGCAGTTTTAATATCCTCACAGAATTTCAGGGTGTTTCCTACTGTCATTTATCACGTGCAGCCTATTTACATTTGCACTGAAGGGGAATGTTCATGTTTTATGGTGTTTGCAAAGGAACACTGGAGATGGGGAGGGAGAAAGCTCCATCAGTGCCATGCCCAGCGCAGGCCTGAGCCCTCCAGAGCTGGTGGCACGTTCCATGGTGTGGCCGTGGCCCCTGCCAGCTGTATTGTCCCCAGCACAGCTGGTGGGGTGGTACCATCCAGGCAATGTCCCCAGCAGGCTCTTTGGATGCCATTACTGTGTTTTCTGGGGACTGCTCAGGACAAGAGCTGTGCTGCAGTACCTGTTCTCTGGCCTCTTGTGTTTATTACGTACCAGTGGTCCAAGGGGCCATCGTGACACCGCAGCTGGTGTCCCCAGTGTGGGCCAATGCTGGGAGCTGTAGCCCGTGCTGAACTGGGATTGCTGATGGCACCCGCAGAGCTCGCCTGCACCTGTGACACCCCAGAGCCTCTGCCCCGGGGAACTCCAGCTTGAATAAGGGAGGCAAAGGATGAATGAAAGGGTTCTGATGGACAGGCAAGTGTCATCTCCATGCCACAGTACTTTGGGGGTTGCGGGGTGCTGGTTAAATGAGGAAAATAACTGAGTAATGGAGTCTGGACAAGGAGGCTCAGCAGAATGGGTGTTTGGAAGGAGTTGTGTAAGTCCTCCCTTCAAAGCCAAAATTGACTCGAAGGCTGTCGGAGGTGAAGAGAAGGGGAGCAGGATCGTAGGAGAGCGCAGGGTTTGGAGGGTGATGAAGAAGAACAGGGGGAGCATGAATGGAGGATGGAGCTGGGGTGTGCTGGGTAGGCTGGAAGTGGGAGGAAACTGGGGTGAATGGTGGTTAGGAGGACAGAGACAAAATGAGACAGCAGCCAAAGCAGCTTGAGGGGAAGCAGATTGATGTATCCTGGGTAGTGGAAGCACTTGTTCACCCTGTGTCTGCTCACCAGAATTCTTTCTCTTTAGGTTCTTGTGGCACTAGGCCTGCCCTGTATTGCATTGGTTCATTGAAATACATGCTTCTCAAAGTAATCATTAAAGTCCACTTAAAATTTGGCTGGAATAGAAACACTAGGAATAAAACCTCACTCCCATGTGTTCTGTGCTAAATAGTATATTAAATAAGGGAGTGGCCTGGTTCTTCAGGCCATTACCAGCTCTACACCCAGAGCTGCCATTCTGCTGGCAGGTGAGAGTCATCATAACAAGACATTCAGGCTCCTCAGATGTAATCGTGTTCTGCTCCAATGTACTTGGCTATTCCTGCTTAAATCTCACAGATTTTACTGAGATTAGATGCCCGGATACTTTGAGTCAAGTTCCTAGAATAAATTTTGCAAGTGATAATCAAGAGCCACATCTTTTTGCATGAGGGGAGAGGAAACTGAGGCAGAGTTGCTGTACTCTTGTGGCATGTCTGAAGTCTGCAGTGGTGGTTTGGGGACAATCCTCAGGTGCTGACTCCTGACCTCGAACTAGCAGAATGTGTGTTTCTTATCCGGAGCTGTAGGTACACTTGCTGCTTTGGAGACCAATCTGTCACAGTCTTTACCCAAATTGGTTATGATCTTGCATCCTGAAAGGTTTTGTGCGTTCGTTGTGTAAGAAATTTCAGATTGGTGCTGTAACAGCATTGTAGAGTGAAAGCAGGACAGGCAAAGGAGAGACAGGATTTACATGTGAAAAATGTAGCCTGCAGTGACCATTTTGCTCTATCGTTTTAGCTACATTCCTTTCTTTTATGTCTGTATTTACTTGGGACGTGAATGTAGATATTTCAGTATTAGACAATGGGTATGGAATCCACAGCTCCAGAACGTTTACCTGTTTTCCTGTTACAAAAAAACATGTTCTCCTGTTATATTAAAAAAACCCTCAACCAAACAAAAAAACCCCTCAATTAATGGAGAAGAGGAGGTGTTGGTTCGTTTAAAACAGTGGTCCATCTCACTGTTAGAAAAACAAATAGAGTCTGCAGGTCCCTATCAACCAAAACTCAGTAGGCTTTGCTGTTGTGCCAGTATTTTGTAGGGCTTTAACCTTCGCATTTATCGTTCTAGCTACCAGCTGGAAAGAGCATCTGATGGTATATAGCTCTGCACAGATACTGTTTTGAGATACTGACTAAGGTTTATCTTCATGGTGGAGGAAGGGGTTTTTAGCAGAGCTTAAGCAGAAGTTACTGAGATCCAGATTTCCAATGAGTTGGGAGGGAGAAAGGAAGTGGCTATAAAAATATAGAGAAGCTGCGTTGATTAGAGTAGGAGTTCTGTGCACATTTCCAGTGTGTAGTGACCTGCAGCGGAGTTTGTTGCCCGACTCCTGCTGCCTTCCCCATGTGTTTCGGGTGTGAGAAGAAGAGAGGCCAAGTGCTCAATGCCTGGTTTAGAATTTTTCAGATCAGCAGTGAAATTCTTGGAGTCTTCCCAGGTAATAGGTGTTCTGATGGGTAGCCAGCAAACATTTTTTTTGGCATCACCAGCCTTGGATGTAACATACTTGTCCCTGGGACAGAAAAATTCAAAAATACATACCATGTCTCCTATCTGTGAGAAGACTGGGTGGCAGGTAAGGTGTGGGCATAATCCAGAACACCTTGTAAAAGCAGAATTTCAGTGGACTTGAAAAGAAACAAGCAAACAGAAAAAACACCCATATAACACTTGCTCAATGAGCAGGTCGACTTGGCTGGAATGGGGCTCTTCTGCTAGCTGCTGTTCCCCCCGTTACCCTGGGCTAACATATTGGACTTGTTCTCCTGCTAGACAAAGCATTATTTTTCTTACACTCTGTGCATTTTCTCAACCTTCAGTGATGACTCTTTGCTTAAAAATAAATTTCATGTGTGTGACTGTCCAGGATTTGCTTTATAGAAGCCAGTGGAGGGAGTTGACAGTGCCAGAACAAAAGGCAAATGGCGCTTTTACTACACAGGCTGAGGTCATTGTGTTCCACATGCAAAAGGTGCCTGAACTCCTATAAAACAGTGACAGTGCCTGCTTATATGCTCATGAATTATCTAACTGCAAGGCATTTTTACCTCCTTACAGGCAAAACAGAATTCAAATGTGTGTGTGTTTATTTTCAGTTTTATGGTGTTTCCTTTAGAGAGAGCAGCTGTAGTACAAGGGTGCAGAGGGCAATGGAACAGAAATGCATGAGACATTAATCACTTCTAATGAAGATGTCATTTTTTTCCCATTTTTTCCAGAGATAAATGATGGTGAGGGTCACCCAAGCAGCAGCCACCAAACCTTGAAAGGAACCTCAAAATGGGCGACATCACTGGAGAACCTCCTGGAAGATCCAGAAGGAGTGAAACGATTTAGGGTTGCGATATCAATTCTGGCTATTTATGTAAACTGAAATTAGGATTTAAAGCTGAATGAGGCTCAGCCTAAATGGTGCAGTGCCGTGAGCACAGAGACACGTGTCCTTATAGATGCGTCCCCTGAGCAGAGGTGGCAGAGCTGGAGCTGTGGCATTTCCTATAGGAACAGAAATTACTTGAGGATGGTTTTGCTGCACCAAACACTGATAAAATGGTTTCCTGCCAGACTGGTTGGAAAAGTGATGTAAACTGGAGTTACAAAACACTGTGATTCCAAATTATTGTTGTTTTTTAAAGTAATCTTGGTGCTATTTAATTCTTGGCATTATTTAATCTCTCTTTTCTAACACTTCAAAGTGAAAATGGATGATCTCAGAGCTATAAATGTTCAAGTCATTATTTTTTATAAAGAAACTTAATGTACATTTTTTCCCCATTTTAAAGCATGCCTCACTTTTGGAGGAATGTGCTTTGTTTAAACACTGTCTAGAGAATGCAAATACAATCTTCTGCTTTAGTTTACTTAAGTTAATTTATTGCCACTAATGAGCATGTTTAGAAACACTTTTATTTGTAGAAATGTTACTCATTAAAAATCGGATCCTACATGATGAGAATCTCAAGTGATCTGTGGCTCTCATTATAATAGTTCATTATGCTTACCTGCAAATTAATTCATATATTTTTTGATTTCTCTTTGAGTAATGACTGTGAAATTGCTCAACTTATTTATGGGAAACTTAAGAAGAAGCTCTCACTAGTTACTGATATTCTCTGAGATTAAAAGTAGCTCATCATCCTACTGGAATGTGCTTTTAAGGGCTGAATATATGGTTGTTTATTTGTGCCTTGATGGTGTGTGGATGCACTAATGCAGTGGTTCTGTTACGCTGTGTTATGTGGTAAGGCTGGCCCTAGGCAGCTTCTCGTTGTAATAGTTATAGTAGGAAGAGAGAAAAACAATTGAGAAATGAGATCCTGATGTTTGTTTGTTTGTTTTTCTTTTCCATAGGAGTTTTTAAAGAAAGAATTTAGTGAAGAAAACGTTTTGTTCTGGCTAGCATGTGAGGAATTTAAGAAGACACAGGGAACAAAACAGGTATGTTTCCTACATAAATTTGACTTGTCAACAAAACTTCCATAGCAGAGCTGGAGCTATAATGTTTCTGTTGCATATGAGTGCAAATAAATATATTTCAAGGAATTGCACTGGAATCACGGTGGTGGAATTGTTTGGAAACAAAGCCGGTTCCACTTAAAATCAAAGCAAAATGCTGAAATCGTCAAGTTTCCCATGTTTTGAAAACTCTGAACATTTGTTGTTGCTTGGGAATAGCAAAAGGTTTAATTCGGCAATGTTACATCATCTTGCTTGAAAATATGATGACGTTTCAGGAATGTTTTAAAAAGTATAGTGGCTGTTACATGAAAATATGCACCATTATAATATTTTAGTGGAACATCAAAGTAACAAACAGTGCAAACAAAATGTTTTCTAACACCAAAATGAAAAGTTTTCCATAGCAAATGACAAGTTGCAAAATAAATTGAGGGTCCATGTGGACTTTTTGTGTAAATATTTTTTTAAATTGATATATACCTGCAGTGTTCATTTTCCTCAAAGCTATATTTTTCTAATAGAAAATATTCTGTTGGAAATTTTTCAGCCAGACACCTCCAGTAATTTTTTCCACCACTTGGAACTTTAGATCCACGAGGAACACAGGATCCACTTTCACATTTAAGCTTTGAAGCCTATAGAGTCAGGCCTAAAATACCTACCATGTTTTGTTTGCTTGTTTCTGAAAAAGTTTTTGTGACTTTTTTTAAAAATTTACATTCCAAATTTATTTGATTTTTGAGATGAGGATTCTGTGAGCATGAAATGAAGAAGTACCAAAACTCCAGCTGAGCATCACTGTCCATGAGTCAGGCTCCTGAATCCCATAAACCCTTTTTTGATATCCCACCTTTATGCTTTTCACGTGTGCAGCTCCTGTTGCCAAAGGAAGCGTTTTAGAAGGCAACGGGTGCCAATGTACAGCCCGTTTTGCACTCTTCTGGCCAAAGAAAATGGAGTAACGTGAGGTGAGGCTGGGAAAATACCATTTAAACCTGCCCCAAATGGGACTGTATGTGCTTTGAGTAATGTCAGAAGCATCAGGGAATAGGAATCAGGTGGGGAGCTGGGCTCCTGGGGGTTATAAATTGCAGGTGTAAGAGGGCAGCTCTGCCTCTGGACAGCAGTGAGGCAGGGAATGTGTGATATGTTGGGCTGGGGTTCTAGGTATTCTTGATCTCTCTCCCTGCTCCATTAGAATAATTTGCTTTCTGAGCTGGTGAAGCAAAAACCAGCATCACAGTCCACGACTAAATGGGAAGAACCCTTTGCTTTGTACAGAGCAGATATTTTCCTTTGTATCTCATGCAGTGCCCTTACCAAGGGGTATGTAGTCCCTTGGGCAGGTATCAAACTGCATTTTAAAATGGAAATGAAAGTGGAAAATCCTTCTGTAAGGTCCCACATTTTGCAATGGGATAATAATCGTATTTTCCCTTGCTAAATAATTTCTATCTTTTTAGCTATTTTAGGATTGCGCATGGTACTACAGGAAACGGTAAATTGATGTATAGAGATAGTAACTTAGTGAATTTTTGAATGAATTGCCAAATGAGTGGACAGAGAGTTGACTGGGTTCCGGTTAGCTTAATTATTTAGTACCAATCATTACACAGTGTGGCAAATCTGGAGGCTGGGACAGCCATAGCTATTACAGCTGGCTCAACTAAATGTGCTTTAGAATGACACAGACTTACAGTAAAGCTACTGCTTATGGATGGCTTTGTTTAGATATTTTGCAAAGCTAGAAAAAGCACTAAAAATAGAAATCTTTCTAGTGTTTATAATAGCATGAATTCGTCTTCTGAAAGTGACTCTTGCAGAAATCACTTTATATCTACTGTGAGCACGGTATTCTAAAAAGAACTTTTTACTTATTTTATAACCTGTTCCTCATTAAAACTGGTTTACCACAGAAACTAGCTCTTAGACACTTAGACTTTTGGTCAGATGAAGCTGATTACATTTTAACCCAGATAGAATGTTTGGTTTGTTTTTTTTTTTCCTGTTTTTAAAGTATCAGATAAACTTTCCATTACTTGCCATGAGAGTGTTAACATGAGGTTTTTCTTGGTGAGTTTAAACCTGCACAGGTTACCACCTGGTCAGTGGATTTAGTATCCATTGTGCCTTGTGTTATTGTCACCCCTTCTGCATCAGCCTGGAGCGGTGTTTGGTTCTGTATAGGCTGGAAAACCTGTAGGCTGGTTAGCTCAGTGAATGTGTCCTTCCCTCCTGTCCTTTCTGCTCTTTGCAGGTAGATGCAGGCTCACCCTGCTCCTGCTTTTTTTGTTTGCAAACTAACTGCATTACTGCTGTTCTAAGAAAAGGTTCTGGGCCTTTTCTCAAGGCTTACGAAGTTTGGTTCAGTCGTTACTCTAACCACAGTCATGTGGGCTCTGCCTAGCAGCTGACTTACATCAAGACAACACAGGCAGATCTTGCCAGATGCTGTGGAGATATGGAGATAACGTCTTTTCTGTCCCTTCCTCGTGAACATGAAGCACTGTGCAGCCCCAGATCACAGGAGCAGAGGGAGCGCTGGTGAAGAGAACTCAGGCTCTTGGCTCTTGTGTTGGCTTTAGGCAGGTGGTGGGAACGCTTATCAGGAGAAGACAGAAATGGAGTTCAGAGCAGACCACTCCATGAGTTTGTTTTCCTTTTTGAGCTGGTACCAAATGTGTGTGTTTCAGGCAGTAGGGGAGATTTTCAGCATCCGCAGAGCCAGGCAGCAAGAAGTCTACGTTACTCTGCCCCTCAGCCCAGGACATTTAAAAAATTGATATTCTTTCTCTATCATTCCTTTAAAATTGAAGTTAAAATAGGAATGTAATTTTTAGCAAAGATTGAGGAAGGAATTAAGTCTACTTGTAGCAGTGAGCTCTGCTGCCACCCTTATGGCCTTCATCTTAGGACACATTTAATTATTGAAATGGGAACGGTGGGGATAAGTGAAAAAAATTAACTTTAAATATTTAATTTGAGTTATTCCTATGCTGTTGCATTTGTGGCTGTTAATGAAATAAACAACATGTCCATTGTGCTGCTTCCCAAGGTTTAAATGTTTCTTCTCTTCCAGCTGAGCTTTAAAAATAAATTACAGATTATAATAAATGCTTCAAACAACAGGGAATCTTTTCAGATATCGCTGAAACCTGCCAAAATACCCATGTCAGGAAGTTTTATAGAGAACAATTTCAGAACAAAGTATACCTAGTCAAGAGTTTCTTCTGTGACTTCCCATGTGGAACGTGGCAGTGGTTAAGCAGGACTGGGTAATGCTGCACAGCTGCTCACTGCTGGAGCCTGTTCTGATGAGCATCTGGGACTCCCATTCACCTCATTTGGGAGTCACACATGCTTGAGAGCTGAATCTGACCTTAGGAAAGGAAGTGGGAAGGAATATTTTATCCACTTGAAATAGTGAGGGGGTTTTCTGTAGACAAAACTTTGTACTCCAAGTGGGAATTTGGCACGGATGCTGGGGCGAGCGCACAGATATAAGTGGAAAGTGCCAGAAGTCCTTTAATAACCACCTGTGAATAAGATCCCGGTTTAAGTGTTGTTTAAATTCCAGAGTAGAGTCCCCTGTGCAGAGGCATTAGTTTCAGGCTGACACAGAACAGAGAATGCCACCCACTGAATGGGGAACATCACTGTCTCCTCCGCCTGAACCTGGCTCTCCCTGGGTGTCATTTGGGGGTGTATAAATGTACTGGCAACTTTAACTGTACTCTCCTTTTTTTATTTTTTAAATTATTGTAATTAAACTGATGCTCTACTACTGAAGCATAGATGTAGCGTAACAGTTGTTCCACGTGCAGAACTTGTAACGTTTATTTCCTCATTACTATAGAGTCAGATCCCCTGCACCTCCCCAACGACCCCCTCTCCATACCACAGCTCTTCCTTTGTCATTCTTCCCCACAAAATCCAGAGATCCTCCCTGTTTTGCCAACCTCCCACACAAGCCTCTTGTTCCTCCCAAGTTCTTTAAACTTCCTCACGTTACTTCTAGTTTCGTGTTCCCCTGCAAACCTTCCTCTGCTCCTTCTCCACAGTACCCAGCTCCATCCTGTGTTCCTTGGGCAAGCAGCACCTTGAGTTGTGGCTGACAAGGAGCTCTGTGTGTGTTAATTAGCCAGCAGCTAATTACATGCTGGCAGTTTGAGCAGATAACTTCTGAACATACACTGCAGCTTTTCCCCTTGATGAACGTGCTGCTTTTTCTCTCCCTTGCTGCTCTTTTCCATCAGGTCAGTGGGAGGATAGTTATTTTGCAGTCCTTTGCCCCTCTTTAGACATGGTTGAAATTGGGCAGCAGTTTCAAAAGTTATTTAGGTGAGACAGACAGACAGACAGAACAATCACTTATACCTGCTCATTTGATAATAGCTAAAGGTGCCTTTACTGTGTCTGCATTAGAGCATTACCTTTACCTGTTGAAACAGTTACCTTTCCGATCAATTGGATTAATTGCTCATTGAGAACAGACATCGCTAAAGCAGTCCCACCTGATCTGTGAAACTGGAAAGACAGGAAATTGTTAAAAACACTTCAGTGTGACCTAATGCACCTGGCACATGATGTTTTAACCACCAGATGAATAATCTGTTTTAAAAAAGAATATTCCTGGAAAATGTGTGTCCCCTTCAGCAGTGAGAGAGTTAACTCTTTAGCCCTTGGGAATTGTCAAACACATGTAGCTATTCTTCTAATTATCCCCAAATGTTGAGTCTCAGCTGTAAAACATGAAAGAAATTTTGTGACTCCTTCATGGGCAGGGGTTTAAATGCTTCCTCATTCAAGCCCACTTCCCATTAACAACGTGGTTTGGGTTACAGTTGCTCATAAGACGTGTGATGGGGAGCACCAGCAAGTACCCACATCTGGGGACTGGGCAGTGCCCGCTGCTTCACGGGCTTTGTTTCAGTGTTCAGAATCCAGATTGCAGCAGGGAGGCTTGCGTGCTGCCTGGCCTTGGCTCTCTTTTTCTCCCTGGCTTTCTCTTATCTGACCTTCTGATCGAGAGGGATCTAGTATTTAATTTTGGAGGATTGTGGCCATTCGTTTACTACTTTGAAGCTCAAAGATGCTAGGTAGGGTCAAAATGTTATCACTGTTACTGATTTATCAACAGAACACTGGATTGCAGAAATCAGGGCAAACACCAACAAACTGCTTAATGTGAGTCACATCTACCCTTATTTTTCAGCTTTTAGAGGCTCTTGAGAGTCTTAGCTTTACTGTTAGCCAAAAAAATTCCTGTTGGTTTTCATTCTTTTTTAATCATGTAATCAGTTTTGCATTTGAGCTGCTCTGAGGTAAAAACATAGTTATGACAAAGCATGTAGTATGACAAGGTTATCTGGAAGTAGCCCACATTATACATTGATTTTTCCTTAGTTTCGTCTTGCACTAAGTTTCCACAGTGTTTTTCCCCCTGGGTTCCTTGCACATGCTGGTTATCTGTTAGGAAAAAAAGTACTTTAAGTAGTGAAGACACAGCTTAGTTGATGATGCTGAGCAATTTTACACTGGATTCTCAGATTCAAACATCACAACCCTCTGTTAGTAACGTAAGTGTCTAATACCAGTAGCTTCCACTAATGTCAGTGCAGGAGTTGGCCTGCAGAGATGTTTTTCCTCCTGTACAAATGAATATACACAAATAAGCTAATCTATGTATATTTGTTTATATTTGTTTTGTTACTTGTTTTCATTTTAAATTCGGACTATGTTTTGGTTTCAAGATGTGAACCTCAAGAAGTAAGTGATCCAGAGCATTCAACAAAACATTAACAAATACAAAGAATATTCCCACAGCAAATAACTCTTTGAAAAAACATGTCCTTTTGCAGATGCAAGAAAAAGCTAAAGAAATCTACATGACTTTCCTGTCCAGTAAAGCTTCCTCCCAAGTCAATGTTGAAGGGCAGTCCCGGTTGAATGAGACCATTTTGGAGACACCTCACCCTCTCATGTTTCAGAAGCTCCAGGACCAGGTAGAGCTATTTTCTTCAAGAACACAGTTTCTGTAGGTTTTTGTCTGCTTTAAATTGACTCTGCTTTTGATGCACGAGCTAGGGTAGGAAAATTAGGAGTCTGCCTGCTGCTGCCTGTGGTGTGGATTGAATAGGTGGACACTAATCCCAGACCAGGAGTTTCCTGGAAAATTGGACGAAGTTTTCTCCTGGACTCCTCTGCTGGTAGCTTGAGAATCACCCAGCTGACGAACTTTGTGCCTACGTTTTCCTGTGTGTTCTCTTGCGCTGACTCACTGCTGATGTTTGTTTCTGTAGTTGCCACTGGTTTCCCCAAGTGCTCAAGATTTTTCACTTTCCTTTGTTTTGTTATTTATATTGATATGAATATAATGCAATTTCCTGAAAAGCCTCCTCTTCTGTAACACACAAAGCTTAAAAGAGGAGTTGGTATTTGCTTTGCCTCTTCCTATAGATCTTGGGAGGCTTGATAGAAATTAGGTGACATTTTGCAGGCGTGTCCTTTGGTGGTAAATTTTCTTAATATTTAGCTTATTTTAAAGCATAGTTTTTGGAGTGAGTCATTCTTATCTGCAGCTTTCCAACACTTGCAAGCTGTACTATTTTTAATTTCTGTACCATCCTCAGTACTACCTGTATTTTCCATTTGGTTGTTTTCTTTTATGGAGAAACAGCACACTGATTTAAGTAGTGTTTTCAATCCATTTCACATCAGGTACTGAGCGCATTAGCTGGGCACTGGCTGGGCTAGTTGAGGTGATCTGAGAAGCAAAGGCTCTTCTGCCTTTCGAGCATGTGCCAACTTATTAGCAGTGGAAATTTCTGAAACTCAATTTCCATGTGAAGAAGCAAATTTTTTCATGGAAGAACTTCAGACTTTGGGGGAAGGGAAAGAAAAATGCTCTAGTGAATCTAAGCATTGCGCTTCAGGGTGGGTGATCATGAGAGCCAAGCTGGAGAGGCTACTGGAGTTAAAATGGTTGGCAGCTTTACAAATGAGCATCCATGTGAGCAGCCAAGGGTTAGTAATACCTGAACGGAAAACATGCTGGACCAGTGATAGAGGAGTCCCACTGGTGTGGGAAGGAGGTCTGTGAACTTTTAAAACCAGATGCAGAGCATTGATGGGTTGTTGCGGGTTTGCACTGCTTGAAGCTTCAGTTTATTGCCTTTAGATACTAGTTCAGGAAGAGTTACGGTCTTCTCTAGTTTTCAATCCTTATAAAGTTATGAAGAAGAACAGTGTTAACTCTTGCAGGCACCGTGTGTCTGAAGCATAAAAGACAGCTTGGAAGCTGCAGTCTGGTCTACAGTGTTACTGGTAACTAGCACTTCAGTTCTCCAGAGACCTACTGGTTTAACTGGGGCTACTTGTGGGGTGTGGTTTTGTGCTCATGACCTTAAAGCAAGTGGCTTGGAGGCAGTTGTTGGTGCTGAATGAAGTGGTGGTAGAGTGGTTCACAGAAATCTGTAGATTTCAAAATACTTGTGGGGTAAATGTTCCTACTCCAAGGAGGCGATGAGAGGTGGGGAAGGAAAAACATAATTCTGCTTTTGCACATGTTTATAAAATCGGTCCTGTGCATTTGGCTGAAGAGACTCCAGCAGACTCGGATCTTACAGTGCTCCTTCTCTCTGGGGGATGCTTTAAATGATACCAGAATCAAGATGTTTCTAAGTTCTTAGGACATTTTAACAGGCAATGTCTTCCTTCAAGCTAGTTGGATATATTTAATAGTATTGTAGTTAACCAAAGCCACGAGGTGTAATTTGACTTTGTTTAACTGCGTTGATTTGGGTGTACATTGAGAGGATGTTTTGGGATTTTTAGTCTTCCACCATGCAACTTATAAAGCGAGAGTTCCACAGTTTTAAACATGAACTGATCTATGTAAACAGTGGTTAGTAAAATGCTTCATGAAATTTTAATTGCAAGGGGGATATTACAGCAAATGCACAGCCAAGAACAGTCAAGTTTTGTGTGTTTGCCTTTGTACAAGTTCCTTGAGGATGTGAAATGGAAAAGCACTTTGAGATTATTACTTTTTTTTTCCTCCTAACAAAGAGTTGTATTACCTGGTTGTATTATCAATTAGAAACGAGGCCTGTAAAGGTAAAGCCCCATTTATCCACACATGGATTATCCACACATGCAGGTCAGAATCCAGAAATTCCCCTTGGAAATTTAGTTACTCTGAGTATCGTAAAATGTAATCAGTCATGAAGCATGACTCAGAGAGGCTCTGCCAGTGAAATAATAGGCAGAGAGTGATGTAGGCTTTGGTTTTGCCTCAGTTACAGTCTTGAGGTTTGCTTTTTTCCTTCCCTTCTGTTTCCTGACCTTGACACCTGAACAGATTCCAGGCTCCTCACCCAAGCCCTTTTGTTTTCAGAAGACTCCAAATAAGTTCTAGGGTTTTTTTTTTGGTTGTGTTTTGTTTTTTTGTTTTTTTGTTTTTTGTTTTTTTTTTTCTGTCTGAAATGAGTATAAATAGAAGAGAAAGCAGTTGTGTTGAAGGATGAGCCTGAACTCAGGCCTTGGGAGAGTAAAGCCGTGCTGGCTGTGGCAAGAAGGGCAGGTCTTGTGCTAGTGAAAAGCCTAATGGCACAGATTTGATTGCCAATGTTAAACTACATTTTAACTGGCAAATTACATCTGTACCGGATCGACTCTTTGTGGCAGGTACCTGCGACATTTCTGATTTGGCCTGAGACCAGTCTTGGCATTTGGTTGTGTAGCAGTCTAAAAAGGATGGGAGGATTGGCGTAAGTTTAAGAAATGTTGGTAAAACCAGTTGTTTCTGTCTAGATCCAGTTTCAGAATTTGTATAAATTATTAAGAAGCTTTTCTTAATTACCTGTTTCCTTAGGTCATTGTCTTGTGTTTTTTTTTCCCTCCTACCAGATATTCAATCTCATGAAATACGACAGCTACAGCCGCTTCTTAAAATCAGACATATTCCTAAACCATAAGAAGTCTGAGGAGCAAGAGGAGAATTCACCAGAGGCTCAGACTGCAGCTAAAAGAGCATCAAGAATTTACAACACATGATACAATCAATCTCTCCAGGAGAGGCAATACAGTAACTAAATTACACTCAGGAACAGTCCAGGTTTATAGCAGTTGCATTTAGGGCTTGAAAAGCTCGAAACCTTTTGTAGGAGATACTTACTTTCTTAATCGCTTGAATGACTAATTGTTTTTGCATGATAGCTAATAAAAAAGCACCCATGGAAAGACTGTTTTCTAGCTTGAAGGCTGAGGTATGAATTGCATATTTCACCAGTTAAAATGCTTTCAGTTTTTATATTTTCTTTTGAGAGGCATCATCATGGTGAGAAATGGGAGATATGGTGTTGGGTTTTTTGATTTTATTTTTGCCTTGTAATTTTCATTTGTGACCAGCTTCCACAACCTGGGTTGCTGGGAGAAGCTATTGAGGAGCATGTTTCATGTTACTTTGTGGATGGGTCGTTCGTACAAACTGAATCATGAAGGGACAGCATCTTTTCAGGGTTAAACTCAATAGAATCCAATCCCTTCCTATGGAACTTTGTTCTTTCAAGATTTTTTTTGCTTTGCCTTTATTATTGCATCAAAACACTTCTCTAGCCATAATTTTCATTTCTGTATTTCTTAAGTTTCCCCTATTTTTTTGCAGTAGACAATCACTCTCTTCAGAAGATCGAATAACCTGTATTCCCTTGGGAACAAAAACTCTAAGATGAGAGAATCTCTGAAGAACAGCCATTAGGAAACCTGATGTTAATATCTCTCTCTGGGCATGTTGATTTTGGCAAAGCTTGACTTGGGTTTGTCCGGCCTGTCAGGGTAACATCAGGGTCAGATAGCGGTATCGGGAAGCATCTGGTCTTCCCTGTGTCTCCTGAGTGATCCTGCTCTGTGTGGCAAGAATATTTTGACAAAGAACCAACCAACAAAGTCTTTTGCTTTGATGAAATCTTTCTACTAAAGTCATCCTGCCTAATTTTGTTTGCCCAAGAGAAGTATGTCAGGGTTTCCTAATGGTAACTTTTGGTAGCTGCAGTGGAACGGGGGATTGAAGTTGTGTTTTAGCTATTCACACGTTAAGCTTGAGAGGAAGGGGGTTTTATTTCTGCCCAGAGCTATAAAAGGTGAAATGTCAGGGTGATAAAGGAAGATGCTCCCAATGAGCCTTTCATATCATCCTGGGACTATGTCAGAGCTGAAAAGCACATTTTGGCATACAGTTTTTCCTGTGTTCATATATTTTTGAATTCTTTGCAACATTACTAAATTACAGTTTAAATTGGGAAAGCATATTAGCTACATGCTCTGTTTACAAGCTTTGCAGCTTCTGCTGTTTCACATTCTCTCATTGTTTACTCTTTCATTTTTTACATGGCTTTTCTTGAACTTTTGTTGATGTGCCGGCGGATCCAAATGCACAGTTAGCTTTTGGTTGCTTTATAGTTCCTTTTGTGGGCAAGGCCAGATATCTTTTATACCTTACTGTCACTATCAATGTTTTTAAAACTAGGCCTAGGTTGTCATTGCAAACTCTCTTGGTAGACTTGATTATTTCTTTAACTCTGAGCCACTCTTGCAGGTGATGCATAAAGAAAGTAGTTTCCATGGGCTCTTCCCTAGTTAGATGTAAGAGCGGGAACAGGAGTTCAGATTCTTCGCTCAGAGCTAAATGGCTTGTTCATTTTTAGGAAATCAAAGAGGAGGTCAGTGCCTCCATATGTGTGTTTTTTAAAGTAATTCTTAGGCACTGAGCGTTCTCTAAAGATGTAATGGTGTAGTCATCCTTTCAGTGGTATTTGACCTCATGCTTAAGTTGCATTTCAGTGTTTTACTGGATAGGAACAAAGTGAGAACGTGTGTGAACCCTTTTGTCATGATGAGCCCTATGAGATGAGACCATCCAGTTCTGGATTTGGCAACTATTTGTCATCTCAGAATTACCTCTTTTGAAAATTCACTGTAATAACGAATTCTGGAACTTCTGATACTTCTGAAGTCTGTGGGAGTGGGCAGCTTGAACATATTTAGGAGTTGGGATTTGTCTCTTCCCAGTAATTGCAGCTGAAGTCTTGGTCATAGTGAAAAATCCGGGATGGGAACCTTCATGAAAGAAATGCAGAATGAGCTCTTACCACATTCATCACGTGGATGCACAGTAGATTCATTTTTAATCATATTGATTTTAAAAATGCATGAGTGAGGGAACAGAGTCTTTGACTATCATGTTCTAAAATAATAATACAAGTAAAAAATAAAACCAGAGGCTGTATGAACAATGGTAGGCATTAAAGAGAGAAAATACTCATTTGTAACTGCTTATAAACAACATTTTCCTTGGCATTATGCTCCTCGTCTGGCACTGTATTATTTGCTTGTTAAGAGCAAATGCCCTGTAGGAGTAGACACAAAGGTGCTTTACGCTACTGCCAACCGAAAGATACTCAAATGGAAACGTGTTTCTTAGCAGCATCTCAGTGCCTGTGATGTTTATTTCAATACCTGTGATATTTCTAAGATAATATACCTAAATCCACAAAACTCTTAACCTTTGACTTCCTCTTTTGCCTTATCAGTAAAGAACTCATTGTCCCGCTAACTGTCTCATTTGTGGTGTTTGGTTTTGGTTTTTTGGAAGAAAACCAACAGACCTTGTAAGGTGCAGAAATAATAGTTTTCTTTCCTATCCATTAGAGTATCTGTATTTTCCAGTACAAGAGCAAAGTAAAACTGTGCAAGCAGAGGTTTGTCATTGCATAATGTATATATATGGAGAGGGTTATTTTGCTTCTGTTGATATTATCACCAATCAAACTTAGTTTGTGAAATATATGACATTTTTCTATGTGGCATAGAACAAATGTGCACAGACAGAAGAACTGAATTTCCCTGTAAGTAAATCCTGCATCCCAGGAACAACTGCAGACATTGCATCAAACCTCAGGCTTTAAGTGGGTACGCGGAGCTGCTTTGCGTAGACATTAAGATGGGATCTGCTCCTTTTTGTAGAACGTACGCTGAAGGTGTGAGCACAAAAAGCAAGCAAGACAAGTTTGATGCCCGATTGCCTGCCTTAAACTCTGTCCTGTTGTGTGTTTCTCAGCTGAAAATTAAAATATTCTGCAAATACACCCAATCCATGTGCTGATAGTTGTTTTATGTTTCGAACACAGATTGGGCCGAGATCACTTCAACTCCCATAGTTGTCCCATTTTCTGCTTTCTGTTACTGTTAACACAGTTGCTGATGCTCTGTCACGGCGTGTTTGTCCTTGGAGGGCAGGAAGGTGGGATGTCATGGTGAGTTTCACTTTGCGGTGAGCTGTTGTCTGAACGAATCACACAAAGTCACTAAACAGCAGAAAATGCTTCTTGTACCTTCTTCATCTCCTCCCGTTTCTCTGTTCCCGTTGCATTTCTTCCGTCGCACTTGCTTCTAGCGCTAACACGGTGCTGGGGAGGAGGGTTTGAAAAACCATAGGGAGGGAGAGAAAAAGGTTTGAATATTCAGGGTTGGATAACAGTTCAGAACTGAAGATTCAGATCAATTTCAAGTGGGTAGAATGTGCATCTGGGTTAAAAACTAATTAGGTCTGTGATGCAGAGAGAGGACCTAAATTGTGCTGATTCTATGGCTGTGGTTCAAAGCTGAAAAGGAATCTATTTCTTTTATAAATTGTTCATAGCTTTTAAAATCCTAAAACAGAGCAGCAAGTCTTCCAAAGTCACCCAGTTTTGCCAAGCACCTGCCCCCTGCCACACCGGAATGATTATTTCCGTGGCAGTGCTCGTTACCCTGAAATCCTGGTGTCCAAGGGCTTCAAGGGCTCTTTTGGCAGAGCCACAGTCAAACCCAAGCTGCGGGGCATCCCGTATCCCTAGCATCTGTGTGACTTCACTGCGGTGCCGCTGCGTGATTTCTGATCTCTCCAGTCTAGGAGCTTTGCTATAATTAGGTGAAAGATGCTTCTCGTCAGTGCTGTATCTTGGCTGATCGGTGTGGCAAATAAATCCATTTCAGTCAGGAGATAAAAAGCGCCTGATATTAAGGGGCTGGGGGTGGTGGGGGAAGAAATGGGGAAAGGCGTTTTGCAGGATGTGGGTGCTCTCTGGATAAATGAAATAATAGCCAAATTTAACAGCACCCTCTCCTGGTTCTTGGCAGAATAACAGGTAGGGATGTTCATCTTAAAAGCGAGGCTGCAAACACAGAACGGTCACAGCTGTTTGTTTCCTCAGACATGATGGACTTGCTGAATAGGCAATAAATGCAGTTAAATACTACGCTAAAATACTAAAATGGCTCTGATATTCATTGAAGGTGGGTGGTGCTATTCTGATCAGAACTTACTGAAAACATTAGGGGATCACTGTGTATAAGAATATTGTTTAAATTGCTTGGAAAGCTGCCATGCTGTTACATGCTGGTGTCTGCCGCACTTCTCCATTGCTTGAGCTTTTCCAGAGGTACCATACCTAAAAGTCAAAAGCATTGTCTGCCTGTAATCCCGTGCTACTCAGAGTAGGGATGGGGAGTGTTACCCACCGTTTCATGTCTGAAATTGCCATCGATGCCACGTCCTGACACTGGGTGATATATGGGCGAGGGCTTTTTGTTTGTTTGCGATATCAATTTCCCAAAGGAATTCCAGACCCGAGGAATCATGGGGGTCAGGGGGATTTGGGGATTGGGAGCGCGGTGCCGCCTGCGGCTGGGCCGGAGCTCCAGCTCTATCAGCACTAACACATGTGGTTTCTGTTTCCATCGGGCTGTCTCAGCTGCTCGTGGGGTGTGACTGCTTGGGAGCCTTTGATAGATAGATTTCAAGTGTTTTTCCATGTCGTTCATAAAAAGAGGTGTGAACTTGAAATAGTTGAACATTTTATGCTAACAATTGCAGCACTAAAGCACTCCCAGAGTTACAGAAAATGCACTAATGTAGGGGTAAGTTAAAACCTTTCAGGTTCTTGTTCAAGCTACAGTCCAGAGGAATAGACTAACATTTTTTTTCTCCTCAGTTCCTCTTCTGTATTTACTGACTTCGTAATTTCTCCATGGTTTGAATACTAGGTTTAGACATTCTTTCCCATCCACAGTACATACAACACAAAAATGTCCTTTTTGCATACCTGAAATGCTACAGAGATTGGCCAGGCAGCGAAGAGTATAAAGGGCACGTTCAATGCCCCTCTTTTAGTCTGCAAAGTGATACTGAATGATGTGAAACCCTAAAAACTGAAGGACAAAAGGCAACACTGCTATGGCCGTCACTGGGACCTCAGGGCAGGACCAGATGGCAGGGGCAGAGTTTGGAGTTTCCTGCAGGAACGAATCGCTCCCAGAATGGACGGGAAATCCCTTTCTGTGGCTTTTCTTGTGCGATTCTATTTGCCACTTATTAAACACCAGGATTTTCAACATCCTGACCAGGCCAGTTGGCAAATCCACAGGCCTAGAGGAGACCTCTTGGGATTAAAACTACAAACCAGCATGTAATGAAGATAATGGGACTCACACAACACCTCCAGCTGCTGCTCGCTCCACGTCTTTGACACCATTTCTCGCTAAGGAAGTATGAAATTACCAAGCTTTTTTAGCGCAACGCTTTCATCCTGAAGCCAGAGGAGGACGAGCTGTGTGTTTCATCCTTTCATCCCTTTTCCCCACCCACTTCCTTTCCTACCGCAGAGAAATAAGTGAACTCTTTGTGATCTCGGCTTTTGGAAGGTTTCATCTCCCAAGCTGCTTAATAGATTATCGGCGGCGTCCCCGCTAACAGATGGCTGGAAGTGACAGCAGCGCTGCAAACAATTAAGTAAATTATTTCCATCTCGGGACTGGTCTCGTTCACCACGTTATGTAGCTCTTAAGCATTTTCCATCCACTCGGGTGAATGTTTGTGCATCGTTTACGGGACACGAACAAAATCTCTCTGAAGCAAAATTTCCAACCTCAAGGCGACTTGTTATTTTTGGAGTCATCATTAGGCCTCGGGCAAAGACTTCATGGAAATCTTCTCCTCTGTAGTTGGGCCAATAACTCTGTAAACTTAAAGCTGAACTGTCTGTTTCTGAGCTCGAGATTAGGCAATGAACCAACCTCTCGCTAAGCCACGAGCAGCAGTCAGAAAAACCACTGAGTGCGGCGATTTTTTGGGTAATTGTTTGTGTTCGTTATTTTGACTCTTTGCTCTGATTTGCTAAAAAATCCTTTTCATGTGCAAGTGTGGAATGTTCCTCTGCGAGAGGAGAGCTGCCAAACCCTGATGCAGTCTATTTTGCTTCTTCTTTCATTTCCCTCCCCTCCGCCCCCCCAGCTTCAGAAGAGAGGCTACAAGCTGGAGAAATAGAACTTGGAAGCACTGTGGTTTTTCAGGGCTCAGCGTTTTCAGAGGGGTGCCTGAGGATGTGGCTGAGCCCTGAGCAGACCCCCAGCAGGGCGGGATGTGCCGGAGGGAAAGGGCAACGGCGCAGCTGAGCTTGTGTGCAAAGTCACGCTGTTAAAATTCAGCTGTCCTTGTGTGCGTGACTGGCGTCCCAGCAAAGCTGGATGGCAAAAAGCTGGCAGGGGGAATCAGTCTATGTGCGAAAACACCTTAATGATCTGCTCAATAAAGTTGAGACAGCCCAAGCAGCAACCGAAGTGATGTAAATGAAGAAGAAGGGCGTTAGTCTGCGTTCGGACCCGTTTGGGGTTTGGCCCCGTGTTGGATGACTGCAGTGGGACCAAGGCGGAGAGCAGAGCGGCTGCAGCTGCGCTGCGAAAACCCTGATTCGCTTCTCCATCGTTTCTTCTTTGTGCCTATGGATGAGTTGAGTTTCGCGCTAAGGTCTCCAAAAGCACGACTTGGGTATGTCCTGCTCACTTTAATTTTACTTGTGTGGCAGCAATCCCATATTAAGCAGCGTTTTGCTTGAAGGCGCATCTTGTTCTAGCAGGTTGGGAGGTTCATGAGCATCTGGACTGCAGCATGAACGAAGCACCAAGAGGGTGTGAATTCCTCACACCCACCCTCTCTTCACTCTCTGTGGTCTTTGCCCTGCTCCTTCACCCCTCCAATTTTGTGTAGGCATAACCCACACCAGGATTATTACTTATTTTTCTCCTTCATGCTCTCCTTCGAAGCTTGTAAATACAGTGTGTGTGGGTGCTTGTACCTCTGGAGGGCTGATGGATCACAAGCCCTCCTGAATAACCTTAGAAAAATCACCATTTTTCATCACAGGAAAAAAAGACAGTGATGGGAAAAATAAGTAATTGTTATTCAGCTTTTCAAAAACAAGGAAAATCGCGGCTCACAGTAATGCAAGCATCACTGCTTTCCATTCAAAAGTACGTTAACTTGTTACGACGTGTAACCTGTTCCACAATGTGTGCCATGATGATTTTTTCCCTAACGCTTGGCTGTATCACACAGTCCCGGTGCACTCATGCACCTCTGCGGTAGCCAGCACTGGGGGTGCTGCTGGCCATCCCCTGGCCTGCAGAACCAGCACCTGGCAACGTGGAGCAGGAACAGGAGCACAGAGGAGAAAGTTACAACACCCTTGACCAAGGTACGACCAGTTCTTCTATTTGGTAATGCATAGAAGCCATATAGAAAAGTTGCTTTTAAAAGCAGTCCTTGTTCTTCAGAGATGTAGAAGAAGTTAAAGGACAGGTGGGTCATGGAATCACAGAATGTCCTGGGTTGGAAGGGACCCACAAGGATCATCGAGTCCAACTCCTGGCCCTGCACAGACAACCCCACAGTTCACACCGTGTGTCTGAGGATGTTGTCCAGCCTCTTCTTGAACACTGTCAGGTTGGGGCCGTGACACCTCCCTGGGGAGCCTGTTCCAGTGTCCAGCACCCTCTGGGTGAAGAACCTCATGTCCAACCTAAATCATCTGGCTATACCTTGCAGCAAGTTATTTATGGGAGCCTGGACATGCCCGCTGCAGGTTGGCATTGCTGTGGCTGTATCTGCTCAATATGCTTTCCAAACGCAGGTACCACCAGGGCTGCAATCCCATTTATTTCTACAGATAACAGCACTAATTTAATGCTGATTTAATCAGGTGACAGCTTTTTGATCTGCTGCAGGTTTCATTGAATTAACACCATTAATAGATTTACATTTTGGGATCCTGTCTTAAATGCCTGTTAGAATTGACAGAGCCAGAGATACAATCTCCACCACTACATTAATGCTGGGATTTTGAGATGCTTAAAAAGTACCTAAAATTTGCAGCTGGAGCCAGAGAGGGATTTTGCTCAATGCTCTGCTTGCCCTGCCGCAGGATGGAAGGGAGGATCAGCTTCTAGATTTAACATCTTGGAAAACCTGGTTGTAAGAGAACGGTGCTCGGATCTCAGACAGAATCGTGGCAGGAGGGTGACACTGCCTGGTAATCAATGGGGGGAAAAGAAAAAGAAAAGAAAAAGGAAAATAAAACCCCATAATTTTTAATAATCTGCCATTGCCTCCCCGTGGCACCCCGTGCTCTGGGAGGGGCCGGCAGGGGGCGCCCTGGCGCCGTGTGTTGGGATCCGAGTTCGGATCCTGCAGGCGGCGATTGGCTTTTGCTTTCTTTTTTGGGGGGAGATGGAGTATTTTGGGTTTACCGGTTGCTGTGTGTTGTTCCCGGACAGTCCGAGGTGGAATCACGGGCGTTTGGGGTCCGATTTTTATTGTACATCCTCAAAGGAACGCAAAGTGATGGCGGGGGGGCACAATCCACATCTTGGGGGGACAGTCCAGCTCATCCCCTGCTCCTCCCAGGCCCATCCCGGAGCCACCAGCATGTCCAGAGTCCATCTCCACAAGCCCAGAGGAGCTCAGGGGCAGAACGGCAGGTGGGGAAGGCAAGTAAGGGGTCAGCAGAAGGGACACTGTGTCCTGGGCCCCGCCTGGGTCTGTCCCAGAAAAGGCATCGGCTCCGTTGTCCAGGTGTGAAATCCATCGGGATGAGTCAACGCCAGAGCACCTTTTGGACTGATGGGAGTTATTTCATGGGATGTCCAGGGGAGGGACCAAAAGCAGGGAATTGCAGGGGGTGTAGGTCATTGTGGGGAGGCACAAGTGTGGGGAAGTAGAGGGAAAAGGGGGTAAATAGGGCTGATCTCATCTAAATAGCTTCCTTGTTGGTGCACTGGCCATGCCATGTGCATGGTTGGAGGTCCTGTGTGCCTGTGGTGGCAGCAACAGGTGAGAATGGGGTTTGTGGACATGTGTGCCACCAACTGGAGTGACACCGGGCTGACAGGAACCGGCGGTGCCAGCAGTGGGGCGAGTGTGAGCAGGCCAGTGGGTTCTAGTGCCCATCAAGCCAGAAAGTGGGTGAAGTTGCCTTTGAGCCCAGGGTGTGTGAGTCTGTAAGGGGGAGCCCATGGGACAAGTTGGCTACCGGAGGGACCGTGGAGTCTGGGGATCTGTATGGCCAGACTTTGGTGTGTTTCTATATGCACATATGTGTACATACGGTGTATGTTATATGTGTGTTCTGTGTGTGCTGGGAGCACCTGCTCAGCCTTGCTCCTGGTCGAACCGGAGGGCACGGAGCTGTGGCAGCCCTGGCCTGGCCTGTGGGGTCTGGACTGACTCCCCCAAACATGTAAACCCCAAGTGGGTGCTGTGTCCTCCCCTGCCTGCACAGGGCTGCTCCGAGCGCTGTGTGTCAGCCGGGGATGTCTTGCTGAGTGCTGGCTGGCAGGAGGTCATGTCTGACAGCGCTTTTCACCCTGTGGGCTGCAGGCAGAGCTTCACCTCCGGCTGAGCTGGGCAGTGGGGGTCCCCACTTGTGATGGGAAGGGGACACAGCTGAGGCATCCCCGGGCTCCGCTTGGTGCTTGGAGTAGGGAACAGCACCTTCTCCCTGCTCCTGTCCAAGGCTTGTAGCTGGTGGAAGGATCCCACAGTGCCAGCTGAGGTCGCAAGAGACAAGGCAAGGTGACACTGCAGCAAGGGGATGCCTGGAAGGAAAGAAGAGCACCAAAACAGGGCGTTTCTGGAGGATTTTGAGTGTGTTCAGGTATTATCCATACAGTCTCAAACGGAGCAGAACCCACATGGACTTGAGGAGCGACCTTATTTTTAACACTCCCTTGCTAACTTCAACCTGCCTTTTTATCACTCCTTCTTTCCCAGATGATTTATCACAGGGGATCTTCTGCTTTCCATGGAAAATTATCTGGAGGTCTTAGGGTCTCCTGAGAAACAGAGAACAGTCCTGAGGGTCTTCTCAGAAACTGCCCTCCTGCCCCTAGCAGAGAACACAGGCAGAACCCAAACCTTGCTCCTTGGGCAGGATGCACGTGCAGCAACGTTGTCCCAGCAATGACATTTTCTCTGGCCACCAAGGGAGCAGTCCCAGGGAAAACAACCTGGGCTTTCTAATCGTGCTCTTCACTCTCATTCTCTGCCTGTGGTATTTTTGGTAGCACTGACAAACGCGACATCATGGATGGGTTTTTCATTCACTTGCAAATACTGTCCTGCTACTGGAGGTATGTTTTGATATATATGGAAAGAGTTGCAAACAGAGCTGTTTCCAGAAAGTGCAGATGAGCAGAATACCAGGGACTCACTGCATGTCATCAGAGGGCATCACCTGTTAGAATATTGACCCGTTACCACTGACGTGACTTATGCATCAATACTTCTCTCTGCTTTCCTCTCCATCCAAGCAAGTTGTGCAGATAGAGCTGTGGACAGGTAAAGCTGAGCTCAGGTACTGTCAACTTCTTTGCCATCATTTCTACAGGTGTTTTGGCCCACTGTGGCAAAGGTGTATGGGATGGAGTGGTTGTGAGAGCAGCAGAGACTGAGGTGGGGAGGCCAGTTTGTTTGTCTCTGTGTGAGGAGAGAGGGAACTGGAGGCAGAGCATGGAGGGAAAATGGGGGAGAAGTCAAGGGGAACAGAGCTGGTTCATATCTGGACTTGTTACCAAGCACAGCATGCGAGTGTCAGGAAAAATCAAGTAAATATCACCGAGAGAAAAAGCAGACAGGGAACCAGGATGTCTGTGAGATAAGAAATCTCCTATGTTTTGGGGGTTATTATGTACTTACCTAAAAGAGGAGAAATGACCCCAGTTGAAGGGGCCGGGACCCCAGGAGCGGCACCTTGGGCTCTGCGTTGCTGATAAACCCGTCAGCCCTTCCTTGCCCTCATGCTTTCGCAGCTCAGTTTGTCCCTAAGAAGTAGCACTCAAAGAGGGCAGAAGGACAGACATACAGTGGTTCTGAGCCTGTTGAGGTGCCCGGTTGAGTGTGGGGAGGCCGCTCACTGACACGGGTTAACCTACGCACAGGTTGTATAATAGCTCAACACGATTCAGGTGCTGAACACAGACAAAATTAATGCATCTGATGGACCAAATTGGACCAGAGCTTTATCTGTGACATTCACCTTGTTTCTAACTTTTAATATGACTTTTGCTCTGTTTTCCCCTCTACCCTGGATTTTACTCAGCTGTAGATTTGCTAATGCCACCTTATGCTTTGGAAGTTGCCAGGGGATGACGGTGGGCAGATGAGGCACTTTGGGCTTGTGGAATAAGCACATTAGCTTAATGCGTCTGCAACACCTGGCAGCGTCAGCGCTGCCATTAAGAGTCCACCTTTAGTCTCCAGAATTAATCCCTCGTGGAGGGAGGAGGCTGCTTTTATATTAATACCTTGCAGAGCGCTTTTCTTGAAGATGTGCAGTGCTGTAAATGCACTAAAAAACCGCCACTGGCGTCAACAGGTTCGGGTGAGTTAATTCTCAAGGCAGAGCAGCTGGAAGCAGGGACAAGGACATCCCACGCTGAACAGGGCTGTCCCCGAGGGACCAACTGCTTCCAGACACCCAGCCAGGAAGCTCAGAAACCCGTATTCAAAAACAGGAAAAGAAACAAAGAAAGAAAAGCCCCGAGGGTCTCGTTCTGTGGAACTCGGTGGCAAAGTTCACAGCTTCACAGCTGCTTTATTCCCTGACACAAAGCGTCCACCTGTCTGCTCCACTTGGGAAAGTTTGTGCAGAAGGACAGCAGAGTATAAATCAGAATATCCATCATAAACGCCCAAAGCATCGCTCCCAAGTCAGCTTTACATGTACTGAGAAACATGGGGCTTCTCCTCGTGTAGCTCTGCTCTTAAATTGCCCTTCCCCTCCTAGGAGAGCAGGAATTACATTTTTCATTCTCTTTTTCCGTCTCTTATTTAACATTCACTTCTAATACTCTACTTCCTGAACTCTAAGCACCCCTAATCCCTCTCCTGTACTCCAATCTACAGTCAATTTAAAAAAGAATCAGAAGCACTGGGAGATATAAATGTAATTGTGGCTCAGCCTAGTGAGTGAATGTTTGCTCCGGGTTTAAAGCTGGTGATTATGACAAAAATCTCTCTATCTGGGCCAGGAGTCTCTGGTGAAAATCCAATAGTAAACACGCCACGTGAGGCAAGGGTTTGACATCTGCAAACGGGTGCCATCTGTTTCTTCTTTTAAGAGTATTAGCTATCTAAGAAAGGAAAAGAGATGCATGAAACTTGGTCTGAGGTCAAAAGAGTGCGAGTGAGATCAGGGGTTTGATTGCCAAGTAAAATAGTGTAGAGCTTCACACCCCCACAGCCTCTGCTTTTGTTCTGCAAGTGGAGGGGAGATACTTGGAACAAAGTCACACCATCCAGATTTGGGGGAGGCCTGGGACTTGTGTTGAGGGTCAGACCAAAGCCTTTTCTAAACGAGGAACCCAGTAACCTCAGAAGCCCAAAATTTTGACTCAACCTTTTGCAATTCTGCTTCTGCTCCCACCCCCAACCGCTCATGTCTGGGCAAGGAACACCTGGTTGCTCCTTTTCCTGACAGACTTTGCTCCCATAGTTGCATGCAAATATTTAGTCTTCAAAGTGCCAGAGCTTCATGAAGGAAGCTTTACTATGGAAGGGAATCCACACTTCTCTTACACAAATGAGATATCTTTCACTAGGGAAAATATTCATCACCTTGATACAAATTATCATTAAATGAGCATAGCTTTCTTTTTTGCTGCAAGGCTTTTATAATTTATATATATATCTGTTTATTACTTGAGTTTGGATCTGATTATAATTTATATATGTATCTGTCTTTGCTGCAAGGCTTTTATAATTTATATACATATCTGTTTGTTACTTGGGTTTGGATCTGATTTTGGACCCCACATCCAGTTTTGGATTTGGACTTCTATTCAGTGGTACTTAGAAAAACAAAGCATTCCTGTTTTGCGATTTATGATTAATTTGGAATGTTATCAATCATTCACCTTCCATATGATACTTAAAGGTTGGATATAAAAATAGATCAGTTCTTATTTGTTGAAGGGGCAGTGGGGAAAATGCCAGTGGTTGGTGATAGTAGGGGTTGTAGAAGCCTATATAATTCCTTACACGATTTTTCTTTTGAGGAATGGTATAATAATGTGCCTCTCCATTAAAAAAAAAGGAAAACAAAGTGCTTTTTAAAAGAGTCTAAAGGTTTGGATATAAGGTGGGTAACTAACAAAGCCTACGCACTGCTGAAAGTCGTGTTTCTTTTCACTGGGATAATGTAAAGTTTCACGTTTAAACAGGATAGAGAGCTTTACTGAAGAGAGAATTACCTTGGCCCCACGGGATGCAGTAATGATATGGTACGAGAAGGAGCACGGGATTATGAAAGAACAGACTCCAGGAGCCCCAGTTTTGGACTGTGGGAGTAGAATCAGAACCTCCCATTAACACAGAAACGTGGGACCTTTCTTTTAAAAGCTCCATGCAAGTCGCACATTGTATGTAGCACTCGCATATTCATTAAGCGCAGTGAGCAATTACAGATTGAAAGCTGCTGGTGTCTCACTTTAACCAGGAAAACGCTTTCAGGGGAGAAGAGGGAATGAATTTTGCTAATGAGAGGTTTTCAGGCTGCAAGGTTATATGGAAAGAGGGAACTCTTCACTGTGTTGACAATAAGGGTACGTTGGCAGGTCCCCTGCGAAGCCCCTGCACTCACAATAGGTTCTGTCCCCTAAAGAGTCAACGGCAGTGATTTTGCACAGCTCTTATTTCTCTGAATCGGATGACAACTGTGGGCAGCACCGTGCATACCTTGGTGTGTGACACAATGAAAGCTCTCCGTCACCAGTGAAATTAGTTGGACTCCTGCTGCTGCTGCGTTTTCTTTCTCCCTCTTCTCGTGGCGGTGTGTAAGGCACATTCTGCCACCCCTGCTTGTCTCTGCGTGGCTGGAGCAGCTCAGACCTGGATGGAGTGACCTGGCCTAAAGAGTTACAGACAGGACCCATGTCCTGCCTGTCCACAGTTACTTGTTGGTCCAGGTTTGCATGGAACACATCTCCAGGACAACTTTGGCTCAGACAATATCTGAAAGATTTGTGAAGGAGGAGTAGTAAATAAATAAATAAATACATACATACATACATACAGGTTTATTTTTTTCTGCTAAATCAAGCCAGGAGGGACTTCTAGAGGGATATTTGGTGCCAATAAGTCTTGCTAATGCTTTGCTAAGTTTTCTTAGGTACTACTAAGCAAGGTCACGTTGTACTTCTGTATTAAGGTACCATTACGTGTAAAACAACAATGCAACTAATCAGGGCTGCATCAGGGATGACTCACAGTTCTACTACTTTGTGAGCATCGTGACATCTCTACATGCAAATTGTTGCCATCAGCCTTGTATTTGAATATGTGTGGGGCTCATACAGAGCTGTGGACACAGACTCTGACCCAGGGTGGGTGTAGCTGAAATGGTCGCTCATCCCGAGAGCTTTGCTGTCTGCTTGAGGATTGCATTACCCTCAAATGAAAAAACGCCAGAGCCGGTAAAAAGCGGCATTGCATTTGGGTAGCAAAGAACTGGGTGTCACCGTTTACGTGAGTTCTTTGCTTCTGCCTGACCCGCTTTTGTGCAGCGGCCCTGAGCCCGCCAGCTGCCACGTGCCCGAGGTGCACAGCACTAACCCCGAGCCAGCTGATGGTCGCGTGGATCAGCTCCAAAGCTCTTTACAGCGCACGCTCAGTTCTCTGAATACGCGAGTGCGAATACCTATGGACACCCTGGATGGATATGGATTTCTAGCTCATCCATAAAAGTTTGCACACGCATATTCAGCTCGTGCAAATATTTAAGGATCCCTTGGACAAGCTAGAAGCCCTGGAGGTTGAGGGGCATGTAAACCCCTCTAGCTACCTTCCACGAGCAGCGGTGAGCACAGTAATTACCCCATAGCATGTGATGGAGGAGGGTGGTTCGTCCCTCACGACCGATGCTCTGCATGCAGACTGGCGGTGGTGGGGCAGAGGGTGGAGATGCTGCCATCTCAACAGTGGAGGACATCCACTGGTGCTGGGGACAGCAAGGAGCCCATGCTGCCAAAGTTTATGACATACCAGCTATTGTAACTACATACACTTATCTGTTGTGAGCAGATGATACCACTAATGTATTTTAAAATCAAAACCATGGAGCTGTTTCCCTCACTGCCCTTCATCCACGGTATTTAGATTGTAAGCTGTTCAGGGCAGTTGTTCCTTACTGTGAACATTTTTGCAGCTTTGGCTGAGAAGAATCTTGCTCTTAACAGTGTCCCTTCCCAAACCTGTGCTGGTGCTGGGCTGTTTGAAGGCAGCGCATCCCTCTCCAGATACAACCAGCAGAGCAGGTGGGGTGTCCTCTGCTCTCCAGGCCCATAGCCCATCCCCAGCCACACCAAGGAAGCCTGGTGGCTTGGGCTTGTTTGGAAATGATTTTCCATTGCAGCTGTCTGCACTGTCTTTCTTGACTTGTCGGTTAATTGTGTTGACTTACTCACCGTTTGCCTCGCTGGGCAGAATCACAGAATCACAGAATGTTAGGGGTTGGAATGGACCCGAAAGGTCATCTAGCCCGCAACGTTTTGGTGCTGGGGATCTCTGTTCAGCGATCGGGTCCAGTGTGAGCCCGGTGACAACTCCTGCACCAGGCCTGATGATCTCCTCTAATTGCTGCCGCGTCAGCAGTGTCATGAGGCTGTCTGAGATGACGCGATGAGACTTGGTAATCCCTGCAAAATCCCCCCTCACCTGAACCCTTTGCGTTCATGGCTCGGATTTACCGACCTCCTGTGAAGAGCTCTCAGGGGATAAAAGCGGCATTAAGGGCTTGAGGGTTTCAGAACTCAGCGAAGGCA
The DNA here is from genome assembly GCF_037038585.1 of Patagioenas fasciata. Classification (NCBI taxonomy): domain Eukaryota; kingdom Metazoa; phylum Chordata; class Aves; order Columbiformes; family Columbidae; genus Patagioenas; species Patagioenas fasciata. The sequence continues at coordinate 37,129,989 of NC_092527.1, read as the reverse complement.
TCACCTGCTGATGATCTCCAGGAATCCAGTTTAGCGAGAGCCGTCCTGCTCAGAGGTGTTAGACTGTTGTGCCCGCTGGCACTCAGCATCACAGATCAGCAAGGGACTCACAAGACGATGCATTAGAGGAAAACTAGAAGAATTATTGCAGAATACACATTGCTTCCAAACCCTCCTGCACCGCGCTGAAATGGAGGGACCTGCCTCGGTGATATGCCTGAGAACTTGCTGTATAAAAGACGCTGGACCGCTCCGTTTCGCCGAAAACCCACCCGAGATGCATCCCCACCTCCCCAGGAGCTGCAGTGGCGCTCGCAGGGCAATGAGACAAAGGCGCTCAAACAGCGTCAGCATGTGCACCTTGCCCATCATCCCAGAGTATCCAGGCTTCCAGGACATTAAGGTGTGTATGAAAAACCTCTCTTTGCAATATAGGATAACTACTACGTATTATTTTGCTAGAATAATCCCCCCATTTCCTGCTAAGTTGGTATTTTATATGATAGGAAGTCTTGGGCTGTGTTTTGGTATAGAAAAACTCAACTTGAAAGACATTTATTCTGCTGCATTATTAAGTTAGTTATTAAATTTTAAGTTGATTATTAATTTTTGAACATTTTTTAAAATGTGGAGGTAGGAAGGAGAGACTACTTGTTAGTCAAGTTTTAGCGTTCTTCAATTACCTAACATACTCCAGAAGTACAAGCACTCTAGGCAGGGTCATTAGATTTGCTGGGTCTCTTCCAGAATGAAGTGTGATGGAATAGTGAGAGATCAAAATCTTGATTACTCTTCGGTTTACATGGCATGTCCAACCCGCTGTTTCTCCTTTGCGCTCAATGTTTTTCATTCATTACTAGTAGGCAACATGCCAAAAAGCTGATGATGAAGTGCCCTGCTGAGAGATTGCTGGGCTCTGAAACCAGATTTGTGGCTGGGCCCTTAGACTTAATTAGCAATTGTCAAAAACTGCATGAACGATGGCTTTTTTTAATACCAAAGGCATTGTCAGGCATAATAAACAATTGCAAAATGTTCTGTGATCCTGCTGTGGCTGTCGTCTGCATACAGTATAGTCCTTTTATTGATTTGGAGCATTAATATAATATAAACCAGTTCTTGTTTCAAGTCGAGCTGCTAAGGTTTTTCAGAGAAAAAGCCACAGTCCAGTGTAACTTAGTGCACAGAAACCTCCTGTTGCTCCTGGTGAGCTGGGACAGGCCGGGGTGTCTTGAAATACTGGTGAGAAAGGTGGAAACGGCCGAGCAGTAACTTCCAAACCCCACGGGGCATTTAACCGTGGACATCGGAAGGCAATATTTTGCATGGTGTATTTCTAGCAACGTTTTCTCTCGCAGCCAATAAAAGGGCTTGCAGCATGGAAATCAACCTAAAGACACCCGCTGATGTCAGTGGGGGCTGGATCAGGCCTTTCTTCGCCTGTTAAGTAACTCAAGTATCAATTTGGCTGGTTAGCAAGGAGATGGGCATCCTATGATGGGAAAGGAGGAGAAGACTCCATGGGCATCTATGATATGCTGTGGGGTAATAATAATAAACTTCGTAGTTTTAAGATGTAGAAATACATTGCAATTCTTTTAATAATGGGCTGCAGAGCAGAGTCAGCTGGGAGTAAGGAAAGGGGAAAAGAAGAAAAATTCTCTTACAAGTGGGATCTGGTTTTACTGTGGGGAACAGCAGGTACAGGCCAGTGAGATTTGAAAAGAATAAACCTGATGTTGTGCTAATACAGACAGGGGGGAGGTTCTTTCAGAATATTGGATTTTTTAGGGAGGCTACACAACATTGTGGCAGAACATCAGTCGGTGGGAGGCGAAAGCGTTCAGCATTAACCTCGGCCCAAAGGACTGCTGTTCCAGAGACAGATTAGTACCAGACCGCTGGGTCTTCAGGGAATTTGGGTTAAGAACCTAAAATTTTCACTAACAGCCATTTACAGTATGGAACCATATATTTCAGGTCCTTTTGTTACATAAACCAGCATATTTTAATTCAGATTCTCTTCTCCCTTCTGCCCCCAACCCTGCCTCTCCCTCCCTGGCTCTCTTTTAATAGCTATCAAGAAATTATTTGGAAACTCCAGCCTTCAACCGACTTTTCCAGGATTTGGAAAGAGGCAAGAGCTCCTCATCACGGCCGAATAATTTTCCTAACAGAGCTTCATTAGTCCATTGCCTGGGGAGCTCTTCAAGAGGCCACTTGAAAGGCCACCCCGCAACCAGCAGCGGCTTCCACGACAAACCACTGCAGGAGTATTTCAACGAGAGGCTGATGGAGCTCCGGAACTACGAAAGTAAGAGGTCTAACAGGAAGACGAAAGTGTTCGCTGATAAGAACCAGAACCCCTTCCTCAGCCGCCGAGGATCCCGGCGCAGGAGCAGCTGCGGCGCCGTGGTGATGGTCGGGCACGGCAAGGATGGTGAAGAGTCCTGCGGCTCCACCAGTCAAGACAACCAAAGAACGATGGAGCAGAACCATCAAGAGGAAACTCAGAATGTGCTGGACCTCTACAAGGGTGACTTCTTGGACATTTTGACAATGCACATCGCCGCTCCCCTAGAGGCATTTGTGCAAAATAAATGATACTGGAGCTGGTTGCAGCTTTTCGTGCAGTCCTGAAAGCCAGGAAGAATCGTTCCTGTTCGGCACCGTTCTGGCTTTGGTCGTTCATGTGTGTCAGCCCACGCTGACACAGAAATGTGCTTGTTCGTGGGAGAAAATATTCTCTCATTCCGTGTTCTTGATTAGCATTGCATGTCTTTGTTTTCAATTATTTTCCGTGAAGAATCAGTGTAACTGAGATGTAGTTGCGACTTGTTATATAGAGAGAGCGATGTTCTAAATACATCCGCCTATGACTTGAATCCTAAAGTTGCCTTAAAAAAAGGTGATTACTGCCAGGGGAGCACCTTGTTTTCCTAATGTGCAGCTTGTATCAGCTAATCTGAAGACAGACTGTTGTGTTCTGCCTAGTTACTCCGCTTGTTTTAAGCCTCTTGGTTTTTATCATGTTGCTTTGGCCCGGCTCATTTACAATGATGTTTTGCACAGATGCACATAGTTAATGAGAAATGACTGATTTTCACTCATTGCCACATATAATCACCAGGTGGATCACTTTAAGCGTTTGATGCATGAGGAAGCAAACAGAGCTGTAAGTTTTACTTTTAAATATGATCAGCCATTATGCTTTCATTTGCAAACTCAAAAATCTTTCACTTATAAAGAATCACTAGGGCAAAGAGGAAAAAGTGATAGATTTAAGTGAGAATGATGGAATTAAGTTTGAAAGAAGGCTCCTTCTCTCTTTCCTACTGTAAATACGACAACATAGAAATTCCTAATGTAATCTGAACTTCACATTGTTTATTGTATTTTAGTGTTTATCGCGGTCATCTAAGTATACCATGTCAGCTGCAGCTGAATCCTTTTATTATGTGAATGTCAATGTGTAATTCCGCAGCACACTGACTGAATGGCAGACCCAAAGCAGGGCAGTCATTTTAAGCTTCCAGAAAGAGCTGTGACCGCCTGTGGTATCATTGGCAATAAATTCCTCATTAGAGCGCTGGTTTGAGTTGATGTTTCTCTCTAAGCCGTGGCCCTGGTGAGACCTCATCCCTTCCAGTCCTGGCTTCTCTCTATCACTTTTACCTCCCTGCTCCTCCTGTTTCTCCAGCCCTGGTGAAACTGGCCCCAGGTGTGTCTGGTCCCTTCTGCAGTTCATACTTTCCCTCTCCGCAATACTCACCTGTTTACAGGAATATTTCTTGTACTGCACTCAGCTCTCGGGCATCATATTTTAACTTTGAGAGTGTGTGAGTGAATGCGGAGAGGAAAGGGCAGCTTAAGGAATCTCTCACATCAGGAAACAACTACGAGTTTCCCCCCAGAAAGGGAAGAGAAACAGATAAGACTCATTCCACATCCCTTTCCCCATCCGGGATCCATAGCATCTAAGGGAATTGGGATGGAATACTGAGAGCTCTCAGTCCTTTGTGTGTGTGGGAAAGCATTATATACTTAGGCTAAACGAATTTTAGAGCATTCAGGGTTGCCTTACTGCTGCAAATGGAGGGGAGCAGCCAATTAGGTGAGATTTTCCCTGAAGGAAAATATTTTTTTAGATTTAAATAAAAGTCTGAAACACATAATGTATTAGCAGATGCCATAGAGGGGATGCATCTGGTTTCCATTGTAAAGCTGCCAGAGGTTAGTTTCTCCTCTAGGAGTGAATGCATAATAATAACATACTATTATGTGAGGGCATAATAATAACAGTGCATAAGGACAAGGGAACAATATTAATGGAACACAGGCAACCATAATTCTTTCTTTCCTTAAGCATGTGGCTTTGCACCCTTGAATATGTGCTTTTGAAGTTTAGTTTCGTGAGTCACTTCCTACCCACAGGCTTTTGAAAAAGGCAAATGGCTGGTGTTTCATCATTATCACACTGCAACGAGCCCAGATCGGCAGGTCGGAGCGTCTGAGCCGCTCTGCAGGGCTCTGCCACGGGACCAATGCGGGGCACGGAGCCTTGTGCTGTTAGGGTGCTACCGACGTTTGCTGACAGCACAGGAACAAACCTTCTTTTAATTAAGAAAAAAATTGGCAGTGATAAACTGTAATTATATATATAAATAAAAAGAAAATCGGGTAAAATTTACCCAAGCGCCTGTAAATGGGCTATTGATGCTGCTCAGCCTCTGCAGCAGAGTTACTTTCCTCCGCTCAGGACAAGTCAAAGCATCAATTTTTAATAGGCCCTAGTTTAATTTTGTTTTTTTTTTTTTTTTACTTCTACCGTATGCAAAATACGAAATAGAATTACAAAACCCAACAGATCACACTCTGCCTCGGCAGAAACTTGTATTGTCTCCTCCCTCAGAAGCGCCCCCATAGACCTGAAGTTGCGCAGTCAGGCCCATTTATGGTATATTTCAGCTGTAAAGCACCCTAAGGGATTAAAAAAGTTGCCATGTTTTTTTAATTGGATTTCCTTCAAAACAGTGTAATAACGGTCCTCTGAGAGGCTGCATGTCTCATGCCAGAGATACTGGAAAAGTCTAAGGAAGATTATATCTCCCAAGAGGGAATATAGATGTTGCTGTACAGAGAGGACATCGAGTTACAGAGAGAACAAAACCACCAAGAACTGTTAGAGAAGGAATAACATTTCATCTCACATCCTCTCAGATTGTGAAAATCTTGTGAAAAATGGCTTGGGTTTGTTTGGAAAGTGATAATACGTATGGCCTGAATTTATTCAGTCTATTACCTTAGGTTTTTAGCTGTTGGACGTAGCAGATAATCTGTTTTTGCAATGTTCTTTCATGAAACTTGATGCAAACACTGTTTGCCATTAGCAGTCTCATAAAAATGTTCTTTATGCCTCTTTGAGAAATTCTTCTTTCTCCTCTCAAAGAAAAAGCACCGCACCACATTCATCCTGCTGATTTTGCTACTCTTTATGTTTTAGATCTTTCCGGACAGAATACTGAAGAACACACTTGGTTAGTTCTCATTTTCCTTCTCTCTGCCTATTTGTAGCTCAGGCAAAGTCCTCTGTAGGGCCTCATAGACCAGACAGTGCTCAATTTAAAAAACAATAGCTTGTGTGTTCTGCAGCCTTCATCTCTACCAGTGACATTGCCATCCTTCCATTGGACTTGTAGTTAAGATGACGAGGAGCTGTGCTGGTTGCGGGGTTGCAGTGCAGAGGGGCTGGGGGTGTGAGGGTGGAAGGCAGAGGAAGGATACCCGGGGGAATCCCCACACAACCTGCTCTGGGGTGACAATCTGAACCTCCACCAAGTGACACACAACCTCAGTTTGGTTTTCAGTTCCCTGAGTCCCTGTGAACATGTGGGGGGACAGAAAATAGGAAAGGTGGTAATATTGAAACATACGAAGCTACAAAGGCATCTAGCAAGGTACGGGCTGCATCCCGCGCTCACCGCAATCATCTTCAAGATCCCAAGGACTTGAGGATGCCCAGTTTGATTACACATCTCATTAAAACAAAACATACAGTTTTCGTATATTTAAATTAAGGAATTTATTAAAAAAGAAAGCCAAAAAACCAATCAAAACAGTGGTTTGATCTAGATACAGCAGCACTGTGACATTACTAGGACATTATGTACGAAGAATCCAAGCAGCCATAGAACACAGAAGCCTTTATCTTCAGTAACAATCTCAAAATGAAACTAGCTTCATCAAACAATGTTAAAGATCTCCCTGGAAAGAGAAACAAAAGAAAACAGACCCTCCCACCCCTAACCCTTTGGATACTAGAATGAGTTTTGTTTTGTACAATACCAACAGCCACTAGCTCTTCTAATTGAGAACACTTGCTTTAATTTATTACAAAAATGATCTGTTGACTCAGTTATGAAAGACGACTTTTAACGTTGCTTTAGAAGTGTCTGCTCCTCTTATAGACTACAGTATCAGAAGTGCTTAAAAACATTTAATCTTGGATATGCTCTTGAAACTCAGTCAGAAGGATATTCTGTGTGTGTCTATATACCAAATATGATTTTTGTTTGTTAAAGCAGGTGAAAAGACTAACCCTAATATGAAACCGCAATTTTACAATTTAATTATTAGTCAGATAAGGGCAACCACATGATAGTTCATGAAATCTTTAGGTCTATCTACATTGCTTAGAAACACAAAATAAAGTTTTTACAACTTTCACCTTCAAAAGGCTAAAATGTTAAGTCTTTCAGAAGAGTGTCCAGTGTTTAAAAGGAATGCAATTAAGGGAGACCGCATTCAATACGCATGAAACGTAACTTGTTTGAGCTCGCTAATAAACACATCTAACAGCTGCGTGTGGGGCGATGAGAAAGGAAAACGCATTTGTCATCCAGCCACTACCTGAAATGCTGCTTCTCTGGGAGCGAATCTTCTCTACAGGGCCGCTGATTCTCCACAAAACCCGGAGCTCCCCTTGGAGCCCATCGGTGCCAGGTACGTGGTCGCCTCTCTTCTTTCCACAGCTGGGCCAACGTTTCCATGGTTGACCCAACATTTCCATGGTTGACCCAACGTCTCCATGGTTGACCCAATGTCTCCGTGGTTGACCCAACGTTTGCCACGCTCACATCTCTGTGACTTCACGCAGCATCTCTTAATTGGTACCTAGGATTTCGTCTGCAGGCTTGGCCAAAAGAGTGGAACCAATGAATGTTATTTTGTTCCCTTCCTCGTAACTATTTCTTTCCAATGTAAAACAAGAGGAACGGTTTGTGTGAACGCTGCAGTTACTAGCTGGCTCTTAAATAAGAAATGAATAGTTTAACATTTGCACTGTCCTCTTATCTTCTTTTGGAGATGTCTTAACAGAAGTGCAGTACATTCTGTTTCAATATCTCCAAGGAAGTAAGACAAACCAATGGTAAAAAAGAACCCCAATGTACACAAGTCATCTCCCCAGTCATGTAAATAAGAGCAGCTATATTAAGCCTATTTCGATTAAATAATAATACAAAGAGTTGATATTGATCTCTTTTATGCACAGACTCTGAAGTGTTTTCTATTGATACGCAGAAAACAGCCCTCCATGTTTAAGAATGGGAAAACAAAATTGCACAGGGCAGCAAAGAAAAACACGGGCAGAACAGGAATTCAAACCACCGCTTCTGGCTCCAGGACGTAAAGCGAGGAGAATACACCCGCGCCAGCAGTGAAATTCATTTCAGTGAATAGGCAGCAATCCATTTAAAATTGTTTCTTTCACAAAGCCCATTTGTCAGTACACGGGCTTAGCTGATCCAACTGCAGCAGCTTGTATTTGTATTATCACAGGGACCTTTTGGGGGAGGTGAGTGTACAACACTGTTGGCTTTCACCTTCTTTGGTCGCTTCCCTAAAGGAAATAATTTGCAAAATTCTCTGAACTAATTTCTTTCTCTTTTCTTTTTTAAGTTATTACCAGCCAGCACTGCATAAACAATATCATTTAATATAAGAAGAGATTGTGTCCTGCCCAGCACACAGAAGTGAAGAATTGTTTTAAACTTATGCAGTCGTTCTCTCAGTTTTAGCAGGAGGGTGTTAGTCATTATTATTCTTACTCTAAATAACAGGTAGTATTTAAATTGCAGGTCATATTTGTGAAAGGCTTGCCATAGACAGCTCTGGAACCCTCTGGAGACACTGAACAGACAGATCCTCACAAACTTCACTGCCAAATGTACCTCCCCACAGCCCAAGAGAGGTGAGAAGCACCCTCGGGCAGGAGAGCCTTGAAGTCTCTGGGTCCCACTCCATTCATCACTGGACTTCTTTGGTGCAAGGACAGACATAAAAGGTGGTGCTTCCATGAAATTGGCACCTGTTTCTGAAGCATTATCAGTTTTAGTCTGGGCTGCTAGAGCTCCTACAGGCTACTTTGTGCTCATGCTACGCACATGAAGATGCCCTACATCCCAAAGGGCAGAATAACCCAAGGACGTGCTTTCAAAGTGAAGTCCAGTCTTTTCAAAGCCTGTACAGGAAATGGCTAGACATGTCTGATGGGTGATCTCATCTGCACTGAGATATTTAACAAGTGAGCACTACAAATCTGAAGTGAAAAAAAAGAACCACAGCTGTGAAGCAGAGGTTGAAACACCCGTATCTTGTCCACAATGAAGTTGGTTTCTGCAGCCACCTATTCCATGGATGTCCATAAGGAGAAGCAGCTGTGCTGTAAGGGTGTGCATTTATTGCTCTTCTAGAAAAGTCCCTGTGTGATGGCTCTTTGTGCAGGCCAAGTGGGTCCCTACTTGCCTCGTCAAACTGCTACACCCGACCCTCATAGGGACATTATCTTTGAGCCACGGCCCAGACCCTGTGCTTAATATGACCTCGTGTGTACCATTTCAAGGTTACTCAAAAAGCTGTGAGCAATACGCTGAGCCAAGTAAGAATGTGTGATAACAAGCGCCATTGGACACTTGCTGAAGATGACACACACATTGTGGCAGTTTTCACACCGTCCTCCAGAGCTCACGGCTCGTCTGTCTTCCTCGTCCTGCCCGTGGGTTTGTCAGTATCACAGATTGGTTTCCTGGTTTGCTTTTTAGCTGAGGCATCTCTAAAAGATCGACAGCAACCGGAATTGGAATGTGAGGCTGCAACAGACAAAGCAAGGAATTCCAGCTGGATCCTGAGGTCTGGCTGAACCACATCAAGAACCAGCGTCTTTGAATCAGCCACTTTACTGGGTCAGCCCGGTCGCATTCCCCGCTGCTGACAGCACTCTTAGCCATTGCTTCTGCAGCAGGGGGTGACCACAAACTGAGATGGTATCAAACTGTTCTTACAGATACCTGGTATTGTCTCTGAACTGCCAGTTACCAGCATCCCTAATCAGTAGGGCCAGACTAATGCTGCAATATTGAATTCTGTATCTCCCTAATGCTCAGTTTGATCTCCATTACCTGTTCGGTTTGATTATCTTCACACCTTTCCAAGCTTCACAAGCAGGTTTTTGCTCAGAAAAAAACATCTGAGTCATGGCCATCCTAGGAAAAAAAAAAATCTCTTTTTTTAGATAATCCAAGTCAAGAGTGCATTATTCGTTATTTTTCCCTTCATCGCACCTTTGTTTAAAAAAGCCTCTAAGGAGAAAAAAATGCTACAAGACTTAAGTGAACCTTGAGACACGGTAGAAAATGAATAACAAACATCTGGGTCATAAAAGCCTGTAAACTAATTAGTGTTAATCAGACTACTAAGTAAAGATTCAAAAAATAACAACCATGCTTGCATAATTCAGGATCAGATTGCAAAAGGTTTCAGATTCTTAAAAAGAGCTAAATTTGCTCATCTGTCTATTTAAAACAAGCAACCAGACCTGAACTTACACGTTTTTTTGAAAGAATTTGTATTGTAACTGGAAAGGAGACACAGAAAACTAATCAGTCTGGAAAACCATTAACTAATTACTCCTTTCTGTTCCTTTTTATGTGCAAACCCACCTCGGAAACTATTCACTTTGAATCAAAGCACTAAAAATCCCACTGCAAATGCTCTCCCAAGATTTTAGGTGAACCCTGACTAGAAGATTCCTAGGACTGCTCATCATCGCTACTGATGTATGATACAGATTGAGTCTTTCAGGGCTTGGACACTGAAAGAGTGCCGCAATTCTGCTGCCCCAGCATCGTAATACTGTTTAAAGTCTGACAGACAGGATAGCAACACCTCAACTGGGTTTTGGTTTCTGTCTCTCCCCTTACTCACTCAATACTCCCAAGGGTGTGGGATCCAGAGGGACTTCATCCCAGGCTTGAAGTGCATCTAAGCATCCTTCCTCCACACCATCCTGAGGATGCGGGATATCTAACCCCAGCATATCGTCCTCCAAGTGTCCAGACACACTGAACACAGCTCTCGTCATTCGAGGACTTCACCCTGTCCCTGTGTCTCTGCTGCTAAAGTCCTAAAGGTGCTGAGTAAGGAACCGTCCCAGCTGAAAGGAGAGCAGCAGAAGGCACAACTGCTGTCAATCACTCACTGATGTCACAGCAGAAAGTCACCCACCACTAGTTAAGGCTTATAGCATCTAAGACATATAAGGCCATCTACAATATATTTGCAATTTGTTCACCAGCTTTCAGGAATGGGTTTGTGGTTATTAGGGTTTTATCTCCCAAGTGGGAGAGGGTAAAGAAAGAAAATTCAGTCTTTGTGTGCCAAACTGGTAACACGTAGGAGATGAAGCCCTTGGGCTCATAGCTGCAGTTTTATCAGTTTTATCAGAATTACACAATGAAATATTAACAACTAAGCCTTCCTCCAACCATCTTTTTTCCTTCCTCATGGTGGCAGGTAGATATTATCAGCCATGCTTTTCTGATGGGGAATATACTTGTCTGTTGCTGCAAAGTAAGATAATAGCAGTAGTGGAAAAGAAAAAGAGCTTAGTCTTTCCCTCTAGCCCCCATCCAGCATCCTGTCCCCCAGCATCTGTGCATGGGGTGAAACCAGCTGGGGGTGCACTAGCCTATTGTACCCCATACCATTGAAAAGGGATGTCTTAGAGTGACAGAAACAGATCAGATCACCTACATTTATTGAAATCAAGTGAAATCCCATAAGGAAAAAATCTCCCAGAGCAAGTATGTCTTCCTGCAGAGTGTGCTCAACTGACCGATCAGATTCCTGTTGCCATAAGTAGTTTTACATCAGGCCATGAGAACAGAACTGGAGGTAACAGCCCTACCCGTGCATAGTGACTTCCACCTCTACAATATTTCATTCCTCTCCTTTCAGGGAACTGAAACCATTATAGATTTAGTTTATAGCTTATACACAGAGAGAAAATTACTCAAAATTCTCATCTATTACCATCTCTCTAAAAATCTTGCATCTTCCATAAGATCTGCAATGCCATCATCCAAGATGGGAGAGTGGCTGAAGCTCTCCCCGAGCACCAACAAGACAGGGAAAATGAATCTGTGGGTCACACTGATCTGAAGGAGAAAAAGAACAACTTCTTGGTGACATTATGGCACACTTACACAGCTTCACTGCATATTTACTAGCAATTAGGAAAACTGGAGGCTTCTGAAATGATGTGGCATTGCATCTTAACATACTTTACTCTTGATAAAGGTGCCCAAGCCGCATCTCCCTTTCTTGACTTTTCTCTGTCAGACGCTTTATGCAAATCCTGGCCCTGTTCTGCCTCTCTCCTTCATGGTCTCAAGCTGTTTTAGTACGTAATTCCTGTGACTTCCTCGCTCAAAGCTTTGTCACTGATAACCTCCATCTTCTTCCCTTCTGCATTGGCCAAATAGAACATATAGATGATAGTCTAAAGAATTTTGGCTATGAAAACTTCCACTGCAACATTGCTTCCTTGTACCCTGGGATAACTGCACTACCAGCTAACAGGCTTTTAGACACACCGGGCTGACCTTCAGCTGGCCATGATGACACAAAGGTGTAAAACCATGAGCCTGCTCTAGTCAACATTGCAAGGGCATGGAGAACCAACCTAAACACACTGGGCTACAGAGGTCCTGCCCGCGTGTGGGGGGACAAAGGTTTTCCAATTCCCATTGAAGGGAAGTAACCATATTTTTCTATTTGGTGTTCCTAGTATCAGTGGGAACAATCTTTCCATCAATGCTTAAAGGATCCTGGACAAAGAATGATGGAACCAAAGGTGGGACGTATTATTTCATAACCAAAGTTTTATTCAATTAAGCTGAAGATCTAATTGTGGAGATGAGTCACGGCATGTTTGGCGTGACACATGGAAGGACTCACAGACACAACCTGCAGGTTCTGCTGCTGCTCAGAAGGAGCTCAGATCCTACTCCAAACCTCCACAGCTCAGCTCCAGAAAGCTGTTCTGCATCCCATGGTCAGCACAAACCAGACTACTGACTTTCTCTCTCGCTACCTTGCAACTGTGGAAAGACCTTGGACTTCTGACTGCAGCAGGGAGAACAGAGAGTTTTGCCCTCATTTCAGCGGGTGCAGGTTTCATGCTCTCGAAAAACAAACTGTTGTTTGCTTTCCTGGTCACCTCTCACTCAGTTTTGTTCTTGCTGTCATTAGAAATGGCACAAAAAGTAGCAAAGGGCTTAAAATACAGTTCCCTTTCTAATCAGATTTTTTTTGATGAGCTAACGACGTAAATAAGTGCAAATCTCAGCTGTGCTGGTCCCACGACATCAGACACCTTAGGCATAGCAAGCAGCATTCTTCGATGTGTCAAAATCTTGTCTTTTAGCATTTAATGCGAGACATTATGAACTAATGAAGAAACGTATGCAGAGTTGCTGTAAACCAAATATACAAATGTAAAATAATTAAGAAGAAACTGTTCCATTAAAATGCATGTCAATAAAACCCAGTCTGATAAAGTGATTTATGAGTATTTTTCTAGATTTACTAAAAAGAATGATTTCTCTTTTGAGGCTCTGGAAGTCTTGAGTCACATTTTTTTTTCTTTTAAAAAAATGTCTTAAAACACATGGCTTTACAGCTGCTGCTTGGAAAATATACACCTCCAAAGTCTGACTTTCATTTAAATACAAATGTACAAAATGTAAACTGAGACAATAGAGAAATTTACAAAACTTTTCTTTAAAAATAATAAAGACAAAATTCAGTTCTAGTATGATGCTATTTAAATACGTGCAAGTAGTCATGTTCATTGAATTTCTATTGCAATGTTCTAAATAGAGAAATCGGATTCACACAGTCTTGAGTGCCACCTCCAAAAACAGACCTGAGTGGAAAATTCTTCTTAAAATGCGAGGCTCCACTGGAAGGAATGGATAGAAAAATCTCCATTTGGGGGAGATTTCTTTATTTTTATTTCTATTTTTTCACTCAACGGTGGAGGCTCTCTCATCCATAGAAGCTCCATAGATTATAGTGGAAGGATGCAACATGTTGTTTCACAAAACTGAGTTGGAACTAGCTGCTTCCAGTGGAGTTTGAACTTACGTGATTTGAATTTATGTGGTGATTTAAACTGGCCTTTGAATTTGGAGAACTCTTTGAATTGTTCTGATGCTGTAGAAGGAGGAAGACAACGACAATTAGATTCCCAAAACACGCCGTGCTTTCTTTTAGGCCAATATTGTTCATTTTATGATGATAATGTACTGACTGGGCTGCAAGATTTTTGTTTGAAGATCTTTGGATGTAAACTGTTCTTCACTTTCTTACCTGCATTCTCTCTAGGTCAGGAGGACCGTGGCAGTTCTTGAGGAATGCAGCAAAGAAGTCTCACTCGAGCTCCAGGAGTCAAATCAATTCACTGCAAAACGTCAGTATCTGCTAATTCTGACTAATACAGGGGAGACCTGCTAATGCTTACACAAGGTTTTAACCCTACAGAAATAGATAGGTCTAGGAATGTTATTTAGCTTTGCAAGAGGTGCCATGGTGCCTCATGAAAGCTGTATATCCCTCATGCTCTGCTCTCTCCTCTAGTGTTCTGGTTTCCTGCCATGACTACCTCACTCAACATTTGCATTTTTTTTTCTTAATAAACACATGAATTAAAGCTTTTCACAAGGAACTTATAAAAACTACATAACCACTTCAAAAGGCATTGCAACACATCACTGAAAGATAGTTTGGGTAAGAAGTTTTCAACCACTGGAAACAAAGCTGATGAAAAATGCTGGAACTTCTGGTGGTAAAAAATAAATCACAAGACATAGATGGGAAACCTGAGATAGTCAATATTAGTCAGGAAGTTACCAGGAAACTGTGACAGCAAGCCCTCTAAGACATACTATCTTTTTCCTACAAAAATATCACCAGAAAGTGGCTGTGACACTGGGCATCTATGGGAGGTTCCTTGTCTTAGTCATAAAAGATCTCACCTGTCGCTTAAATATTCTCTGTAGCAATCCTTTCTTGGGTGGCTCTGGAGGGTAACTTCTGTTTAGGTCTGGTGAAATAGTACCATTTGGTCCAAATACATTCAGTTCTTTGAAACACTCTGTTTCTATCATCTAGTGAAATAAATTAAAAAAAAAAAAAAAATCTACATTAAATATATTCCAGTAGAGCTTGGTTGTCCAAAGTCAGGTCAGGACCAGCAGCTTGAGCACTATCTCAGGAGAGTTACCAGTTGAATTCCTGCTGGTGGCTATAGAAGGCAAATAGATGTATGAAAAAGAGAGGCTGAGTCCTCTCTGCATGGTTGCACATCAGTCTTAGTAGAAGTTACCCCTTAAAGCTTTCAGCTCTTTTCTTTAGCGCTGGGGATAACACTGGGTAAAGACAGGCACACTAGCACCCCTCTGCCCAAGTGGATCTGCTGTTCGATCCAGTGTTGGATTACAAAATCCACTGTTGGATGTGTTTTGATATCAAACAGAAACAAAGACCCAGATGTTGAAACCCTGAAGCAGTTCAAGGTCCAGAGTCAAGTGCTGCAGCTGGGACCCACTGCAGGTACAAGACAATGGATGAGATCAGGATCACCGAGGAGCCTCCCATGGAAGCTCCTCAGAACTGTGGTTCAAACACCTCTGTAGAAATCCAGGAGAAGGAAGTACAGTAGGATCCTTGCCAATTTACACAAATACACAGAGCCAACAGATACAGTCACCTGAACCTGACATCTGTGGTACATTATGGATCTTGAAAGAGGCCATTTGTAACTTATGAAAGCATTAGAGTCTGGCAACTTAGCCAGAAGCTATATATTACTGGAAATATACAACTCCTCTTAAACCATCTGCGTTAGTGGTTTTCTTGGAGTAATTTTACTACGATACATCCTTACCTCATTTTGCCATGGAATAGATACCGATCCTGTGGAAAACTTGGAATAGAAATCATCATCTGTTTGGTCCAGGTTAACTCCTTTCACTGTGGAGAACTGCTCGATGTCTAACACATCCTTGCAGTACACTGCTCTGGGCTGTCTCAGCAGGAAAAACAGCAAGAGAAAAAATATTTCTGAGTCTGACCATGTGCTTTCATTCACAAGTTCAGTCAAGTGAGAATCCCTAACAACATGTGACTATCTGCATCCTGCTTCTCTAGATTTGCTCTACCGGCACATTTATCATCAAAGGCTGACTTTGCTTTGAGCATGTTAAGCTTCCCACTTTGAAGTCCTTAAATCATCAGAACAGCCACAGTGGGTTTTAGTCATCCATGTACCATATGGTTAAGAGGTGAGGGGAAAAGGCCAGAAAGAGAGAACTAAAAAATTGCTTCAGTAGACTTTTTTTTTTTTAGAGAGGGAACAACAGAAAACCAGAATGGTTATGAGTGACACACTGGAGACAGCTCTGAAAAGGAACCTCAGATAGAAGTGTCCCTCTGCTCAGATACCTCTGGAGTTGGCAGCTTAAAAGTTTAAAGGAATGTATACTAATTGCTAAAGAAAACAGAAGAGGTTTGGCATTTTTCCATTGTTTTTATTAATAGCTCAGCTGCTGGAAGCTGTCCAGAACCACCTCTATTAACTCGGCTGCGTTTCTTCAAACAAATAGTCAAATGCCTTTGCCTTTTCTAATTACTTAATCTTGGGGGATGAAAGAGACCTGACTCTTTGCAGTCACGTTGCTTTTAGCTTGTATTCCAGCAGTCGGCCGCAGAAAGCAGAAACAGTCATCCCTGGCTACCTGTCACAGTTGGTGTGGTCACCTGCACGCCTAGAGAGCTCCCATCAAGGGCACAATTACCCTTTGATGCACTGGAATGGGTGGTTGTGGGACCAGCCTGACCTGCTGAACTCAAGAATCCCACTGTCTACATGTGGTACCATGACTGCGCAGCCCCAGGGTCCCACCGTGCAGTATTTTCTCTAGATCCGAGCAGTGTGACCAAAGAAATCAAGCTGGTTGCTGACGGAAGTCCTGTTTGCTGGAGGCTGCATCCCTCCGCATTCCTGATAGCTGCAAGCCGCGACATTTTTGTGGGGAGAGATTGGTCTAGAAGAAGACGAAGAGATATGGGCTGGATTACAAGCTCTGCCATTGGCTATATAGCTTTGGGTGATTCAGCTGACTTTGGTAAAGACTTGGAAATCTATGGATGAAGTGCCAAATAAATTAAATTAGGGGCAGCTCTTGAGTTCCCAATAAATAGCCATAAAAATTTATGTGCCTCTGCTTTAGCAAATATGTCTATAAGAGGTGCCTTCTGGGCCTTACATGCTACAGTGAAGCTTTTAAAGCACTCTGGTGGATCCCAAATTTCAGCCCAGAATTTTCCAATTTTCTACATCAGAAAGAAATAGTAGCTTGTCTCCTATTTCTTCCCACTAAAGCAGGTCGTAACACCACGGGCTAATTGGCAGAAATAACTAGGCCACATAGTAAAATGTAAAGCAAAACCAGAGCAGCTAAAGTAAACTTCTGTAGTGTTCAAACCACTTTGGTTTGGTTGAGTTTGCAGCGATGTGAATGAGAGCTGCCAAGATGTTACTTTCCTTAATATGTTAAAATGGCAGTGTTTACTTAGAACCATATGGGAACTTTAAGGATAGAAGGTCTAGCCAGAAAGAGAGCCCTGCAGGAGGAAAATAATCAGATAACTCTGCGCTGGGGTAGAGACCGATACCACAAAAGAGTGGAAAAAGTTTTGTTATTGCCAACGCAACAAAGACTTGCAGCGTGTGCAGGACTGGTGTATAAACCTGAGTAAGGACTCAATGTTGGGTTCTGTGCCCCATAAACACTAACAAGTTCAAAACGCTCTCTCAGGTCCAAGTCAGCTTCTCTGCTTGAGGCGACACTTGATATCTGAACTTGGTTCAGACTCTGTAATCAATGCCTGTTTTCCTGATGATCCCACCCATTCCATAGTTCCATGGAGCTTCTGGACTTTGTGGTTCTGGTTTCACCTCAGCGTATCTATCTATATATCTGTATGCATACATGTGGCTTTCATTGCTGACTGTTCCGAGCACTACCTGGTCCTGAGCGTACTTATTCTCACACCGCTACCACAGATAAGGGAACACAAAGGTTCTCAGTCTGAAGTTTGGGAGCTGAGGCATGAACAGATCCAGTGGTGCCTCCAGTGTCACACAGGAAGACTGTGGTAAAGTGAGTGGGAATGAATCAAGCCCCAGGTCACCACTCTACGTGGAGGCCCACCCAGCCAGCATGCACGTGTCCACAGGGCAGCTCTCCTCTTTCTCCCAGCCTCCCCACTCCAGCCCTGCCACTTATCACATCTCCTAGGGCAGCTGCCCATGCAGACAGCGACAACAGCTCTAAGAGAGAGAAGTTATTTTAGAAACAAATCTCTTGAAAGAGGCCACTGGGGGTTCTTGCTATAATACTTACATCAGGGACAAAGGGAGGATCCAGCATTCCTGCTTCTAACCGCTTGAAATTCATGCTCTTGAAAAAGGGGTGCCTCTTCACCTCTGCCGTGCCTTCCCCTTGACACCCCAGCCGCTGCTTCACGTCTTTGGCGAGGAGCTGAAACATGCCAAGGGCAATGGTAAGCATGTCAGAAAAGTAAGAGCTCCACAAAGATATTTTTACCTCCTGTTGGTTTTGAATGTGCCCAGAGGGAAGTACAGAGGGGATCTGTAACTGCTGTTACTTAATGGCCAAAGTCAAGTGGATTAGGAGTGCACTGTTCTACAGCCTGGTGAAACCCTTTCAAAACGACCTGCTGTGAAGTGTTTGCAGTCAAAATAGAGATGGTTGCTTCTGCTTACTTTCAGTGAACACTTTCAAGAAGAGGTCTGGCCTATCCTAATAACATAGGTAGATACATATTCAAAAGTCCCATGTGCTTTTTCTCAGTTCTTTTTCTCGTTACTCTCAGAAGAATACTTTTCTCATGTTGCTTAGGCTGAATGATTACACTATTGGATCGTATTTCCTTCCACCAATTGCAGTATATTCCAGTACATCACATGACACATTGAACCGACCGTTTGTGCTCACAGGTTTGTCTCCTGAATTCAAGGTGACTTTTGTCTGTGGAGCCAGTATCAGTAACCATCCTCGGTTCAGCCTTGTTTGGTTTCAGAGGTCAATGCACCACCTCTACCTGCTACAGCAAGTCCTGCCTGGTTCCTGGGTGCCTGCCACAGAGCAATGGACACTAACGGAGCTCAGTAGGCTTGGTCTATGAGATAAGCAAGTCCATGGATACAGACACAGGGACTGCAGGTCCTGGAAGACCTTGTATGGATGGACTAATTGATCTGGAAGAGAACAGTTCAGCAGAAGAGCAATTCTGCCACAGACTAGTTGGGGGATGAGGAGACTGAACATGTAGCCATACCTTCACCAAAATGCATCTTCTTTTTAATCATATGTGTAGTATCAAGTAGGCTAAATCAACATCTTAAGAGATCGCATCTAAACAGTTGAAGAGAGGCAGAGCCTGGCATGCAAATGGCTGGTGCAAAAAGACCATCACTTGGGACAGGAACCTTTCTAAATGTACCACTGACTTCAGACAATAGGCTCACAAATTTGTTTCCTTTTTTTTCCTTCCATGCATCTTTGAGGAACCCTGCATAACGCTCTCTTAGATAGAGAAGGGAAAATATAACTCTGAACTCACCATAATCTGCCCAGAGATTTCAACTGCCTGTTAAAGGGATGTATAACCTATGCCTTAGTATAACAAAAAACTAAAGACGCACTAAAACCAGTCAAGGCAGCGCCGGCTGGGGAAGGGAAGGGAGAGGTGGCAGGAAGGAATCCCCGCGCGGCCCCAGCGGAGGGGAGCGCGGCTGCCGGGCGCGGCGGGGCCGCCGGGGGGCAGCAGAGGAAAGAGCAGCGACCCGGGCAGCGCGGCGCGGCCGGGCGGGCGGGCTGCGGGACGGCGCGGAGCGGCGGCGGGGTCGGGCCCGGCCTGGCGAGTCGTTCCGCGCTCCGCGGGGAAGGATCCCGACCAGTTCGCGACTTCAGAGCTGCGTCGGGGGCTCTTCCCCAGGGCAGGAGGGGACTGGTGCTGGGTGCCCGAGGTTCACGCCTCACCTTGTCTCCAGCTTTGCTGCTCCAAAGTCACAGCTGAGGAGCAGCGATCTCTCCTTGCCCCATCATCCCCAGGTGGGCTGTGTAGACCAATCGCGCTAATTAGCAAATGATTAGCAAAACTCCCTAGGACCGCCCACACAGGACGGGCTTGAGTTCTTAGAGCACTTGAGTCCCTAAAGAGACCAAGCTGTTAGGAGCCCCCCTGGATTTAAGTCCCTGAGAATCTCACTGGCTGTACCTGCAGCCAGGGCAGTCAGCAAACTGAGCTGTACCTTGGGGTCACTTCGGAACACAGGAGGCAAATAGATTTGGGAGGGTTGGAGAGGAAAAGAAGTGTTTTGGGAGAGCAGGTAGGCAACCAGGTGCAGCCCTGCAGGAGGTTGGGAGCAAGGCAGTTCCCACTAAGGCAGGTTTGTAGGTTTTCCTGCTCAGGGTATGCCCCAGTACCTTCTGGTTGTGTTGCTGTCTCAGCCACATCATCTCAATGAGGAGGAACCTTGAAAGACCTGCCTGTTGCTAATGTGAGGCTGGTAATCTTTCCTCTGGTGTCTGGCTACAGCTGAGTTTTCTTGTCCTTATCACAGGTTTACAGCGTTGCAGCTCTTGAGGCTTCTCTGAATACTCTGCTACCTGCTGGGCATCAGTGGATTTCTTATCTGACCTCCACAGTCTCCTCAGTTCTGCCTTTTTTTTTCGTTTTTTCTTTTTTTTTCTAGGGGCCTCATTTCCAGCCAGAGACAGCAAATGGCTTCAGCAATCAGTGTGCCCCGTAATACATGCAGAGACCATCCTCCAGCCAGCCCTGAGCAAGCTACAATGGCAGAGGCCAAGCAGCCAGAAGAGGCGGTGAAGTGGGTTGTGGGACAAGATGAGCCTTTCGCTCATCTCTTTCTGCTTCAACAGCAGCGACAGGCAGAGGAAACTGCATAGACTGAGGGATGGGGAAAAGCTAGTGGTTCTGGCCACAACAGCAACTTTTAGATCGCAATGTTTCTCCCTTCCTTACAGTTTCCTCTGCAGCTTTCTAGATCTGACTGGTAACCACAACTGGCTGGTTCATAAAGACCTGAAGACCTCTATGCCTTGCTGTCCTCTGAGCACATAGATTCATGTGATACAGCACCATGTTGATTGAGCTCACAGAAAAAGATCTTTCTCAGGGCACTTCTCTGGAGCTTGCTTTCCCTGGCTATGAGGAAGAAGGGATGTTCTAATCTGGTTTGCTCTATTGTGGCTGGGCAGAGAAGACTGAAGTTCTTTCGATCTTCTACTCTCATGTTGAGAGGACTTTCCTGACAGGTGGAAAGAAGAACCTGAAGGCAGAGGGACCACTTTTACTACCCATGGGTCTGATATACTTTTGGAAATGATACCTTGAAGCTCTCAGGAACAGTGCTGCTGAGGAGCAAGTTTTGGGAAGAAGATTTGGATTTGGCTGTAGATGATAAAGGAGACCTCTGCAGTTTCTGGTCTACAAGTCAACTGTGAAAGGGAAGCAAGGGGATTACTTTCCTGTGTGTCCAGCCAGTAATTCTCTTGCCTCTGGACCAAGTGGGAAGACCAGGCTAATCTGGGAATTTACCCTCGCCAGGCTGTAAATGTTAGAAGTTGTTTGGAGTGTGTGGTCAGAGCATAGGGCAGTTGAGGATAGAGAAAGGCTGTCTAGGGCTCCTCCACGATAAACAAGGGAGTATTCAGTAACCTCAGATGCAACAAGGAAATCTCCAGAGCATGAATGCAGTTGGTTGTGGGTGGCTGGCCAGTGCAGGCTGAAAGACACAAAAGGGAACACACCACTGGGAATAGGCCGGGACTGAGAGACCACAGAAAGGAG
The DNA here is from genome assembly GCF_037038585.1 of Patagioenas fasciata. Lineage (NCBI taxonomy): Eukaryota > Metazoa > Chordata > Aves > Columbiformes > Columbidae > Patagioenas > Patagioenas fasciata. The sequence goes on along the minus strand of NC_092527.1, from coordinate 37,108,683 downwards.
AAGATTCTCCTGCAAAGCCCTGTTGCAGGGGAGCAGCTGCCTGCCTCTTGAGGAGAGTCCCAATGGAGAAAAAAAATAACAGATTAATGACATTTGGTAAGGTGTAGCTGCAGCCAGCTCTAGAGATGGCAACAGGGACCCTCCCATGTTTCACTTTGTACCTATGGCTTCCTGTCACTGGGCACCAAACCAAGAGTTTGGCTCCATCTTCTTTGCGCCCTCCAAACAGAGATCCCTTTTGCAGAGTCAAATGGGAGCCGTAGGAATAAGAAGCGGCAGGGAAGATAGTCTGTGGGAAACATAGACAAACAGGACACTGACAGAGTGACGGGAGAGCACAGCAGTATGGGCCCGTCCAATGCTGTTGACTTGAATGCACTTCAAGTCACATCTTTGGATGCAAGACTGCACTTGTCAGGGAAAGCACGCATGTACATCAATGAAGCACAAGTCATAACAACAAGCAGGGAGCATTTCCTAGAAAGACCGTATTTTTTAACAGAAAAAACACACCATGAAGCAGTTATATTATATGGGAACTATGGGCTGGGGAGCTTCCCAGAAAGCCAGCTGCCCCTGTTCCTAATTATTTATTATTCATCTCTGTTTCAGTCCAAAATGAGGGCAGATTTATGGGAAATGACTTACAAAATGAAACATGGAAATATGGGATGGATGATGATTAATGGGAGCTATGATATGTGCTTGCAAAAATGCAAAGGGCATAAACATCCAGGAGGGGAAGGCTGACATGGGTGACACTATGAGTACATTAATAGAGATAATATATTTCCTGATGGAGATGCTATTAGCTCATGGAGTAAGCTTTGAAGAGAAGGTTTTCTACCATGTCTCCTAACATGTTGTTCCTCGTGCCTGTCTTGAGTCCACTACAGGAGAGCCTTTTGTGCTGGATCTTTTTTGAAGGCTCAAGTTGGATTTACGTACTGCAACTTTATGCTTCATTTTGCAGGTATGATGGGTACTTAATTATCACATTTTTGTTTCCTTGTTAAGATCCTGACACAAAGCAACAAAGTTCTGGTTTTCAACATAAGAAACAAAAAGTATCTGTGGAAACATATTTGAGTAATGGATTTTTAAAAATATCACTTGATAAAATAAATGACTTTTGGATGGAAAACCACAAACGCTATCTTGCTCAGTATCAAAACTAAGGCGCTTCCAGCCTTAATGCACAGTAATTTTAATGCATTAATGCTCAAAAATGACAGGGTTATATTTGGATCCATTAAGAGTTTGCACAAATCACCTAAATAAACATGCCACGTGATGGGACAGTGAAGAAGTAATGATGAATTTGTCAGGATTTATTTATGTATAGCTCCTGGTTCCCTGAGGCCAGGGAATGAACCAGATGACTTCCTGAGGTCCCAGGCTCCCTGAAACCAGAGACTCAATGCCTTGAAGATGAGAATGACCACAACACTATAACGACTTTCACTGTCTTCTCCTCTGGGAGCGGCAGGTCATCTCCAGCACTATCCCATCAATGATACATTTAATACTTCTCAGCTTTAAGTTCTCACGGGCTTAGTTATTTTCAAAGTAGGCTTTCATTCTGTTATGCCTCATGCCTGCGACTAACTACGGAACAAGCAACAATAACGTAACTATTGCCTCATGACATTTTCATTGCATGGTAACAACAGGACATGCACAAACTTTCTGCCACTCCAGCAGATGCTGCTCCTCACCTGGTGGGAGTTGAGATGCTGCTAAAGAGGTTGCAGGCTGTTTGAGCACATGAAATGGTCTGTAAGAGCCTGTGGCTGCCCTAGATCCTCCCGCAACGACTTCACTGGGGGCTCTGAATCGCAAATTAAGGGCAGTGAGTGGCCTAGAGTGTCTATCAAGAGTGATGTCAGTTAATTACTACCCTTGGGATTCAGCAATGAGTTGGTGCACTGTGAGTTAATGACTTCCAGGCATGATACTTGGCAATGCTACCATTATTATTTTGCAAGGAGACTTCAATGTCTCTTCATGAAGCCAGCCAACCAGAATGTTGTTGATCTGCTGTTTGCTCGCCTGTTGCACAAGATATTGGTGAAACTCTCACTACCTATTTGTTGACCTTTCTTTCCCTTCATCCTCTCTCTACCAGTATTCACAGATATGTCATTGTCTCCAAAGGAGACTTCACTCTTTAGCAAACAACATCAAGAAAAAGGGCACATCCCTTTCCAAATTACAATTCAGCCTTCTAAAGATGGATGTTGACAAGCCACAGATGAATTCAGACACAGCTTTGAGATTTCTCAGAGGGGTTGAGGATTTCCATTGTCAGACGTGGCTATTGTGCTAGGAAAATGACTCCCAGCTGAACAAGTGAGAAAACATTTTAAAGGACAGTTCAACAGTATTAAAAAAAGCTGGATATCCTGGCACCCCAGGGGAAGAGCTGCCAACAAAGTTAGTGAGATGGGGTGGGACAACATTGGAGTGTCACAATAATTTTGTTGCATAATCTTTGTCCTGCTTACCCCCAGCTCTCACCAAAGACAATGGAAGCATGGGGTTTTCAGTTCCCTGCAGGAGACAATCAGAGTCTTGCATCATCAAGTCCTTTTTATTTTTTTCTACAAGATTATAAAAGACAGAAATGCATTCTTGACTGCAAACTAACATTCAAAGTCTCACGAGAATAGACACCGCTCCCTTGGCCATAAAACTTTGGAGAGGACTCAAGATGACCGTGATGAATCTCACGGAGAAGCCAGCCCAAATAAACACAATTTGAATGAACAGAGAATGCAGTCATCCCATCAACAGATGAGATTGTTTACTCCTTGTCTCTGCAGCCCCTCTATGGTACCGTGTTGTTGCTCAAACCGTGTCAGATATAGCTTGCTAATGAAGCTCCCACACTGGGCTTTCAAGCCCCTTACCATTTTACAGATGGACTTGGCCTCCTCAGAAAACTTATGGGAGTACACCTCTTCTGTCTCCAGCACTCTTCTGTCCACTTCTTCCCTCTTCACCTTCTCTTTCCTTCCACGAAATGGTGATTGCCCAGCAATCATTTCATAGATGAGACAGCCTAGCCCCCAGTAATCAGGGCTGAGCGTGTATCTCTGGTTGTTCAGCACTTCTGGAGCTGTGGAGGAGAAAGATGTGTCATGTGGAAATGCTTGATATTTACATAAGCAAGATCCCTAAATTTCTATAAGTTGGTAACTGAATACACATGCACAGAGAATGGCAAGTAAAATATAAAAATACCTCCTGATTTATTTTGACAGCATTACAGAAAATGCAGCGTGCTACATGCTATGGTTTTTTCTCTACATGCAATGTACATGCTGTGTTCTGACTTGTCTATCAAATCAGATCAGTTAAAAAAACAAAATGAAGTTGAAACTAAGTATCAAGCAGAGGCCCAGTCTCAATAGTCCTTGCAGACTTCTCCATTTAGGGAAGAAATGACACACAAACAAACACCCTGTAAACAACAGTGACATTTCTTCAAAAGCAAATCTTGTCTTTTCAGTCAATTTATGACTTTTTTTTTTTTCTCCCCTTTGAAAACCAAATCCATTTATTTTGTGTTGCAGCCATCCAGTGTGCTTTGGGCATTTAGTCACTGTCTTACACTCATCCTCACTTCCACATGTGGGCACAAACACACACGTGTACTCACAAGCACAGACTCTTAGTGTCTGCACATTTAGAAATGACAACTGATTTGCTTGCTTTCATTAAATTCTCCACGTGGTGTAACAGTGGCTCATATCAGCTAGTTTCTATTTAGTCAAATAAATATATGCAATTTTTATTCCAAGAAATATGCCCACCCAGAGAATGCAAGAAAATACTTAAACTGAGTTTAGAAAACTGATCTAGTTAAATTGAAGAGTGTGTTTTTTACCAATGTACAAAACTCTTATTTTGTGCAGCCTCTCCTGCATGTAGGGGAGGACTCAAGATGACCATGTTCAAGATGACTGCAGGTGTGGCCTTACCCATTTTATCATAAACATACAAAGACATTTTAACTATTATAAAAGTAGTAACTAGAAAGAAACCTTTATTTTAGGCACATAACCCTCCTAAAATAAATCTGTGCTAAAATCATTAGATTCTCAGTTGTTACCTCCCCTTTTAACTTTCTTTGCTGATTTAAGAGTATAGACCGGGCTCATTAAGAGCTGCTGTGGTCCGTCCTTTTGCCCAGTTCTGATTTCCACTGGCTTGACTTCTTGATGCGTTGGACCCAGCTGAATGTGAAGCTTTTAAAATTCTTTTTCTTAAGCCTACATGGCAGAAAGATCTCGAAAACTCAAATAATCTCAGCAAATTATAAAAAAAGATGAGCTATTAGAAGACTTACCCATATATCCTACTGTTCCTACTCTTCCACGGATTGATTCACCCTCAGGGATTTTAACAGCTAGACCCAAATCAGATATTCTAATATGGCCTGGAAGGGAAAAAGAAACAACACAACACAAACCAGATATAATAATATGATCCAAATTAGTCTAAAAACACAACTGCTGTGATTGCTGCAACTCTCCTGCAATTTACTGTTCAGACGTTTTAAGAAATGAATGTACCGAACTGCTGAATCGGAGCAGTTTCATTGATAAGGAAAAGAGGAATTATTAAGGTCATTACAATGCAGTGAAATTAATTTTAACAGTGAGGCTACAGACTAGAGTGGATTGTGTTAGATATTTTAAAACCAACTAAAAAAGGCAATGAGAAGCATGCTGTAGGGAAGTATCTTGAACTGATGACAGGGGATGGATGGGCTGACATAATTCTGTAGCTCTCTGGCGGCTGAAGGGGCTACGTCTGGTCTGTAAGTCAGCGTGAGATTCGATTATCGCTGCCTTCAGCAACAAATGGGCACCTGGGTTTGCACAGAACGAGAGCTGGCTCAGCAAAGGATGAACGTACTTTTGAAACTGGAGCGGGAAGCACAGATTCAGAAATCACAGCTTCCTTTGTGTTGTGTCAGCCTTGCAACAATACGGATGGAAAAACAATGAAAAAAGGCAGAAACCGCCATATCTCGAGAGCAGACCCTGCTGAGCAGCACAGCTGCTTCGTTCCGTCCGTGTGGTGAGCTCCAGCACTTCACTCACCCCAAGACAGGAGTATTAGTGTCTGCTGAGCCTCTTAGTCACTTCCGAGCATTATTTGTCTTTGTGCAATACATATCCTAAAACTAACTTAATCTACTTTACTGTGAAAGCATCTCTGTAAACCTCTGAGACTTACCATAATCATCTAGCAGGATATTTTCTGGCTTCAAATCTCTGAAAATGAAAGATAGCGGTTATTTGTATGAAGCTGGTTTTGATAACATAACCATACCACAGTGTGTGATGCATTTATTACTAGTACTAAACCAGTTGAGTGTCAACTCAAACAGCAAGGAACTGATGAAACCAATACAACTTTCTACGACTCACTTCACAGATAGACTGAAACCATATGTCTTTTTCTAAACTGGAGTTACATTTTTTCACTAAGCCAAGCTTTTAGTTCCTAATCCACTCTATAATGGACTCATCCATCTAGTCCTGCAAGCCCTGCGTGTTGTTAAATCTCTGCAACATTTTCTGTTATAAAATTTTTGTTAAAAAGAAAAATATTCAGATTTTAAAATATTTTGTTTGCACATGAAAATGGAAATAGCAATCTGCTGGGCTTAAAGCTTCTGTGTCTGGCATCTGACTCAGGCCAAATATGTGAATGTGCGTACACGCGCTTGTGTACATGCGGAAGAGTTTCGGCTAGTTTGGAAAATGAGGGGTAGAGGGGGAATGCTGTGCTCAGATTGAAATTTTTCTTACAAACATTTCTGACAGTCTAGTGCCTATGCGGTTTGGAGCAATGCCATGAAAATTGGCAAGGTGGTCACTCTGATGTCAAAGATGTGCCTTTTGCGCTCCTGTGAAAAAAAAAATCCCAAATCGGGCCAAGTTATAAACTTCTGAAAAAAATAATCTCAGTTTTTATATATTTAGCAGAGCCTTGGTGGGTCATTCTTCTGAAAGGTTTCTCTGCAACAAACCTGTTCCTCCAGCTGCTGTTTCTGGACCAGCCACGCTCCACCGAGGCCAATTCCCAAACCTGGGAGTTGAGCGCGACTTTGCCGCGGCCGTTCCTGGATGCAGTGGGTGGGCTGTGTCGGGGTGGGAGGCACGGGGACTCTGTCCTGCCCTCCCCAGAGTGAGAATAAAGCCAACCTTCATGGGATGGGACCGGAGGTGGCAGAGTGATGGGGACGTGCTGGGCATGGAGCGTCCCAGAAGGGCTGTGCAATGGGAGTGGGCTCTGCTGGCTCCGCAGCCGGGTGAGGTATTGCTGCAACTCACATCATCCCCTGAATTTTATCTGATCGACTCCTACTGAAACGCAACCTTTAGCCTGGTGCAACTCCAAGAAGTGCTTGGCCTCGTCTTTTGTTAAAGGCCTTCTTGCATTTGTGAACCAGCTTGGTTGTGTTAGCTTCCCAGCAAGAGATATCTCTTTTCAAAGAGCAGAGAGAGGGGGGAGAAAGAGAAACCCTCACACCAGGAGACCATTGCAGAGTCTGTGCAGGAGCCCGCCCTGTGTTTCAACTGCACCACTTCAGAGTCGTGAATTTTCCTGTGAATGGAGAGGGGTATTTTATGGTTTTGACAATACTGAGATTAAAATGCCAAAACTAGTCTCGTTTTTATTTATTATTTCAAGCAAGAACATAGACGGCTGTGAACAATCTCCTCTTCTTGCTTGCTTCAGACCCCCTTGACCCCTCAAGATAAACTTCACCGGGTACCCGGTGGTACCAAGACTACTTTTCAAATAAACAATACTGAAATATGTGAAGTGTAGCCAAATGTTGAGGAGAAGCTGTGATTTTGTTTAACATACCACCGTGGGCTTTCCCTGCCTATTGGCAGAAGGTTTCCAATGCTGGAGCAACACGATCAAGAGCATTTCCTATTTATTTTAAAAAATTTATTCCGGATCCGTTAAGAACTATTTCCACGAAGAACTCAGACTTCATTATTACTTCATCTTCCGCTCCAGCACTTATTAGTCCCACTTAAAGCTGTAACTGTGGCTAAATGACAAGAATCCTGTGTGCAAGTTGGGAAATACAGTCTTCGAATGAGAAAATGAGAGAGAATGCACGAGGACTCTTAAGAACAGCAGTTTGGTCCTTACAGTCCCCTGCGATTTGGGGCAATCAGGGCCAAGTTTCCTTCACCCCATGCACCACTTGTCATTTCTGTTTTTGGATTTCTCGTTCCTTAGGATCAAGGCTGGATTCCTTTGCATGGCCAACACTTCCAAGTGCCAGGGAGGAATATGATTTTTGTACTGAAATGTGTAGGAGAAATAAAACTCCCTGGCGGTCACAGTTACATGTAATGACACTTCCCAATAGTACAGCTTCCCGTATGTAAACTAGCCTTGCCTAAATATACTGAAACATAAACTGCTGGCACTGCGCCCACGCTAGAAAGGCGATGGTGCATTGTTTGGCTGTACAGGACAGCATTGACAACTAAATTAACCATGGTGGACAAGGCTTTGCTGTATATTTGTGTAACGCCTCAGACAATGTGATCTTGACGCTGACTGGAGCTTCCAGGCATGGCTAAATTATATATATAAACAGTTTATATATATAATATATAAAAAAATAAGCAAATATATATATATAAAGAACTTGAGGAGAACCAGCGGCTTTCTATGTTTGCTTTCCACGAACAACTGACCCGTTGACATTTACTAACACGATGCAGTTGAGAAATGTAATGTAAGCACCATGTTTGGCAAGGGAATTCTGAATTAGATAAAACTGATTCTGAGCCTGAAACCTGGCCCGGTTGTTCTCTCGGGGCACGTCCGCAGCGTGCGTCACCAGCCCATGAGATGGGGATGTGTTTTCTGATGCTGTGTTTTACTCAGAAGCATTTTGTTCATAGAAAATTAAATTAAGTCTGAGGAATAAGTGTTTTGAGATGAATTATTCACCTTGAGAAAGCGGTAGCATTTAGCTGCTATATTTTATTGACCTAGATAGCACTTCTCATGGGTCCCAAAACACGCTGCATCATTACAAATTAGGGGTCTCTGCAGATGCTCCTAAAATACTGCTAGAAAATGTCACCTATAAGAATATAATATCATTCATCACCAAAGGGAATTTGCCATTTGAGGTGCAAACTAGCAGCTCTTTTAAGAGTCACGTGAAACAACTGCTAAAGGAGGCAGGATGCCATTTTTCTCAGAGCCATATGCTGGTTTGTTTTATTAGAAAGTGGCATAGTATGGCATTTTACCAGCCACGTTATGAATGTACCAGTCATTTTCGTCAATGAAGTATACTTGTGACCTAGTACTTTTTAAAGAAACCCTATAATACCTCCTAAAACTTTTTTTTTTCAATATGGTAGGATGTTTTTTAAAGAAAAGGGAAGCCAGACACATAATTCATTATTTGATTTTTCAATTGACATTAAATACTTAATTCCATTTTGTTCTTTGGGGAAGAAAAATCACCTCCTCCTTGGGTTGGCACCAGCGAAAGCCGCATGTTATCTGTCTGCCCTCCTGCCAGCGAGCAACATCTGAGTCACAGGGAGGCAACCAAGCGGCAGCTTGCTAGAGATCTCCTCCAAGGAACAACAATATTGTCATTTCTACGTATACAAGCATATGCATAATGCTTATTATACATGGGCATAGCCAATGATTTAAAGCGTGGATTAGTTTTTAACAATAACACATTATTGTCTATTAATCATTGTCCTTGGAAGTTCTTTCATCAATTTACAAGACGACTTCTGCTGTGAATGCCAGCAATAATGATTTCACAAGCTGGGATGACGAAGACAAACATTAAGTGTTGTTTACAAGTACACTGGTCGTTGATTAAAGAAAATAAATCTTCATGGAGTCCCAAGAACTCTGTCTGCAATCGCCCTGCTTATCCAGCAAGTAAACCCTATGACGTCCTGCAAAATTGCTTGTCTAGAGCTGTAAGCCAGACTGGAAGCTGAGAACTTGAAATTTGTCCTTCTCAAAGCCGTTTGCCAGCTGGGCAGCGGTGGGTGGGACATCCAGCAGGACACCTCCATCCCACGGCCATGGATGTGCCTCCTGCCATGGCTGGAACGCTACAGCCACCAGAACGATCCAGCCTAGCTCATCCAACTAATCCGTGTCCTAGGGTGGAAATCTGTGCCCTGTGTCTCAAACACCCTCTTGCACTAATTGTGCTCCTTCTGGGATAGGAGAGATGATTTTCTCTACATCTGACATGCCGCAGCCCCTAACGCAATATAATCTAACTAATTAAAATAGAGGCTTAAATAGAATGATCTCCACGTCATACCAACTAGAAACAAGATTCCTTAATGAAACCCCTTGAAGGAACAATTTTCTCATGTCACCCAGTGCATGCTGAGGTGTGGTCTGGGGAGCTTTATGTTAGTTCTGTATAATTGAGACAGGATGTATTTAGGGAAGCAACTGCTTCCTTCCATTATTACTGAACCATACTGTATTTGTACAGGGCTCTGTGAAATTCCAGCCGAAGCGCTGGGCATCTAAGCTACACAGCACCACAGCGAGTAGGAAGGATGCAGGCAATTCTTTTCTACCCAGAAAAGATGCCCTAAGACTCTACAGAGTGCTTACCTGTACACAGTATTTTCTCTGTGTAGGTCTTCTAAGCCACAAAGAATCTCTGCTGCGTAAAACAAAGCTCTTTCCTCCTCAAAGCCCGGGTTTCCCATGTTGTAGATATGAAACTTCAGATCACCTCCATTCATTATGGTCAGAACTAAGCACAGTGCATCCTTTGTTTCATAGGCATAGGCTAAATTGACCTAGAAAAACATTTGTAGCATAGTTGTGACAGAAGAAAGCACTAACTTTTCATTATAGATTTTCTCTAGAAAAGGAAAAAAAACCACATTGACTGAATTTGTTATGAGCCTTCCTACAATAGGAAATGTGCATTTTAAAAGTACAGAAAAATCAGATGTTAGGATTTTATAGATGAATTTGTTGAATCCAGCCTATTCATCATCAGAAACCCTCAAGGTTAATGCTCAGATAGCATCACAGGCTGGACAAACATACTAATTCCAGGCATACTTTTCCATATAAGAGAAATCTTACTAATCAAGGGACTCTACACATCCCGCTGGACTGTTTTGCTGGATAGCTGTCAAAAAGCTATCATCTCAGTAGGTTCCCATGAAGGCCCAGAGAGCCCAGTCCTGTGGTGGTCAAATGGACCATCACCACATGGTCAGCATCACCCCGTGAGGCTCTGGTGGGTGCCCCAGGAACCATCAGACAAGTCAAAAGCTCCCCATCACTTCTAAATATGTGCCATCAACTCTGCTTCTGCCAGAGGTAAATAAACATCTTGAATGTGTTATATTCGCTGTGTTTCCTAAATTAAGTATTAAGAATGTGACAGATGCTGAGATAACACCTCCTTTTTTTGTTTGTTTTACGGATCTAAGGCAAGTTTTGTAAGAGACACAAGAGCTGACACGACTCAGGAAAATGCTACGTCAGGCGGCCCAGCTCCATGTCACTGGCTAGATGCTTCTAGTAGCCAATCTCTTCTGATCTATTTGGTTTGATTCTCCTTCAGTCTCCTCCAAGCTCCTCTCTCCCAGATACTGGGAATTCAGGTAATCACATTGGATAAAAATAGCTCAGCCTGATGCAGCCCTGCTGCACGTCAAAGCTGTAAAATGCATCATGTGCCCATGGTAGGAACAGACACCTTGGTTGGTGCAGTTCTCACAGACCAGAGACTAAAATGAGACTCAGCGAAAGTGCACGGAGCGGGAATAGGTGCAAAGCAAAGGGAGGCAGCTCCTGGCACCTTTCCCACAGCAGGAGTTGGGAGAGACATCAGATTCAACAAGAGACAGTGCTCAGCAGGTGAGCCGGGAGCTGGGCGTTCGGGAGTCCAATACTCACTACGAACTGACTATTGACTTTTTCTAAAATCTGCTTTTCATTTAGCGCCATGGATTCGCCTTTCCTCTTTTTTATTCTCTTCTTCTCTAGTCTCTTGCAGGCGTACATCTTCCCCGTCGCGCGCACTTGGCAAGCGCAGACCTGTGAATGAAAGAGAACAATTGCTGCGTTAAGTCGAAGCAAACACTGCCTGGGCTGCGCTTTTACACCTCGTGATCTGATCTGATTCAGTCCTTTTAAGGTTAGAGACGGCGGCACAGGCAGGGAGAGCTGGGGAACAGACTACGGTTTCCAAATCTGCTGTGTAATATTGGTTTAATTATTTCACTTTCCTCCACCCGCTTCCTATCCCACCTCCTTTTGTCTGTGCAGATTGTAATCTGCTGCGCTACAGCCCGTCTGCACCTCCTCTGACCTCCGGCCAGCAATAAAATACAAGTAAGGGTGTGACCCTAATTCCACTGTGAACGCAACAGTCAAATACAAAATAATTCTCAAAAGTGTTCTTTCGAGATTACAGTGTCATGAGAGTTTAAGGAGAAGTGTCAGCAATTAATGAAAATCAGCCTCTGTCACATCAGGCTCCTGTAACCTGCGGTGCCTGAGAAGTCAGAAACGCTCTTAACAGACACTTTCACAATTACTCACCTCCCCAAAGCCGCCTTTCCCTAGTACCCTGTACTGCCGAAACGTGTTTTTTGTTACTGGTTGCCTGGAAGAAGAGGAAATAAAGGAAAAAAAAATAAGAGAGACACTACATTTAATGCACTCTCTATGATTTATTTATTTCAGAGCATACTTTTGAAAAGCAAAAGAGATAAATATTATATAATCACATTATTTCAAGGTAATAATATTATATTATATAATATATAATTATGTAATTACATTACTTCAATACTATGTATGGCTTGAACTTTTCAATTCCAACATATTAAGCTGTAATAAAATACAACACATTAGTGAGTCATCAGTATAATTTCTGCTAGCATCTTAGGACCGAGGAGGGTTCTGAATCTCCATTATATAGCCTTGGCTTTTGTAAGCAAAGAGGAGGCCTGAGAGCTTCCCACAAGATATTTATTGTCATGATATACAGGAATTTTTTAAGGGTAGTGCTGAGCTAACACTTTGTTGCTTTGCTTTGTCTTCAAGATGAGAAAAAGAGATTCAAAATCCAGTTCACCAGAAAATATTTCTGGTGTTTTGACCTTAAAGAAAACAGGAATCTGATGTGGAAGGAGGAAGGAAGCAATCCTGGGTACCGGAGAGGCACGTTTGGTCCTGCTGGCAGGAGGGGAGAGCAGGATGAGCTCCAAGCCCATCAGGCCCTGATGAGGGTGCTGAGGGTACCTGTGAGAACATCGCGGGCGAGGAGGGAGGGAAAGCATCTCTTTCCTTTTAATGGTTCAATAACTTTTGCTTTCTCAGGGCAGAGTGCTCCCTAATGATCACTAGACATGATCCCTACACGATCTCGCAAGGATCCCCACAAAATTCTGCTCTACCGAAATGTCTCCAGCCCTACACATAACTTACACCTTTATTACCACAAAAGTTTTGTAACGTGACAGAAGAATAACTCTAGATTCACAGGGATCCAATTTTGTATCCACTGCTCCATCCCCGAAGTTTTACGATTACATTAGCAGCTGATATGAATATTCCTACCAGCTTTTGTTTTCCCCTGGCGGGCAGCCAGCTGGCGGGGGAGCACAAGAATGTGGCTGTTCCCACAACAGTGGTGATGAGGTTGATGACAATAAGGAATAAATGTTAAACTGAATAATTTCATTTATGTTCATTATTGTTTTTAAAAGTGGAGAGAGAAAAAAATACGCAGAAGGCCAAAACTAGGAGAGGAAAAGATGCTATTTTCAGGCTTCTGTGAGGACACTGCAAAGGCTATTGGGGTTAAAAGCAACAATTAGCAGTGATAACGACTTGCTCAGCAATTTCCCTGGAAGAAATGGACTGTATGTCTCCCCCGCTGGACCCAGCAGGCTGTCAGAAGGAGCTATTGATCACTCTGTGCTAATAACGTCTTTTTGCTAATCCTAAAAGCAGTTCTCCTGGCTTCTGAAGCCAGGCAAGTCCAATAACTTGTCGCATTTGTTGGAGGAATGGAAGAAAAAAAATCCTCAAAGCATTTCAGAAAATTCCTTATCCCAAATGTGAAAACAGATAGGAAATAGCCTGGCTGAAGATGAATCATCTAATGTTTTGGGTTTTTTTTTTCAATTGAAATGGAAGAGTAAATGCTGGATCCAGTCAAGATGGCATGTGGAGCATGTCTTGGCATGGAATGGCTCTGCCCACCGCCTCCCCTCCCTCTCTGCAGCTTTCCAGGGAGAGGAGCTGGCACGGCTCCTTTGATCTCAAGGCATCCCGCTGATGCAGGCCGCTCGTGGAGCTGGCCCTAACTCATCTGCCCTAATTAATTCCATTTGTGGAACCCGGGGCTTCTCTCCACCCAAGGTCACTGTTAGCCAGCAGTGTACATCTGCTACAAGCTGCACTGACAAGGAGAAGGCAAAGGCCTCTTTCCTTGCAAATTAATACCCACTAAGGCTGCCTGGTTATTAAATATGCTCAGAAATGTATAGCAAATAAATATGGCGTGAGGACCTATATGCCACATTTTTTGTCTGTTTACAGTGATTCAATAATTGTAATAACCAGTCCAGACAAAAAAGTTACCGTATTCAGAGCTCGATTAAACAGAAAGACAACTGAAAGTGCTGAGTGTATTTTAATCATGTCTAATGAACCTCATACTATTAAACAGCCCAACACTTGAGCTTTAGAAGCCAGAACTGTCTCCCTGGTATTTTGGGGTGGATTTCTGTTTTATTCTTTACTTCTCTAGCAAGCAGCATCTGTTTCAGTCTTGCTTGGGCTCAGTGTTTGCAAATGCACAAGCCAGAGACTGCACCTGTGTCTTACACTTGGCATTCGAGGTGCACAAGGGTAGGTTATAAAAAATTGCAACGTGTCCTTCCAGCTTGTTGTGACAGGGCACACAATGAAATTGGCCACAGTCATTTCTCAGACTGCAGGAGATTTGGATTCCTATTTTTTTTTTTATAGACAGTAGATCTTTCTTTATTCACTTGCCGTGCACGGGCATACTGTACAGAACAGGTGTGCAGGCTGCTCGCTGGAGCACGTCACCTTCAGGAGTGCGGTGTCCCTAAGAGAGAAGGGAGCAGCTGGAGGGTATTTATGGGTGTAAGCACATTCATGGAGGATGGAGAACTATACGTATCCCAGACCCAGCCACGCTCGTTGGATGGTCACAGCCGGAGACTCCATTCATAGTTAAATTGAGTCTAATGCCAACATAACCATGACTTTTCTATACACCATCTTCCTGTTGCTAAAGTCATTACCTCTTCTTGAACCTTCTAACAATAAACACAAACAAATGCTAAAATTAGGAAAGCTTTCTGGGAGCTCTCTGGGAGAGCTCCCCTTGAGTACGGCTCAGGGAAATGCGGAATGAGTCTTAATGGACCTTCTTGAAGGAGAACAGTGAAATGAGGGAGAGAGTTGCTGCACAGAGAGGGCCATAAATGGCAAACAGTAGGATGAGGCACAGTAACGCTGTAGAAAGGCCAAACTGTCTTTCTCTTGAAGGCACACGGAGCAAATGTACTATCTCAGCTGTCAGATTTTGACCATCTTCTAAAGGCTTTGCATGGAAAGTGAAATAAACCTTTTGTACTCATTTGTAATAAAAAACCCCAAAGTGACGCTTACCTTTCCAACCACTTCCACTGGAGAAACCTGTCGAAGTACATGCTGTTTAGGTATTCTTGGAATGGTTCCCCGCTGAGGTGGTCAAGGACAGATCTATCTCAGATGAAAAGGATATATAAGTATTTTATAATCCTGAACTTGAAGCAAAAGAGAAACAAAACCAGAGGAGAAAATCCAGAGTTCTTCTATGGTAGGATCACTTTACCTCTGCTTTGTTTTGTACTTTATTTTACTCACAGTTTCAGTCTAAGGACAAAGTACTATGCTTGATGGATTTCATAACAGGAGGCCTTATACAAGCTGAATAGTAATATGTACTTGTTATGCTTGCTGCAAATTAACAGGGCGTCTCCAACTGGCTTCAATGGACTTTCACAAAGGCTGTTAGTCACTGGACAACAAATATCTTTCTTTCTGTGAGTAAATTAAGACTGGCTTAACACAACACCCTCAGGAACTGAGAGCCTAAACTTTGAGGGATGTTTATATCGGGATTGAAAATTTCTGGCTGAAGCCCATTTCTGTGAAAGAGGGACCAGCAGAGCTGTTATTTTGAGAGAAAAAAATCAATTTCAATTCCTGCTATACAGAAGAAGGAAAAACTGTGATCAAAGTCAAAGAGGAAACTAAGTCTGAACAGGGATGCGGATTTTTTTCTGGATCAAGAAAAGAATTTTAGGGCTCACACAGTTGATGCAAAGTCTTTTGCATAATCAAAGGAATAAAGAAATAAAAAGGCCAGTCTGCAAATGAGAGAAATAAGCATGTTGCTTGGGACAGGCAACAAGCAGCCAGAGACCAACAGACATCCCATAAGGAAGACCAAGGGTTCTAGGTCTTGTCCTGGGGCAGTTCTAGCTAGTCCTGAGCAAACAATTCACCACAATAACGTGTTTCTCCAGTTTAGCTCCTCCCTGTCCATGAGCTACTACTCAATAAGTTTTTGGAATTTCTCTGCTGTTTGATTTTTATTTTTTTTTTATAATTCTTGCACCATCACACTGGAACAGGCAGATAATTGCACATATTCATTATTCAGAAGTCAAATTGTTGTTGTCTTCGTTAGCGTTGATTGGACACAGATCATACAGTTTCCCCTAAGTGGATTCAAGCTTACAAAATAAAATCAAAAGTAAGTCTTACTGAGCTTTAACACATGTCCAAATTCAAAGCCAAAATTATAGGGGAAACTGGAGGGAGGCAGAAGACAACAGACAAAATATTAAAAGTCAAAGCAAAAGTCAGAGTTATACGTGCATTTCTCCCGCAGACTGATCTTATCTATGAGGACCCGTCTGAAACTCATCCCCATTCCTGCTCCTACAGGACAGCAACCTTCATATTTGTATGTATGCCTCCCTTTCTTGGTCTGACTGTGAACTCTTCCAAAATTAACATTATTCAGTACCTTTAGTAAATACCAACAGCGGGTTCTTAAAACTTCCTTTTGACCCCATTTCAGTCCATGTGAAATGATCAGCATATTTATTAACAAGGTCTCAAACCTGGCTCATTTATCTGCTTCAGCTGAGATGAAGGAATGGCTGTCGGTGAATACGAGCCTGAATTAAGTGGTGTCCAACGCTCGCCTATTCCATTCAATTAATTAAAAGCTGCACGTCTCTTAAAGAAAAATAGCTGCCTTTCACCACTTGTTTGCTTTTTAGTTCCTCTCTTTGGCAATAACAAAGTGCATTTTAGAGGGAACTGTCAGCTTTCAAACCGATTTGAGAACTGGAAACGGGCGTCAGGGGGGGTTGTGTTGAGCACAGCTCTGCCTTTGTCCCTGGGACTGGCACACAACTGGTGTGAGTTATACGAGCATCTCTACATGACACCCGGCCAATGCAAGGAAACTGGTTATGTTATAAGAGAAGGCCAGAAATAACCCACAGCTCTGACCAAAGCAAAGAATAACTGAAAACAGAAAAGGTCAATGAAATGAGTCAAAACAATGAATGACAGCAGAGTGAATTTTACAAATCCCCATTACATCATCCAGGGAAAACAAACAGTGTTCAGCCAGAAACCACATGGGGCAGCTTGTGATGATCCCTCCTTTTCATATTTTTATTGGTTTATGATCTACTGGCATGAATGTACTCGGGTCAGTGTTTGCGAATGCAGATTGCATACCTGGAGCTTCAACGCATAACAGTACAAATCGTGTCGCTGCTGCAAAAACTGATAAGCCCTTTCCCAGACAAAGGATGAAATAATGCACGTTTGTTTGATCGCCACAGCCAGACAGAAAGCGTTTAAAAAAGCCCCATTCTCCTGGTGAAGATTTTCTGGAAAAGCCATGCAGAGCAAGTTTGCACATTCCTCTGTCTAAATGGACTGTATAGCCACTTAATTTTTATTCACTTTGAAACAGAGATGTTTTCTTTGGATACATTATCATTGTAGCTCTTTTCACACAGCATGAAATCCATGGCTGGTTTACTTGGCTAGAACACTCTGTCAAATACCTGAGACACTAAGTGCCTGTGTGTAGTGTATATAATGGCATGGAAATATTTATTATATTTTGTTCAGATGAAGTGACTTCACTGCTTGTCAGCAAGGCAACAGAAACCGAAGATACATGCTTCAGGTTCAAATGGAAATGTCTCTCTTTACCTGACACATTCCTTACAAGCTGCTGACTGCAACCCTGCGATCTTTGGGTATTGAGTTATACTTACTTTGTACAGGGAGAAAACAGCTCTTTGCAGGGGCTGTTTTCGAGTTTCTCCTCTGTCTGTTGGATAAGATCTTGACTGACTTCAGGAACGAAGGCTGGAGACTGGGGAGAGAAGAGAGGGGCACGTTATCTCTGTGACGAGGCGCAGATTCTCCTCTCTCAACGTGTCAAAGACACATTCATTATTTATGCCCTGAGCTGCTTCCATTCAATTCCAGCGGTTGTGTAAAAGCAAAGGAGCTTTACGTCTAACAGCAGTCAAATAGGATACTGTGGTAACTCGCTCCACATTCCACTGTCTCCTCACATCGCTTTTTTGCCTTCTCCTGTACCTTCACCTCCTTGCCCAGCCTCATGAATATGCAGGATGTGCTCCATGCCAATTCTTTGAACCGCTCCCTTGCATCCCATGAAAAATGTGCCGGCCTGAACTGTGTACAGGCCATTCTCTTAAACAAAAGAGAATTTGCCCAGTGTTTTCACTTCATTGATGATTCATTGTGCTGGCTGAAAAATCCCTGTATTTTATTATTTTTTTTTACCAGCAAAGGAAAACAAAAGCAGAGCATTGGTATTTATTGATGTATATACAAATAACATAAGAAGATGTGTCTGGAGAGTTTAGTTCCTCATTAGAAGGACAAAAATAATCCAGCAGTTTTAAAATAATCATTTTGAAAAGGAACTCTGCCAACCAAGCACATAGACTCTTTTCATCCTCTCCACCCTTTGGAGAGAATGTACATTCAGCCCCTTCAAAGTGCCCTTACCAAAGAGAGGTCTTTTGCAATATGCCCCGATGGTTAACCAGTTTAGGACCTCTGGGACTAATTATCTATAAAGACAGTTTTTAGGCAGTCCACATTCTTAATCATAGGGAGTATAATGCAATTACATTACAAAGTGTGTATGTGCGTGTGTGTGTGTGCACCTATTTCTAGAGTTTTCTCCCATGGACATGAAAGCCTCTTTATATAACCAATCGGATTTGGGTATTTTCAATAAATCCGGTCATAGATGACAAAATCCTCTTTCCTTGCAGAATCCTTAACACTCGCTGAGGTTCCCCATCCATGGCCACGACCACCAGATGTGCTGAGTGGGTGGGTCACAGAGCAGCATCACTCATTCCTGGCCAGATGTTCTCATTAACTCCCCCTTCGCTGGGGATGTCTTGGCAAGCACGGACACGCAACCCCTGGGGATGAGGACAGAGCGGGGGGCAGAGGTGGAGCCAGGGAAAATCTCCAGCATGGTGAAAGCTGAAATTAAGTCTTTTATCTTTTCCTTCCCACTGCTGAAATGTGAACGTGACCCTGGTTGTGACGTGAAAAAGTTTGTTCTACTTGAATGTTTTTAAAAAGGAACACAGTTTATGGAACTGTCTGTGCACACCGCGTAACGCAGTCTCACAATTCAGCCTTGACAGACGATATGCTGGATATCTTTGAGCTCACTGAAATATTTCCTCAGTTCCTCCACATATTCCTCCATATCCTCAGCAAAAGATATCTGGGGAACACCCACGTTCAATTACATATAGAGTCTATTGCTAATAATTAAGAAGTATCAGCTTCTTGGGAGCTAGATAAGCCTCCATATTATCATCTAAAAGATGATGAAAGTGAGGCAAAGCCAGATTTTCTCAACTTGATTGGCCACTGATTTTGAAAGGAACCAAGAAGTGTAGAACAAGTCTTAGTAAATAGGACAACTAACAGAATTTCCTAACTCTAGATGTCAAGTCCCAGTTTTAGTTCAAGACAGTAAGCAGAGGCAAGAGAGAAGCAGTGAAAGAAGTAGGGAAAAACCCAAGAAGTCCCGTTTTCCAGTCTTACACCTGCTGCATTGAAACTACAGAGGGAAAAAAAGGGGGGGAGGGAGAAAAAAAAAGGCAAAATCAAACCAAATTTAACAACAAAACTTTTAAAAGAATATTTGGGTAAGAACTAAAGCCTAATGATCAGCAGTATTTTGGTTGAACCATATGAATTATTGCCTGTACGTTTATATGTTGCATACTCAGTGGGGTGTGCTACACGAGCTCATTGGCAACCTAAAGCTTGTATGTCCACTGCTCCGAGACCTGCTTGTCTCGAACATCTCTGATTTACAGGGTTCAGAAACACCACTGAACTCCACGGTCTGTACTGCTGTGAATTGGGAGAGTCTATTCTGATGTGAATGGAGCTGAACGTATGTAAAATTCATACTAGGGCTTCTAACTGAATAAATCTAGGCCAAAATTGGGATCCAAAAGCTAAGTTCTAAACCCCATAATTAGGCATTTAGACCAAATGACCTGATTCTTGCTCACACCAAGCAACACTAATGAGAGGTAAGATGCCTTGAGATTAGTGTTGAATTCAGATCATGCACATGATGCATTATTATAGTAATAATTCCATTAAATTTCGTCTGGGATCAAAGTACATCTGAAAAATAAATTGTGAGCATCAGTTAAAACTTTTTAATAAAGAAGAAACAAAATTCTCACAGGGAAAGGGGAGAAGAGTGAGCAAAAGAAACTGTAAGACAATGTGGGAAGTATTTAGAAATGGCATGAACTGCGATTCCTCTCTTTAAGTTTGTGGGAGATACAGTCACCACTTGGGTTTTCCAAACCACTCATTGCTGACCTTTGAATCTTTCTTCTTCTGGACAAATTGCGAGCAAGCTAACAATATCAAGGTAGGTAAAGACATAAATACACTGACATCTGTACATGGACTAAAGCTCTAGAGTGTATTGCAAATATTTTACTAGACCACTTCACCTTCTGTAACAAAAATGTCACTTGTTTTCACAGGCTGATCATTTCCAAAGGTTTTGTAGGACCAGTGAAACATGTTGTGTCATTATGCAGCGCTTGACAGAGTTCAGGGCAGAGCAGCTGCACCACGTGTACGGGAGGCACATACCCAATGCTTTCCAGCCCTGCAGACCGGTCTAGGGAGCCATCATGTCATCTTTCCCGAGGTTTTCCTCGAGACTTCATAGCTCCCACCACTCCTATTAAATACCCACCACTGCCATTTCCCCTGTCGTACTGCACACACCTACAGCCTCCCCAGTGTTCAAACAAAGCCAGAAACAATTACACACCAAAACCCAACCCACCAACCTACTTTTGCTCCCCTGGTGAACAATGAGGTAGCGCAGGTTACGAGTGCAAGAAAGCATTTGGATCCCAAGAGTGAAATCTTGGAAAGGTGACACTTTGGCCACTTATGGAAGAAAAAGTTGCTTTTTTCCCTGGAGAGGTGCAAGAGATTTCTGCAGCCCTGATGAAATGGTCATTAACACTGTTCTTCCACTGCATTATGGGTAATGGCTGTAAAAGTAAATTTGGGTTTTACAGGGGAACAGAGACACCTTTTTGGACATATTACATCTCCTGTGTCAGCTGGAAGAGTTACACATCGTGATCAGGATCATGACATCTGAGTGTGTGACAAAGAATACTCTTCTAACTCTTTGGAAACACCTGCAGAAACCTGTTACGTCTTCCTGTATTCAAAGCAAAACTCTTGGTAGTTTTAACAAGTACAGTCTTGTATTTTCCCTCATGGCTTTTCTGTTTCTGGAAGGCAAAGAAAGTGATCCTTGATCTCACAATAATATAAATCAGAAATTAGGCCAGACAAGTCAACAGAGTAACACTAAGGTAAAGCGGATGGAACTGAAACCAGATCCATGGCCCCAGACTGTGGCAATGCAAAAGGTGCTTAAATTGATCCATCAACAAAATCACGTTATCCTTTTTGACCAGACAGCTTAATAAAAGTCCAAAAGTTCAAACTACTTTCACCAGGTTTTAACCCAAATCTCCTGTCTTCTGCGCCTTCTCATGTATGGCCACAAACTGAAAACCTTCTTATACATATTTTGCTGGCAAAGCAGCATCTCAGTTTTATGATGCCCTCTTGTTTAATTTTTAAGAAAAGAACGCAACTAGGAAATGCATTAGTGATTATCTGAGAAACAAGAAATGGATATTCAGTTATTTCTGAATGCCTTTAACACGTTAGAGAAAAATGTATCCACTTGCAAATTCTGCTTGTTTGTTTATAAATTAAAAGACAAAAGAGATCCTCCCAGCTGCTCTTCCATTTCAATAAATGGCAGGAAAAGAGCTGAGATGTCACACGCTTGCTCAAGGTTAGTTGTGCGCGTGTTCACAAAAACTGGAAGATCACTGTTCCTTCCCAATTAAGCCTCTGGGCCTGCAAGATATTTTTCATATTTTGCTGAGAGGTCGAATGTAGCTTGTCCTCCCTCCTCTCCCAAAGTACCGAAAACAGGTGAAGTCAGATTCAGATCAGTTGAATGCTTCCAGGCTGTGTAACTCCCCATTATCTGTTGTTTTGAATGTCGTGTTGCATCACTATACTTTAAGATGTAAACTCTCCTTTTTTGACAGCTCTGGAAGTTTTGCTATAGGCTACTTCACTCGGCCCTTCAAGACACAGTATTTGTCAACCTTCACTGAACAGGACAGCAAACAAATAAACCTTCTCATAAAATTATCTTTATTCATTTGCCATGGTATGTCCAACATGTCTCTGATGGTGTTTCCCCTGTGACTGTGTGGAGGACACCCGACCTTTTGTCCCTCAATCAGCTAATCAAATTCTCTGTAAAACAAGCTGAAATGCCCGCAGTACCAAGGGAGACATTTGGAAGACCCCTGATAATCTTAATTGTTTGTTAAAACATGTTATTTGTTCTAGTTTTCCTGCAGATGGAACTTCCAAATGGCTGACTTCAGTCAAGATGTGATGCACTATAGGTGCTGCCCTGAAGCCTGTGGCAGTGAAAGCAGGCAGACAGCTAGCAGACGTTTGCAACTTCAACAAGTAAAAGCATCTTCCTGAGAACCTGGCAGTTTGGGTTAGATCTTCTGAAACCGGGGTGGGGTGAGTAGCAGGTGTCTCTGTATAACTGTATAACGATTATTTCCAATAGCTGGACACAGCCCAGAGCAGATGCACACACGGGACGAGCCTGTGTGTGCAGGGTTGGTTTATTGTGTGCAGCGTTG
Source organism: Patagioenas fasciata (assembly GCF_037038585.1). Lineage (NCBI taxonomy): Eukaryota > Metazoa > Chordata > Aves > Columbiformes > Columbidae > Patagioenas > Patagioenas fasciata. The sequence continues at coordinate 37,086,208 of NC_092527.1, read as the reverse complement.
CTGTTTCTGTGGGAAACGTGCCCAAAGAAGAATGGGAACTGAGAGGGATGTGCTGAGACTCCAGCTAGAGACGTATCCTGTGTGGTCATCACCGTTTGAGAAAGCTATGGAGAGCTGACGAGGGCTGGAGGGTTGAGAAACATGCCTGGGAAAAAAATGCCAAAGGGAAGCGTGGAGGAACTAGATTTGTTTAGTCTGGAAAAGTAAGAGTGAAACATGATAAAGGTCTTTTAATGTAGAGATGTTTTTAATAAAGAGGGCAAGGATCAATTATTCTGCATGTTCTGCTCTACACTGTGGGAATGATGAGAAATCCACTTAATTAGATATGAAGCCTTTTTTTCCAATTTTCCACACAGGGAAGCACAAGAACAGGCACATGAATGTTGTAGAATCTGTTCTCGGAGGTTTGAAAGTCCTCCGAGGGCAGACAGACATCTGTTGATGATCTAAGTGCATTTGATCTCTCCTCAATGCAAGAGGCTCTTGAGCCCTCTCCCAGTCCTTTGCACCAATGATTTTGCAAAAGCCTGGACTCTGTAAAACACAGGCACACAGCGTGGCCCAAGAACAGATGAGGAAGGGAGTTTGTGTGCTGACTGCTCATCAAAGGAAACCTGGAGCTGTGACCAAAGGAGTTAGCATCGTCTTTGCAAACGAATACTCCCACTTGAAAGACATTTGTCTCAATCACCATTGTCTCCGACAAAAAAATGAAATAGCTTGTAGAACCCTGAACTTCATATCAGAAAAAGTGATAGCACTGACTTCGGTCAGGTTGACTTTGCAAGAAACAGGGCAGGTCCTTAGTCTGGAGGCAATTCTTTATCCTTACACAGCACCTTTCATCTAAGAAACTTGAAATATTAAAGCTTCATTGCATGACTAAGTCTTCATGAGCGAGGTGGCAATCTCACAATATTTTACAGAACAGTCAACAGGGAGGTTCAAGAGTTGTGTTTTGCAGAAGAGTTGATCATTGGCTGTGCTTGAAATCAAAGAAGTCTCACTGAGATAAATGAAAGCTGGAGATGCTCAGGTTTCTCAAATCAGTCCATTTGTAGCTTGCAATTAGTGAATAAAGAACAGAAACCTAGAAATACAGGCTTTTGGTTTATACCAACTCTTGCCAGTGGATGTGAGTCATCACGGTGTCTTAAAGCAAGACTGTTAATCACTACAAAAATTATATGAACCGGAAAGATACCACGTTTTTTAGAATGAATAGATTTCATGCAAACTTTTGTCATAAACACAACTGCTTTCCTGGCAAGTTTCAGACTTGCAGCCATCATATTGAAACGCGATGAGTTATTTTAAAAGTCACTTGCATAAAACAAATAATGTGCAGCATATGTTATGTCTCAGGTTATGAAAACATTCCACAACAAACTAGCTTAAAACAATTAAAAATGTTTCAGTCAATGGACAAAAGTTCAAGCCATAACTTTTCTTGAGCTGCCTGCGGTTCCAAGCACTTCTGTCTTATGTGTATTTTCAGATGCTGACAGTAACTTTCCACATATAATCTATTTGCAAATCTCCACAGACTTGCTACTAGTAGAGACCTCAAAACTATGCGAGGAACAGGCTAAAATGGTGTGAGATGGTGCACGATGGGATGAGAAGAGCTCATACACAAAACTCTGGAAATATTGGCTTCATCCAGTTGTTAAGTTGCTGCATTTGCTTTGCTCTCACACAGCCGCGACCCAAGGCCAGCAAGGAGAGCAACGGCTTGTGTCAGGGGTGGGAAACCTGCCACATGCAGTGCCGTTGCTGCTGGTGCTTTTGCAGAGTCACATCCTTCTCCAGATGTTTGAGGAAGGCTCAGCGCAGCCGTTACCGGGACAGGTAGCAATGGCATGACACTCAGTGGTGACTGACCTCAGTCCTGTGAGGTCAACACTCATAAGGACTGTAATCTGAGCAGCTACTAGGAAAAGGAAGAGCAGGTAGATGTGCAGTGTAAGTCTTGCTGGTAGATGCAAAACCAGGGAAAGTCAAGCTTATGTGCTCAGGTAACACTTTTTCAAAGGGGAAGGGTAATGGAATGCGAAAGACAGACCATGAAATGCTGCCTCTTTGTGCCCCCAAGGCTGATCTGATGCTTGTGGCTAGAGATTCACCCTAAGACCTGGCCCATGGTGTCTCCGCTGCCCTCAGAGCAGGAACATGTCAGGCTCTGCTTGCCCCGCCGCAGAGAGACATCTGGAGCCACTTCGGGGGACTCTGATGTCCCCCCTCCTCGCGCTTTGGGCAGGCCAATGGCACTGGGGTTCGGTCTGAGGCCTGGAAAGTACTGACCAGGCAACTGGTGACTGATGGAGGGGAAGGGAGAAGGTGCTGATGGTGAGAAACGCAGAGGAAAGCAATGGAGGAGGAGAGAAGTGTCTCGGTGGCACTCCGACTTTGGGAAGCCCAGGTTAGGTGCGTGTTTCAAGGTGGTGAGGGAATGGTCCCCAGCACTGTCACAGCACACGCAGCCTCCTGACGCTTTTGTTGTTCTGCACAAAAATGTTGGAGCGTTCTTTTTGCTTGCCCCATGTCTGATCTTGTCTGCTCGGTATTAGCTGTATACGTAGTAAACAGCCAATTCTACATCAGGAGCAGCTGCAACATTTTAAGCAATCAACTTCTGCATTTTCTTTTTCTTTTTTTTTTTTTCCTACCACAAAGTCATCTGGGTCTGTATGAGGCAAACCAGTAAAGCACAAGGCTTCATAATTCCAGGATATTTGCTTTGAGATGACAGATGTAGGAACTGGCAGTGAGGTGGACGGGGAGCATGGAGAGCAGCTGGGTTATTAGTAGCAATTTATCTGTTACGACAGCGTGTAGACATTATACCTGAGAGTGTAATGCCAGGCACTACATACACGTCATGAGAGCTAAAGCTTCCAAAGAAAACTGATCACACCAGCCCTGGGAGTGGGAACAGGGGCCAAAGACATGAAATACCTCACCCAGGATTTTAAAGTGGGTCAGTGACGGGAGAAAAATTGAACCCCATCCTGTTCTCTGATCAAATGGTATTTTCAGTGCTGAGGGCAGGATCACTTGCTGGTAGCTAAATGAAGCGAAGCAGCTGAGCCTATCAACTGTGGGGCTTGTTTTGTAGCTGCAAGCTGATCTGGAGTCACGATGAATCTGTTTTCCTTCATATTCCACTAAACCATCAAAACATGTTGACACAGAAAAATACAATGACTGAAGACAACAGAGCCCTCAGCAAACAGCTGAACATGTTCTTCTGCCTGGAGAGGTTGTACTAATCCATCCTAACAGGCGATGCTAATGACCTTTGTTCATGAACTCATTTACTGCAGTAGATCTGATGTCGCTTCAGGCTGACGTGCTCGCTCCGGACTTGCTGGGCTGCCTCTTGGGCCTTGGCAAGCTCACTGGTAGGAAAAGGAGAAGTTCCTCTGGTTTCCATCACCCTTCCTTTTTGGTGCTGGGGTACTGGTTGTAGTCTTGAACTATGCCCTTCCTTGGAGAAACACATCAACCTCTGAGGTTTCCTTTCTGACAAGTGCACAGAAAGAATATGAAGCACTTTTCATGGCTCTCCTGTTGATCAGCAATAGGATCTGCTATCCAGCTATACCTTGTTTTTCCTGTTCTCAGTAGACCTTTTTGTAACTGCTACCACTGAAAGGAAAATGCTCCTTTCTAGAAACTGCATTTCTGTTCCTGATGATGGCAAACAAGCAACTGCCAGGCAAATGCTGTGAGTCAAAACATTTCCTCCATAAATATCTTCGATCCAAAGTGTGGTTTCCTTGGAATGTTATATTATTTGATCCAGAAAAATCTGGGCATGTAATCACAACATGAGTTTCGGAGCAACAAAGGAAAAGATTGGCTAGATCAAGAAGGAGATATTTCTTCCTGGCTCCTACAGGTGACCAGAATAAATCTTAAACACTCAAAGCACCACAGAAAGCAATTTTGAAATAATAAAATGTCCCATCAGACAAAATTGAGTTGTTTCATCAGCTTCTTTTGCAAGTGCAGTGAATCAGCGGCAGACTTTATACTCTTCAGTTAAGTCAAAACCCTCCCTGCTATCCCAACCAGCTGTGGGGTTTTTGGTACAGCTTAGATTAAGAACCTAAGCTGGTCACTATGCTTTTGACTTCAATTAGTGAGAAACTGGGCTTCATGATAAGTCCTTAGCAAGATATTTTCCACTATCTTTAAACACTAGTCCTTCCCTACTTGTACTGTTTTAATAATTCTTTAGAAACCTGCTTATAGAGACCTCTTTACCAAAGAAACAAATTTTTCCTCCTTTCTATAGACACACAGGTTAATTGGTGTAGGGGTGCTCATAAACTAGCAACCTGAAATGGTTTTATATAAACTTGCTTTAAAGTAGGGGAAGGGAAATTATCTTTTACTTGTTGCCTTTTTTCTGCTTTAAAAGCAATTTGCACACAGCTTAAAGAATGAAAGCACAGATGAAATAACCAGTATCAGTAGCTGTCAGCAAGATGACGGGGGCAGCTTATGAAAAAGAATAGAAGACTAATTAATAGTATCCAGGATTTTTTTAGCTACTCAAAAGTTAGGGAACTCAGTCCTTGGAAACATCACCAGATGGAAAGGTAACCTCTTTTGTTAGCAAGCCAACCGAGTCATTGCTCTAGTGCATTACTACAGCAGCCAGATGTTTGATAAAGCATTTGGGGACAAGAACAGTGTTCTCACCATTAGTGGCAACAAAGATGACAGGAGAATTTTGAAAGCTTCTGTTCTCAGAAGGATTTTTTTTTCTGTCATCACATGTGCTTAATAGGTTTGGATAGCATCCAGTGTCCAGCCTCTTATCAGAACCTTTCTACCTTTTAATGTCCTCCCGCACTGATGGATAACCTAAACATTAGCGAGCAACCTTATGTTGCAATAGTCATAGCTTGGCTTCCTCTGGTAAACCAAACGTCATTTGTTCCATTAAAATATTAAAAAAAATCCCTAAATCTATAAACACTCATTTACAACCTCAACGTTATCGAATGGCTTTCTTGCAGGAAAACAAATAGATCCCTGCTTGAATTCACTCCTCTCAGACATAAACCTGTACACACGAGTAACCCTTCCCTTGCAAGCGGCCCTCACGCTGAGGTCCACGAGCCGTTTGCTTTGTGCAAAGGCTGCTCTCCAGTCAATGGCTGTCGTGCAGTGGGGATTGTGCAGAATTTGCCTTCATCTCTGGCCATTAGCAGGTCAAAATCCTGAGGAAACACTTGAATGAAGAAATGAAAAACCAAAAGATAGTTTGGAAAAGCCTCAAAAAGGATTGGGAAGTGAATTAAATAAACAGTAGGCAGGAAGCAGCGGCCTGCTCACAGAAAGACTGGAAACACCCACAAGAGCAAACAAAATCACTACCTGGCACGGCTGGAAACAGGGCATTCCCTAATCACCTGTGTCACACGATCCATTAACGATCATACAGTAATAGCCATCAGCAAAAAACCGAGAGGGAAGATATTTACTGCAGGAGATGACACAGTGTTTGCAGTGGCCTATTCCTCTCTTCCTCAGCTTTGCTTGTTGGACAAACAGCATCTGTGCCAGGATAATAAACTTGCTATACATTTGATTTTTGACTCGGGTCAGAGTATGGCTTGATCAAAACATAATAAATTAACATACAAGCTGAGGTTGGCTTGCTGGTTAAGTGGGTTTTCTAAGTGTAGTTGCATTACTGAGAAAAAAAAAACCCAAAACATTAATAGTTTGAAGTGCCACATTTCCACAAATTACACATGTTGGTTATTTCAAAATCATTCTTACTTTCTTGTTTTTTACACTTATCTAGTGATATTTTAATGCATCCAAATAAATGTATTTTCTGTTAAATTTAAAACATTTCTTATGGTAATGCTATGATTCCTGGTTCCAAGCTAAAATAACACATTCTAACACTATTTGCTTAGTGATTCTTCTGTTATATTCTTCTATTATTAATAGTTACATCATCCCAGCCAAAGGTGTCAGACCCAGGCACCTCGTCTGAATTTGCCTGGCCAGTCCTTGTGAGGCTGCTCAGCTGCTGAGGTCTCTAGATGTTTTTCTAGAGTCCTAATTTCCTCTTATGTGGGAACCACATGAGAAATAAGGCATTTTTAACTTCCACGTTCATCATGAGCCTCTTCATTCTCTCCTTTGTTACGATCAAGCATACAGTTTCCAAGTTTAGCACAACACACTCTGAGCTCAGAGAGACATTTGTTGACCCACTACTCTTTTAGCTTCAGAAATCCAGGGCTGAACCAAGCAGGAAAGCTGCTGCAAGTTGCAGCGGGTGGGTAGAAGGGCCATAGAGGTCAGGTGTTCAAAGCGTATTGAGAAATCATGCACAGAAACCTGTGTGGATATGTCACGGAATGTAATTTCATGTGTTCTGCATTACACCTGGCGTGGAATTTGCCTTATTGCACTATAATCACCCCAAAACAGAGACACATAAAGTCTCCCTGAGCTCCCCGTATAGTCAGTGTACAGAAGGAGTCACCTATCTCCTCTCTCCTGTGCAGATCTCCCTGTGTCTGGACAACCACGGCTGCAGTGTGTGTGTTGGGAGTGTAAGAGCCTGGACTCTATTTTAATGTCTGTTTTACTGTCATTCTGCGCAAATGCACAAAACCCATCTCCCGCAGATTTCTGGATGCCATGCAAGCCAGTGCTTCAGACAGCCGGAAAAGGCTGATTCCTTCTTTTCCTATGTGGGCAAAATTTTCAGGCAGAAGAGGCTCTTTCTGGGGAAGCTGAATGAACCTTAAAAGCCCAGAATTAACTTCCCTGGCCATTGGATAATCCATGTGAACTGAGGATAAGTGATGAGGGGTATGCAGAGGGGATAAAAACATGACCCCCCCTGAAAACAAGAGGAGGAAACCATAATGAGCATATTCATTAGCCAAGGGCACAGGCAAGTGCATCCTTCCTGTTGTCAGATAACCCTCAGCAGATGTCTCTGTATTTTCACAGTGTCCTCAGCCTTTTCGGGTGGCCTGGCTGGTCTCCGAGAAGAGTCAGAGCAGCCTGGGGGGGCTGCCCTGCCCCAGCAGGCAGATGTCAGCCAGCTTCACGTGTGGTTGACATCAATTAGCTGAAGCAAGTTTCCATGTTCCAAAGGGTCAAGTCAGAGTTGTTCTGGCAAACTCAGGAAAGCTAGAAGGCTTTTGCCCACTGACCGGATCATCCAAATGGTTTTCCTGACCACAAATGACAAACAGCTAAGAAGCATGTGAACTTGAGAGTGCAACCTCTCCAAAACAAGAAGGAAGAAGTCAACTAATAGCACATAACATAAAACCAGTGTAGTTAATGAGTCCAGCCCAGAATGTCAAGCAGTCTGGGCAATAGCATTGCAAACGCAGCCCTTCTTAAGTCTAAAGCACGGGACACAGGACTGCCCCAGGACCTGCATCACCAGGACAGAGCAGACTCCATGCTGATTCCATAGGCTCTCATGCCGTTTGGCACCACTGCAAGAGACAAAACCCCTCAGTGTTTAGTTAACTAAGGTTTATATTATAAACAGTGGGTAAAGGATGAGGAAATAGGACTTGACCCAACCGTGAGAAAATGCCTTTTAGTCTGAGACCACAGCAAAGCGACTCCTAATCAAGGCAACACTGTGATTTTTCAGATTCCTCTGCCACACTATATTACAGCCTGGCCCCTGGTAGAAGAATGCTTACTAAAATACACTCCGATTAGAAAGCATTAATTTGAGTAACAAGGTTGCTGTCCTGCTGCTCAGATATTTTCCCAGAATTGAACTTGGGAAAGATGAGCCGATGCAGAAAGTACGCTGAGAAGGTACTTTCCTGGACTAAGACATAGTGATCAGCAGAGATATTGATCGCCTGTCTCTGGAACAACAAGAATTATGTATTGATTTCTCTAGAGACTGGATTATGTATCGATTATGCTAGCTGCAAAGCACAGGCCTAAGTAATGCTATCATCTCTGCTTAAAATGGTGCCCGTAGAGTAGCGAAGTCAATAGAAAGGGGAGATGAGAAATCCATTGAGTCAAAGGGTAAAGTCCCAGGGCAATTAATTAAATGGCAAAACTCCTCTTGGCTCAAGTAAGGTCAGGATTTCTACTTAAGTATTTAGCATCCTGAAAAAGTCTCCTAGTAGGAACCCAAAGGACACAGCGAATAACGCTTTGAGCAAGTAAATAATTCTCGCCCATCCTGAATCCATGTAACACACTCTGCTCAGACAGGCACTTCATTCATTGCTCACTTCAATTGGGTCATTAATTAAATGCGTACGCTTTAGAAAAATTTGAAAACTAGCTGTGGAGATAACTCTTGGACCAAGCCTTAAGGGCCCATCCACTGTAGCTGGTGAAAAGCAATATTGTGTTGGCCTTTTATCAGCAAGATAATAAGCTTACAGGGAGACGGAGATGACTTGCTGGATGTAAGTGATATAAGCTGAATTGTACGAGGAAGGTAACAATGTAGAAAACAGTCCCCGAAGGCTCACCTTTCAAAACAGAAAGCCTCTGTCTTGCATTAAACTCTGCAGATTGCTTTACAGAAGCTTAATGGTTCGTTCTTTCAGAGCTTCCCTTATAGTGACATTCAGCTTTTGTTTTGGCCATTCCAAAACCTAATTATAACGCGTTCCTTAGAAACCATTAAGTGAAATTAAACAGTTAGAGGATGAGGGCTCAGTACTTGAATCCAATTCGCGGTACGGTGCGACCTGCCCTTCCAGGGTTCAGCCAGAATCACTGAAAAGTTATACATGAAACTTTCCTTACGGGAGATGGAAGGCTTTAGTGATCAGAGCAGATGACTCACTTCGAAGTGCAGGTGCTGAAGTTTGCATTTATTTTGGTGGTGAAAATAGGAAGAAGGCAAAGATCCTTGGCATGGAGATGAAAGCAACGGCGTGCAAAAAGAAAACTACTCGTTGGCAACACCCAGAGCTGAGCGAGGGCATTTGTGAGCAGGAGCTGGGCCTCAGCTGCACAGCTTTGTCCAGCAGAAGGGCTCATACATCATTTTAATTTCATCTCACCCATATTACATAGATATTTTCTTCTCCATAAAGAACTGATTTGAGAGAAGAGCATGTTTTAGCTGGCAGACAAGTGGAAGGCCAGGCACTGCTGATCAGCCGGTTTCCCTTTCATGGGACTTTTCCCTCCCTTCCTTATCCTATAATTGTTCATAAAAACAAAGACATATTTTCATTTAGCAAAATACCCATTGCTAGCCTTAGACTGGAGTAAGGAGGTTATTGCTGTGTCCAGCAAACCTCTTGCAGCAAAGAAAGAAATTGCAACCACAGCCTTTATTCTGTGCATTTCCTGAAGGAAAAGAAACCGAGCAGGAATTCAGATAACAAAACTTAATGCTGTTGCTGTTCTTCATACTCTGTGAAGTATATTAATGGGGACAACAATACACATTAGACATCCTATTCAGTAACATTTTTAGTACCCAGCTGAGTCCAAATATAAACTATAATGGCATATGGAGTCTGTCTTAGGAGCCATTTCAAATCAATTTAGTTTTATATATCGTCTCTCAAAGTATCTCAAGGTGATTTACAGTGAAAAAGAAAATAATGGGCTAGTGATTTAGTAGAGTATGACATGGCAGCTGGCAGGCAGGAGGGCAAAAATGCTGCATGGAGGTGCAAAACTCCAATTTCAAAGCAGTAGAAAGGTAAACACATCTCTCTGCTCTTCCAGTAAAAGAAGCAGCCAGGTAAAGAAGCCAGGCTGGGTTCAGCTTAACTCAACTGTTCCACAGAGCACTGAGGCCTTTTCCATTTACAGACAGAACTGGAACATAAAGTTGAAACATTCCCACTCAACTGCTGAGATTAGGAAAAGCCAGGAAAGAAATATTTGTGACCAATTCATTTTAGCAGTTTTACCATCATATTTCACAACCTCAGAAATTTCAGACTTCCTGTGGGTTGGACTTTTGCCCTACGGGCTTATTAAGTCAAGAAGGCAGCTTTAAGTGCCTTTTTCACGGAAACTTTTAAAGCCCCTCTTGAAGAAGCAAGAGTCTAGTCAAGAACTATTGTGCTGCTCCTGTTAAGCAAAGGCAGCTGCAGGTGGAGCTCCCTTCGGATCACAGTTCTGACGTGGTACACGTCTTGTTGGGTCTCTTCCTCTTAACGGTCGAGGTTGCACATGCCTCGTTAGGTCCCTTCCTCTTAATGAAAAAGGCTCTCCCACCAGTGCTCATCCCCACTTAGCCCCTGAGGAGCAGCCAGCTCACAGCTGGACCTCCTTGGAGGAGCAGGGTAACGATTGTTCAGAGCGTGTTTTGAGGATGGGAGGTGTCTTCAGCTACAGGATACCTCTCCTGTGGGCTTTCACTCTCCTGCTCACCGCTCAAGTGAAGCTGCTGAGGAAGCCAGGCAAACATCTGTATTTCAGCATCCTTGGTGTGAGGATCACATGTACACCTTACATGTCACTCCCATCAAATAGTTCAGAATGGCCTGATGGATACAAACGTTTCAACAAATGTTGAGAGGAGAGGAAATACTAATGTCTTCCTAGGTGAGGACCTGAGCACATAGAATCATAGAAAAGCTCAGGTTGGAAGGGAACTGTCAAGATCATCTGGTCCAACCTTTCATGGGAAAGGGAGCCTAGATGAGATTCTGTAGCACCCTATCCAACAGCATCTTGAAAACCTCCAGTGATGAGGACTCTACCACATCCCTAGGGATGTTGTTCCTACGTGACACTTCTTCGAGAGGCCTAAACCACCCGTTTTCCCTTCCAAGTACCAGGACACATTTAGAACTTGTCATCGCTGTTGCCTGTAGGCCAGGGAGATGGTGGAATCCTGACCTGCTCATGCCATCCCTGGTGTCAACCATGACAAAAGGCTGCTAGAACTCAACTTCCCCTGTGAGCACGAAGGGGCTGTTCAGGATGTTAAGGTTGTGAAGAGCCCGGACTAGGATTACTTGAAAAAGTGCCTCCTCGCTCGACAATCCTGGCAAATGCTGAGTTTGTTTAGCAGCCTCGGGGCTGATGCTGAATGTTCTCACACAGAGCTCTCCACACGCGAATTCGCTGCTCCCACACGTTTGAGTTTGCGGTAATAACCGTGCGGTGCAGCACCATCGTGCAGACAGCGGCCGCCTGCGTCTGTACTGGTGTGATGTCTGTTCATCGGGGGAAGTCTTCTCCTTTCTGCTGAGCAAGTAGCATATGTTTTATTAAATAAAGTGCATGTTCCCTATGCAAATGAGTGCACTTTGGAGTGATGATATACTGACACATTGTATGCTAAATATGTATGAAATTTAAAAATCTAAGCAAGAACCAAAAAATCATTTATAAATATTAAAGAGCATGAGGTCTACTTTTTGTTTTCATTTTGCTTCTGATCATGCACTCTGGTAAAAATACTCACATTATAATACTGAATTATCTGTCCAAGAACTAAACCTGTAATTGTATTCTATCAGTCAAGCTGTATGTCACACTACTTTTATATCAAGACAATCAGGCTCTTTGAGGAACAGACACACGCCTACTTGAAAGGAGCGTTCCTATGAAAGAAGCAGCCTTTGGAATCAGCGGCAATTTCTGTCTTTCAAGGGACTGATAACTAAATGGAGAAATGTTGCTTCTAATAAAAAGAAGGCTTCTTTGCTGGCCAGGATGATATTCCATTAGGGCATTTGGGTCCAAATTCATTCCTCTTGACTGCAAGCATCTAACCTGGCTTTGACTCACTGACTTCTAACGGCTTCAGATCTGTCCCTTGCAGGTTCTTATTTCTCTTTCTTCACAAGAAAGGACAGTAGGCCATCTGAACTCCTGACCTGAGTACCTTAGTATCTAAAAAGAAATGAAATTAACCTAGGCCTTGCCCTAGTTTTTCAAGTATTTTTTGTGTGGGAGACCTGTTGGAGAATCTAGCATTCAGCCCATTGCTATGGCACAGTCAACCTCACCTCTAGGAAGTATTTTCTGCTGCCCAGGGCTTCAACATCCCGCTGTCAAGAGGCAGAAGTTTCCCATTAAAAAATAACAAAGTACGGCAAGGCCAATGCAGACATTAAAGCATCACCACCAGGGAGGCAGTTTCAAATGACAAGTGAAGGAGCACAACTTTGTGTTTCCTTCTGCCCAAAGATGTTAAGGGAACTTGCAGATAGCAGAAAAGTTTCAGAACAGACTGTAAATATCCTGTGCCCATTTTACCTACTGAGAAACCAGGTACACACGTCAAATATGAAGCAGGGAGCATAGACTCCAGCTCTGGAGTCTAAATAACTTCCCTTCCTCTAACACCACCATTTTTTCTTGATGAAGCAGCAACTGCTCATTGGTCTTCACTGCACATTCACTTACGCCACTGAACCATTCCACGTGTTTCTGCTGCACTATGGGGCTGATGACAAATGGACAAGGATGGCAGGAGTGTCAAGGGACACCAGGGAAGGGATTTGGTGTCTGGAAACCTGCACCAAGACCATCTGAAACAAAGCAGCACTATCCCTCTCTCACTTTACTAGCCTCGCTATCAGCAAAATGCCTGTCACCATCTCCAGATATGAACTAGGGCAGTGGGAAATCTTTTCCCTTAGTATTTGTCCCTTGTTCCTCTGTTGACAGAAAATTTAAGACAAATGGTCATTTTGATGGGTTTGAAAAGCAGTGGAACTTCATGTCCCTAATGAATGGGCAGCGGGAACTCGGACTGGCGGCGCTCAATGGCTGCACATGACACTAACCAGGCTCAGTAAGTGAAACCAGATCCCAAAATGCAGCCTGAGATAACCTAAAGTATGCATTGAAATTTATTGTAGGAAAATGACAGACTAGGGGAAAAAAAAAGGTGGTCTGCTCTGCCCCTGCACCTCCAAAACATATTGTACCATTTAAAGGCTTTAAAAAGACATCTGCCAAAAATGCAATTAATTCTCCCGAAGGTCAAACGTATTTCTCCCATGAAACAGTTAAAGCAGCAATTGTGCATCTTGATTACTCTTATGCAAGCAACTTCGGAAAAATCCTTCTTCTTCTGTTTGAAGTCGCATGTTTATTGCTTACTGGCAGTGACTTTTGTTGCAAAGGTTAAATGGAGTCAGTAAATGATCGAAATCCCCCTTCCCCCAAAAAAAAGGGTTCGTCCCAGTGCAGCCTGTCCAAAATTCCAGCAGCAGCTTTGCAGTTCTGTTTGGAGTGCCACCCTGTGGAAAACACTCAGGAACCAACAGCGGTGGAAACGAGAACGGGTGACAGCAGCTCCCAGCTCCAGAACACCCTGTCCCACATCAGCCTTGCATGTCCCTGGATACCCTGGGGGGCAAACAGTGAGGGGGGAGCAGTGGGAATTTTCATACCAGTTTTTATACTAAAGACCATTTTTGCCAGTGCTTTCTACAAAAAAAAGTATATGAAATTAATTTTGAGCCGGATAGGAAATAATTGTGGTGTCTGTTGATAACAGCTGACGTCTCTTGCCTTGCACCACAGATGTAGAGTTTTGCACAACAAGAAGAGACCAAAGAAGTCCCTTGCTCATCCCCAGATGAATTAAGCCTCAGTAAACTCAAGTTCATCCTTAGAAGTCAATTTCTGGATTGGATTATAATTTTTTTTCTCCCTGACTGTTTGTATAAGACTTGCAGGTTTATTCACTGGAGATTGCCACCATAAATTTTAGGAGTCTGGCTTACAAAGTCTATAACAACCTTGTTTAGCAAAGGTGTGCCTTGCAGCGTTCCTTCCGTAATGCCACTTTGGCTGCCCCTTACCTTTGGGGTGAGGTATTTCATCATGATTTCCTTTCCTTTCTCTCCCAGCTTTTCATCTGGAGCAATTTCATATTCTGCCTGGAACAGATATTAAAAAAAAAAAAAAAAAGGTCAATATTTGCACTCATATTTCACCATTATAACTTCATTTTGCATGTGGCCTTAATGGAACGCACTGTCTGAAAAATCTGGAGGATAAATACCATTTTCTGATGGAAGTAAAACCTGCACACACGATCCTATTAGAAACCTTCCACTATATTTTGACTAAACTCTAGTGGTGCATTTTCTGAGATGATGCCTCTTAATTAACACCAATAAAATTTAATTCATTTATATTTCATAGCCTTGCCAAGCCAGTTTTCAGAAAGCATTCAGTGACTGGAGACGGCACTTTACTTGGTTTTGCTCAAAGAGAAGGTGGACACAGGAGCCAAAATTATTCCTCTGAATAGCAGAGAAAGTGAATATTTGTTAATTCTTGCTACAGTGGTATTTCAAGCACCAGGTGCACTCCTTCAGCAGACTGTCTTTTTGGTCGCATGTATCCTTCCTATCTATTTACATCTTCCCCTTGGTCTAACACTCCTTCTGCAAAGCAGACAGATTTGCCCATCCCTTTTAGAGATCCTTGACCCAGGCCCTCCAGACGTCAGATCTAAGAGCTGATTTCTTAGGACCAAAATAAAACGAGAGAGACCATTTAGAGGAACAGACACTGTGGCCAAAATTCTCTTTGACTTCACCACATTCCCCCAGAAAAACTTCTTACATTTAAAAATTCTGACTATTCTCTGTATTGCAGCATTACTGACCTTGGGTGAGTTTTAGGACAACATTTACATAAGAAACAAAGGCAGCATTACTTGTGCACCATGAGGACATTCCCCACTTTTGTTAGAGCTTTGGAACCATGGCAGGTATTCGAAGGAAACACGCGTGGGACCTCAGTGGCTAAATGACGACAAGTTCTTAGAGACATTCCCGCTCGGCACTGCCCAGGATCCGAAGCTTTAGTCTTAGGATCAAAAGATATTCCAGAAATAATAATAATAAAAAGCCTAACGGTTTTCATGACTGCTCATATTAGAAAAAGGATCCCAGAAAATCCTGCCAAACCAATGAAGTAACAGGGTCCAATACAAGCTGTCTGCGATGATGAATGAGGAGGAAGCTACGAAAAAAAATAGTTAGATCAGAGTGAACTGAACAAATGTCAGAACTATTGCCCGCTGGAAGCCGTATGCGCTGCTCCCAGCCCCATGCAATAAATCCACAGGCGGGCTGCGATGGATCCCCTCGCTGCACAGACCCAGGGATGACATGAAAACCACAAGGCAGTTATAAAGTTATTACCCATCTACCCGGTCAGTGCTCACTTAGCTATTGCAGCTTAAGTTTGAAGCTACGTGTTTATGCACATACCCAGCGATTTGCTTTAACAATCTAGAATTACGATCTGGTTTGGTTTGGGAAATGCCGATGACTGCAAATAACAGAGAAACCTGGGCTGCTGATTAAAAATACCCTGAAAGTTAAAATCCACAGGTGCAGGACTTCTCTTTTAGTGACCATTTTGGGGATGAACTGATTATGTTCTCATAAAACTTTATACAAGGTTTTAAAAAAATCTTTCATCCAATTTCCTCTCCTTTTAGATGGTATCTGGGTATGGGTCATTTCAGCTCTTAATGCACGGACACTCTTGAATGTTTACAGCATCTTAGCAGCCTTTTCCTCCAAGAGTTCTTGCTGGGAGATATAGCAATGGGAAGAGAAACAGAAGGATCAATTTTTTAAAAGGTCAAAGTTGCATCTTATTTGGACCTTACCATTTATGGTCAGGTTCACAGGCAAACTAGGTGTTTTTCACATAAAACAGAAACCATGTATTTTAATAAAAGAAAATAATTGTACTTAGATGTAAATGTCCGCGTAGAAGGCTACAAAGAAAGGAGAACTTATTGGCATTGCCTCGGCATGGAAACAGCTTGTTCTTCTGAGTCCTCCATTCAATCTTATTTACAATTTATCCAAGAATGACCATTTGTCTGTCTTTGCTTTGCTTTTAGATTCTGGATCCTGATAGCATATTAGCTCCCCAGTAAATAAAACCTGATTCAAAGTCATCATCTGCCATCTGAAGTGCACCAGGGGGTGGTCAAAAAATTCAGTGTTCTTTTGCCACAGCTATCCTATTACATTTATATCCCATCTGAATTCTACAAAAACAAGCAAATCGGGACAGACCAGAAGAAGACAGAAGTTTGGCAGGAATTGGATCAGAGTTTCAAAATGCAGTTCCTGATGGGATCCAACACATGCAGAGCTAAATGAACACACACACGTATACAGAGCATCTAATTCTATCACAAGATAGTTGGGAAGGAATAAAAGGAAAGTTTAATTATACTTACATTTGACATTCTCAGAAAACACAACACTGTGGCGGTGAAGGTAGGAAGTGACAGACAAGTGAAGATGTGAGAAGGAACCATAAGCTCCAACTGTGAACAGCATTGATTTCACTGCAGCTCAAGTACTAGAAGCCCATTTCATTTTGTTTCTAAGTTCACTATTATTTCTTCCTTCAGTGACACTTGCAACCTATTCAGCAACAGATACTGATACTTTTTGAGCCATGGGCTGTTACCACAGGAAGAACTGCCCATGTAGACAGACAGAATGACTTCCCCATGCTCACGCTGCTGCATGCCTGGGAAGTGTCCCAAGGTCCTCAACTCTCAATCTTGTGCTTAAATCATAAGATACATCCCCTTCTTCCACAACACTCAAAAGCACTGCTACAGTTTGCAAATCCCTAATTGCTAGAAATAACATCATTACTTAAAATCCATGTGGAACAGAATATTTTCCATTATTCCTTTGATGAATCCAGGCATGTGTTTCAAGGCTCCTGCTCTGAAGTCTAATAGCTTCTCCATGCCCTACTTAGGTCAGACAGGGCCCTATTCATAACTCATAAGCGAGGGGAGGATTTACGATCACCCTGACTGCATGGGACGAGCTGCAGGGAAGGCTCTTTCTGCATCCTTTAGTCCAAATGGCGAGAGGATGTGGGCTGGCCGCTGTTGGTTGCTAGCTTTTCTTTTGGCTGGAGGTAGTAGTTACTTTGGTGGCTCCTGCTTCCCTAGAAGCAACCCTGGCTGAATGAGGGCATGGGGCTCTGACGTGTCCTTCCCTTTGGAGCAGCTCTTGGGATGGACTGAGCGAGATCGGATGGGAAATCATATTTCCACTGAGAAACGGAGCAATGTCCAGCTTGTGGCAGGCTGTGGGATGGGGCCGTGGGCTCAGGGACGGCTGAGCAAGAGGTTCAGGGCTTGGAAGGTGCCTGTGACCGATGAGGAGCATCACCAGGGCAATAGCACAGTGACCCAGTGGGGACTCGCATCAGCCACCTTAATTCTGACACATCGTTTTATCTAATGTCTGATTTTCCTCTTAATATTCTTTGAGCTTCTGAAACTGTATGGCTTAAAAATATATGAAAATTGAAGGAAAGAGCCAAAGGGATCTCTGCACGTCTGGGAGGACTCTCTCCCGTGGCAGGCAGCTGCTGGTTGCCTACAGGAGCACGGCATGGCCACTGGAGTTGGTGCCTCGTACCCACCAGGAGATGGAGATGGGAACATGCATTCCCACCAGAGCAGTTTTGGCATCTCGGTAGAAGTCAGGAGCAGTGGAGTCACCAACTGAGCATCTGCAGGAGGTTACTGGAGCTCCAATCCCAATTTTACACCTCTGCCTTCTCAGTTGCCCTCTGTGTCATCCCCAGCATCCCTCTGCGCTCCGGCTCCTGCTCGCTCCCTCCTCCAGCGCCAGGCTCTGCCCCGTTGTTGCTCTGTGCTCCACACCAGCCCCTGCACTTGCCTCCGCTCGAGATTTAAAATCTGTGACCAAAAACTGGAAGGCAAAGCCCAAACAGCTGGGATTCATAATAACTCACATTTCTAAATGAAAAGCGAACTTGAAACCACATTTTTCATATTTAAGCACAGGGCAAAAGGAGCCCTTTTGACTGTTTAAAAACACGTTTTGAGTTAATGAGTTTGTTGATATCAACAAACTGGCATTTCTGATGGAAAAAGCCTTGAACAGCTTTACGACACACATACACAGATGGTTTATATACCATGTAAGGGACTTCAAATGAAATCTCCCTAACAGCAAGACAGGGTTTTTACAAATGGCATTAAATGGATGCTCACTCATCCTTTTACCCCAGGTAAGTGTAATGTCTAGTGAAGCGTTCACCTGAAAAGTCCATCCTAGGAGATCATACCTCTCACCCCCAGCCCCTGTGCCCAGGTAGCACAAGGAGAAACAACCTGGAGAGGCAGCGGGGCTGTCTTCCTCCAGGGGATGTATTTCTGTGTGACTCCAGTGCAAAGAAGTAACATACAAGGCAGAGAGAAAATAATGTCAGGTTGTTTTCTCCTTGACCAGAGTTAGCCATGTTTGCCTCCAGTCAGACAAAATCTGGTCCACATTAAAATGTTGAAGAAAAAAAAAACCAACAAGAATGTGAGTAGACAAAGCAGGAAAGGGAGACCAGAAGCTACAGTCTTCATTATAATGGCACACAAAAATCAGAGGAGAGAAGAGGGAAACATCAGGAGCCGGCACCTTGGGAATGTGCTGTTGACAAGAGGACACAGGCGAGAGGTCCCCACTGAATTGCCACTGTCTTAGAATCACAGAACCATAGAACGGTTTGGGTTGGAAGGGACATTCAATGCTCACCCAGTGCCACCATGAGCAGGGACATCTTCACCAGCTCAGGTTGCTCAGAGCCCCGTCCAGCCTGGCCTGGGATGTCTCCAGGGATGGTTCATCCACCACCTCTCTGGGCAACCTGGGACAGGCTCTCACCACCCTCAATGTCAAAAAGAGGCACAGGCTGGGGAAGGAAAGGCGGCTTGCTAGCAGATTCCCTGCCCACCGATCTGCCTGTCACCACAGGAAACATATCCCCATATGCTTATTTGAATTGTTGTCTTTCAACAGCTCCGAAGTTGTATGATGTTGCTAAAATATTTGTGAGCACAGCAAAGCGTGCTTGAGGGCTGTGTATTAATTCTTTGTTAAGGGCTTATAGGGGAGCTGATTTAATCATAAACCATCTCCATTTAATGATAATAGTTTATGTTTGCATAGTTCCTTCATCTGAATGACTACATAAGGGTCTGGTGAACTGTTCATAGGAGATCTTTGCATTTATGTGCACACAGATGAGCATGCAAGGCATTCACAGGTACAAGTTCCAGCTATTGGTGCTTCTTACCAGATATTTTATCTAGTCAAGTCAGGACTCTTGTAATGTAAATTGTTTGCACAATATCTGTAATAAGAGATGTCTCTCTGTCCTTACAGCCTTACCATATCGGCTAGAAGGGGTGGCTGTTGCCCTGTTTCCCAGACAGACAGACAGACTGACAGCTGCACTGATGGCCACTTGCTGGTCCCACAGCAGTGATGGGAACCAACGGCCCACAGCTCCACCAGCGCTGCATTGCAAAGCTCTGCATCTCTTCATTTTTATCGCTTTTATAATTTAATTTTAGGGCCTACTGCTTACAAACCACATATCTTTGCATTCTGTTTTACAACTGATGGATTGTGGCTAATTACCCAAACGCTGGTCTCAGAAAACACGTAGAACCTTTATGTTTCTGAGCACTTTAATCTCGATTATTGGTTGAAACTGGCCAACGTATTCTCAGGTTTCAGAGAGGTCTGACAGACACATACCTACACGCATGCAGAATTTAATGATACAAATCCTTTTTTCTTCAGAAAGCAGTCTAACAACTGCTTAACTGCACAGACAAAAAAAAAACCCAGATGCTGCTATAATTAGATTTGCAGGAAGCTACACCAGACCAGGTTAGTTATTCTACTCAACAGCTGTGTGCTGGTTTTGACTGGGATAGGGTGAATTTTTTCCATAGTAGCTAGTATGAGGGTCTGGTTTGGATTTGTGCTGAGAACAGTGTTGATAACCCAGGGATGTTTGCTTTGCTTGCATGCACACCTTTTGCTTTACCTGTTAAACTGCCTTTATCTCAACCCACAAGTTTTCTCACTTCTCATTGTCTCCCCCATCCCACCACAGAGGGTGAGCGAGTGGCTGCATGGGGCTTAGTTATCAACTGGGGCTAAACCACGACAAGCTGAAATAAATGTCCAGCAAAAAGGCATTTTTTTTTCTCTTTACCTATTCTGATCGGCAAGGTTTAGTTGCTTTTACCAGTCTTTGGAAGGAAAGGTGTGAGAGGGAGCTTGCAAAACTTATCCTCACATAACTATGGGAATGGAGGCTGTTGGTAGGTTGTTGAGTGTCTGATTCAAGTTCTGGTTTCCTCCAAGGAGCCCCGATTGCTGCTTTCTTTGCAGACAGTTGAGTGCACTGGTTAAAAAAAATGGATTAAAAATTGGGAGGCATCAATTACTGGCTTCTGCCAATAACTTACTGTGTGACCTGGTAAAGCCACTTAGCCGTGCTCTGTAAAAGAGAGGTGGTCCTACCTCTCGATGTGCAAAAAGCTCTGTGAGCCTCTCATGAGCAGCTAAATATTTTCCTCTATTATTTTTTCCCTTTTTATTTGCTGGGTTTTGCATCTCATGTTAGAAGAATAATTAAGTCAAAAGAAAATGCAGTCTTGGTTTTTTCTGCTCGGGGCTTGTTACAGCAGGTGGTCTCCAAAAGGTTTCACATTCCTGGTGGTCTCAAGAATAGGGCTGTAAAGTCAAACTTCTGGTCTCATTATAGGACTTTTTTTGCCTAACGTAGGACTTGGCCTGAGTCCCACTGCTCACTCAACACAGTGTGACCCTGCTGGGCGAATTTCAGTAGCAATCATCCAATTTAATGGCTATGGGCTGTGTTGCGAGACCTTACTGTTGCCTAATACAGGGATTTTCGTGGGCTGGGAGCAAACTTGTACAGAATTTGAAATCAATAAACAAAGCAGACTGCTGTTAATTAGCATTAAAAAGAAGAGAGAAGGAGTGAAAATTCAGACCTCCACGCAGCCAGGCATTTTGTTCATTAAATCCTTGTACCACCAGTCTGAGCTTAACTGGGAACGGATCACTGCCCCAGTGAATGTGCACAGGGCAGCTCCAGTCTGCAAAAGCAATGCGGGCGTGGGTGCTAATCGCACCCTCGCAAAGGGATTTAGGGATATCAGTCAGGGATTGCTCTGGGCAGTTTTAAAACAAAGCCAGTCCCACCACAAGCTTCTACAGGACGGGAGGAGACAGTCTCAGCGCTGGGTACTGCTCTCCAGGGCTTTGGGAGAACGAAATGACACAGTGCCCTCAACTCCAGCAGCCGGAGGTTGCCTGGGCAGCCTGGCCCTACTGGGAGAGACTGGGAGAGGCTGCTGGGCAGTGCTGCTGTCAAGGTTATCTCAAGGTGCTCTGGGGCTGGTGGCACTGGGGGAGACATGTGTTTTCTTTTGCCCAGATGTTGTCACCGCTGTCAGCTCAAGCTGTCCGCCCCGAGCGCCCGCCACTGGGTGTGTGCAGGGCTCGCACAATGCAGGCTTGTTCTCCGCAGCCCCTAGGTGCTGCTTGAGCCAAAATGTGGTGTCTGCTGCTGTACCGAGGCGTGAGAAAAGAACGGAGCCTCACTAACTCACTCCAAACTGAGGACGGCTCTGTCTCTTCTGTCTGAAGTTAAAAACCACACGGAAGCAAACTTTCGTGGCTGTCTCCCAAAGGATTTCTGCGGCTGCCAAGAGGGATGGCCATCGCCAATCTCCTTGTGGCCATGGGCATCACACCTGATGTGGCATTTCTGTGGCGGTGTCTCCTCGCAGACCAGCGCATGGCATTTTGTCAGTGGCAGACACCTCACTAGGAGATGCCAGTTCAGTGCAGGACAAACACATCCAGGGTACCCAAAATGTCCTCCTGTCTGCTGGCCTTGAACACAGATGCACAGAATGTTTGTCAGCTGTAGTGGTTTCATGTACCTTGATGGCTAAACCTCCCACTGGGGAAAATCAGGACCAGTGCTAGAAACATCAGGTGGAAGTTGTGACCAGCTACAACTGGTTTGAATAGGACTTTATCCAGCACTTTCTCTGATGCCCTAGACACTGCAGTACTAGCACAAACTAAGAGGCCACGTGTCCTCTCCCAGTCCCTTACCTTTACAACTTCAGCGCAATCCTCACATCTCCCTATACTTCAGAATATCTCCACCATGGTACAAACAAAACCCCTTTATTACTGTTGATGTGCATAGTTTTGCATTTGGCAGTTAGTGCCAGCCAGAGAGCAAAGCCCCAGGACACTCACAGTCAGCAGTGACAAGTTCATCTTCTCTTGGGTACAAATCAGCCTTTTGGCTCATCAACACCTGGCCCTTCCACAGGGTGGGTGTCAAGAGGATGGACCAGATTCTGTTCAGTGGTGCCCAATGACAGGATGAAGGGCAACGGGCACAGACTGAAGCACAGGAGGTTCCATCTGAATACGAGGAGAAACTTCTTTCCTTTGAGCCCTGGACCAGGCTGCCCAGAGAGGTTGTGGAGTCTCCTTCTCTGGAGACATTCAAACCCGCCTGGACATGATCCTGTGTGATCTGCTCTGATGATCCTGCGTGAGCAGCTGGGTTGGATTGGATGATCTCCAGAGGTTCCTCCCAACCCCAACCAACCTGTGATTCTGTGAGAGACTTTTCCTCCGTGAACAGCTTCTGCTGGCACTGCACACGGCCAAGTGCCGCCAGAATGGGAAAGAGCATCAGGTTCCCTGGGGCTGAGGGTTTTTGCTCAGCGGCCAGGATAACTGATGGCTCACTGGGATGGAAAATAGAGCAGATTTGTTTCTTGGTGACCTCAGCCAAGTCAGTTCTATGCCTTGTGCCTCTCTTTTCCTATTTGAAAAACCAAGGTAACAACGAGGATGTCTTTTGTAAATCACCCTGAAGTCTACCAATGAAAAGGCTTGGTTAAGAGACATATATTAGTATTATCATACTCCTCATTCTCTCTTGTCAGTCAATTCATCATCCTCCCTTTCCTTCCAGCACTGCAGGCTTCACCCGCATCAAAAGACATCACTCACAGCAGCTCAGATGCTTCAATGTTAACATGAATGGAGGCTACACCAGCACCATGCTGGGGTGCCTGTCCTTCTCCTGTTCTGGTGGCTCACACTCCCCAAGGCTGGTACTGAGCCCCTGTGCAGTGCTGACCCTCTACCAGCAATGACACTGGGATGCTGATGGGGTCAGCCCATCTACTGCTTGCTCAGGTGCGCTGGACACAAAAACACATCCCATGAAATAGCGATTTCTCGCGCTCAAGGGAGTCTCCTCTGCCAGGACAGCACTGCAAAGCACCTCAAAATATCACAAGAATTGACTTACCACCGAGTCAAGGAACCTAATGCAGCACTCAAGCTCGGGTCGAGTTTCACAGAACTGCCGAAAGAGAAGCCTTCCGATCGGTTGCTTTTCGCATATGCTGCAGTAATCTCTGTCTAGAGGCAATAAAGAGAAGAAGAGAAGCATGAAAATGAGAAGAGCTTTGCCTTTTGGGTTGATTAGGAGTTTAAATCAGAGCTGCCGTCTTCTCCCCACCACCATGTTCCAGGTATCCAAATACAAATATAATTCATGGTTTTAAGACTCAATAAATACAGGCTCAATTTGATAACAAAAAAGTCCCGCAAAACCCATCCAGCTATTATGAAAAAATAATGTCACATTTTTCCGCGGTGGAAATACGTGCACTCTGCAAACGTACTGCTCAGACGGGTGGTGGTTGTTGGTATGCGGGGAGAAAAGTACAAGTCCTTGAGATGGGAGTCAGACATTAAAGGGTAGGGAAAGCTGGAATCTGTAGAGACCTTCCTGGATGCCTCCTAGATAGGCACTACGGTGCCCCTCATCTCTGGAAATGCTCAGCTCACTCGCCGCTAAACAATTATTACAAATTATGTGTTTCCAAAGGTTTCAAAATTTCTGCTATTTACTCCTTGAGCATTAACGAATGGATGGAGCATAAGGCATCTAGCTGGCTTCTGTTTCACACAGCACTCCTTTACAGAACTGTATTTCCCCTTAAATGCCACATTTAATGCATTTAGTGCATCCAGAACCATCACTCCCAGTAAAGCAAAAGGTCCTTTACCCATCACAGGGACTACCTGCAGGAAAACATGGGAGAAGGGCAGGCATTGCTAACTGGAATTGCACCAGTACAAATGCTGAGGGCTTTGGATATGTTTTTCTGGCGAGAGCAGCAAATCCCCCAGCCTGTTTGGAGCGGCAGTACTCACTCGAGACACGTTATTCCTCTAGAAGTACACACATGTCAAACAACATACTGTGTTTCCTTGAGCGTTCCTCTCACCACCCTCCTCGCTGCCATATGGCACTTGCTGTTATTATGGAAACAACCAGCTTCTAAACACATAACACAGCACTGCAAACAGACATCCGAAACCCACACAAGTTGTCAGTGCCTTGGTTTCTTCTCTCTCTCCTGCAACGTCTTTTATTCCTCCTTTGCTTTGTCCCCCTGCACCCTCCACCTCCATCCACCCCAAGGAGAACACCAGGCAGGCACACGGCTGCGATGGAGCTCGTCTTTGCCATGAAGGCTCCCAGCCAAAAGGCTCTTTCATCACAGGTCATGGCCTGGGGACCGTGCCCTGCAGATAAATCTGGATTGAAATCGCTGTGTAAATCCTAACTCAACCTCCGGTCTATCATCAGCAAGCCCGTGGCACTGGTCTCTTTGCATGAGCTGGAGCCTCCAGCATGGATCATCACAACAGATGTTTGGTGAGAAAGCCAGAGGGCTCGCTTGGATGCTGAGCAACCTTGGGGGTGTCCTTGAGAGTGGTACAAGCTTGTGCTGCTTCACCAAGACGCTTTTTAAGTGGGAAGGTAACTGCTGAAGGGATGTGCAGACACACACAGCGCTAAGGTAAGGAAAGGGGTTTTGTAAGTGCCTGAGTGGATCAAACTGGCAACTCCCAACGTCCCAGAGGTGGCACGAGGGCTGTGTAGCTCAGGTGAGCTATCCTGGGAGGTCTGCAGGTTGAACTACATCTGCCTGATGCTGCTTTCTGCTACCTTGACTAACCCACTCTTCTGAGGGTATGAATAAAACATACACCGTGAATATTGGTAGCACGCAGCCTGGCTGATGGCAGAACTCAACCCCTCCGGCAGCCCAAACCCGCAGCAAGATTCCTTACGTTAAATAAGCAGTGCAAAAAATGTGGCTGTATGAACTTGTAACAAAACAAAACCCACAGGAACAAATGCATTAATCTGCTGCCTTGCCCTGTATTTTCTCTCGTACAGCACTATTTGTTGCACAGTGACAACCCTTGTTGTACAAAATGCAGTTATTTTATCAAAGTTGTTATGGTAGGGTGACACTTGTCATAGCAGAGGATGCTCTTCTAACAAAAGGGCTAGTGATATCAGCTAAATAAGCATTCAAATGACACGTCCAATAACTACGTTGTAGCATAGCACGAAAAGAAAACAAGCAGCTGAACACTATTGCATATGTGGATAAATGAAAACATAAAGAAGACACGAGCACACACTTCCTCCTATGGTACATAACTTGGCCAACGTGTGAGAAGGGCGACCTGTTCATAATGAGGAAAAAGGAAATACCAGAAATAATCTCTGCAAACACAAGAGCCAGAGCTGTTCCCTGGAGCCATCCACTCCTCGGTCATGTTCGTTTAAGTGCTCGGTATACCAATGTGGACGGTAAACACATGATGCAACTGCTTTCTTTCCTTGTAGGTGACACAAAATATTTTCTTAGGCCCTGATCTTGCCATTGGCCTCACTTAGTCAGCTACAGGAGCCTGCTCTCAACTTGGGGTGCATGGGCCGTGGAGTGGACTAAGAAAGAAAAACACAGAAAGGACCAAAAAAAGGAGTGGAGTGTTTTATTACAGCAAGGAAAGGAGAAGTGTTTTAACAGCGTGTGGCACCCTGGAGACCGGGCTGTGGCACCCCGAGCCGAGGGGAGGGGATGGGGACCAGGCGGGTACCACAGCCCGGGGCTCCTGGGCCTGCTCCTCGCGTCACTCTCGCTTCGCCTGCCAGTAAAAATATCCATCCAGTTTCATAAGTTTAAAAAACAGAAAGAACGATTTCCTGAGGAAATGGAAATGTTAAACACTTGGAAGTGAAACCATATGCTTGTGATGATGAAGTGTAACTAAAACAGCTCTGAGAGTGATATCTTTGGTAGTCAGACCCTCCTGCTTCAGCGCGATCGTGTTTAACACCTGCAAAGTCACTCAAAACAGGGGTGAAAAGCTGGGTGGGTCAAAGCCCCAGGAAAGCAGTCACTCCTCACTGACACCACAATCCTGATTTAGCAAATGTCAATACTGCAGACAAATTATTTATCTTCCTATCACAGTAACGACTTACAGATTAAAATGTTTATGAAAACCCATCATAAACATTCTTAAGATAAATGACATCTATTCGAAATTCTAATTGTCTTCCCATTTACTTCATACCTTACGTATTAAAATACTCCTTTAAAGAGCACCCAGCACACAGAACATACCAAAATAGTTATGCCTGCAAACAGAAAATGCCATCACCGCTCAAAGTCTATGGCCAAATTTGTTCCCTCACAGATATTCTGGTGAGGTCCTGAAAAATATCTAAGGACAGGCCTAGGAAAAATAGTTCTAATAGTAAAATTTTAATAATGATCAACATATGCCATCGGTGAAGTGAAAAACACAAAACAAGGTAAGAAAGAAAACTGCTGCCATTTGTATCTCCAACTTTCAAGTAAAAGGGAAAAAATCTAATATTGTAATTAGATAAAAGCCTCGCTGTGCCTTGTGAAGACTTTTTCATCTTAATTTCGCATTTAAATACTCGGTATTTTTTTGAAAAATATCACCTTAGAAATTTTGGAGAGAAATTGAGGCTGAGAGATGAGGTTCCCCCTTCTCTTTCAGATTTGCAATATCCTTGTGGGTTTTGATGGGTTAGTGTTGAGCTACAGAACTGGGTGAGGACTTTTGGCTCAGAAACCAGTCTTTTCTGATACTGTTTCATCCAGTGTAAACTGCAGGTGTCTAAGAGAGACTGCTATGGAAAGTTGTAATTCTATTTCTGGGCTTCTGTCGTTGTTTTGAAGGGCTACTAATCCACCACCTGCGATCCGCTGGTGAGGTTTCCTCCTGTACATGTCTGTGGGGAGGGATGAGCTCAGCTTGAATCTCACTTTTCAAGTCTACAAAAGCCAGGAACACCTTTTCAGCTTTTTGGTCATTGCTGGTATGGTCAACAATTGCACTTATGGACTATCCATTAAGTAGCATTTTATTTTCCTTTTTAAAATGTTGGAATACCAAGAGAAGATATTTCAAATAAATGCATGCAGAATCACCAAGACATATACCATGCTGCTGCACAGGGAAATCTGGACTTGGCCTCTGGATCTCTGCTCTCCTTGGCATTAAATCAGCCTAGATTAAAACTGAGTTAGATCCAAATGCAATGTAATTTTCCTGCCTGGAAAAACAAAACAGAACAAACCAACAACCAACCACCATCACCATCAAAAGAACCCCAAACACACCAAAAAAGCCCTCCTTGACACCTGGAAACCCCAAAGTGGATGTAGGAAGAATCAATTGTTCTTTTCCTGCTCATGCTCAATGACCCAAGATGAGAAGTCATCTTCCCTTTCCTTTTTTTTTTTTTCTTTAAGGTGAAGCAAAATCTTTCAAACAGGTAGTTTTTGACATATATTATTTATCTGCTGCTCTCTTCCTCTAGCCTTCTTTAGTCCAGGAGAACAGAAAGCACACCAAACCCATGGAAGAAAGAATGTGAATACGAGGGAACCCTCAGTCCATTCTCTCAAGCTGGCCAATTGGGAGCAGCATCAGAGCCAGATGTTTGTAAGAATGTTGGCACACAAGAAGTAAAACATGATTTTTCCAAGGGGCTGAGGCCTGTCAAAGTGGTTCCCACCAGCCCTGGGATGGATGGAAACTTCAGCTAGAGATGGCCCAAAACTGCACGCCTCCCTCCTCATCCAAACTTGGGGACAATGCTGCTAAAAGAGATTCTAACCAGCCCAGCCCAAATAACACCACTTCTGGGTTTTTTTTTTGCTCATCTTTGCTTTCTACATATAAGCTCTCTTGAAGAGGCACACAATGAAAAGGAGGACAAAAGCAGGAACTAAAAGCAAGATAAAAATTATGCAGCCTGATGGAACTAAATAGACTCTCACAACCCATCATACAGTGTGCACTTGTAGCAATTTCCTTCTTTTTGTCGAAAAAAGAAGACCAAAGCCTTTAAAGTTTATAGAGTTGTTTTGTGTCCAGCCAGGATACTAATGGAAAACAAATTGCATCTTTAAACACTGAATAACCCCCTTTAGAGCTATATTCATATAAATACATTTTTCATTTAAAACCAGCAAATCTAACACTGGTGCTTATAAATATGTCTTATAATTTACTGCTGCTCTTCTCCAGCCAAAAGTAGATTTACCACTGTCTACATATAAACTTAATAAACAGTACATACTAAACCGCCCAGTCTTTGAGCCTGATGAAAGTTGCTTCTTATCAAAGGCTCCTTTGTGGATGCTTTAAAAGGATTTAAATTGCTTTGATTGCATTATTAACAGTGTCTGTGTTGCTCTTTTATTTCGGAATAATCTGAAAAGCTGGAACATTAGCTCTTGCACTCCACAAAAGGCCATTTTCCATCTCTAATAAATATGCTTTAATACAAAAGATAATCCCTGTGTCTAAAAGCAAGATCCCAAGATTGGCCATGTTAACACTTCTGCAGACCCACTTATTACCCTCTGATTTTTTGATGGCCTTCAGTACTGGAGATGGCAAAGCCAGTCAGAACTTCATAAACTTTGCTGGAAACCCATGTACTTGCAGTTAAAAACATAACAGGTTTCTCTCTTTGAGAATCTGAAAATACGGGCACCCTTCTGATGGAGAAACATGGATATTGCTGTTTAAACTGTAGAACCTGGCCAAGTACATGCACCATAAGGCAGTGAGGGATCTCCTTTTCATGGTGACTACTTGAGAACGCTGCAGGAACGGGAGAAAGCAACAGATGGGAAGTTTCTTGTTCTTTTTGTCTGTTTTTCCTCTGTTCGGAGGTTGGTTTGGTTTGGTTTGTTGTTTTTAATTTTATTTCATTTATTTTTATTTTTTCTTCAATATGGAAACCTATTGTTGAGATGCTGAGGACTTTCCATTTGCCCTGTCTCCAGCAACACATTTACAAAATGAGGCAAGCCAGCTGGTTAGAGATACGAGATAGGAACAAAAATGCCTCATTGCAGTTCATGCAAAAATTCCCAGGAACCATGGCAGTAAGTCACATTGCAAAAGCCTAAGGAAAGCAGCTCGGCTCCCGTGGGAATGCAGTTACCAGTACAACTAATGCTGTGCGTCCTGCAGACCCCAGTGGCACGCTGGATTTATAACACGGGGCTAACAGCACCGCCCAACCTCAAAGCAGCGTGGCCAGAATAAGTATATTAAAGCGTGCGAGCCCAAAGTGCTCCTGGATAGCCCTGCGGCTCCTCGCTATTTACTTGCGACGCAAACACCCGGAATGGAAATTTAGTCCAAGGGAGCACAACAGAGTCTTTTTATACATTAACCGCTATACTGCTCCATAACTCCACCTGGCACTTCACAGAGGTTAAAAATGACGCCGCAGCCCCTGTCTTGGAGAGTGTTTCTCTTGGCAGGGCCGGAGCAGCGCAGGTGCAGGACAGAAACGCCGAAGCCAAGGGCTGCGATGAAGTTGTGTTGCTCGTGGCAAAAGCATACTCCCTCGAACAATAAATATTTCATCTGTTTTCTTTATTTTTCATAAAACACGGGAATTGTTACGATCTATGACAGGATAATGGCTTGACAGATTCCTTATTTTAAACAGCAGCTTGTCTTGGTCTGCAGTTAAAACCAGCACTTCAAGGCTGGGGAAAGCTCTAGACCATGTGCATGAAGCCCTGGGGAAGAACTCATTTTGCAGTCTTGGTTGATTTTTTCCCCTTGAATTTAGGATTTACTACAAAAAAACTCGGGAGATCCCCATCTATGCTGCTACAGTGAGCGCTGCTTTGGCACCAGCTACCCAAGTTTAATGAATTAAGCTTACAAATGCAATCAAGCTTACTCGAGACAACGGAATCACCCCTAACCGGTTTCAAGTCCTGCCAACTTAATTTTCTCTGCTTGTCAGCTGTCTTTTAAAAACAAACAAAATTTAGTCTCCTGATCACCGAACATCTAATGTAATTATTCAGATGCAGACAGTGTTTACTTTGTATAACTTCCCTTATTTTCACTCTTTTCATGGTATTAGGCTACAGGGATAAACTCCACACATCACAGCAGCATTACACTGAAGATGGAAACGGTCCAAACCTTAAAGCTTGACCAATACGGAAAAAATGTTTGGAGAATATTGCAACAAATTCACAGTTAGATACACTTCAGTGACATATATGGATCTTGTCCTTTCTTTTTGAAAGCAGCTGTACCGAAGCTTTGCTCCTAGAATTTTATTTGAAAGTCAGATCCCACAAACAGTTGCATAAATACATCTGCACGGGTATTTCAACCAGAACACGTATGTAGCTTTGTTGATTTTGGACAAAGATTTTGGCAGGAGGGATAACAACCCACTCATCCTTTTTGTAGCAGCAGCAGGAGGATGAAACGAGACCCTGTGAGCTCAATACGGTCACCGCACAGAAAAACAGGAGTGGGGTCCAGAGCCGGGGGAGGGACCCTTGGGTGTCTCAGGGGAGACGTTTGGTCACCCAGCCTTGTGCCAAGAGCACAGGGAAATACCAAGGAGCGAATGCTCCACGAGGCTATTCGCCAGTGGAGGACAAACTCTCATCCTAACAAAATCCATGTTTCTCTGCTGAGTTACTCCAGCCCTCCTTCAACGCTTCTGGGTCCTTCTAAAAGTTACTTGTCCAGGCAACTGCATCCTTTGCACGTGGGTCACTGGTCAAGCCCTGGGTTCAAAAGCAGATGGCAGATACCACAGGATCAAGAGGTTTACCTTGAGAAGATGGAGCTTGCCATTAAAGTCTGAGCCCCTTTAATTTATAGAAGCAAAAATGTATACTGTTGCTTGAAATAGGGAGTGCAGGGAAAGACAACAAATAACTCATACAAATGATGAAGGTGATCTTTAAGCCTGATGAAATGGATGGGAAGATTCCCATCAATTCCAGTGGGTCTTTGATCAAGCCTCGGTTTCCCAACTCTGTCAAGCACAACTTACATGAGCAAAACTCAGTCTGTCTCTTAGCTCCACAGTCAACATCGGCATCAGGAAATCTGGATTGTGAATGTGCAACAGGAACCGTTTAAAATCTTTTTTGAACTGAAATTATTAGGTACCAGGTTCTTAAACACATCCTTTCTTTTGCATTTGGCTACCAGTTAGAATAACAGTGGACAGAAAGTGAACAGAAAGCAAGTAAGAGCAGGGAGACGGACTGACTGATGGACAGATGGACAGGACAATTCTGCTAGTTAAGAAATTCAAACGACTAGTAGTAAGCTGGCACTGAGTCAATGGCTTAGATGAGCTTTCCTGAGCACAGTGTTGTCTTCACCGCTGGTCCCAAAGCCGTTCAGGGCAGGGTGGGCTCCAGACCGCTCCCCACTGATCACACAAGACGCACCATCACCAAGGTTTCCCAAGACCTGACTGCGGCGGTTGGTTTACAGCCCCAGGGGAGGGGTTGCCCACACCATAACCGTGACCACCGCTCTGCCTAGAAAAGGAGGGTTTTTATCTTCTTCAACGACTTTCAACAATGTCTCTGCGGCAAGGCCAGAGGAATGGAAAAAATCCCCCAAATAAATACGAAAGCTCACCTCAGAAGCGCCCTGGGAAATTCGGGGAACAAACACTTGGTTGTTCTCATTTTGTTCTGCTTTGGATTGGGATGACAGAACTGGGTGATTTGTCCTCAAAGAAGGTAGCTGCTGTGATTTTTTTTTGGGGGGGTTGGGAGACAACTTTTATGTCCAATCTTAAAGATTTTAACACAAATACCAAACTTACTTTCTGCCCAGTACTGTTATTTAGACACTCTTGCCTGCTAATATTCTGAGTAATATGTGCTGAAAGAAAATTTCAGTAAAAGTTGTAATTTGAATGTTTAAGGTTATGAAATCTACAGAACTGTTGCTGTTGTACATAGCACAAAATAAACATCTCGATTCCAGGAAACTAAAGGAGACATCTTGTGAATCGCTTTCTTAACACGAAAAGACTTCTGCAAAACTACTCTGTGACTTCAAAACCAGGCTGGGTAGAAACCAAGGCGGCCGTCAAGACTAAACCTCCAGCAGGTCAATAAAATGGCAGGATGCACAGGGACACCAGCACTGTCACTCTGCAAACACATATTTAAGCAGCGTACGTTGCGGTGGGCACATAATAAAACTATTCATGGGGTTTACTGACTCCGCATGATGCTCGATAGTCACTGCAAGTTCTAAACATCTCGCCCATTTTATTAGTGATTCCTTTAATGAAATACTAGATGCTATTAGTCGGTGCTTCATCGCTAAATTTTTCTTTTCCTTTCAGTTTTCCTCCTGATGTTTTGAAACCCCAAACTTCAAGTACAACAAAACTCCCCAATCTTAGGCTGGTAAGTTATTTTTCTAAGTGTTTGTCAATCCCAGCCTTTAAAAAATTGCAAGATAAGCTCAGCCATCAACCTAAATAATCAGAGACAATAATACACTTGGAAAAAAAAAATCTATATCTTCAATAATTTTAAGGGGTATCACTGACCTTTGACAATGCTGCTAAATTACCACTTAACTGAAGCTTTTGTCCAACTACAAGTGAAATGATGCCAACACTGCCTTAAGCTTGGTTTATATTCACAGGCTGGTTTGACTGCCTGAGGAGTGACATCCCCCCGAGCGGGTGTGAAGGAGCTGAGCTGCTGAGTAAAATCGATCTGAAAAATGGAAAAGAGATTTTAAAGTCATTTAGAAACCCCAAACACACTAAAAGGAACTTGTGCGAGAGGGGACTGCCAATGGAAAGTATGGGGTTTGTCCTTCTTGACTGAAGTCTGCAGTGCTAAGGATCTCTTCAAATCAAATTATTGAGATGGATGTAGAGAGTGTTCAGACACAAAAACCATGAACCAAAAAAACATGTGATTTTAGAGAGAACTTTGTCTTCATTCTTATGAAAACTGGGTTGTCATAGGGAAAATAAGTGAGAACTTTAATCATCTTAAAAGTTATTCCAGCTGTATTTTTTCAGTTTATCTCTTCATTTTTTCCTGTCATTTCTTGGTTTAGTTTCACGCTGTAATATGAATAATGTCTTACCCTTATAAAGTGCTTTTTACCCATAATATTTGGTTTCCTAAATTTCAACATACGACCACAAATGTTCAGCAACACAAAATAATGGTGTTCAGATCTGCGAAACAAGAAGCCCAGACCATTGTCTCCAAAATTACAGAAAGAATTTCAGCAGACAGAAGATAAAATTAACAAGAACTGCAACTAATGTTGCCTACCTCATAAATAGTGCTCTGGTATTTAGGTGCTGAAAACATATTTAGACAGTTTGCTTCTCACTTGGAAGATGACACTTCAACCTGCCTTAGTACTACGTGTTTGATCTGAAGAAATAGATCAATAACTGAGATCCCCATGCATGCCTCAAGTGTTCTCCAGTGGCTTTCCAGGCAAATAGCATTATAAAAACACACTGAAAACTAATCTCAACTTCTATACCAGACCATCACACAGCGAGGAACAGCACTGGTGTGGTAAGAGCAGCATCACAACTAGATGTCATTAGTCCTTTGAGAAACCTGTTCCCAAGTTATTCTGGCCAAGAAAATACAGAGAGATGAGTGGATCAGGCAAGAAATGATCATGGGATTATCTCCACCTGAGGAAACTCTGCAACAGCTCACATTGCCTTTTCCCGGTTGGGTGACACCACCTTCTCTCTGTGTGAAGCATCGGCTCTGTGTCCATAAATATGAAGTGATGCTCTGAGATAAAGTGCTTGTAGGACCCTTTCCCTGAGGAAAAGGATCACTTACGTGGCTGCCTCTTAGATTTTGGTTGCCCTCTCAATTCTACCACCAAAATCAGTAGTCTCTTGTGCTTGTACCTTCCTGCTGACCTCCAGAATGGGTAGGGTAGAAGCTGTATGTGTTTTTTTGGCACTTGGATGTTTAGAGCAAGCAATATTCTGTGGCCCGTCTGCATAGCTAGACTGCTCCTGTTACTTCAGGAATGAGTGCAAGGAGCGGAAGGAGTTCACCAAATACAGAAGTCAAGATTGCCTTGTGAAATTATACCCTTAGAGATATGCAGATATGGGAACATCAAGTACAGTGAGCTCGGCTGGAAGAGAACCTTCAGCTAAGGGCTAACACCTCCATGGCCAGCACTGAGGTGCACTGTCTTCTGAGTCCCCAGGTTAGCCCAGGAACTGCACAGAAGACAGGGATTTCCTCTTCGGCAGACACATAAAATGTACTTCTATGAAAGGAAAAGGGAAAAAAAGGGATGGAAAAGAAGAGCCACATGGCCGATCTGAAAGGAAGGCATGTTTGCAACGACACTGAAACATTAGAGACATTGTTCAAGTGCAGTTCATCCTTGCAAAAATATTATCCTCGTCGCGATGCCAAGGTCGGTGAAAGTATGGGCTATCTGCCATGAAAGTGCTGGGTATTTAGGCTAGACCTGTCATGGGGCTTATTTACTCTCTGCACCCAACATTTCAGACACACTCAAGTGTAGTGTTCATGTCTTGGCAGGAACTTCTCATTCATGCACTTTCTCCTGGTCCCCTTTGATGAGTCTTCCTCCTCCGACATCGCGGCGGTTGAAATTTCATTGCTTGCTGAGAAAACCAACACTGATTAATTCCATCCTACTTGCATGGAAGAGGTAAAGTATGCAGGTCTCTAGCCAGGGACCAGGAAATCCCTGCTGCTTACATGCCACGTTGAATAAGCAGCCCATGGTTGAGGCCATTGGACTTCAACAGTCTTCATTCCACCCGCAGGAAAGCAGCAATTAACCGTAGCAGCATGGGAAGCAAACAGGAAGTAATGCAACACATTCACTTTTGATTAGAGATCTTTTTTATATATATAAGACATAATATTCCACAGGGAAGAATTCAGCTGTAGTCTTACATTGACACACTCCAAATTATTAAAGGAACGTGATTGAGGTTGCAAAGCTAAGCCTCAAAACCTAGGAAAAACCTAAATTACTGTTGCCCATGTAGCCTGAATGCCATTCCTGACTGTGCGTGTGTTCTGGTACAGTCTTGTAATTAAAGACTTGTAATTACATCACTGTGAACTGTTTTTCCCACAAGACCTTTGCCTCATTCAACACACAGAACGGACAGTGCTTACTTAATGAGCAGCTATTCAGCATTTTGTTTTCTCCCCTGGTTCAGTGTGTGGCCCTAGACTTTATTTACTGCGCACCAGTCAGGCCTGCTCTGAAGACACAGTGATTCATCTCCCCATGGACCTTTCTGTGGCATTCTCCACTGTAGCCTTTGAATACTTCACACGTCCTCATGGATCTACTTTCACACCACCTCTGGGAGACAACGAGGATGTCATTAGTCCAGTTTTACAAACAGGAAACTTAAACACGTGAAGATTCAGAGAAGAAGTATCCACCAACTTGATTTTCGTGTATTTAACCTTATATGCTGTTCTCTCTGTTCACAACTACTCTTCCGTTTGCTTTAGTTTCAGATGCTGCTACTGAGACCCAAAAATCTCAAGGCAGCTACTCAGAAAATGAAAAATGCACAATTAGAGGCCAACTGTGAAAAATCTGTTTTAAGTGACCTGCCTGTCATCAGGTAAGACCCAGTTTGACCAGCGTGCATCCCCGTCCAGTTACCTAGAGTGTTACTCAACTCCTTTGGCCATTTCCTTTGATGCCGCAAATCCCTATTTAAATTTATCACACACCTTTTACCTCATGCAATAAATGAGTCAGTCATTCCATCCTCCTTTATTAGACAACCCAGCTTCATCCCCAGACTAACTCAGTCTTTTCAACTGATTGCATTAGGGCTCCTGGGAAGAAAACCAACCATGTGATGTGAATTTAGACTGCATAGGCAGCGTTAAGTCAATATCCATTTTAGGTGCTCATTGTTTTAACACACATTTTTGCATGTTTAATATCCTAAGCTTTTAAGGAACTGGAAAACTGGAGAAAAAAATATGTTGTAGACCAACAGAGAAGCCGTTGCTTATTAAGAAGAGCTCACACAAAAGGTTGGGAACTTTCAACTTGGCAACTTGAAGAATGTTCTTTTATTACAGCTTTTCCTGAGCTCTTTCCTAAGTTTTCTTCAAGACAGAAACTCCATCATGTTGACACCCATTCCAATACCCATACCAGCAGAGCTGAAACAGGGATGTTGCTGTATCCACTTGTGCTGCGGGAGCTGGGAAAGGAGCTGTAAATTGTGCTAGCTGATCATCCTCAGTTCTAGGGTCTCTCTGAACCATGGTTCCCCATTTTTCTTCTTTCACCTTCCCTCCCTAACTTCTCACCACCTTTCCCAGCAGCACCGCTTCCCTCCATTCCCTACATTTGATCTCAGCCTTTCTAAATAATGATCCCAAATCCTCACCCCATCTGATCCCAGGATTGTCCTACACCAGCCACATAATCCGCAGCAGTACAAGCGCAATATGAACTTGCTGCGTCCCAGCAGCTCTGCAGGAGCTCTGCAAGTGGACATCCTTTGGGAGACATCTGCTAAGGCTTTGCATCTCAGTTTGAAGTGGGTAATTTCTTTCACTGGAGGGAAAAGCCTTCAGAGATTCTCAAGTTGGGATCCTTCCCTGAAATGCACTCTAGATGGCCCCTTTCCTTTTTGACTACGTAGATGAGTTGCAGCAAAATACAGTTAACCTTTGTGAACTCCCTCTGCAATATGCAATGTGACCAACCTCATCGGAAAGTGGAATAAACTGTCTCGCACTTAGCCTGAATATTTAAGGGGATAGCTATGGTGATGTTAAATCGCCAGTGCTCGTTCTCTCGGTGGGCTGATGCTTCTGCTTTCTCTTTCTGATCAATCCTGGCTCCTACTTTCAGTCTGTTGCTTTTAATCTAAATCAATAAATAAATAGATGAATGAATAAATAAAGTGTGGAAAATGTCCAGCATAGAAAACTTCGGTCTACATAGCTCTTGCAAAAGCTTAATCTTAAATTGTGCCAATATTAAGGCAACCTTAGTAATGGCTGGTGCTACCTGGTCCACTGGTAACAGCAACACTTACTCAGAAGGTTTGGCTTTGGGAGGAGTGTCTTTATTGTTTAAGATGTATTACAGGGCCAGTTCTGTCCTGTCTGCTGATGTTTTGGGACCTTGACCTGTGAGTAGTGTCACTGAATTCAGAAGGTTTAACTGGAAAATGCAAAGAGGATGCTATCTTTGAGGGGATATGGGAATCAAAACACCAGCAGCTTCTTTTTTGCAGATTTTTTTCAGCCTAAATAGATAAACATAAACCACCAGATTATGAGAAAAAAAAAAAAAAAAGGGAGACTTTGTAAGATTTTTGCAATGTTTTGTATAATTTCATTATTTGCAATAATCAAGCGTCTCTGTCTGCTTATCAAGGACTAATATTACCTTACTTTCCTTGAACTGCATTTCGTTCTTACATTATGCATATTCCACATGAGCTCTCCTCTCATTTCTGGCACAAATATGAGCTCTTTGGTAAGGACTCATAAGGTTATGAATGTCTGGACAGCCTGAGTAATGAAAGGCCATTTGGGGCCGAACCATTGACCACAGCTTTAACTTGCCAGGAAGGATAAGGCATAAAATGTAAATTAGGTACTCATAACCCATTTTCCTCCTAAATCCTTGCTACAGATACGCAGCATGAAGTACAGATCATGTTTTGAGAGACATTTTGGAATAATTTGCAGTTAAAAATATTGTATGGGACCTTGTGTTGTGGCCTCAGAAGAGACTGAATTGAGAGTTGTTGCTGCTGCCCTTGAACCCACTTCAGTCAATGGAAAGTTTCATTGGCACCTGGATTTGTTGCTCTGGGAAGCTGCCTAGCTACCAGCAAAACCCAGCACATAATACTGTCATCAGGGAAAGAGGAATGTGCAGTCCAGCAAGCAAGACATGCATGGAAAAGTACATTTCTCCCAGCATGTTTTGCAATCTCCATGCTGTTCCCTCCCCATCTTCCTTTCCACTGATCTCATCTGTGGAGATGAAGTCAAGAAGAAAATGTAGAATCATAGAATCATAGAACAGTTTGGGTTGGAAGGGACCCTCAAAGGTCATCCAGTCCAACCCCTGCCATGAGCAGGGACATCTTCACCAGCTCAGGGTTGCTCAGAGTCCTGTCCAGCCTGGCCTTGAAGAGGGAAGCAGCACTTGCAGGATAAGATCATTTTACTGCCTATTGCGGGAACAACATCAGCCTCAACACTGACCCTCTCAATGGGATCATCCCCTTGTGAAAAACAAACGTTCAGCTCTACTGTTTGTTGGTAAAGGGATAGGGAGGCAACTTGAGGTTTGTTAGGTGTGTTTAATTCACAGAATTGATTTGGTACTAAAGCTCTGGTGTTGCATTCTGCTGGTAATAGTGTGCACTAAACTCACGGGGGAAACAGAGTTCCATGGTAGGCAAGTTACAACATAATATTTCTGTTGTGTTATTTTCAGAATACATATTATTTCAGAATACATAATATAAAGACGTGTTCTTCATGTACGAACTCCAGCCTCCAGTTATACTGGAGTCTTCAGTTCTCCCCTTAGAAACTATTGTTCTTGTTCTGTTCGCTGCAACCCAACTATTGAGGAAATTATGAGTTTTCTTTTTCTCAGCTGGGCTCAGGACTATCTAAAAACATAACCTGTGGAACTAGCTTATTGAATTATGTTCTGGGCAAAAATAAACCTGAAATATAAAATGGCACGCCCATGTGCTTGGCCTTAATGAGACCTGTAACTGCTTCTCCACTCCGTGGCACACATCTCTTTTATGTGAAACCCAGAATGCTGCAGCCTTTCAATAGGTCAGTATGCCTCACGTGGCCCATTCAGGCCACCATTTTACAGCTCAGTAATTTCTACTATTCTTTGCACTTAGAAAATCAGAGAATTCAATCAACAGTTTTAAAAATGAAATAAATACCTGGGTTTGGCCTGCAAAGAAGGAAGTGTTAGCAAAGCAGACTCTATGGAGGAAGAGCTCTGTAACTCATCAAGGTGTGGTTTGGGTTATCTATCAGCTTTAAGTGGGGAACTGCAGCGAGAATACTCCGGCGCTCCTGCATATGTATTTTAGCATTGAAAGCAGTGTGAGCAGTGGGTACAGTGGGGAAATCAGTAGCTACTTCACTGGTACAAGACTTAAGAGAGGAGTAGATCTCTGTTCCATCCTTGCAGAATGGCCTTGCTGGAATGGGGATCTGCCTGACAAATCTCCCAGAGGAGCACAGCAGGCAAAGCAAAGTCCTACCTCCCCATTCACTCTTCCTATTATTAATTTGTAACATTATTACTAATAAAGATTATTTTACTGTGTTAATGCCTAATCATGGCAGAGGACCAAGATCGCATGAGGGGGAGCATGGTGCTAGGCACTGAATAAACATAGAAAAACAAGGCAGTCCTGCCCCAGTGAGTGGAAAGATTTAGAGAATAACCATTCATTGCTTTTGGATGCCTGTAGGAGATACTTTCCAAGTCTTAGGTTCAACCACTACTATTGATGTAGCAAAAGAGATTCATGATTTATTTGCGTAAAGGAGGAGAGTCCCTAAAAATACAGGTTCTAGAAAAACAGAAACAGACTAAACAAGCCTCTTGAAGAAATATACATTTGAGAAACTGCCTTGATTGAAAAGATATGTTTTTTATCCTTCACCCATTATGTGGACCCATGGCACGGCAGCATACTGGAGATACATCATGTGATAATTCAGGGACACTAACACCGTAGAAAAATCAACGATACTGCAAGAGTAAGCAAATAAACCTTGAGAAATCCACAAGGTCTGGTGCATGCTATCGTTATAAATGTGAATCATGAATTCATGGTCCTCAGAGGAGGGCTGATGTCCCTCCCAATAAAGCAGGTCTAGGGCCATATTCACTAATAGCAAAGGACAAGCTCTGCAGTTGCTCTCATATAATGATCCAACAGCAGCATTTAAGTGAGCAGAATATAAACACCCAGGCTGGAATTTGGCCAGGATATGACATTTAACATCCTACTCCTAATAAGAAAAGTCATATAGGCTGCAATACCTAAGCAGAGCAGACATGAGCTTAATTAAAAGTTCTCATCTGATAGTCCCACGCAGGGCAAACTACATCAACCAGAATTTACAGCCCTGGGCAACACAAAGTGTTGAGTTGACCCTGGCTGCGATGGCCAGATGAGGTATAGCACTTGGAGGACATTTGTTGTGGATGAACACAAGCGTACTTTGCCTTGGAGGGTCCCAGGTATGTCCTACAGGAAAAACATGTGTCTGCAGCAGGCGTCTGTTCCTCCCATCCTGCTGGCCGGCTGCCCCCGTGTGCGCCGCCGTGCTCTCAGATGAACTCACTCATAATGTGACGACAACCTCTCCATTTTTTGGATGCCAGACTTTAAATGAAAGGAAATTAGGGTGGTTGGAAGGTTGTCACCTTATCCCCTGCCAAAGAGAATTTTCTTTCCTTTTTTTTTTTTTTTCAGGAGTGGCCAAACCACTTCTGAATCACATAGTCAACATGGTGAGTATGGCTGACTGGCCCTGGAACAAAACTAAACACATTTGCTGCACATTTACTGAATTTCACAGTTGTCTATTCGTTTTCCTTTTTCTACCCATCCTTTTTTTCTGCTGTCTTCCTGTGCTGTTGCTTTACATGCTCAGGCCATACTGTTTCTGGCCTTGTCTATCTATCTGCCTCTACCTTTTCTTTTCTTGCATGCTACTCTCTCCTCCTCTAATCTACTCCAATCCAATCCAATCCAATCCAATCCAATCCAATCCAATCCAATCCAATCCAATCCAATCCAATCCAATCCAATCTCTTCGCTTTCTTCCTTTGCTCATATTTCCTTTTCATATTTCCTGTGCAAATAGGAACGCAGCTTGGCTGCTTCGAACCTTAACGTTATCACAGTATCACAGTATCACAGTATGTTTGGGATTGGAAGGGACCTCAAAGGATCATCTAGTCCAATCCCCCTGCTGGAGCAGGAACGCCTAGGTGAGGTCGCACAGGAAGGTGTCCAGGCGGGCTTTGAATGTCTCCAGGGAAGGAGACTCCACAACCTCCCTATGATACTACTGTGCTTTACAACAATTCACCAACCAACAGAAAGGTTATATTTAAAAAGATAAATTTGAATGCTGGGCTCATCATGGCATTTACTTCAATTTTGTTAGTCTATCTCCATTGAATTCAGCAGAGGTGCAATGACCAGAAAGACGTGATAACCGAACATACTTCGGGGGTTTCATTTTTTTCTGTGTGACCTCCACTATTCCAGACAGAACCCCACAGGCATTTTCAAACTAGTGTAGACATGCCTTGTGTGTGCCTGTTTTTATTCATACCATGATAACCCCATCCTGTTCTATCTATAAACCCACAGGGACCAGCCAAACTGTTTATTTTCCATTGATAACCGTTGAAGGTCTCTAACGAGAACTCTATTGCTATTCTGAACGTCACTATCTGAAATTAGCTGTAAATCTCTTGCGCTGCTTAAGCTCAAGGAAGTTCACTGATCTCGAAGTTTGGTATCTAGACAACAATCTTCCTTAAATAGCCCATCCACAGATACAAGCTAAACAGAGACAAAGTAGACTTGAAAAACCTTGCAGAAATGACTGCAGGACACTCTGCAGGCAAGGTCAGTGACTCTGCCATATCATTGACTTATTTAATACTTTTAATTCTCAGAAGAATATAAAAATATTAATCATTATAATCATAGCAGAGCATTTAGTAAAAAAGAGTCCTTTAACTTCTGTCTCCCATAGCCCATAGCAATACTG
Organism: Patagioenas fasciata; assembly: GCF_037038585.1. Lineage (NCBI taxonomy): Eukaryota > Metazoa > Chordata > Aves > Columbiformes > Columbidae > Patagioenas > Patagioenas fasciata. Next base: position 37,044,234 of record NC_092527.1, on the reverse strand, counting down.
GTAGCCAAACAGATGTAGCACTATATTGTACAAGGGAATGTTCAATTTATCAGTGAAGTCAGAATGGAAAATATTAAGAGCATCTGGAGATGCTATTCCACATCTACTGAGCTTAGACTGTGGAATTATATCTAATGGAGAAACTCATAAGAAATACATCATTTTGTTGTAAATATTAACAATCTACATTTAAAACTACTATTAAAAATGTGTAGGCTATATAATTAATTTGTTACTGTTGCAAGTAACACACGATTTAGACTGTTACTACCCATAATGGTCTTGCCAGGGCCCTCCAAAGGTAGTAAATTCAGTGCCCAGTTATCTCAGACCACCATTAGCAGAAGATGCCTTAGCAGGAGAATTAAAAATGAAACCAAATACTCTTGGTATGTTTCTCTATTTGACACAATGGCATCAAGCAGCACTTTCAACAGATACACTACTTATAAGCCTTAAATACCAACAGAACTATGATCAATGCCTTGGAAAATAAAAATATCTGAATTGTGGAGTAAGAATTGAGGATATCATACCGCTGTATCCATCACTCTTCATGTCAAAGGACTGGTCCTTGGAGAAAGGAAGACAAGCTGTCATGTCCTGGCGTTACTTATTTTATAGTGAACGTGCCTGTGTGATGCATCGGGTTTGCAGTGCGGTGTTAGGAAGCAAAAAACAGCTGAAGTGTTATCAACACTCCAACTGCTTTCTGTCATGTACTGAATTAGCAAACAACATGTGTTTGAAAAGGCTGTCAATACAGTAAAAACAGAAAGCAACAATGGACAAGGTTAGATGCTGGTCAGCATCCTACATTCATTGAGGATGCATGTAGATGCATTCTACACCATTTACCTTTAGTTACCAATATATTTTGTTCCTTCGAGCAAAGGTAAGTAGGTTTACCACTTAGGGAAAACTAGGATTCAAACCATAAGCTTCATCAGTACAAAAGACAATGTGAAAAAAGGTGGTGGACGTATTTCCAGAACACATTTCAATAGTCTTCCTATCAGCTGCTGGCTGACCAAAGAGATTATAGAGAGTTAGCCTCGAAAGTCAAACATAAGTAAAACATTTAAATATGCATTTACATTTTAATTTATTTAAAGTGAGGAACAGAAGAGTTTTAAATAGCAAACCCTTGGGTTTGCTGATACATGTAAAAAAAAATCATCATTCAGGGGTGTTAAACTCATTTTCACTGGGGTGGCATCAGCCTCACAGTTGCCTTCAAAGGGCCACATGTAATTTTAGGACTTTACAAATGTAACTACTCCTACATTTATACATTTATGACATCCCTGCTTTAGAGCAACATTGCCAAGATCCGGGCAGCCATGAATATGAATCTGCTTCTAGCAAACCGCTGGATCCTGCGAGGTTTTTGGAGGAAGCATGGACTCTGCGATTCAACAGGATAGGATGGGATGATTCTTTCCATAACTGTATGATAAGGATTAACTGTCATGAGGATAACTTCTCCAAGTGCCAATTGCCCAACAGTAACCTCATTTAGGATGCAGGGAGGTTAAACTATATCATAGGCCTTTTCTTTGACTTGTTTTCCCAGCATCAAGTTACAGTGTTCAACGAAAACAGCTTGTGCAAGTACAGACAGCAAGTTAGCAAAGATGTGACAGAAGGAAGATGTAAAATTTCCAGCACAATTAAGGAAGCTGGTGTTGGTTACTCTGATCAATCAAGACCAGTAAGAGTGGCAAGACCTGGCTCTAATATGGAATAATCTGCATGTGTCTCTCACAAACGGTATTTTCACTGAACAGACCCACGACAGCATTTGCTTTGCCTTAGGTGCCTGTGTTGACATAGTCTGATTTCATCCGTTCTGTCGCCTGGTCCTACCCTTGGCACAGCCTCACGGAAGGTATTATAATACCCACGTTTCTGTATTCAGATAATTCCCTTCTCCATCCACCATTGTGAAAGGTTTTACACATATTCCAGGAATTCATACAAAGTTCATTGATTTCATTACTGTGTAGCTCTCCAGATCGGACAATTTATCTAATTTAAATGGCTTGCTTCAATTTTTCATAATTCGGCATTCTTGTGTGGTATTTTAACTTGTGATCTCAGTTTATTATCATTTTTCTCGTATTCTTTGCTCCAGCCTTCACATAATTTTCTGATTAAAGAACTGAAATCACCTGAAACACACCGTATCTTTCAGTCTGTACTCAGAGGGGCCCAAAGACTTCTAAAAGCCCAGGGCCTTGCTTACTGCGCTTTAAATGTCCCATGGGGTTATCCACATATCAGTTGGACTATATCTGTGTTCCTCAAACCAAGGAAAAAGGTAAGAAATCACTGATTAACAAGTTCTGAGTTTGTTACTTCCCATAATTAAGACAGAGACCGTTTTCTGTTTCCTGTGTCCGGTAGCACATCATAGCTGTACAGCTCTGCACCAGTCCAGCTACACTGAGGGCATTGACTTCAGTTTTGGATCCCACCATTCTCAACATCTGTGAGTAGCTGGCAGATGAGTTCTGGGTAAGAGTAACAGTTTCAAAGAGGTCATTAATAACAAGAAATGCCCGAAATGAGCCTTAAAATACCCTTTGCCTAAAATTAATAGGGGCGTAAGTCACATGCTGCAAATTAAAGACCAGGAGGTCCAAGTAATATCTACTTGGTAGCACTGTAAGTAAATCAGCACCATGAAACGACTATGCAAATACAGTTTGAGATAGCAAATGCCTACCAGGCTACCCCAGCCGCAATGGGCAACAGCGTGAAACACCAGGGCATGTCCATCTTCAGTTTGGGTGAAACCCTTCAGAAACCTTAATTGCTCCTGTTGCTTCTTAACGAGCCTGTGCTGCCACTCTTTTCTGGCTAATCCCATGCACAGGGCATTAAACCACCTGCAATTCATGGACTGCTTGGGAAGGGCTCTGGACAAATGGCTTCTGTTTACCCAGCCAGGAAATCATGAGACCTCCCACTGGTACAAAACCAGAGTGCCCATTGTGGTGCTGGTTTTGTTCTTGATTTGGTTTTGCCTTTTGATGGTGTTTCCACGGTGGCACTAATTTTTAACCACTGAGAGATTACAGTTTTTGTATGCACTTTCCATTGCCTTGAATTAGAGCATGATCTGTTACCATGGACATAGTTCTGTTGCTCTCAGACTCTTTAGCCCTGATCTGTTTGTTTCTAGGTCTGAATATGACCCAGAGGACACATTCCTTGTGTTGACTGATAACCTCCTCTAGGCCACAGATAACTATTTGTCCACAGCAGTCCTTTCAGATAGGTCAGTTTTATTTATTACAGCACATTGACCACACAGCCTTCCCCTTTCTCAACAACAGAAGCTGCAGAGCAATGCCAAGTGCAGATTCTCCAGCCCCAGGAACTTCCATGGGAGATCCATGTCATTCTTAGATCTCTTGCACAGTTAAAGCCTTGATGGGACAGGAGGTTCATCACATGTGCACTACAAGGACACTGAGGTGCTGGAGTGTGTCCAAAGAATGGCAACGAAGCCTGTGAAGGATCTGGAGTGCAAGTCTTATTAGGAGTGGTTGAGGGACCTGGGGGGTTCAGCTGGAGAACAGGAGCTGAGGGGAGACCTTCTGATCTCTGAACTGCCTGAAAGGAGCTTGGAGCATGGAGGGGGTTGGTCTCTTCTCCCAGGTAACAAGTGACAGAATGAGAGGAAATGGCCTCAAGTTGTGCCAGGGAGGTTTAGATTGGATATTAGCAAACATTTCTTCATGGAAACGGTTGTCGGGCATTGGAACAGGCTGCCTAGGGCAGCGGTGGAGTCACCATCCCTGGAGGGGTTTAAAAGACGCATAGATGAGGTTCTTGGGGACGTGGTTTAGTGGTGGACTTGGCAGTGCTGAGTTTATGGTTGGACTTAATGATCTTAAAGGTCTTTTCCAACCTAAACAATTCTATGATTCTATGATCTAGACAGCACTAGATATGCTCTAGGGCGGCTGAATGACAGGTCAATCCAGTATGATTCAGAGACATAACTGGAGTTTATAAGCCTGAAGTGAGAAATAAAACTGATTTACTTAAACATAATGAAAAAGCCAGCACTTATGTGAGGCCAGACTGAAGGGGGCTGTTTTGCCACCAAGGCACAAGGCTCAGTTGGATTTGCCAAGTGGTTTTGTCCTTACCACTGATGAGAAAACTGTGGGCTTGACATCTGAATGTGGACCTCTCTCCGGTGATTCATACCTCTGCCGCTTTCCCACATGCCATCTCCCCTTTCAAAGGACTGAGAGCAGCACGACATCTTTTCAATGGATTTTTCTTCCCGGGTGCCCTGTTTGAGACGTGTGCTGCACAGGGTCCCCGTGACTGTCATTAGCCAGCAGTTGAGTTCCAGCTTGAGTGGAAAACACTGAGCCATAACAACCTAAATACCAGACATCTGCTGTCTCCGTGCCCCAGGCCGTGTCACTCGCAATCACTTGAAGAGCTCCGTATCAGCTCCACGCCGGGGGCTGGAGAGCAGCCCGAGCTGCAGACACTTGTGGTGGAAGGGTTGTCTCCTCTGGAATGCACTTCCCCACTTCAGTGCTAACTGCCTGGATTTTGTGACCCACAGGTCACCCTGTAGGGTCCATCTGCTTTCCCAGGCTCCGAAGGCGGAGGAGAAATTTGGGAAATTATAAGGCTACTATAGGAAATGCTTGGTTGTAGCACAGCAGGAAGATGTTGTGCCTTGAGACATTGACTCTGGGGGTAGGAATTGTCCTGATATCGAGTAAATCTGTCAGAGCAGAATGGGAAACTGTCACTGAGCCGAAGAAACACTTACTGACATTGTGGAACAGAAGATAGAGGATTTTTACAACCTGATAATTAAAATTATTCCAATTAAGGTTTTAAAGCCTATAAATTAAAAAAACTACCAGGAAACACAGATCTCAGAGTCGTAAAATGAAGAAGCGGAGAAAAAATTCCATTAAGGGATTGTTCCAAGAGCTCACTTAAAATATTTAATACTGATCCTATTGCATTCTAGCTCCTTAAAAGAAATCACCTCTTACATCACACCATTCAAAATTAATTATGCTTTCAATTTTCCTTGTTTCCTGTTACATTCATATTAAACTGTTACACTGTACGTAGGAAAAAATCCGGTAAAAGCAACTCATCTTGCTGTGTGCTAGGAATGGTTTTCTTCAGATGGCTTTAACGCTGAAGACAAAGGTCAGCAATTTACCCCAAACAAAGCAGTGGAATTTAATCTCTCCTCTGCTTGAGGGCAGCGCGCTTCCATGGCCTTCACAGCGTTCTTCAATTACATTCCTACTGGAAAGCAGGGCTTTGAAAAACCCTCTGTAAGGGCTGTTGAGTTTTTTTTCCTGAGAGACCTGAAGCTGTGAATGCTGTTTTAGGGAGCTGCCAAGTTATCTGCAGAGGTCCTCTACCATTTTACCTCTTCCAGAGACGCTTGTTTAATTAACGCATTCCACACGCTGCAGGACTCCTCGCAGCTGAGGGTTTCTTCTGCTTTGACGCACGATCGTGCTGGAGGACGAGGGCACAGACGGTTCGTGTCAAATCCTGCAGCCCCTGGACCGGCTTTGCTCGCACACAGACCGCGCAGCCTGGAAATGCATCTCGGAGCCAACAAACTGCGCTTTGAAATGGGGAAGGAAGGGGAAGGCAGCTGGAAAAGTGCATTATTTTAAATGCTGTAGGATGAGAAACAGATGCTGGCACGGCGTTTGTGGAGTTGCCAGTTGCACAGCTTACGCTGGCAGCTGGCAAGCGAAACTGGTATCAGACCCACAGCTATGCAAACCCCAGCACCGCAGCGGGCAGAGCCAGCCAAGAGAGAGCGATCATGGGCGCTGAATTCTTCTCTTGCTCTTGCACCTCCACCCTGGGAGAGACTGGAGCAGAGAGAGGGAAATCAGACTGCACCTGTCTGGGAGATAAGTACATCTCCCTTTCAAGGGCTGGCTGCACACTACCTGTCATCAGGACTTAAATTCACTTAAATGAAGGGGAAAAAAGGGAGGAGGAAAAGCCAAGGGATGTATTTGCTCTCTAATTCAAGCCTTGATGACCCATATCTCACAGGCAGAGCCTCCCGCTCCGAGGCAGTCGAAGGGAAGGGTTTCTGATCCCCCCCGATGCATGTTGTAAGTGGGTGGGTTGGCAGCAAGATGAGATTCCCTTCCTTACTTCTGCCTACCAGAAAGGGAAACCCTGGAAAACTGCCAGGTCTGGGGACTCGTTAGGGAAATACTAGTTTGCTGATGGGAGGGAAAAAACAGATGAGGTAGAATTCCACATAATTCTGCCAGCTAAAACATTGTTTTGACTTGCATCACTAGAAGAAAGCTATCAGCTAATTTACACAAAGGATAAAGGGTTTTTGGGAGATGTGATTTAGCATCATCACTCCCCAGCAACCAGTGAGACAGAGGGCTAAAATAACTGGGGCTTAGGAAAAAACCCATAATCTCCCCTTGGGGATGGGCAAGGACAGGTTTTTGACTGGTCTCATATCACATGAGAAAAGAGAAAATAAAGGAATATCCTACCTACACTATGAGTTACAGTGAGCACTTAAAGAGCTCCTCATAGATTTCAAGAGGTCTATAGGCATTTACTAGTAAGTGACTGCGGGTGATGGTAACTTTCCATGTAGTTCGACAGCGCTATTGAGAATAAAATCCTGTCGCTGGTTTTGAACCAGGATGGCAGGTCTCCATCAGAGCTCCTTTAGGATTGGGAACAGAGGAACAGAGTGCCAAAAAACCTGTGAAAACCACAGGGCTGCAGGGTGGATCCACGTCCTCCCTCTCTCTGGGCTGGCCCTGCTGTAATCCCAGCCTTGCTGAAGCACAAAGCCCATTGCAGCACACACTGGGAGGGACCACAGCCTGGTGTGACCTTTGTGTTGGCAGTTCCTCCTCAGAGTTTGAAACGTGGCGTTGCCACCTTCCACTCCTTCAGATCTTACCTAAACAAGTCGATTTTTAACTCAAAAGAAAGGCTCTGGCCCTCGAGGAGGCTTTGAAGTAGATTCTGAAAAAGACATTAGTCCTAGTCACAGGACTAGGGGTTGTCCACGGCAAAGAACAGGCTCTAATTGTCCCTCGCAGCTCTGACCACCGATTCATAGTCACACTGGCACAGACAATACTGGCATACACAATATTTTTAGAAGTTTGGGTTTTGTCATTGTTGTTCTGGGTTTTGTTGGGGTTCTTTTGTTTTGTTTTGTTTGTTTGTATTTGGTAGTGCTGATCGGGTTTTTTTGGTGGGTTTTTTTGTTTGGTTGGTTTGGTTTTGGTTGGTTGGTTTTTTGTTTTGTTTTGTTTTCCACAAAAGATAAGGAGGTCTCCTGGGCAGGGATGAAAGCAATCTCAGAAGGGAAAAGTCTCCTCCTTGGAGGACAAAGCCTCCATGGAGCTAAGGGTAATCATGAGGTCCACCCCAACACAAGGGCTGCTTAGTAGCAGCTTTTCATGCTGGCTTTTTTCTCCTCTCCCGAGCAGTACAAGCCTCAGGAACACTCACTGACTATGCAAAAGTGATGTACCCTTATTTATTTACAGAGTTGTCCACCCCCATCCCACCTGCTCTCCTGTCTTCCATTCTCCATCCTCCTTGGGCACACAGAGGCCTTCAGGAGCCAACCGTGCTGGCCCATTCCCACCCCAGGGAACCATTCCCACCCCCCATGGCACCCAACCTGTCGCCAGCACAGAAATCTTTTCCAAAAACATCCCACCTAGTTCCTCATGCTCAGGGTGAGCAAGTTCCACCAAAGAGATCTGACAAGGATCTTGCTTGAAGTGGCACGGTTGCCACTTGGCTTTGGCTATTGGAGAGCTGATCAGCAGGAACATGTCATACTTTCCTACATTAAATCAAACACTCCACACTATTCAGTAAGTTCCTCACCATAGGTTTCTCTCATTTGTGTTTTAGAGTCACTGTTGTACCTCTGCAGGGTGTCCTTACTTCTTAGGCCTCACTTGAGGCTCAGTGTGTTGAAGTCACGGCTCATAAGACAAACTATACCTGTGCCGAAAGGTCAAATGTGATAAACATGATACTCAAGCGCCAAATACTGTTTGTTTGGACTGATCAGAATATTTCTGACGTGACTTACGCCAAATTCTTCCTGCGCTCAAAACCATTTTTCTCCATAAGCCATGTTTACAAATGCCAAAAATATTTTGAACCAGGAGTTATGAAAGCCTGAAAGCACTTACTTATAGAGGCTGTTTCAACACTGCAAATACTTATATGTAGTTGAGCCAGGTCCTGTTGCTCATGAGAACAGCCTTCACCAATCTGTCAACACTGCCTTGTCCTAACGTGTCCAAGCGAGAGCTCAGAAAATCGGTGTGATGTGAAGAGACCCTCAAGGTGCCACTGTGTAAATACAATGCCGGTGCGGGGCAGGCAGATGGTTAATCTGGCAGGTACAAAGAAGTTCGGAACTCTGCACAGATTATATTATTTATAGGTCATTTAATATCATAGAGACTTCCTTTATTTTGGAATGAATCAATTACTCTTCTGGAAAGGTAAAAAGCTTCACATTTTTTCTTAATACACTAAATTTAATTGTGACTTAAATGTCCTGGTCCATAACATATTTATTAAGGATTATGAGTTCAGATTTTTTGTTGAGCCATTTTTACACTGAACTTTACCAGTTTCAGGACAACAAAATCAAATACCAACCTACCTTCTTGCCCAAACTCAGGAGATTTTTCCCAGTTTGCATTACACCATCTTGCTCTGCAATTCTGTTTGCCTTCCCTTCCCTACACTGGACTTTCACTCATCCTTTCCATTACTTCAGCTAAGAGATCACAGTTTAGGGTAGAGAGTATTTCTGTTTTCCTTGTCTTAGAATTCCCTGGCATTGGTTTAGTATGGTAAAATGTGATTAATAAGTAAATTAAAGTACTGGCATAACCAGGAACTCTATTCAGAAATTGTGTCATAACTCCTGCTTTGACCCTGCCAAGCGGGGATTCTATTTCAATATCAATATTTAGCAGAATTCATGGCCATGCCCAAATTTCTGATCTACAGAGCACTGAGAGATATTTCCAATTATCGCCTCCAAAGTGTTCCCAAAGCAGCATATAGTGATTACTTGAAAAATAAATGCAATCTCTCGATGACTTCAGGGATTCAGCCAAATCACAAAAAAGTCAGGTTTTTAACATTCCCCATGTGAATTCCCCCTCACTATGTCTTAAAACCAGAATTAAAAGTTATGTGTGGGATTATCTTAAAAACTCTCAACCTCTCTTTTCCTGGAAAGGCAGAAATCCGGAGTACCAGGATAATAATGGGCCAGATTTGCACTACGACACTTTATCTGGGGTCTCACCTCAGACATAGATTTACGAGGAGTAGGAATCCCAACCCTGTTAACCCATAAAACAATTTGCAGTGCCTTATATTTAAAAATGAAATATTGTATTTACATTCATTTGCTCTGGGGGACTTTCATATAAATAAAGACTAACACTTATTTTCTGGTTTTAAGTAAAGAATGGCTATGGTAGGAGGGAATAAAAGAAAAAAATATGTTGGGTTTCAGGTATTTACCAGAATAACTACTCCACTTTTCTACTGCACACATTTTATTCAAAAAGCCACTTTTGTTACAAAATGTTCCAACCAAGGGCTCAGCCTCTCACGTTCATCTACACCAACCTGCAGCATTTCAGCGTCACACACTCCTAGCAAAGCCTAAAACAAAGCCCAACCACGACCCTAGAGGACTACACAATAACTAGCAGAAGTCAAATTGAAATACTGTTTCCTCTCCCAACTACCCCAATGAGTTATTTTCCTCGACAAGCATTAATTTAGGTTAATCCCACCCCTCCTGAAAAGCCTGAACACGTCCCCAAACACGAGGGTTCCAGGCTGCTCAACCCATGAGCGCATTTCACAGCATCCCCGTGGATGGTGTGGATCTGGTGGATCTTTTCTCTTTTCCCTCCGCACAGTTCACTCTTTTCATTATGAGAAAGCTCCCGTACAACCTAATTTAAGGGAACTTCCTCGCTGGCTCCAACAGGGCTGAACGGTCACCCAACCTGAGCTTTGCTTTACTCTGCCACTTTCTCAGCACTATCAGTAGCAAAGTTACCAGTGAGTTCAGCAGGGAGAAGAGTGAGTTTATAGCAGACCTGTAGCCCTACCTCTCATTCTCCATAGCCAGGAAATGCTAAATTGGTTTTAAAATAAATTTCCTTAACAACCAAGTACTACTATTTAACAGGACCCGTGAGCACTTCTATAGCATTTTACAATTCCGAATCACTGCCTAAGTATTAATTAGCCTTAATGACTCATATTACCTAATAAGATAATGAAAAACCCTGCAGCTCACACTATCTACTTCTGTTTTCAGTGAGAGATGAAATGGATCTTTTAAAAGGATATATTTTCTTCTGATTCCTTTTCTGCACATCCCTGTAATAACTTCTGGAAACAATTCAAAGTGTGTTGTGGCATTTTTTTCTTCTTCTTAATTTGCAAAGACTAGGTTATTGCACCAAATATGGTCTTTTGCCACAAAATACAGAGGTTTAGTGACAACATTTCTTCCTTAGGAGGCTTTCTGTTGAATGATGACTGATGTGGACTCACTTTGGGTAAGGAGATGTGGATTTGCTGCCTGTTCTTTATGGAGAATAGCAGCGCCTTTCTTGCTTTCTTTCCGGGTTGCCCCTGCCAAGGTAATGCTTAATGGATTAAGTCTTGTGAAATAAATTCTGTAAATAGAATGTGGGCTGAGATCATTTCAACTCATTTCCCCTGCGTCCCCTTCCCGTCCTGGAAGCTGTCAAGCACAAGCAGCCTGTAAGCAGCCTGTTTTCCCGGTGTTACTCTTGAGTCTCACTAGATGCATAAAATAGCTTGTTTTTCACATACTCTCTGTGATGGCATTATAAAGAAAAATAGAAATGCAAGAAAAAAACAACCTTCTCAATTCCACCCATCACTATAAACTGGATACAGCTAATCTTGCAAGGGCACCAAACATCGCTGTGTTTGTCCATCATTAGAGCACTACGAACCTATGTTTATGATAGAATTATGGTTGAAGCTGAGGGTTTTAAAGAAAGGAGCTGAACCAACTGTGGGTTTGTAAACAAACAATATGGTTTTGACGTCAGCCGTATCACTGTGCGCTGGAACAGCTTTTATCATGCAGCCAGTTTCTGCCCCTGAAGAGTATCTAATTTAATGTAGATGTATTCATGATATGGGACAGCACGTCACATCCAAGAAACTACAAGGTACTGCTGAAGGCAAGGTCTGTGCTGGGAAGTTTGTGTAAGTTGTACTTCGAAGGAGCAACAGGGACCTTTTGGCTCAAGGAAGAGAGAGGAAAGTTGTGTCTGCTGTAGAACACAGGGAAAAAGAAAATGAGAGTGAAGGGCTCTGTTTCTTCTTTAGAATTAAATCAGTTCAAGGGTTTTTTCTGTATTAGCGTTATTAAAACCATCACAGGGACCTTCCCCACCGCAGCGTCCCTGCCCTGACACACCTGGCTCAGGAACTGCCTGCTGCAAGAACACCTGCAAGAAATCGCTTTGCTCCTGCTGACAGCGACTGGAATGTATCTTATGCTGCAGCCACCTAAGGGCACCAATGTGGGAACATTTATTTTCCTACAGAGCACAATTCTGATGGATGAAAAAATAACCCCATCTGGTGTCAACTCAATTTAAAGGGACTCCCTGTGCGGATAAAAAATTATGTGTGACCCTATGTGTTTATCAGCTTGGGCCTTAAGTGATCTGAATTTGTCTGGAAACATATTTCAGTGAACAGTATAACAATGATATGGTATGTCACCTGTTGGTCTTTTTTATCCTTTTAAAAAAATTTTCTTTATTTTTTTGCCTTTTTTGGAGGAGAAGGGTGGGTGTTGGTGGTTTTGGGGTTTTTTGTTGTTGTTGTTTTTTACTCCATTGATTCCATTCCCCCTGGTTTGCAGAAAGCCCAGTGCCTTCCAGAGGGGTTGCCGAGCTCCGTGCTGGGTACCCAGCTCTGGCTGTATCCAGAGCAACCCGTATGCCTACACATTTAGAAAGATAACACGACACAATCCCCCTCACTGTTATTTCATGCCACAGAACCCGGATGACTTGTTGAAACACTATTTTTATTAAAATGTAAACTTTTTAGCAAGGAAAGCTGATGCTTTCTAAAAAAAATCTCGAAGACTCAACCTCTAGTTTTAGTCAGAAACATGAGATCAGCCTTAGCTGTAGTATTCAGACCAACAGTATAAGCCAATCGCAGGAGTTATAGCCAGTTGTGCTTGGTTATTTACAGTGAAAAGCAAGCTGCGATTATTTCCTTTGATCTACTTGTTGGCTTCAGAATTACATTTCTAAATCTTGGGTTTTTAGTCACTGTAAACATTAGAGCTGAAGAATTTAGTGGAGAGAAAATTGGCTACTTCTTTGTGGTTTTGATCAGACGGGGCTTTTGATGCCTTTTCTTTCCCAGTTCCAGTGCCTGAGCTTTATGAGCGACACCAGCACAGTCTCAGGTTTGGGATGGGGACATGTGTTGCATTTCACTGAATCACAGAATCCCAGACTGGCTGGGGTTGAAGGGACCTCTGGAGATCATCCAATTCAACCCACCTGCTCACGCAGGGTCACCAGAGCAGATCACACAGGATCGTGTCCAGGCGGGTTTGAATGTCTCCAGAGAAGGAGACTCCACAGCCTCTCTGGGCAGCCTGGGCCAGGCTCTGGCACCTCACAGGAAAGAAGTTTCTCCTCATGTTCAGATGGAACCTCCTGTGCTTCAGTCTGTGCCCGTTGCCCCTCATCCTGTCACTGGGCACTACTGAACAGAGTCTGGTCCATCCTCTGACACCCACCCTGGAGATATTTATAAACACTGATGAGATCCCTCTCAGCTTCTCTTCTCCAGGCTGAACAGACCCAGCTCTCTCAGTCTCTCCTCATAAGAAAGGTGCCCTAGGCCTCTAATCATCTTCGCAGTCCGCTGCTTGTCCTTCTTAAACTGGGGAGCCCAAAACTGGCTGCCGCACTCCAGATGCAACCTCACCTCCCTGTTCCCTGAGCAGATCCATCCCTCAGGTGCCACACAGACACGTTATCCCATCAGGACATCAATATGCCATGTCACTTGGTATCTCCAAGGCAGCCTCCCCCAGGAGTAGCCTGAAAACTCATATTTTTGTTTCCTGAGACCCCTTCCCCAAGTGTTTATGTGGCAAACCTCTGAAGCCAAGGAACCTCAGAACAGCTGGTGGGAATTCAGGAAAGATGTCCCAGCACCATGGAGCAGAGCAGAGGTGCCCATGCTACCTTTAAACAAGATAACTGGGGTATAGCAGCAGTTTTTGTACCACAGGATGGAGCTCAGTGCTGGCTGCTGGCATTGCCTGGAAGCTGGATACATACTCAAGCATCTCTCCTACACTGATGTCCACGCTGCTGCTGCTTGATTGTTACCAGCATCCATGCTGGCAGCTCAAGAAACCTCATTTAGGTGGGTCTGAAACCCATTAGAGAACCTGCACCAACACAAAAAGTAGGTGAAGGTCTTGAGTGCGTTTGAAAAGTACAATACCAAAAAGCAGGGGGGGAAAGAGCCAGCGTTTCTAAAAAGTGAGCATGTGAACTCTGTGGTTTTGATTTTGTCCCACTTACTCTGTTCAGCGTCTCCACAAAGCGTTTCTCACACAGAAGAGTATTTTTAACAACGCTGAAAAGAACCTGCCAGAACTGGAAGCTCACGCTACTTTTACTCTGGATAAATGGGCCGCAAACGTCACATAAGAGGTTAAATGGCACAAGGAGGACTTTTTTTCCTCATTCAAACCAAGCACGGCAAAATTAGCATTAATGGGGCTGATCGTTCTGGCCTTGAAATCTCACTGAATAAGAATATTTAAGAAAAATCACTAGAGTTCTCCATCTACCCGAGTACAATGCACAACCAGAAACTGCGTTACTGAAGGAGTTAAAGTTTTCTGCAATAATGCAACAAATCACTCTATGCAACAAACAGCAAACACATTCTGTGGCTGTTTCCCCACAAACTTCAATCTAGGGGGAAAAAAAGTCTTGATTTATTATATAGCATTTGGACAGTTGCGAAAGAAAATTTGCCAAAGATCAGAATAATCAACTCTTTCACCCAAGCAGCTTTTTTATGGGAGAAAAAAGCACAGAATGGGGTTGAGCAAAAGAAATAAAAATTCCACACTTTTAACCAACAGAACCTTTTGCGTCATTCAGAAATATTTACAGACATCCAGAATCCTTTATCATCAAAAGGACACTCTGGCCTCTGAAATTACAACTTTTTCTTATATTTTTATTTACTGATGGCCTTTAAACTAGTGGGTATCCCTAACTTGTGGCATCTCTTCATGCCGTGGTGTCAAATGTAGGAATTTTTAAAGCTGTGCCTTGTTATTTTTCCCTTCCCTTGAAACATCTCTCTTGTGCTAAGCTATCATCTCTGAGTTCTAGATAGCAGAACACCATCTACTAGCAGCATCCATCATATGAGTCATTGTCACCAGTGTCTCAAACAGCAGTTTTCATCGATTGAAAGGGCTGCCAATGCCAATATGAACTTAGAAAGGGTCAGCTCTTTTAATAAAATTAAATACAGCTGAGAAGAGGGCTGCAAATAGAGACATACATTAGCCATTTATAGCACATAGACAAGCCTCTCTCAGAGCCCAGTAAAGGCTTTAGTGTAGCATCCCTCTGAACACCCCTGCTGTTCTACTTTCCCATTTAATTAGCACACAACAGAATTTCCCTCCAAAAGGTGTTGCGTACTTTGGACAAAAAATAGAGGAGAAAAGTTGCTTTTAAGTGCAATCCAAAAAAATAGCTCTATGGCTAAACGGTACTTTTAATAAAGATGTTCCCAGTATTTGTTTATTTACCAAAAACCAGTGTTTCTCTCGGGTGTTTTGATTTTTGTTTCTGAGCACAAGAAAAAGGGGGGAAAAGGGCTTTACTAAGCAAGGCTTTCAGTAAGACACCAGATGATGGATAGTCAAACACAGAGTCTCCTGTAAACACAGAGGGAACCAAAAGGTATGAACTGACTCATAATTGTGTCAACACAGGTCGCAGACCCTTGGTTTACTTCAGCCTTCCTGTTTTTCACAGATTACTTTTCACACTACGCTATTTTTTGTTGAGACACAGCCTCTTTTCAGTACACCTTAGCGGGGTGCAAAAGCACACACGTTTTTACACCAAAATGCAGGCGTTTACACGCACACACGTAGGCTGTATTGCCACAATTACAACAGCAGCATTTTCCACCCGTGGCTTATGGCTGCACTAAACTAAG
This sequence comes from Patagioenas fasciata, assembly GCF_037038585.1. Lineage (NCBI taxonomy): Eukaryota > Metazoa > Chordata > Aves > Columbiformes > Columbidae > Patagioenas > Patagioenas fasciata. The sequence goes on along the minus strand of NC_092527.1, from coordinate 37,028,856 downwards.
CCGAGCCTTTCTTCACAGCAGTCCCTCTAAATCAAAAAGTCCACCCCATCCCTGCCTCCAGCTTTTCCATGGAGGCTCTTGGGAAGCACCCAGAGAAGAGGAGCACAACAAAACCTCAGCAGCCCAGTCCTCCAGTTCCCACAACCCTCTAAGACTCTGCATGATGTTTTGGGGTTTTTGAACATAAAGTGGCAAGACTGTGTCTGACCAAAAGTGCTGGGAGGCTGACACACGGTAAAGAGGTCTGTGATGAGCAGAACCTACCAAAATTTGTCTGGATCTCTAAACACCTTGAACTGAGGCTGTAGCCTTTGTGTAAAGTGGTTTTTTCCGCTGGTTGCCTGTTTCCATAGAGACTGGAGGAAAAAGCCTCTCGGGGGTCTCTGCTTCATTCTCAAATTAAATTGGCACTGACCAGTGGGGTAAGAAGTTGTTGGGGGAGACACACCGAGCAGTTGGATCCCCTGAAAATCACAGAGCAGTTCAGCTGAGGGTTCGAGAAAGATGTTTCAGTACATTCCCTCACAAAATCACCTGCGGAGACACCTTGTCACCCGAAATCCTGAGATCCTTTTAACGGACTTGCAGGTAATAACAAATGAAGATGGGTTAAAGCCATGGGGGTTGTTTTTCCTCAGCAGAGACAATAAAAGAAGCAGTTTAAAGCCATCTGCAATGGCCTTTGTCATCGATGACCTGTGGTGACTTGTCCCTGGATATCCACGAGCCATACTGGGCCCAGTGCAATGAATCTGTACGTGCAACGGATCCATCCCAAGCGCCTCGGATCAACCACACACGAACCACACACGTGCAAATGACTTAATGCCAGAGAACCAGAGAGTCTGGCTCATCCAAGAGGCGTCAAATCCCGTGTATGAGCAAGGAGAAGTTTATAAACAGCGACTGTTTGTCTGAGATGTCTCAACCTCAGCTAGATTAACTGAGAAATGGAAGAGCCAGCAAGGACAGATGACCTTCCTCAGGCTGAGCAGTTCCTCATGCCTTGTGTAATCACATCCAGCTCAGCGGGAAGGCTACTCAATAAAAACGAGAGTCACAGAAGAAGGATTTGGCCTTATTTCCCATGGTGTAAAAGTCAGTCGCTAAAGTTCCCAGTCAACAGGGAGTCTTTGCAGTGAAGCCAAATCCACCAAGAGCATCACAAGGGCTCTTGCCCTGTTACTTGACCAATTCATTCACAAAAAAATGCAAACCAAATTACTCTTAGGACAAAGCTGACACAAAAATAAAAGCCAGAAACAGCATTTCAGAAACAGAAATCATTGCCAGACTTTTTTTTTAAGATTACTCCTGCTAGCATATTACATATTTGTAAAGAGCAAGCATTTTATCTGGTGCTGTTTCCCCCTCAAGGCTGATGGAACAACGGAGAGAATTCCCTATGCAAATTACATTATATTAAGTCAGATTTGCCTCCAGCAGGCTCTGTACCTTCTGCAATTGTTCCAAGGTTTGTGTGTGTGTCGAGTGGCCATAAACTGGGAGAACCCACACTCTTTTCTCCCGCCTCCCCCTCCTTTCTTTACCTCCTTGTAGCTCTACAGCAGATGAGGAGACCATTAAAAGATTTTCAAAATATTCCACATATTTTCTCTGCGAAAATACACTGTGAATTTTGAACGTAGGCAGTGCCAGGGCACTGTCACTCAGACCCCAGGAGTTCACTCAAGTTAGACAAATAATGCTGCTCGTTATCTCAGTTGCTGCAGTTTCTTGCCTTTCATTCATTCATTGCCAGTGGCTGGATTTTATGTCAGTGTAGGGGAGAAAAGAAGCCTCAGCTGCTGGAGTTAACCTCTTGCGGTGAGATCAATAATACAGCCTTTCCAGTGGAGAATTCACAAGGAGATAGCTGCTAGACTTGTCTGCCAAGGCAGCGGTCAAAAGAATGCTGCATTTTGGCAGGTACGAGCAGGAGAAATTATGTGTTATGGAAATGGCCGCTGCAAGCTCCCTTCCTAATCTGCAGTGTTTGGCCCACATCAGTAAAACAAAGTTATTTTAAAAAAAAAATGTACATGTCCTATTAAAAAAATACATGAAGTGGTGTTGTGAACAGAGGATGATGCTGCTGAGCAAACCTGCCAGGCTGAGGGCAGCAGCTGCCGTTTCGAACATCGTATCCAGAGTATAATTAATACTAACCTTCCACTACATCAGTAATCTCTCTGCTTTCATCAGGTCTCATTTCCTCCCTGATAAAGAGCTCGTTATTACCAGGGAATGCAGGACGTGATGAGGGGATTCATTTCTGAATGTCCTTTTACAGCCACATTGGTAGGTACCAAGTCAAAGCATCCGTCCCACGTGCCAGGTATTAACAGTGAAGTTCCTTTGTCTCCCAGAGCCCATGAACACCAAGCAAAGGGCCTGGGAGATGTTTTTCATTGCATGCCCACCTCTGAACTGATTTCACTCAGTGATGAGTACCTTTAATGCCGTTCTGCTGAACCAGTTTTATAGCGCATTTTATTTAGGCAATACTTCCAAAGAAGGGAAAAGGTTCTTACCTATTGTTCTCCGGAGATCTTCACACTGGCTAATGTGAGGGAATTTCAAGATTTCCTTCCACTTTTTGCTTTTGCCTTTGCGCTTCCCTCCACCCCCTGCAGAGAAAGAAAGATCAGGATTAGATTGCTTTGGGGACTTAGTACCATCCAGAGTTTAGCATCCCGCTCACAGTTCTTATGGATATAATTTATAATTAAAGCCAAGACGTTGTGGGTAGATGTACAGATCAAGTCTGAGCTTGTCTGGGCTGGCACAGATCAAGGAGGCGGCATGTGGCAGAAGACCAGGTTAGTAAAGGTTGGAAGCTCAGATGGGTCCACCAGGTCCAGTTCAGGTGACAGTGATGAACTCACGAGCATCTCCAACATCACCTCTGCCCTGGCCAACAGCCATTTCACACAAGTCAAATAAACTTGTAAAATTACAGCTCACATATTTTCAACCTGGATCTCCCCTTTCTGTTTTCGGGATGAGCGTTGATTCCACCCCAAAACAAGTGCCAGAAACTGAAGGCCAAAATTCAGTTCTCACCATCCACCCCTCACATCACATATTCTGCCAACACCGTGTTACCACCAACGACATAGACACTGGTCACTGCTGCTTACACAGGAGGAGAACAATGGGAGAAATTTAACATAATACCCTCATGAAGAGAAAATCTCGTTTTGGTTCTTTTTGCCCCTTCTCACTCTTCCCTGAGATTTCTTGAATGGGACTGTCCTCAAGGTGAACAACCTAGCTGGCTTCCTCCAGCTCTGGCTGAACAACATCCGAGCCCCTCAGCCTTCCCATGCTGATGAATGTCCCTCATCAATGTCGCTTCATGAACACCCTGCTGCAGGCACCGCTGGCATCTCTAGGTGCCACATCTGAGCTTGCACATCTAATAGATGGGCACTCACATCTGAAGCAGTTCAGCCTAAGAGGATAGATTTAGATTTAGATTTAGATTTAGATTCAGATTTATATTTATATTTAGATTTAGATTTAGATTTAGGGGGGTTCATCCCTGGCTCCTGTGTCTGCCTGTCCCGCTCGGAGAAGCTGCGCAGCCAAAGGAGAAAGAGCATCCCTCTGGATGTGAAAGCCCAGATGCAGACTGAGATTCTCCCAGTCACTGTAGTTACTGCAATTCAGCCTCTGCACACAAAATCTGATTCACTTGAGTCTATTTTACATGCGCTGGCACGTCGAATGACTAATTCAGAGCTGAGATAATTCTGCAGAAGGGCTGGTAGAGTCACAACTGCAGATTGAGGGTGTGTTGGGTACTACATGGTATTGCAGGCTAAATAAGGAGAGCGTTGACTTAAAAGGTAGCAGATGTTACAGAGACAACCTGAGTCTTGGAAAAAATTGGGAAGCATTGCACTCTCTGGGGAGCTGCTGATCGCACAGTATAACCTTTGACGCAGGAGTGCTCCTTCTGCATCTCACCTTTTACTCTTTCGCTTTTGGTGGCCAGTGGTTTCGTCATTGCAGAACTTGCCTTGAATTATTTTAAACTTCTTATTGACAAGAATTTATTCTATGTCTACATTATGCAATGTAGAGCAGAGATATCTGCAGGAGCTGCAGAGGAACTAGGTTGTTTAGACTACCGGGAGCACAGCTATGTTACCCTTTCCAGGAATTAGTCTCCAGCAAAGCACGGAGCACTGTGACCGTCTCCACACCAGGCAGTGTTATGCAACACAGATGTACCCTATACATGAACTCTATAATGAACTCTAAGCAGAGCGCATCCCAAACATTGCTGCTGAAGTAATTTCTTCCCCCATTCCTCCAGCCACAGCATCAGAGAAGCTGTCTTGCTCTCTTCACAGAATCCCAGACTGGTTGGGGTTGAAGGGACCTCTGGAGATCATCCAGTCCAACCCACCTGCTCACTCAGGGTCACCAGAGCAGATCACACAGGATCGTGTCCAGGCGGGTTTGAATGTCTCCAGAGAAGGAGACTCCACAGCCTCTCTGGGCAGCCTGGGCCAGGCTCTGGCACCTCACAGGAAAGAAGTTTCTCCTCATGTTCAGGTGGAACCTCCTGTGTTTCAGCCTGTGCCTGTTGCTCCTCATCCTATTGTTGGGCACCACTGAAAGCAGCCTAGTCCCCTCTCACAGCATACAACATTTGCTCTTGCATGCTGAAGGTCCCAGGTATGCTACAAGGTGCTGAGAAGCATTTTGCGAGTTGGGGTGGACACTGAGACCATCTGTTCACCAACTCCTGGAGCACAAAGCTCTGCTCTGCTCACCAGTGGCTGCAGGGGTTCAGCAGCTCCAAGGGTCCTCCATTGGCTTTTTCCTCCATGAAGCCCCCTCCTGCAATCCTGCACAGCCACTCCTGCTCGCCAGGCTGCCATCTCCACTCCCCACTCTTCTCCTTCTCTTCCGGGAGCCTTCTGCACACTCCTTGGTGTTCCTGCCCTTCTGCCCCATCACACCGTACTTAACCTTCTCTGTCCCCTCCCTTCACACCCTCCTCTGGTGCATGATACTTTCTCCAGGAATTCCTGCTTCTTTTTCTCCACCACTCATTCTCTTTGGCTGCATTTTCTTTCCTGAACTATTGCTTCATGTTCTTCCTCACGCTCATTTATCTTGGAAACTTTGAGTTCTATGCCCTGATGCCAAACATCTATGGGAATTAAATTAATTAAATGTAGATTGATTAGCACTGGGGAAGAGATGGGAAGGAAAGGGAGGGCAGGGAGGGAGGGAAGCAGCTGGGCTGGTGTCAAAGCAGAATGATCCCCCTTTGACAGCAACAGCGTTTGCATCTGGATTTCTGGATCCTTTAAGGTACGAGTGGGCACTGCAGGCAGCACAAGGAGTATGGAGCTGCTTGGGCAGCTGCTAGAACACAATTTCCAGTCATTTCTGGACACAGGAGGCAGCAGGAGTAAGCCAGCCGAAAGCATCCTTTAGGTTGCATCTGCTCAACACTGGTGCATCTTCACCCATTGAAGGTCCACCCTCTAGGCCAAGGCACTGGAGATTTCGGAGCACACCGGCTTCTCCAGCCACCTCACAAAATGGTCACATCTTTAGCAGTATCAAGCAGTGTGGAGCATCATAAAATAGCCCTTTTCTCTGAATGACAGCACTCAGATTTGAGCAGAGATGAAATGATCCTGCTAAGCTGGGCCAGAATGTTTTAAAAATCCATTCAACTGGATGATGTATTTCTGATACTAAATTTTCATCAAAACTGGAGAAGGGCTCGGTGGTCCCCTGTTACAACCGTGATTGCTACAGCCAACATCTTCTCCTCCTCTCCTCTCCTCTCCTCTCCTCTCCTCTCCTCTCCTCTCCTCTCCTCTCCTCTCCTCTCCTCTCCTCTCCTCTCCTCTCCTCTCCTCTCCTCTCCTCTCCTCTCCTCTCCTCTCCTCTCCTCTCCTCTCCTCTCCTCTCCTCTCCTCTCCTCTCCTCCCTCTTCCCCTTCCCATTCCCATTCCCCTTCTCTTTTGTGGCCATTCTCCAAAAATAAGCAGCCTTGCCTGATGAATCATGTGCTCTTAGCTGAGCGTGAAGTAGCGTTACTGTTTTGCCTGTGACGTCTTTATGTTAAAGATTCTGATCAACTGCTTTAATCGACCTGACCTTTCCACTCTCAGCTTTTCTTGTGGAGCCAGCAGTGTTTGCTGGCTCCAAATGTTAATTCCAGGGGTTTTGAAGGACTTAATGCACTGAGACAGCTGAGACAGGGTAAATTGTCTAGCGGAGCTAAAAGCTAAAAGGGGACGTTTCTCTGAATAGGTCAGTAATTGTGCAGGTTGCAGAGGGAAGCTTTTCACACTTTGCCTTGATTGCTGCCCTTGCACCATTTGTTCAGGACAGGAGGATTTGCAATCTTCAAGGCAGCTTCTCAGGCAGACGTGCCATGTTTTAGATGTGAGTTCCATCATGTGGTCTTGGAGGGTCTGACTGCTTTAAAATCCTGGTTTGCTGATGATGACAAAAGGTGAGCTCCCAGAAACAGCGGGAAATCTCGGCTTCACTCCCCTGCATCCACTTAACCGCTCAGCAATTGCAAACCGAGCACTGAAGCCAATTCTCTAAGCTGTCAACCAGCCCTACAGGAAACAAAAGTATTTGCTTGACATCCTACCTACTGAAAAATACATGTCATTTTCCATATCATCTTGTAACGCCAGATGGAAAATCCAGCTCTGATCCCTGTGTGCAAGGAGAGAGACATAACCAGAGGCACACACATTAAACCTTTGTGAGCAGGAGTCACTCTTAATCTAAGGTGCCTACTTTTTTGCCTTTGTTATTCAGGATATACTTACTCTCTTAACATCTAAAGGAGGTAGGAAAGCACCTGCGTGTTGTTAAGCCAGTGAGATATTAAGTGGCACAAGAAATCAAGGACAGTGGAATGAGCTGAAGCCAAGGAGCCAAGGAGCGTGTTAATCCTGCTAACGACAGGATCAAGCCACGCTCTTGCTCTCCTGATTCAAGCTATTTCATAACATGAAGTAAAACGTAACGATGGGAGAATTCATCCCAGCATCTCGCCTGCAGTGCCTCCTGCCACCATGCAAAGCGGCTTTCCAGCCTGGCTAAGCTGGCTTCAGACTTCTGCTCCGTCCTTGCCCGAGCTGATAAGCATCCATCACACCGCACAATGCCAGGCCTGGATAACACAAGATGGCCAAACATTTCATCGCCTTCAACTGTACTGTCTGCAACCAAGTTAACCCACAGTTTAGGTAAACTATGCACAGATCACTGAAGGACGACTAGAGTTTGTGTCTCTCCATTTCGCAAGAGTAGCTCGGCACTCATCCAAGACCTTCCCAACAGAAAACAGAGCTCTGCACGCTCTGATTGCGAGGCCTTGATTACACGGCACGGGAAAGCAGTGAAACAAACTCCAAAACATATAAAAAGTCCAAAAGTCATGGTTAGCACCCTATTTCCACTCAAATTAAGTTTACATTTTTTCTCCTCTTCCTCTTGCCAGCCTTCCTTTACTCTCTCCCATGAAATGGGAGAGAATGTAGCATGGTACATATAGAATTGCCACTTCAGATTAAACAAATGGTCTGTCTAGTACAGGGCAGATCACAGGCAGCTTCAGAGGAAGATCTCAGAAAACTATTTCTGAAGTATTTGGAAATCAGGAGCTTTTTCCATATCCTATTAATTAGATACGGCTAACAAGACATGAAGGTGTATTGCTTCCAAAAATGTCTTCTTTTTTAGAATCTATGCTATTTAAATTCAGGCTGTTCTTATGCTCATGGTAAATGCCTGGACTGTTGAATGCCCTTTTCCTTCATGTGGGTGTGAGTTCCAGAGATTAACCACGTATTTGTGAAGGAAAAGAATATAAATTTTAAAAAGCGCGGAACTGCTTATTTTCCTGGAGCGTCTCTTCCTAATGAGACAGCATGAGTAAAACTTATCAGCCCACCATTTTTCCTTAAGGCCTTTTAATATCTAACTCATCCATCCTGTAAGGCAAAGAGTTCCACCCTCCTTAGACCTGCTTCACATGGAAATTCACCCAGGTTCACCATCACTTCATATCAGTCCCACCTACACTCAGCTGTACTAGCAAATACAAAGTGTTTTCAAAGAATGAAAGACACTGCTCGGTCTCTGCGCTTCTCATCTGGGAAAGCAGATAAAAACCCAGGAACCCTGTTTTATCCTTACAAGACTTTAGACAATACTCTTGACTAACCTGTGCTTAAAACAAGCGCTTACGAGACCATTAAGAACCCCATTTATGGAGTATCACCTCAAGGAAAAGGGAACGAGGGCTGGATTGTCAAAAGCAGGTAGGTGTCCACCCTCCACCTGGATGCAATGCTTCCACAAAGCAGTCCCTAAGAGGCTCTGGTTTCAAAGATACAACAAAAAGTCCACAACATGCCCTCAAAAGAGAATCACATTACACAGCTCCTCGTATCGATGCTAATCTGTCTTTATCTCCTGCAGCCTTCTTTGATGAATGCGACACTCAGAATGTGACACCGTGATAAGGGTTTTGTGCCCGTCTTCTCTGCTGTCGCGGCACGTTTGCACATAGATCATCCGCATGTTGCTGCAAATACATAAGCCAAACAACCGCTGTGTAAATCGTCTCATTGCTTTTTGGAAATGAACAAGAGATTTATTTCACATTTAAGCCTCCAGAACCACAGAGATGGGAATTTCATAAGCAAAAATTCAAGCTTTTCCCCAATAGAGTCAGCCTGGCTTTGCAATCTGGTTACCAGAGCACCAGAGGGCAAAACATTTGATATACAACTGGCATCTAAAGTCATCTTAATGTTGTCTTACAGAAGTCACTGTTCATAAACAAATATTTATTGCAGGAATATCTACCTATTATTCAAAAAAGAGGTCAAGTAGTACTGTAAATACTGATGAGTGACTGAAACACAACTTCAATAACACATTTTATATGGTAATAATAATGTATATGTTAATAATATGCTTTAATACCATCTACTGCCCCAAAGGGACAGAAGAAGTTGTGATTAGTCTTTGAAGACTGATCCTCAGGGCTCGACTATCATATGTCAAGGCCACTTTGGTACTAGTCTAGGAATATAAAGAAGCCTTTACATAAGCTACCTTTATGTCTAGTCCGGGCACACTGAAAGGATCTTAACTAAACTGAAAAAACAAGCCCTTCATCTTTGGTGTTGGTCTCCAGTGAGCATCAAATTGTGGCATTCTCTACGCAAGTCTGCCTACATCCTCCATTGGGTATTTTTAATGCACTTTATGGATTATGTCAACAAGTTGCCTTTGGGTTTTGGGGACCAGTTCACATATGCTGGGTGTACGTTTCACTGCTATGCGTGTTAGCGAGGAGTTGTTTGGTGACGTGATTTCCCTGGACGCACTTTAGTTTTCCCTTGCGTAATCGCCTTTAATTTGTCTGTTATGGCATCTCTCACACTTATGCCTTGTATTTTAACTGCATTGTGCTTATCTGCAGCCGATGAGTGAGAAATAAGAACCAAAACAGATTATTGGCTATTATACCACAAACAAAAATCATGCAGAAGACGCAAAGTATACTGAAGATTTACAATCTATTAGAAAAACAAACAGTAAATCTTACAAAAATAAAACCAGCTATCATCTAAAATAGTAAAACTAGGCACAGCCCAAAATTTTAACTTCTTATTCTCGATCTCAAAATAAACTAGGCCACTGGCACCAATCCAGGCAGTTTAGTTGTGTTTGGAATGTGCTACCATGTACTCAATGGTTCAACACGCTGTTGAGACGAACTGTGCTGATGGCTTCAATTGAAGGGTGTCTGGATAGCGTTTGACATCGTAGTTGGCAACAAGAGCAGAAGAGATAAGGCAACAAATTAACCTGGAGCCACTATGCTCCTTTAGAAGCTGTTTCTGGACCTCTAAGGTCTCTTGGAGGAACACAGAGAGACTATGATGGATGAACCTGGAGAGTATGAAGAGATTCTGTCCATCAGTGATGTAGATAACAGACAACATTTGTCTGTAACACTGTGGGATGGATGATTACTAAGGGTGACCAACCCTGCTAGGAATGCTAAATATCTCTGTGGAGTCTTTCTCCAAACTGGAGCTGAGAGTCAGTATTTCAAAGTTCCAGAAAATTCTGATTTAAAGACATTAAACCATTTCATTTTGATAACATTTGAGTCATCTCAGTTATCTAATGTCAAAACATTATCATAGAACATATCAAATAGGGTATTAAGATATATTATATCACTGGAACAAAATGGGTACAGTAAATTGACATTCTTTACTCCGTTAAAATGATGCTTCTATATTGTAAAAAAGAAGCTAGAAAAACCAAATCCTTTTTTCTTTTAAGTAGACACTTTGCTGCAAACCCTTTCATTTTTGACAAAAGTTCATTCTCAGAAAGGAAGATTCTTTTGTCAGAAATGTTCTCAACCATCACATGCTTTGACGCACACAAGAATTAAACAAGGAACGTGGCCTCCCCACAGCTGAATGTTCAAGTGAATCAAAATTCCCACATTCCTTACCAGTTCCCTTAAGTTAATTTGCACAGCTGCAATTTACATTGACCGTAGGAGATCTGCTTCCCATTCTTCCAGAGAAAGAACGCAAATCCCTGCTCCAGAAATCCTGCTCAAATACGACTTGATAACATCTTTCCAGATATTAACTCCTCTTTAAGCAGTGGCTTTTTAAACTTACGGCCTGTTCTGTTATATATATTTATTACCTGTTTTCAGTAAGACGTTTGCAAGCTGCTAACCAACACCTCCAAGCCCAGACCTGCAAATGCAACTCAACCACCCACATACGGTCCATGTATCACCCATTGCCCATGTAGCACGAGTAGTGCTCCTGGATTCTGTGGCGTTCCTCAAGCAACTCAAATGTTCTCAAGGCTGGCCCCTAGAGACAAAATACCTTCAAGTGACTTGTGGGTCCTAGTTAGACACTGAAAGAAACGACCAGAAGTCTCAGAAGGCTCTGCCGACTTGCTGCGCCACATGGTGCAATTCTGATGTTTGGCGACACAATGGCACAAGGGGCAGAAGGAACACACAAGGAAACCTGGCCCTGGTACAGGCAAATTCATGAGGCTCGGCTGTTCTGAAAACTCTGGTGCCAGTTCTACAGGGAGAACACACAAAAAAACCCAGCCCCGATTGGGGAATGATGTGGGTTCGCTCTGTCCTCATCAAAGAGCTGTGTGGGCTTTTTCTCCCACAAATAGTTCTGCATTCTCTAAAAAAAGAACTTAGCCTCTGTGCTCCTGACATTTGAGTTTTATACGGAGTATTTCTGAACTATGGGGAGGAGATCCAGCTGGATGGGAGGTGAAATTCAAGTGTGTTCCTATCAGCAGTCTGTAGCCAAGATCTGAGAGTTATGTTCTTCGCTGGTTTTTTGCCCTCACCTAAATAAACGTGCCAACAGGATTAAAGAAAAGAATTTTAGTAAATGTCATGAAAAATTAATGATTTGGGACAGGCTGTTTTATTAGGCCTGACCGATTTATTAGTTCCACCTAATTGGTAGAACCAATAAAGCTTTGAGATGTCCTGATAAGAACCCAGAAATCCAGATGTGTTTTGTTTTCCGTACATAAATAACAGCACACTCTTTCCGTTGAGATGTTTTACGTCTGAGTCAGGAAAAGAGCCACTGGAAAAGCAAGACAGAAACAGCATAGAGTCCCCACAGAGGAGGCAGAAGAGCAAGACAAGTCCCTCAAGCATCTAGAGAGTGCACCTGGGATCTCAGTCCTGCCGTCTGGCAGGCAGACCCCAAATGTTTAGAGATGCAACACATGGGTCTCAGCTGCACAGGGTCTGATGTGAAGTGACTTTACAGCCCTTCATGCCACCTCTTAATGCAAATACTCTACCAAATCGCTGCATTACCACAGTATCTCCTCCCACATTTAATCGCACCAGAGATCCCAGCCCAGCAAAGGTGTTGATGCGAATGCTGGAGTAGGAGGGCACTGAGGAAGTGTTTTCAGGTGTCCAGTACATTTTTATCTTGTGCCACTTCTGTATATTTGTAATGGTCTAGAGGGCTATTACATTGGTCTCACAGTGCATGATGACAGATCAACAGCCATAAAACATGTCCTTCAGTGATGCCTGGCTGGACCAATGCTTTTCTCTCAACACTTCTCAGACAGTTGATGTAAACAAGCTAAAAATTGTGTAAATTAGGCTAGGAAGCTCCTGAGAATGAGTGTATGGGCTATACTTGCAGAACAGTTCTAGAGGAACATCGCTTCTGTGACACTTCAGCCTTTTTGTTTCCAGAGCCAGCCAGGAAAAAAAAAAACATCATTGTAACGTGCCTTAGATTGGGTTACTTTCTGTTTGAGATCAGATTGGCTACGTCTTTCTTCAACACAAAAGCAGATAACGACCCTGTCCATCTTCCTGGCTCTCCTTGGCTGACCGCCATGCCAGATTCTCACCTGCAGGTGTGTGCATAAAGCAAAGATTCATCCCAGCTATATGATAAGCCTTCACGCCTGCCATGGAGGAAATGTGGAGAGGGGGGTGAAACCACCTTGAAATGCCTGGTTACAGCTGCAGTGACTGGCTGGCAGAGAGGAAAAGGTGCTGGCACATGTTTCGGCTTTGGAAGAAAAAAGTAGTTAGTAAATAGTACAGCGGGGGTGGCAGAGGGTGCACAGGGCTGATGCGAATGGCCGTGGACAGATTTGTGGGAGACTGAGGTCGCAGCACTGTGGGAGTTTGTGGTGTGACCAGTGCCAGGAGGATGAAAGGGTTAAGACCACAGGGGGAAGGAAAAAGTGGGGGGAAAAATGAGCAAAGAGGCTTGAGTCTGCATTTCACACAAATTCTCCCCCTTACTTAGCTACAAAGCCTGGCTTTGGCTCCATCATCTTGCCCACCATCAACGTACCAACAATTCTCTACTGCGGATCTCACTGTCACACCCTGCTAAATCACCCCTGGAAGCTATGAAAACAATGTCCTCAAAAATCACTGACAGCCCAAGACATGGTAACACAACTGTATGCGTCAGCATCTAGGATCATTATTGTAAAAGGTTACAGAAGGGATTCAGGTTAATGGAGGTAATCTGTGATTATCTGATGTAACAGATTGCTCTGGCAGTGACTCATTCCTTCTGCCACAATATATTGCGGGTTGCAGCTGCAAATAGCGAGCAGGATGGAGCTGGCTCCCAAGCTAAGGATGCCTGTCCCTGTTGTTTGGAGGAACTCCTGTAAGAGAGGAAGCCAAACCATTGCAGGCGTCTGAAAGCCCGGCAGAGCTTTATTGAGGGGAGCGGGTCGGAGCGGTGTACTACAGTCACTCATTCATGGATGTTACTATAGCTACCAGTTGAAGGACTCAACAAGAAAAGCAGAAATAAGAGAAAATCAGAAGGTAGAAGACAAAAAAGAGGAAATTTGTCGTAAAGCAAAGGCAGAGCGTTCCTCTGATTAGCTGATGAAGTGCTTCAAAAGCAGCGACTGAAAAATGAGGCTTGAAGGCTGCATGGCGTAAGCGTCAGATGATGCAAGGAGCTGGCCCGCTTCTGTCTCGCCTCTCCCTCCCACCCCGAGAGCTGGTGGTGGTGAGCACCACCTCAGCAAACACAAAACAGCAGCTTTGTGCCAGGGATGGATTAACTATTTCCTCATTGCTCACAAAGTCCTGCACTTCCACTTGCTCTCCCTGCAGCCCTTTGGGCCAGAATTCAAACAAGGTGTTGATTACAGCCAGTGCAGCGTGGAAACAGGCGAACAGGAACAATGACCCTACCACGCTCCAAGAGAGAGCAAAACCTGGGTGCCGTCACAGCCTGGCAGATGAAGCAAGAAGACAACAGCATCACCACACAGCGATCCCGCATCACCCAGCGTGAAGACCCTGACCATGGTTCAGAGAGGTGCCGGATGCCCAAGTTAGTCCAAAGCACCCAAAGCAGCGGCAGGCAGGGACAGACACTTCTAATATGTACATAAATCTAAATAAATGTATAATTCCCACTCACATGCTTTCCTGACAGCCAGCTGTTCCCTTTGCTTTCTGTTATCCTCGCTCTGAGATTAATGTCACTGTCTGGGACAGCTTATTAGCAATTTTTATTACAAAGCATATACATTTGGCTGGTGGTGGGCAAAAGCTAAGCCTCTGAGTAAATAAAACACTAGAGCAGCTCACGGGGAATGACAGAGAACAGATATCTGTGGGGCCTTTACCCTGGGTCTGAAAGCCAATAATGGCAGGAGGTCAGAGATCACCGGTTTAATTGTCCGACGAATTAATGGTGACGAACGTCTGTTTCCCCTCTTGTTAAAACTGACACCAGATATTTCAGAGAAAGCAGGAGGGCACTTGGCCACAAAGGGATGTTTTGATGGCCGAAGCTGAGACTGTTGCCAGCCCCAGCCCATCGGAGCAGCGCGGGTCAAACCGAGTCATTGTAGGAAACTGCTGCTGACTCCAGCACTAAACAGAACCTTTTGGGCCCAGTCGAGCAGCCATGGATTATCCCGCTTGCTTTGGAAAGAAAGACTGTCTGCTTATATTAAAAAAAAATTAAAAATCAGATCCAGATCTTTGGATATAACAAGTGTAAAAAAAAAAAAAAAAGTTAAATTGGAGGAGTGTGAGTTGCACCATAAAAATCAGTTCTGAGCTTGTTTCTTCTTGTTTTGAAGAAAAATCGAGAGCAACAGAAAAACAAATAAACACACAAAACCAACCAACCAACCAAAACAAACCCAAAATGTATTATAAAAATCAAAAATTTTCTTTATGTTTCCCTCTCCACAAAACGTCCCTCTTTCATTGTCCTGTATCACCCCTGTTCAGCAGTAACGAAACCAGGAAATACTAGGGGACCAGTTTCATCCAGCTAGTGACATTTTGTGAAGCTGGCTAACACTTTTCTATTGAAACAACTTCTTCCACAGTTCAGAATGAGGTCTACTTACTTATTTTCTTCTTGTTGCGCAATCCCGTTTCAATTCAGATTTTTGTGTGGAGTTCTAGGAACAAGGAAGAAAGCTGCCCTTTGTTTTAAGGCAGTTATATTAGTTTTGAGCCGTTTTGAAGCAGTGAATGGCACATCTTTCCTGTTCATCTGAATAGATGTGAACCCCTCTGGTGTCTAATTAAGCCACCTGAACAAGAATGAACACTTTCTGATTTTTAAAAAACACAGTATCAACCTACCAGTCAGTTTCTGAGATTGGTAAAGTGACTTCTTATGTCATAAGTCTTTCCCCTCATTATGGTACATGCTGATATCTTTAATTAATAGCAGTAATACATAACACTGTCAACGAGGATGTGTAACATTGAAATAGCTGACTAAAGTCTAAATATCCTTTCAGCAGTGTATTTCCACAGAGGTCACGTCAACCAAGGAACAGACACACTGGTTTTCAAGTAAATCTATGTGCTCAGTCTCTGACTGAGCTAATTATAACGGTGTCTGCAGTATTGCTGTCTTTAAGTGTCTGCCAGCATGTCCCTAACAAACCACCAGGTTCACGTCTTTCTATCCCAGACAGAAAAGTCTGATTATCAGGTCAGATTCAATTCTAGCTCCAAGGCTGGTGTACTTCAATGCCACGTGTATCCGGCTTGCTGAGCTTCAATTAACAGCGGAGAAGTTAATGACGAGCTGTCATTGAACTGTGCATTTGCTTGCTTCTCGCTTCTGCCGCTTATCAATACCCAAGGGAGGAAGGCTGCTGGGTCTATGGGGCCAAACAGTCTCCCTGAAGACTTAACATGGTCCAAAACGACTAAGAGAGGCATCTGGCTCAGCAGTTCCAGCTTACTTCCATTTTTCCTGACCTGCTGCAGAGCAAGTCCTGGGGTGAGAGTGGCCTGACCTGCCTGCAGGTTCCTGCCCACCACGGACCTGCTGGGCATCCAGAGCCCATCTCCTACCAGCCGACCAAAACTAACAGAGAGTTTCTTGCAGCAAAAGTCTATAAGGTGCTGCTTCAGAAAGGGCAGCGGTTGTGGTGCAGCCCACGGCGCCTGTGACAGTGCTGGTAGCGCAGTGCAGCACCGCAATGCCAGGGGCACCACACAGGGTGTGATTCTGATAAATGAGGTCTACATACTGCTTGTGTGGCACTGAGAGTCACTCCGGACTGAACAAACCGACAGGGAAAACACAATCTCTGCTGCAAGAAACATTTTCTGTTCAGGTGTTTTACAAACCCATATTTTGGGTTGTTATTATCATTCCTTTCAGGGTGTCGGGGCAGAAAAACAAAATTCAGCTATTGCTTTAGATGGTATTCTGATTTTTAAACTCACGAGAGCAAACCCCCAAGCAATTACACAGAAAATCCAAGCCTCCTTATCTCATGCAGCTCCCCCAGTAACACAGTGTGCTCCGCACAGGGCAAAGCAAGGCAGCAGCAAACGCTGATCTTGGTGTCTGAGCATCTAATCCCAAGTGGCACATGTGCTATTTTAGCATCTCTTGGGACTGCTCTGGGAGATGATAATGTAATTAATATTATTTTGGTGACAGCTATTTACCACATCCCACTGGGAAACTGCAATCTCTACTTATGGAACTCAAACCCAGTTCATATTCACTTCCTACCAGTTTCAGGTGTCTCCTAATTTAAAGCTAGGTTTACAGACAAAACAGGTCAGTAACTCTTCCCAGTGAGCCAAACAGTATCTTAATCACTTGTGTTTAATAGGAAACAAATGACTGAGCTCTGATAAAGCTCGCCATTATGCTTTTGAGGAAAAGAAAAGTGACTACAGGACAATCTGATAACAAGAGAATTTGCTTCCTGCGTAACTCGATATTTATAAACCTTCTCAGTAAGGTGGGCAAAAAGGAAATAATTTCAGCTGGCTGAAGTTAACGTCCCAAATTACGTTTAAAAATTACAACAAAAACAGGACCCCAGCTGAAAACAGTCCTTATGGGAAACAGTCACAGAAACAACAGGCGGCAGGAAGCCTCGAGTCCAGGCCGCCTTTAGCTCGGGGCTCGGGGCTCCTGCGGACGTGGAGCACAAGTGTGATGGGAGCGGCTGAGGGACCTGGGGGTTCAGCTGGAGAACAGGAGCTGAGGGGAGACCTTCTGATCTCTGAACTGCCTGGAAGGAGCTTGGAGCATGGAGGGGGTTGGTCTCTGCTCCCAGGTAACAAGTGACAGAATGAGAGGAAATGGCCTCAAGTTGTGCCAGGGCAGGTTTAGATTGGATAACAGGAAAAACTCTTCACATAAAGGCTTGTCAGGCATTGGAACAGGCTGCCCAGGGCAGTGGTGGAGTCACTATCCCCGGAGGGGTTTAAAAGGCGTTGAGATGAGGTTCTCAGGGACATGGTTTAGTGCTAGGTTAGGTTATGGTTGGACTCAATAAGGGTCTCTTGCAACCGAAATGATTCTGTGACTCTGTGACATGGCAGCACAGCACGGCTCGGTGCTCGGCCTGTGCCACAGCAACCGGGGACACCGGGTGTCAGAGTAGAACGGGTAGCAGGGTCACCCTGGTTGTCTTTTCTGTCTTTGATGCAATGACAGGACTTGACAGCCTCCCTCCATCTCCAGTAAACACACAAGTGGCTCGTGAGCATGAAGACACGGTATTTATTTTTCAAGTTAAGGGCTAGACTTTCAGCCTTCCCACACCAGGAATTTCAGTTATTTTCCATGCTTTTGTATATTTAACCCTCTTGAAATGCAGGCGGTGATTGCCCTGCAGCCTGACTGGTGTCTCAAGAGCAGAACTGGTTCTCAGCCGCAATAGCTTCGAGTCCCGCTATGTCAAGCACCTACAGCTCCAGCTGATTCCGTCGGGAGCCACACATGCCAGCAAGCCCTCGAACCAGCCCCTTGAGAGAGGCAGAGATAAGGATCACAATTTCGGAGTCCCTTCTGCACAAAAATATAAGTGCAGATTCTTTCTGGAGTTAGTGCTGGTTTCCAAAGCTTCCTGGTATGGAAGTTTTTCATGGGAGTGTAATGTGCGAGATTTGGAAGAGTGCTTACAGTCATAGCAAAAACAAATATAAATTCTTTGTATTTTGTGCTTAAAAAGGTAGTGTTCTGAACTATTAAAAAATAAATCTTTATCTCCAAGAAGCAGAGAAACGAAGACAGGGGAAAAAAAGTAGAAGGTGCATCCACTTTGTTTCACATTTTCTGTGTTAGTAAACGACAAAGTGGTTTGCACTTCGGATTCAGGTATCAAGCAAACTATCTCTGAGTTGCTTTGAAAGTGCATTAATAAAAACAATAAAGCCAACACATCCATTGGCTTTTCAACAGTGCCTTCTACTTAGAGACCCAAAAGCATTTTGCAAACAGAAAAATAGCAAAAGCTTTTCCATCTTAAATATTAATTTTGCCCTCACATAAATTAGCATGGCTTTTACGGTCCTGTTGAGACACTTCGCACGTACAGCTGGGAAAAGAAATTATCACAGACGGTTTAAATGCACAGCTTTAATTAGAAGAAATAAATAAAGAAATAAGTAAAACCAGACCTATTCTTCTTGAAAAATTTCGTAGTTGATATTGTCAGAGGACCTAGGATAACTAGGACTACTAGATGCTAGAGGGAAAAGCATGTTTTATTTTCTATTTACTGCTTGATTTAATCAGGTCGGCTTTGCAGACAAAAAGCGCAGGGTGCTGCTGCGTGCACCATGGGCAAGCAGGTGTGGTGTGGATCCCATCACCAACCGAACAGTCGGTGACTTGTCAAGGGGGTTGCACAGACCCCTCCTGCCGCCGGGAGGAGAACAAGCAGCTGGAGACAGCAAAGAGACCCGCTGAGAAGAAAGGCTGACACCTTTTACCAGACACCAGAGAATCCAATGGCGCCAATGTTTCATTACTTCCACTGCTCACAGGACAACTTGTGTAACATTTGGTTTTTTCGCAATGCCTGAAGGCCGTCAAAGTCAAGACTTCTTTGTACAAGGGAATTCAAGAACACAGATCCCGTCCCCAAGGAGCTTGCAGCTCACAGTACAGCAGCCAACAGCTCTGCCTGTGACACCCTGAGCCCACCGCTCTCGCTGGGGATGCTGCCTTGGCTTTCAGCAAGGGATAGGGTTTCATTCCCCGTGGCTCCAGACGCTCACAATTTCCCTGCTCATCAATGCAACTGCTTTCTGAGAAAGACCCATTTTTCAAACTGGGGTGGTATTACTGAAAAAAAACATAAGAAGTTGCCAGGAAAAATCAAAGACTGTTAATGCATTGTTGTCCAGAGCTGGCTACATTTCAAATAGATTTAATAAAAAACACAAAGATGGTAAGAACATTGAAGAGTAAGGACGAGGCAGGCCAGTTGTTTTCCTTTACTTTTGCCCTGTCACCTCTTGTCTTTCTGTCTTTCCCAGTTCTGTCCATCTCTAGCATATCAAGCATTAACTACTTGCTTCTATTTTCCAGGTTTATCCTCTTTCCACCTTAAAACTCTTGCTGACTATCAACATCCACCAGCCTTTGATGCCACCTTCTGTCTCTGACCTGTCGCAAGCTGAACTGCTACCTCTCCACATCCTTCCGACTCCTGAAAGCAACCCTATGAATAAGGGCCTGGAGCTGTTGCTCTTCTCTTCCTTCATTTCAGGGAAATGCCTCTAGCAGTGGACTGCAATGTCCTGTTCCCTCTCACTTCTCTATTTCTCTGGTCTGTGAACACTAAATCCTCTCCTGTGTACTTGTGCAACTCCAGCAAGCAGGAAACCCTCACAACCAGCACCACCAGCCTACCCAGCCATTTGGTGTCTAGGACATCCAGGCCTCTCATTGGGTCTCCAACAACTAGGATACGTAAGTATGGGGGTTTTGGAAACAGTTCCTGGCCTGTATTAAACTGTCCATGCACCAAGTTGTGACTAAGCCCTGTATGGAGTTGGTGTAGGCCAAAACTGCACCAAAAAATGTCCTAGCAATATATGGTGTGGACAAATGCGTGCCAGTTCTCAACCCTCCTGCTATGGCTATGCTTAGTTCACTAGGATGATGTCCTCTGTGATACACAGAACAAAACCTTCATTGGTTGACTTGATCATGGCCAAAGTTTTACCATAAGATGCCACCAGAACTTGGCTCTGGCCAACCAGCTCATTCCGATCAACCCAGCCACATCTGAACATCTTTCACCCACTGCTGACCCAGGCGTGCATCCATCTCTAAGAATAAAATATAAGGGATGCATCCTGGCATTTGAAATCACCGTCCACAGGGCTGTTCAGTCTCTTCAAGAGCTGACACATTAAGACAATTGAATAGAAGGAATTCATGGCAATTTGCTGACACAAAAAATAGCCAAGAATAGGAGTTAGTCTTGTCCTGAAATCCAAGAGAGATACAACAGCAGATGTCTTTCATCTATATGACCTTTTCCACTAAAACAAAAGGGAGACAGGATATTAAATCACAGTTTAAGATTTTTATGACTCCTGGCAAGCATTTCTTTATTATGGGTTTGTTTGTTTTGGGACCTTGTTTTTAGGCACAGGAGTGTTATTTTTTGCACTTTTCATGGAACCTCAGCTGAAACACCATAAACATGTCTGAGAAAAATTTCTTTTGGGTGATTTGCACATTTTCAAAGTCACAAGCTGACTCTCCTTCCAACTCACATTGCTCCAACCGCTGTGTTTAAACAAGGACAACCATGTGGCATGAAGACAGCAATTCATTTGTCACAAAGTCACAGAAAATCTCGATGTGCAGTCACATTAGGGGGACAGCAAATCCTTCAACCCCCAGATCTAGATCAGGAACCATGCTTAAGAGCTGTAGCATGTCCAGCGCAAACCCCCATTGACTACAGTGGAGACCATGCGGTGACGGCAGGACACAAGGAATGTGGGAGAAAGCGCAGATTAACTGCATTTGTCTCCTTAATTTGCTTATAGACTTTGCTAGAAAAGCTCTGCCTAGCAGGCTCGGCTTACCTTACAGATGACTAAGCAGATGGGAGGACAGGGATGCTACTAGGAAAGATAATCCAGAGGAAAGGACATTAAGCTCAGATCCAGAGAGGATTAGTTTTAAATCCTTCTTCTAGCACTGATTTCTCATGTGATTTTAGGCAAAGCGTTAGGCTGTATAAACACTTAGTGCAACTAAAGGCTCCGGCTCGTGACCACAGATGGGCTCAGGTGAGATGGATGAAGCGGATACGGGTCTGTTCTCCCAGCCCCTCTCCCAGGCGCCATTACCCTTGAGGAGCACAAGATTTAATGGGCTGTGCTCCTAATTCATAGCTGCTGAAATTCACATTATCATACGAGGCTATGAACTGTCACTGCAGATACATATCCCAGCTAAAGCTACCTACGATCTCAAGTCAGAGCCCTTCCACTTGCCCTCAAGCAGTTCCTAGCACACAACACGAACCGAGAGTATTTCCTAAGCTGCCTTTTGATATTGATGGGTCTAAGCACATTAAAGACAAGGAAGCCCTAAAAACAAAAGGAAATTTTCAGTGGAACATTTTTCCCTCAGAAAATCCCACTCAGCCATAAGTAAATGTTTCATAGATGTGTCAATTCTGATGACTGTTTTTTAAAGAAAAATAAAAAGGTTTCCAATAAAGTTAAAATAGACTGGTTTGTTTCCAAACTATTTTTCACCCCCTTAAAAATACTGCATTATATCACACTGAATGAAACATATAGGCTGAGTTCAAACAGTTTTTCTCAGATTTATTTTTCACAGCCAATTGGAAATGTTTGCATTCCCTTTGTCTTAGAATAGAAATGTGTTTTCTCAAAACGTGAGAAGAAAAACAAACAAACAAACCCCCAAAACAGGACAAGAGCAAAACTACTGGCCCTCAAAACCTCCCTAAGGCCCCCGGCTCTCGCAATCGCGAGGGCAGGTGAGGACAGGCTGGAACTCCGCGTGTTCTTTCTGAGTGACTAAAACACGACATGGGCCAAACGCAACCACATGACACTTCCAAAACGAGAACACATATGGCTGAGCATTTCTGAAAAGTCAAAATCTGCTCACGCTGAAATCAACGCGCGTTTTCCTCTTGACTTGTGTGCGAGCGGGGTTAAGTCAACACTGGGTAAGCCGGGAAAATCCCAATCAGAGACCAAGCACAGCGTTCCCCCTAAAGATTATTCATAAAGTACGTGTAGATGTCACGGGAAAACAGAAGGTGCTACAGAGCTGTTATTTTTAAGCTGAGGGTGAGAAAATAGGCAGTGAGGCGTAGAGCACAACTTCTTACGTTGCTTTGTCACCATTCTTGTTAAGAAGCGCAGGGGAACTAAAAAAGTGTAGCTATCTCTGTTTCTTCAGCACACAATACTTATTTTTAAATTTTATGTGATTTTTTATACCTTTTTAAATACTTCTGAACTTTCTGAAACTATTTCTTTCTGCGTACTGTTTTTCTAAGACGCACTCAATTTTCAGAATGACCAAGAACGCTCAAGAATACTTCTTTAAACTACTTAGAGGACGTCAGAAGATACGTTCTCCAGTCCCCTGTCTTGTACAGAATTTCAATCAAGTCTTAGCCATTTGCAATGCTTCTGCAGAACTGGAGACTGTGTCTACCTTCTTTGGCAAAAAGAATCAATTTGGCGAAGCCGAGGCAGACGCTGGAGTGGATCACAGGGAGCATCTGTGCACAAAGATGGAGACGGGTTCTAATCACCATCGTGGGACGGTAATCCTCAAATCCAGGCATGAGCAATTATCAGTATAAGAGCATAATTTATTCCTCATAGTCGGAAACGAGATGGATTTCCTGTTGGCACCAGTTAGATTGTTATACTTATTTTAGAAGGCTTAGCAAGACCCCTTATCATGTATGAAACGGTACTAATAGCCGGTGGACTGAGCCATCAGATGAGTTTAATGAAGGGCTTCACTAAAGTTAGTGAGGTGCCCTCATTACTCATGGGGTTGAAAATCCTGGCATAGAAATGAAATTATAGCAGATTTTTTGACTTTTGATATGAAAACCTTCACATGCTTCATATATCTCACCCAACATATACATCCTCATGCATGCAAACTTTTAGAGTATGCCACTTAACTTACCACGGAATAGAAAACACAAACAAGAAAAAATGTAGGATTTCAACAGAAGAACCTTAGATTATTACTTAATTTAACTGGCAGCACCCAGAAGTAGTCCTGTCTCAGTTATTCTCAATAATTCCCATGACTCACCTGCCTGACAATTAACAAGGAAAAAAGCCCAGAAACATCTGTTTGTATCTCACACTCAGAATTATAGCCGCCATTTCAATAAATGCACCAGTAAGTGACAGAGGCTGATCCAACAACCAGGACCTTCATTTGCCATCTGTTGGAACATTCTCCAACATCCTTTCCTTCCCGGGTGCTGCTTTTCCCGTCCCAGTGCTGCCCAGTCTCAGTTGCCCAGTTTGAGATGCTGGACAAAAGGAGCCACTCGGTGTGGCTCGGTCGAGCTGTAAAATATAGCAGAGAGGAATTCGGTTTTGCTTATCCCAGAGTCCCAAGCTCAACTGCAACACCAGCGATGAGGGCTCACGGAGAACACACATCCTTACAGCTTCACCCTCGGGCATTCACCAAAAGAGAGATTTGTTTTTTCTAATTGGGTCAATGTTTTGAGAAGATAAATGGTGAATAATAACAGCAATGTGAGATAGGATGAAAGCGATACAAACTACCCATTTTACACTGTAGGCTTCATGGTGTGAGCCACACACCGATTGACTTCCAGCCCCAGGAGAAGTGTCCAGCAGAAGAAATGGTCCCTTGCAGGGAGCACCCAGGGACACCCCTTTTGCCTTGGGTCACCTCATTTGTCTTTTGGCCTTGGCAAACCATGGTATATGTCCATACAACTACAAACCTCATCTCCAGAGTGATAAGTTTCCCACAGAGTTAGGAACTCACTTCCTTTACTGCGAAGGAGGAATAAACAGTTCTTTGAGGTAAATGGTGATATTTCATTTGCATGAGCTGGATGCTGTTCCAAAGTTTATGCTAGGGAAAATGTTAATTTCTGCAAAGTGCTTCCTTAATAAAAGCACCTTTATAAATGGAATTTGATAATATTAATAAATCTAGTATTTTCTTGAAAGATTCTTAAGCCTATATACATGGTCCTCTCAAATACAAGGAAAAAAAAATAGCAACATCCATCATTAGGTTAAATACAATTGGTCACACTTCACCTCTGACAATTTAACCACATGGAGGACCCTTTACTCGTAAAAGCTGCAGTAAATGTAATGCAATCTATAAAGAGCACTGAAGCCACCGATGGCTGAGCTGCGGAGTTTGACCTGCGGGTTTGTGAATTCAGCGCCCTGGGTGAGGAGCACAGGGAGCTGCAGCCAGCGAGCGCTGCTGGGGCGCAGCGCTGACACACGGCCCTTCCAGCTCTGTAGGGGAATAAATGAAACCCTCCACGCCATTCATGGCTGCCAAGCAGCACGTTTTTAAATGCAACTGAGAGTTGCATCCTTCTACAGCCTGCTGATGCAGCTCCAAATATCTCTCCTGCAAGCAGTCTACCTTTTTATTTTTCTATGCATGCCATTGTTCCAGGTCTTTTTGCTTTTGTGCAAAAGCCTTCTCGCCTCAATGCCAGGGATATAATTCTCCCGTTTGCAGGGCGGAGTGTGACCTCAGTCTTCTGCTCTCCTGAAAGAGCGTATCTTCCATTGACGTCAAGGGCTCTGCACACAGAGGGAGGGAGATAAGCATATTGGAGGCAAGATCTGCTCTGTGAATGAGAATGGAGAATTCTGCTGTAGGAATTTACAAGCCCCTCGCAGTCTCCTCTCTTGATTAAAGCCACTGGGATTATTACACAAATTCGGCTGCTGAGTTCTGGCTATTGGAAAGCTGCCTCACGCCGGGCTCTCTGCTGCCGGCCCATCCTGATTGTTTGGGCAAGACAAAAACCACCGTCATCTGAAAAAAGCGGGTCAGCCGTAAAAAGGGTCGTGTCGGAGGGGAGTCGCTGCCAGCTCTCTGGATGGAGTGTCACACCTGGGAGCTCCGAGCAGCTCTTAGAGAACCTGCATCCTGCTTGCAGTGCAGATTTTAAGCAATATGGACCGGTGGGTTAAATTAAGGGGGGTTATATCAAGTCTTAACCATTGCTCTACTGAGAAAAAAAATGGGCATGTATATGGGGCTCAGCATAGTGCGGCAGATGAGCCCGGTGTGAGTCACAACCTAAGGACAGAGCGCAGCGCGGGGCAGGGCAGGCACGGCGCGGGGGCTCCCCGGGAGCAGAGCTGCACCAGATAAGAGCCCCTGCTAATTAGCCTGGCACGACGCCACCCTGATGAGGCTCTGCTGTGGATGTGTCTGCAGCAAACACGGCCTGTGCAGGGCCAGGGATGTTTGCATGGTGCTCCGCTCCATGTGCAGACGTGCCCAGCGTCAGCGAAGGGAGAATGGCCTCTCCTGCCGGCATGTTCCACTGCAGCCGAGCTTCTCAGCCTCGCTTCGTCTGCTCCTGGTTCTTCTGGGATCCAAGAACTGGGAGGCAACCTCGAGTTGCCCAGTTTAGACATTCCCCAGCACGCTCAGAAATGCACCCAGAGAATACAGCACCCTGCACAAACACCAGTTTTTTGGAGAAAAGCTGGTTATTACAAACATCATCACATCAACCACAGACCAGTGGCATGATCTGATTGCACCATGGTGTGCATTTAACCAGGATCATCTGAAATTAAGTTTGTGTGTAAGCTTCCCTGTACTCTCAAGCACGATGCTGTTTCACATTTACTTTCATGCTGCCTTGCAGCATCAGTCAGGTATGTTTTATCTTCACTTTAGTACATTCCGCCCTTACAGGTGTTGTAAAGTATTAACGGCTGCACATCACTGGAGAGTTTTGATTGCAAACAAGAGACGATATAGGTTTGAAAAGGTGGATGTGTAATAGCTAAATGCCAGTTCCTGTAGCAAAATCTGGAGGGAAGGAATGCTGTCAGTAAGCCAGCAGCTACAGTTGGTGATTTTCATGGCTGGACTGCTATAGCTGGTGCAACATTGCACTAGAAACTTCCGTACATGAGGCCCAGGTAGGACCCCTGAAGAAAGTGATGCTCATCTGTGCACATGGTGTATCACATTACAGAATTTAAGAAATATTAGTGACTGTACACTTAAAGCCTGAGTGAGGAGGCCCAGACAAAAGGTGAATCTTCAGTCTGACCTCCTGGACTTTCTGATGTTACAAACGAGCACAGTGAACCCGCCATGTGCTGTCAGAGCCTGTAGGGACCAGGGCATATGGCTGGTTTATGGGCTCATGGATTAATTTTATTTCACAAAGCAAAAAAACCCCCACACCTTACATAAGGTGAACACTGTGAATGAAATATGAATGGACAGAAACTTATAAAGGTCACAGAATCACAGAATGTCAGGGGTTGGAAGGGATCCGGAAAGCTCATCCAGTGCAATCCCCCATGGAGCAGGAACACCCAGCTGAGGTTCCACAGGAAGGTGTCCAGGCGGGTTTGAATGTCTGCAGAGAAGGAGACTCCACAACCTCCCTGGGCAGCCTGGGCCAGGCTCTGCCACCCTCACCATGAAGAAGTTTCTTCTCAAATTTAAGCGGAACCTTTTGTGTTTCAGTTTGTACCCATTACCCCTTGTCCTACCATTGGTTGTCACCGAGAAGAGCCTGGCTCCATCCTCCTGACACTCACCCTTTCCATATTGATAAACATTAATGAGGTCTTTAGCAGCTCCCCCTACTTCAGGGTCAAAGCTCATTCATAAATGTTTTGGCATTGCAAAGGAAGGAACAAGAAACTCATTGACAGCCAAGAGTCTCCTCGTTCCTGTTTTCCTCCAGCCCAGACAAAGTGGGGCAGGTATGTTAGAAAAAGATAGTAAATGATCAGCTCTGATATGTATAAGACAATGACAATGTGGTTTTCAGATGACTCACGTACCCAGCTGCAAGTTATTGGTTAAGGTTTCTCTGCTTCAATCACAACATTTGTTCAGTGTTCCTGCTCGATACTTCAGAAAACAGAGACTGAAAATTCCTACTGAAGTGTTTAATATGAAGCTGGGGAAGAGATAAATGACAGATCATATCCTGAAGTACAAGATCTCATTTTCATTTTCTTACTCTTCCTATGCAAAAGCACAAACTTTATAAGTCGTGATAGCACCAAGGTTTTTCAAACTCTTCCTACGGAAATACGACTTCCTGACAGAAAGCAGCAGCAGTGAGTTTCCCTGGTTGACTGCTCTTATGTATTCATTTTTTTCAACCATTAAGTATTGCTTTTTTCCTTTCAGCATATTGGAATATATTTAAAAGGCTGAAACAAGAAGGAAAAATGTGATGTTAAGGCTTCAGTATGATTTTATGCAGTAATTTTTCTACTCTCTAGTTACCTCTTTTTTTAAAAAAAAAAAAAAGAGCGCATATGAATTTCCAAAATATTCCGATCAATTAAATTAAGGCATTTCCTCAAGTTCTCCTTTTTTCCCCTCCCCTTAGGATTTCACATAAATTGCTGGTTGTCTAGATGCCAGGGGAAATCAAGAATTAAAATACAGAGCCATCCAAAACATCCTCAAGACCGTAGTCTGACGCTGCGGTTTCTGTCAGCGACCACACTTTCATCTCATTGGGATGCCCTTGAAAAAAACGACTGCTTTCGGAAGCAAAACCTGCGCCCAGTTCATGGAATACATGAATGCAATATAAACCCTCACAGGCCAAGAAATTCCACAGACACCGCACGGATTAGCTGTGATAACATCTTTTCCCATAATATTGAACAGCGACAGAAATAAAAGACGAATGTTTTCAATATTTTGAAATCCAGGGCCAGCCCCGCTGCACGGGAAGGAGCTGCCTAAAACCTGGCTTGCGTCGCCGTGGAAAAATCTCCCTCACATACGGAGATCTTAGGAGGGCACGGAGCCTCCATGGCAGCACAGCATCATCTCTTCCACACTTGATCTTCTTGCACCTCAGCCATTAGAAACTTCTGCTCTGGGCACACTGCAGCAGAGCAGCCCTGGGGCTTCTCTAATTTGTTCCTTGGGACTGGACCAACACAGCACAGATCCAGGGATACAAAGCTTTGAATTCACGTTGTTCCCCTCTCCGCATTTTTCTTCTGCTTTAAAAGCACCTCAGCCATAAGTGAGACCATGTTTCCCAAGAAGACAATGACAGCTGAAGGGAACAGGGTGTCAAATGGGTTCCTCCTTGATTTAAAGAAATCCCATAAGTAACATGATTCACCAGGTTACACTTTTTCTATTCCAATTCTCTTCTCTTTGCATTGCAAGCACTGCAGCTCTTGGCAGGGTTGGACACTCCCCATAGGGCTCCCCCAGCTTCTCTCCTGACACACTGGTCCATGCCATGAGACCTTGTTGCAGCCTTTCAGTACTTAAAAGGAGCCGATAAGAAAGACAAGGACAGACTTTGTAGAAGGGCCGGTTACAACAGGACAAGGAGTGGTGGTTTTAAATGAGAAGAGGGGAGATTCGGGCCAGACATGAGGAAGAAACTTTTTACAATTGAGGTGGTAAAATCCTGGCCCAGGCTGCCCAGAGAGGTAGTGGATGAAACATCCCTGGAGACATCCCAGGCCAGGCTGGACAGGGCTCTGAGCAACCTGAGCTGGTCAAGATGTCCCTGCTCATGGCAGGGGTGGCGCTGGGGGAGCTCTGAAGGTCCCTTCCAACCCAAATTGTTCTATGATTCTATGTGCCTGCTGCAGAGTGAAGACCACATTCAAATACCTGCTATGCAGAAGCTAAAGTTTCAAAGGGCAGAGCTGGCCACCCCACCCTGGTCAGGGGCTAGCAGGTACTGACCGTGAAAATCCTTTCTCTGAACCACATGAGCTTCTGAGGCCTTCAAAAGCCAGATGTTTAAATTAAGACTCATTGTCCTCTGTTGCCATAAATCAGAGAGTGAAGTGTAGCACTGTGCAGCCAAGAAACAACTCTTTCAGATATTGGGAGTTACAGCACTTCAAGATGTACCTGTCCAGAGAATCAAATATGCATGTATTGGGTATTCCCAAGCATTCTCTTAATTCACCTTGTCCAGGACACTCTGAGAAGCACAACCCTTCAAATACCACCAAGAAAGTGGAATGCAGCCATTGGGATGGTCCCCAAAGCAGCACGTCTGTAAGTGTGATGGCCAGAAAGGCAAAAGAAGAAAGTATATTTGAGGTGGTGACTTTGCTGGAAAGCTCAAAGCAAAAGATGGTCCATCACTTGCTCCCTGTCCCAGGGCTTGATTTCCAGGTGGCGGTGCCCCTTCCACACCCTTTAGGCTTGGTTCAGGGGACAACACCTGAAGGTCCGTCACAGAGGTGTACATCTGAAACCCCTCATCTGCGATACCTTTCCCCAGTCACACAAGCAGGCTTCTCATAGCATGTTTATGTGAAACCCTGCAGGGCAACATAATTGCACTCCTGTTAATTTCCTGTTCATCACTCATTAGCATCTTGTGTCCCACAGTGAGCTCTTCATGTCCCAGAGGCAGGAGGATGGTCAGTGAAGTGAGGAATCTCCCAGGTTGCCTTAATCCACCCCTGGCTGAGGCTCTCCTGAATGCCCTGACACAAAGCCAAGGAGGGCTATTTCAAAAACCTGTGTGGTCTTGCTTGTTATTAAATGTGGAGATGACACCATGTGTCATATTAATCTCTGGTGCCACTCTCACCTCGGCCAGGTGACGGTCAGGGTGGATTCATCCCCAGCATGTCCTCACCGGAGACCTGGGTACCACACACAGACAGCAGAGAAGCTGGAAGCCCTTTGGGGCTCTGTTCACACGTTATGTTAAGCAGTGGTGTCCCACCCCCTCCCAGGAGCTCTCAGGAGTTTTCCACACCCCGTTGATCCCTTCACACCACACTCAGCCAGGCCACAGCAGCTCAACTCAAGATCCAAGGGAGACTTGCCACAGCAAGCTCCCCACCGCAGCCCAGATAAACCAGGGGAGAAGAAGTGACTTGCAAAGCCATTGCTGGATGGCAGCAAGTTCCAACAGACACATGATGGACCGAGAAGGAGAGACGTGCTTCTACCGCAGGTGTGAGCTCTTTCCCCAGAAAACAGATTTTATGCTGTTCAGTGGGTATTTGGCAGCCTGTGCTGAGGTCTGTTGGCGAGAAGGGCAAGGTGCCTGGTCAGGAGCTGGCTCCAGGCCTGTCCCCAGCCAGACGTGCCAAGTCGGATGTGACTGCTCATCTCAGACAGCTCCTCATCCGCGGCACGGCGATGGCCCTTCTTCCCACCACACACATGCAGCAAATGTACGTCATCCCAGGCAAAAACGTGTCTCCAGATCTCCCAGGACAGTCTTGGCAATGGGGTTTTCAAATGTTTCAGGGCTGAAATGGCAGGCAGGATGAATGCAGGTGGACCTCGCTTCTCTGGGGAGGTTTCAGGCTGGTTATGAAGTGGAGCAAACAAGGACCAGCTCAACCTGCTAAAACCACCCAGGGATTTGTCTCTTCAGGGAGGACAATGATTACATCACAGAGATTACAGGGGTTATTTTGAAGGGAAATGCTGTTGGTATACAAAGGATACCAGACACGAGACTGAAGAACACAGGCTATTAGACTCTTCCTCAGCAGCTGTCTCAGGGAGGGAACACCACTTCTGCCCATTTGGTGAGCCTAAGGAATGAAACAGTGCTCCCACCTGAAAAGTTCATGTGTGCCAAGCGGCACCGAGTGCCCCAGATCCCTCCAGGTCTGTTTTCATCCCTGGGTCTGAGGGGAAAATGGGTCCTTTGTGTTGTGCTGAACCAGATCAGCCTCTGCTGACAGACTCGGCACTTCAAGGAGAGCGTTTGGCTGCTGGTCCCCCATTCAGCTCTACGGCAGCAGGAACGGGTCCCAGACAAAGGAAGCGTTTTTTCCCTGTCCTGCTGCCTTCAACACCTGCTGAGCTTCCAGCATCGCGTTCCTGAACCAAAGGCACAGGCTTTAGGAGAGCCCACGCACCACAGCAAATGCACAGTCACGGGGAAAGGGCAACAAGTACTTCATACACTGTGACTTGCGTAGCACAGTCATTGTGTGGGGTGACTTCAGCACTTTGAAGTTTAAATCTCAGTGACAAGGAGGGGATACGGGCTCTCTGCCTACAGAGGCACTTTGGAAAGGTTGCCCAAAGCCTCAAAGGTTATTCTTAAGAGGACTGGATGAGTCAGGGCCACCAGTGCTGACACGCAACATCTACACCAGTATAAACCCCGTTTGGACTGGCAGACCATCATTTTAAAGCAGAGAGGCTCCTGCTGTTGTCTCGTTGCAATTTAGAAAACCCAGGCAATAACTTCAGCACTCACAAGACTCTTATTCAATGCCCGAAGATATTATTTTGAAATGAACAGGAGATATCATGAAGATGCTATGTAGAAAACACCCTAAACAGGCTTTAAGAATAGGATTACCTATTGAAACAGGGCCGACGGCACTTGTGGTGTTCCTGGTGTGTCATTCTTTGCCCTGCTCTGGTCCCACCAGGACCACCAGTACCCTTCATGAGCCCACTCGGGCAGTAGAAAGGAGAGGGAGGTTTTACAGTTAAACCTCTACTGATGATTTTTACAGAATGAAATAAATACAAAATTCACGCTCACCAACTGGTAAAGCACAAAAAAGCAATAAATCATGATGTGCCAGTGGAAGGAACTAAGGGTGGCTGAAGAGGAAGAAAACATCTAAAAGGCAGGGAATAGCACCCGGGAAAGGAGACAGATCCTCTACAAAGACAGTGGTAGGCAAATTAGAGAAAGAACACAGAGGCGGATGTTAGAAAAATATAATGTTCCTGTAGGTGTATCACTTATCAGCAATTCTTGCACATAAAACCCTTTTTTTCAACATTTAGAAAAGAAAAAGAATGACTGATCTGTAATTAACAGAAATAAAGGTCTGGCCCAGATCCTAGGCTAGAATAACATTCTTGTAAAAGTGAATTTTGCTGAAATATTGGTATTAGACAGGACAGAGCTGCTGCAGGAAGAGGGTAAATCCAGAATAATTGGACCAGTCTGCCCACTAAAAGCCACCCAGCTGGGGACCTGTTTAATAAGCCATTTAAATCCTATTTAACAAGCCATTTAACAACAATATGACCCCACTGAAGGGAAATCCTGGGGGAACAATTTTGCATATTTGATACAGGCACCTTTTGCATATTCTGCTGCCAATGTTTCCCTCTATGTTCTCCTTCCTGGGGCTCACTAAGGAAGGAAATCCCACAGTTTAGAGTTTAAATGGGAATTGCCTTGACAGCCTCTTGTCCTCTTCTCTCACTGGCACAAACCCACACTCCATAGGAAGATGATGTCTAACTTTATAGTTCCTCTGTGTCTCTCAGCAGCCTGCAGCCTCACAGACCTATTTGTTTTGATGGTCATCATCATATGTCAAGCCAACGAAAGTCTCTTTCCTACCATCAATCTGCCCCCTAATCCGCTGATTCTGGATGACAAACTGCGACCCTAAGCACTCATGGCTCTAGAGGACTCCATCATCAGGGCAGCACCAATTCTACATCGCACCTTCAATCACCGTGCCAACCTCTTTTACCTCCTCCTCCTGCCTCAGCCTCCTGTTTTCATCCCCAACCTGTGCCAGCGATGGAAAGCCAGGAACACGGGCAATGCTACCACCCCCTTAAGCGGGTTGATTCTTCAAAGCAACTAGAACAACAAAGGGCAGCAATTTATCAGGAAAATATCAGCTGTCAAGAAAAGCAAACGCGAATCATTTCTCTCTGCTGACTGTTCTTTTCACGACCGCTGCGCAATTGTCTTGTTGATTCTCACAGCTGGATGCTGTAGTTTTCTACTTGGCACATGTAATTGAAAGTGACGCTAGAACAACTTGAGTAAATGGGAATTGGTTTCATCCACTGTGTGTGTGTGTGTCAATGACACGTGTCTTTTCTTCCAGCCCTTCCATTGTCCACTAGCATGTTCTCCAGCCCAGCAGCTGCTGACATTTTCTTTAACGGCACATTTTCCCACTGGGAAATAGTGTTTCCACTAAACCCAAGTGTTCCATAAGAAAGTGTACATTTTGTCAATGTTTTCACTAAAAATGATCAAAACAATTCAGACTTGACTAGTCTGGAATACCGCAATTCGATAAGGTCAAAATGCATCATCTTAGCTTCATCATTTAGATTTCTACGTAATTGTAAAGTCATATAACTGAACATCAGCAAATATCTGGGTCTCATCAAAATATTTCACTGAAACACTAACCAATGACAAAATGTGAGAGAGGAGAAACCTTTTAGAAAAAGAACACCATTTGTGTCCGCGGGGAATTTCACAGATTTCAGTATTTGTTCTCACTGGAATTTCGTTTCAATACTGCCCATGGAATAGGATTTCCACGTCCCAGCTGGATCACAGCAGTCCTGAGGATGGGATTATTGGACAGGGACACCTGCAGAACGGATTGCTGAACAAACTTCTCTCCTGTTGCCCTCACACATAGATGTGACTCTTCATTGCTTCAAGGCAAGAGAAGAATGGACGGACTCTACCCGTGCAACCACCTTGCCTGGTGCCCTGCTGCTCTCATCCTTCTGTCCCCTCATCCATCTCCTTCTCCAGACTTTAGATTGGATATTAGAAAAAAATTCTTCCCGGAAAGGGCTGTCAGGCATTGGAACAGGCTGCCCAGGGCAGTGCTGGAGTCACCATCCCTGAAGGGGTTTAAGAGGTGTGTAGATGAGGTTCTTTCCTATCCTAGAAACCACAAGTCTGTACTGGATCATTTTGCCCTTTTCCAGTTGAGAAGTGTGCTGGGGGTCTTGCAACGGGGTTTGTGCTTGCGTCGTGTTTGTCTTAACCCAGGCAAGTGAAGAGTGGACATTGTCACACAGCCACATGCTTGGCTCAGTGAATGCCAGGCATTTAACTGCACTCCTCTTGCATCGGCTTTCACTTCTAATTTCACCTTTCTACATCCATTTTGCAAATTCTCTACATCTTCAGAGGGCAGTCTCTGACCCTCCAGAAGATATTTACAGTCTCTCTAACAGCTTCTAAGAATTTTCATCTAAAAGAGATTTACAGGCACCCACGTCCTGCTCCATTAACCTTTAGCGCCTCCGTTTTCTTCACGGTGTCTTGGGCGTGCAAGCGCCGGTCTGGGCAGATGAAAGCTGAACATCTCTGGAGCTGTGGGTCTCTCCTAAGGTCAAGAGTCTAATTGACTGGGGTGTCCATCAAAAAATGTGTCAGGTAAGAACATTTTTCTTACAACTGGTGTTTTAACATGCAATAGCTGCATTTAAAACAAGTAAACAAAACACCAATTGTTTTGGTGCATCTGAGCAAACAATCCAAGTGTAACCTAGATAATTTTTTTTTTTAATTGCAGTATTAAAAAAGGCATTATCAACTAAATACAGCAATTGGAGAAATTACAGCTCATGAATACACAAATTACCTGACAAAACCTTTCTGTAAACGCTTCAGTAATTTTCAGATATAAACCTCGAACAAGCTGCCTCTTTCATTTGCACTTTTATTTGTTGATAAATATCCAGTGCTCTCTATGGCATTTTTAGGAAATATTTTTAATGCAGCCATTATTTAAAAGCACTTCTTGCAGATGAAATGCATTAAATGTACCCAAGGTTCCCCTCCTGCATTAAAGGACATTTTGAAGCCTGAAATACATGAATTTTTATTTCCTTTTAACGTTCAACACAGCAAGTGAAGACAAGTCACCCCAGGCCGCATTGTCTGGCAGTCCACGATGCAGCAAAAGTCATAAAACCAAACACAAAATCAAACGTGGACATTTTATGGTCATTTAGGACAAAACTTGGCCAAGTAAAGACCTTGGAGAACTTCAGGAAGCTGCACTGATGTTGCCCCACAGACTATAGCGGGAGCTTCGCCTTTCTGCTCAACTGCAAGAGTGGGAGAAGCTGAAGACGGGGACTCTCCGGTGTCCCGGGTCTGCACAGACGCTTTGCTGAGGCACTTCAGGTTGTCCCTGAGAATGAGGGTTGAGCTGTTCTCAACAAGGAGGCGTGTTCTGAAGATGTGAGATGACTGTGAAGTTAATGGACACCCTTCGATCACTTTGAAAGGAGACTAGCTCCTATCTGACCTGCTCACCTGGAGGGCCCCAGCACTGTGGCCAAGTGCCATGTGCTCTGTTCTGCTACCTAAGATGATGCAGATAGTCTACCCAAATCAAAGGCTCTCCCCCCTCTCACTGTAACCATCCCCACAATTGACACAAGATTCTTCAGAGGAGGAATGAGAAAAATGCGACCAATTCATGTGTGTTCCAAAGAGAGCTTGCTTTGCAATTGCTCATCTTCATTTAAGAGCTACCGAGCAGATCCCCCGCCTCCCGCGGCGTGGAAACCCGGTGCTGCTGAAGAACCACTTCTTGCCTCAAGCTTGAGCTGCTTCCTTCTGAGCTGCAGAAAGATCTGGTGAAGTGAGAACAGCCAGAGCCTGACTCACGACAACAGTCACGGCGTGCAAGCGTGGATCTGATCTGGATTTCACAACACACGTTATCTGATGGCCACGCGCGGTTCAGCATCGGCAGAGCTTCCCTCGCCTCCCGTGTGCCGCCTGCCCTTTTGACAGACTAGCCCTTAGGCTGGGCTTTGCTATACGGGGAATATTGAATCCATCTGCTATGAAAGCACAAGCAGGTTGCCTAGTTCTCACCTACCAGACATCTACACTCGTTTTCATTCTGATCGCTACAAGCAGGGCAACTTTAACCATGGAGAAGGAGCTGTGGAAGAGTTATTTTCCCTGAGCACAGAGGCTTCCCCAGCGTGGTCCCAGGGCCTCCTTGGAAGCCACTCAAGGGTCTTTTGTTTTCCCGCTTCCTCCACTGCACCCCAAACAGCCGTCACATACGTAATCCCAGCCCGAGACCCAGCACATGTATTCACAGCCTGGGGCCCCAGGGCCAGCCAAGGCCAGGCTGAAGGGCGTGTGAATTATTCAGGTGGGATGTGTGTGACACTGGACCATGGACCTTTACAGTCTCCAGGCTGTAAGCCTACAGACCAAATCTTAATTTGAAAGGTGATGCCACATGATTGATTGATTGTTTTGTTACATTTAAACTCTTGTTTTATCAGTAAAGAGGAAGTGCACCACATATACAAATGTGTATATGTATATTCATATATATACAAAAGGCTGAGGATGTGTTGTTAGAACAACTGAAGTCTTAAGACCCTAATCAGTATTCGTGCAGATCTATTTTTTATTTTACTTACAGAAATGAATGAATATTAGCACGGTGAGAACACTCAGTTTCTACTCTGTTTCTTAGTGCTCTCCTCTCCCTTTCCCAGTCTCTCTGGGTCCCAAAACCAGAGGTTTCATTCTGGCGTTTGGGGGTGTAGGGGTGTTTCAATGAACTCCCATCACCTGGAGTCCTCCCGCAGCAGGAATACAATGTTCACTTGGACGTTTTCTTCTTTGTCACACTAGGATCCACTTGGGGTCATTTTCATGTGTTGCTAACATGTTACTACACTTCACTCTTGCTTCTTTGAGCGTATTTCCGTGTTATCTCTGCATTCACTCAATATGATGGTTTTTCTGTGTGCTAGATACCATTCCTTTGTTACCCCTAAACCTAGCTTTATGCAGCCCTAGGTCTGCTTTTCTTTGACTGACCATGGGTGAGCTTTTAATGGCTGTGGGGTCACCAGTGCCAGTCCCGTGCCTTGCCACTTATCACCCCACCCACACTCCCCTGCACCACATCCTCCATCTCCGCTTCCCAAGATCCCATTATCACACCAGGACTGTATTTCTCTACACTACATCCTTACGCTAGAGTCATAAAACCACAGTGGTATCGTACAAAGATAAATAAAAGCAAAACAAATTAGCCATAGACATGTGGCCCGTAAGAAAAATCGTTGTTACGACTAACGCAAGAAGAAGAAAGCTATGGACAGGTCAAGGAAAGTTCAGACCAAGCAAGCCTGACAAGCCTCCGTACTAAGGTCTTGCAAATTCAGCACAGAGGACGTGCATTTATTAGGCCAGCCCAGGGCATTTGTGGGAAACCAGAACAGGCTAGTGAAGCATTTGGGAACATGAGTCCTGCCCCAGTGTACCAGTGGGGCCAGCAAGAGGAGAGAGGAGGATCACAGAATCCCAGACTGGTTGGGGTTGAAGGGACCTCTGGAGATCACCCAGTCCAACCCAGCTGCTCACGGAGGGTCACCAGAGCAGATCACACAGGATCGTGTCCAGGCGGGTTTGAATGTCTCCAGAGAAGGAGACTCCACAGCCTCTCTGGGCAGCCTGGGCCAGGCTCTGGCACCTCACAGGAAAGAAGTTTCTCCTCATGTTCAGATGGCATCTCCTGTGTTTCAGTCTGTGCCCGTTGCCCCTCATCCTATCACTGGGCACCACTGAAAGGAGTCAGAGGATGGTCTGTGAGAAGACAGTTCTGACACAGGAACACATGGATGTGAAGTGGCCATGGATGAATTCATGTTAGATAAAGAAGAAAAGCATTTAGGATCTGGAAATGTAAGAGTAGCGAAGGCAAAAAACCTACATAGTTTTAAGATGGACTGCCGGCAGGTTGGAAAGGGAGCGTCTGGACATAACGTGGATGTGGCAGGGACTGGACACAGCGCCGGGGGGAAGGCTCCTCCAGGCTGACTGATTCAGGAGACATGGGGAACCAAAGACCAATTTTCACAAAGCATCTACAGAATGGAAGTAACGATCTAACCCCCTAATCTGGGTGATTTTTCATGTACTCTTTGGAGGTTTATATATTCTGCATATTACAAGAAGCCACAGGAGATGTGAAAAATGAGACAAAACCCAAGCACTTAAAAATGTAATTGAAATCCCTCCACCTAAAGACCGCTCTTCTGCAAGCAGGTATCTGGTACTACCCACACTTCTAATGTATTTTATTTCATAAGCCATATTTTTGAATGGAGATTTTGCACCATTTCCTCCAGCATTCCTTCTCACAGAGTCTACTTCAAAATCCATTAGTAAAAGCATCAGTGCAGCAAGAAAATAACACCAACAATCCACATAAACCCGCAGCTTTGTCAAAGTGCTCCTTTGTCAGGCTGTTGTACAGCTGAGGTACACAGGAAAGGGCCCCGGATAAGTTACCCTGATTTTTAGAAAAATGTGTCGTCCTTAGGTGTATTTCTACATGCAACTACTGGGTGCAAAAGAAGCTTCAAACTTGTTCGTTCAAGCTGCTGTTGGATTTTATAGCTCTTTACAAGAGGAAGCAAAGCTTCGGAAGGTGGCAATTAGCTCTGTAGCCCCAAGACACGCAGTGTTTTTGTGGCAGTTCTCCATGATCTGGAAACGCCGGGAGCCTGTATGGGGAGATGCAGTTCCAGCCCCCATTTGAGGGTAGGGAGGGAAAGGAAAGAACGCTGGTCTAAAACAAGGAATGCTTTGGAATTTAAAAAGAAGAGATGACAATGTCTCACCTTTCCCTGCCATGGTTGCAAACCCTTGGATGATTAGAATGTTAGAAATTTTTTTTAAATGGGAAAATATAGTATCTACAACACATCTGTTCCTCCTCTACGCAAACAAAGCACGCACATACACACATAACGCACAGACATATGGATGCTTGGACAGATCTTATCCCTCTCCTCTACCTTTTTTTCTTTTCAATGCCTCAGACTGCAAACTCTTTGGTCATAACCGGTTTATTCCTCTGTTTTTCCAGAGCAGCAGGAGGGCAGCGCTCCAGCTTTGTTTGGGTCTTGGAGTGACAGCTCTGATGAACATACTACACCAAATAAAACCTCCATCATTTACTAACACAGCACTTATGTAAACACAAATGTGAGATCCAGAGGGGAGTCGGGCAGAGCCTGTGATACTCATATCACCGGAAAACGAGAATATCCTGACTATGTGCAGTTTCTCAAGAAAAGAATGTGTGTGTGATTGTCACACTGCCCAGCAGACTTATTTGTTCATTTTCCACCCCTGAAGTAGGATGTGCATTTCATACCTCCCAGAGATGGAAAAGCCCCCCAGTGACTTTCTTTTCCTGCTCTGACTGCCAGGCGACTGTCAGATCAAGGGATTAAGATGCATTTTCCTCAAGGTCCAGCCAATCTCATCTGGCTTCACACACAGTTATTAGTAATTACTTTTCTTTTCCCTTAAAACCAACATAACTTTCCCCAAGAACTGGGGAATGCAGAAAGCAAATGTTTTTTTAACATAAAGTTCATTCTGCTCTTAAAAATAATTAATTTTCAGCACCGAAGGGAGAACAAACAACTTCTTATCAGGGCGGTAACAAAAAAGGACTACGGTGCTGAGGCAAAGGTTCTGAGCAACACATAAAATATCAGAGTTGATTTTTATACTTCACTTTAATATTTAGCACCTTAAGGCACTACTCAGTCTCGTGTAAGTACGCTAAACTTAACAGGATTAAAGACCTGTCTCTAAGTGGCACTGCATGAAACAGAACCTCGAGCACTCCCTGTCTCCCAGGGGAGATAAATGACTTTTCAGCCATATTTCCAGTAAAGCCACCCCAGCCTGGCCCACGCACGTGACTTTTTATCAGCGCGATGAGCATGTGGCAGCTGAAACGCAGACTTATTGATGGGTAATTGTATGAGTGCTTCTGCTAACAGACGCTCCTACGAGGTGTCGGCTGGAGGGAGCACTGAGTGATGCCGGCCACCTGCAACACTCCCTCGCTTTCCTGGGATGGGAAAGCACTCAGGACCTCTCAGGATGTGTCCTCGCTGACAAGGATGAAATGTTCCTTTCAGCTTGCTGGGAAGAAATATAAAAAATGGTGAAAGCCAGCCCTGAAAGTGGGTGAGGTTCAGAGAATGGCTGTAAGACTGCAGTTAAAAGCCATAATTAGCAGACAAGTCCTTGGCATCCACAAGCTCTCACTCCCTTTGATTGGAGACAGTGTTGTCACTTGCTCATGACTCATTATCTAATAGGGAAAAATATATAACACCGGGATCCCCAAATACCTATTCTCAGCCTTTTGATTAAATGGAGGATGTTGAAGAAGAAATGTCTTCTCTCTTGAAAAATTACAACCAAGGAATGAAATGCTCAAATATCTAATATGGATCGGTTCCTAAAAAAGAAAAAAAGGAAAGCTGAACATTAAACAGGTCCAGCTGGCCCTGTCCCAAGCAGGGGATCTGCTACGCTCCAGAATGGCCTGAAGATCTATTTCTGCAATCAGAGGATTTTTTTAACATTTTCTTTAAAAGCTTTCCTAAAATCCTAAAACATTCCTGGATGGGAAGGACACTGTGAGTGCTACAGATGTTACTGTGCTTGAAGGTAGAAGTGTCAGCAGAGAGTGAAATTGGGGGTTCTGCATGTCCAAACTGAAAGGCAGAGCCAATACACCAACCTGTAGAAGGTGGTGTCACCCCGGGGACTGCACCGCGGTTCCTCCATGGAGCAACAGGTAACGCCACACCAGGTAACACTGACACAAGGAACAGTGGGTCTCTCCCTATGTATACTCTCTCCAGTTTTGGTGGCGGTGGTGGAAGGAGGCAGAGTGAGTTTCCTTATGTATATAGACTTGGCAAACTGAGATCATCCAAGGAAAATTTGGATTCCAATTTTAAATGCTGGATCTCAGTGCTGACCTAAAGGAAAGGCATCCAAGACTTTAAATTCACCTATTGCTGGATACAACATTGCCTTCAGGTCTTTTAAAAAAGGCTCTACCACAAAGCAGGGAAATGGAAAATACTAAAGAAAAAAAAAATCATAAAAAGCCTGCAGATGTTCCAAATTACTCATTACTGACACACGTAACCCTCCCCACTCAATCTGTGGGCACCATAATTTTCATCCTCCTTCTCCCCCTCGGGCTATATAACGCTTTGCGTATTTACTTTCACCAAAGTCTGGTGGCAACAGAACGAACCCAGGGCCAGCCGCCCCTGATGGGATGTGTGGCTGGCGGTGGCCAAGCTGCCGGCACCTCCAGTGTCACCGGTGCCTGCAGCTGCAGCTCGAGGCTGCTCCCCCTCGCACCCTCCAACCTCGCATTATCGGTGACACAGAAGAAAGCACTTATTTGCGTTTAATACTGCCAGTTCAGCTTCACTCCGCACAACTTGAGTGTCTTCCTCCCACTCTTTTTTTTTTTTTAAATAATACTGAAACATCCCTACCAGCCAGAGCTGAGAGAGCGAGTTCATGAAGAACTACTGAGCCCTCACCCAGTGCAGAGA
This sequence comes from Patagioenas fasciata, assembly GCF_037038585.1. NCBI lineage: Eukaryota > Metazoa > Chordata > Aves > Columbiformes > Columbidae > Patagioenas > Patagioenas fasciata. Next base: position 36,987,565 of record NC_092527.1, on the reverse strand, counting down.
GGGAAGCTGGGTGAGTAGCTCACCAAAAGGGCATTTTGTTTCCAATCTGGAGAAAAAATATGATCCTGGACTGCGAGGCAGCGGGGTGTAAGGGAACTATGAGTACAGAGACCCAGGGATGGGGACAAACAGTGAGGCGCACTCGGTTTTTAAAACGTACAAATACATAAAAGCACCCTGTGGGTACATCTTGAATCCCACCGGCAATAGTGGCCATAGAATAAACACAACAGCTAGGATCTGATATTGTGCACAAGCAAATGAATCCAACGTTACAAAGCAGTATGGGAGAGCAGCTGTGCTGAGCTCCACCAGCACACACCACAAGGTGCACAAACACCAGTGCTCTCACAAGGAACGGCTCATCCCGCACCTAAAACATGCTCCCTTCAGCTGGAAGAAGGTTTGTGAGGTGCTACAGATAATTAGAGAGAGAAGTTTAAAGTGGCAGATTCTAGTTGTGGTGCCAGAGTAGCTCTAAGTGTTAAGATACCCCCTCAGATGCCAGTGGAAAATGCAGCTGGCATTTCTAGAAGAAAATAAGTTAGCTTAGCCTTTTAATGTTAAGCAATGCATACAGAGCTTACTAAAAAAACCACCCCAAAATGATGTGAAATATCATGGCATTATCTTTAGGAGAAGATTAGTTGACTAAGCCTTTGCTGTTTTGTTCGGAGCGTAAGGTCTGGATGACGCATTAAGGACATTTTTGAAATCATTTTTTCCTCAGGCACGACATGTAAAGGTATGTCTGGAATATATAGCTATGGATGTCTACCACTCTCACATTACCAATACAATCTACCAAACTCTGTTTTTTCCTTCTTTTTACTTTTTCTCCCCCTGCCCCCCATGGTGATAACATCAAGGAACTGGCGCACTTGGGCTCAGCATTACAAGAAGCTCTAACCATGATCTCTCTGAGTTGATCTGGCTTCTTCCTGATGGCTCTTTAAAGTTAATACAAATATGAACCTCACACACAGTGAAATAAAGAATATGGAGAGGATCCTAAGCCCAAAATTGAGCTACGGATCCCCTCCACGCTCAGGAATGTTTTGTGTTCCTTCCAGTTACCAAGGCCAGGTTTTCAGCTGCTGCAAATAAGCAGCAGTGGGGTTGCCGTGCCCAAGCTCCTGTTCCCCGTCCTCTCCAAGCAAAAGGCGGGGAGCCAGGCCCCACCAAGGGGCAGCTCCAGCCCACAAGCCGCCAGCTGTAGCTCTGAGGTCTCTCCCGACCAGGGAGCATTCGCCAGACTCTCTGCCGAGCTTCTTGCCGTCCCAGCGGGGAGGCAGCCGGGCTGCCCGCAGAGCGGAGCCCAGCGCGGGGCCGGGCTGCGCCAGCCCCACGGCCGCCACGGCTCCAGGAGGCGCAGCAAAGGGGCAGCGCTGAAGCTCAGGGTACGTGGTGGTTGTGAGCGGCTTTGTGGACAGACAGGCTGACTGGGAGGCTCCGGGCAGGGAGATGTAGCCCTCAGGACAGGACAGACAAGGACCTGTTGGAGAGGGGTCAGAGGAGCCACCAAGTTGATCAGAGGCTGGAGCAGCTCTGGGAGGACAGGCTGAGAGAGTTGGGGTGTTCAGCTGGAGAAGAGAAGCTCCACGGAGACCTTATTGCGGCCCTTCCATACTTAAAAGGGACCAATAAGAAAGATGGGCTTGTTGCAAATAGGACAAAGGGTGATGGTTTTAAACTAAAAGAGGAGAGATTGAGGCTGGACATGGGAAGGAAATTTTTTTACAATGAGGGTGGTGAGAGCCTCGACCTGGTTGCCCAGAGAGGTGGTGGATGAACCATCCCTGGAGACATCCCAGGCCAGGCTGGACGGGGCTCTGAGCAACCTGAGCTGGTGAAGATGTCACCAGCTCATGGCAGGGTGGCACTGGGGGAGCTCTGAATGTCCCTTCCAACCCCAACTGTTCTATGACTCTGTGGTTCTAAGTGGCAGCCATGAGCAGGGCTCCATGAGCAGGGCTGCAGGAGCAGGCAAGAGAAAGGAAAGTGAAGCCCATATTTCTTTGCCTGCGCCGGCCTCGTGTGTCCCAGAGATGTGTCAGCACGTCCCACCTCCCCCTCACACACATCCAGCCGCTGAGGTCCTCGAAGGACTTAAACATCAATGTCCCAGGGAGGTCCCTTTAATCTTTGTTTATAAAGGGGGTAAACAGAAAGGTTAAGAGAAATGCCTGTGATCTGACTTTTCGGAAGGGCAGAAGTTAGTTGCTACAGAGGAGTGCCGAAACTGCTCATACTCTTCTCAAAAATAAACAATCAGGAAAATTAGGCTGTCATCTGTCAAGAAACAAACTAGTGTCAAAACAAACTAGTTCAAGAAAAACAAACTAGTATCAAAACCAAAGTTCAAAATTGTGGGGTTGTCCTGTTCAGGGAGAGGAGTTGGACTCGATGATCCTTGTGATTCCCCTCCCAACTCAGGACGTTCTATGATTCTATGAGAAAAGTTCAACCCAGGACCCTCAAGTCCTTCTTAGTTATCTGGTAGCATTTAATGCTTTCCCTAAACAAGGCACATACACCAGGGACTTCTCTATAAAATACAGAGTCTGGCATGCAGCAGATCTTGTGTATCAAAGATTTAATAGCACACAAATCTCCAAAGGGAAAGCATTAGATGGACACTTGAGATATTTATCTTCAGATGTCAGACCAATTTAAAATTAAAACCATACCACCAGTATTTTTTCCAAGAACGGCATATAAAAGTGTGCATCACTCTATGCAGCACAACAAAAAAGGTTTGAAGCCCATAAACTTCAAGTCTACAACCATGTTAGTTCTTCCTCTCACTACAGAGGCGAAACTATAACCAAAAATTAAAGGGGAAAACATCAGTTACTCTGTATTAGAAGTCTATGAAACTAATCCACACACATGAAAGGATCTGGGGGAAAAAAATCTGTAGAGAAACCTGACTTGCATTTGCAAAGTCTTAAGAAGCATCGCGAACAATGGAGATTAAAAAAATTAAACTCTTTCAAAAGAAAGCAAAGCTTCTGACTCTAAAGGAGTTTTAGTCCTAGGCATGTTTGGGTTTGCTTCATTCAGAGCTTGAGCCAAGCCACAAAATTTAGGTCTGACCATTTCCCAAAGTTCAGGGCATTTTGAATTCAAAGATTTTGGTTTGGACCCAATGTTAGTGCTGTTATTTTATGGGTCAAATATCTTATTATAAAGATAGTAAACAGCAAGAGAAAGCTCTCAGACTGGCCAGGGCTCCCTCTGCCAGTTAATCACAGAAAATGTTCACAGCAGTGGAATGAGGGAAGATGCTGTGGATACCAGAACTGGCCACAAACACTGTAGCACTTATACAGCAGATGAGTGAAGTTGCATCAGTTAAGCGAATTCAAAGGCTGAAGCAAAAATACCCTCTGACTACTGCTACTGAGTTGTCAAAACCAGCTTTTGAGGTCCTGTTGTATTCAAACCTACTCCTGACTCCATCACTTTCGGAACTCTCCATCCACATGTCTATGCAAAGACACCTTCCAGTTACCTCCCTCCACCTTACCAGTGCTGAGTGGGAGTGAAGATGATGCACAACTGAATTTGAATTAAACTGCATTTCAACTCTAGGGTGAAGCAATGATTGTCAAATGTAGAACAGCCCTGTACCCTGCAAGGACGGGAGCAGGAGAAAAGCTATGAGCAGGAATGGCTGTAAAAAGCATAAGAGAGGAACACAAAGCTGAAGAATGTATCACAGCAACAACCACACAGAGAAGTAAACATCTTTTATTATTCTTAGTTTTCCTACAAAGATCTTAAAGCACTTCTAAAATGTCTTATGATGCATCCATCCTGGTGGGAAACTGGGTTATCAACAGGGAAAAGGCAAAGGTGACAAAAGCCTTGCTGCAGGCTCAGCAGGGCACTGATGGACTCTGGACATGAAGCAGAACTAGATCTCCCCAGCCACTCCACTACATCCCATAACACTTCCCTGGGTGAGACCCAGCTCTAAGGTACATAACCACAAAAATGTCAGTTGCCTGAAAGCTTATCTCATCTATAAGCCCAAACCATGACTTCTAAAGCCTAATCACTCTGCTTTTAACTTCATATTTACACACGAGCAGGAGTGCAATTTTTTTATGTTGCTTTAATTTGAGAAGCTCCCCCTGCAATAAGCCGATTCAGCAGAGGGTCTCTGCCCGCACACAAACGAAGAGCTCGACCTGGCGAGTACAAACGAGCACCAGGCTTTGCCTGTGGGAACAAGTTGTTTTGGTTCATTTTAAAGCCCTGAAGGAGGCACAGGATGTCTAAGGAGAACACGCCGCAGGGCTGGATGAATGGGCATCGCTTTCCCGGACAGCAACGTCCTGCCCGGCTGCTTCGCTCTCCTTGTATTTCTGATACACAGTTTGGTGCCTTCATTCAGTGATAGTGGGACCTCTGCCAGGTGTTGCTACAGACATTCATAGTGAATGGCTTCAAGTGTGAAATCAACCCAGTTTTCTCTCTTTGCAGAGCAGGGAACTCTCTTTGTGATCCAAATAAACCTTGAAGAAGGCTCCAAGCCAACTTCGTCACTGTTTGTTCTTACGTAACTAGACTAGGAACACTCTGTACTCAGAAGTAACAACAATTCTCCTATATACCTAAAAAACTACATTTACTTTGAACTTATCAGCAGCAAAAGCCTGTCATCTTTGGACATTATCCACCAGAACTGCCCAAGACAACTTATCTATTATTTTTGGGTGCCAACAACAATGGACTTGATATTGTCTGCATTTATCAGAACGGATTTGTTACCCAAGATGCAGATAACAAAAACAATTCCTTGCCTGGTGGGTCCAAATATTTTTCTGCTGAACTAAAGTGACTTTTTATATTTTATCCACACATTAAATCCATGGCTTTAAGAATCCAAAGCAATAATACCCCGCATTCATTCTTCAGGGCACAGAAGAGCACAGTGAAAACCTGTCCACAGGGATCAGCTTCCACTGTTGCTTATGGCTAGAGCTAACAGTGAAGAATCACCGTATGGTTTAGTTTGGAAGAGACCTTCAAAGCTCATCCAGTGCCACCCCTGCCATGAGCAGGGACATCTTCACCAGCTCAGGTTGCTCAGAGCCCTGTCCAGCCTGGCCTGGGATGTCTCCAGGGATGGTTCATCCACCACCTCTCTGGGCAACCTGGGCCAGGCTCTCACCACCCTCAGGGGCAAAAATTTCTTCCTCATGTCCAGCCTGAATCTTCTCTCTTTTAGTTTAAAACCATCACTCCTTGTCCTGTCGTAACAGGACATGTTCTTTCAGATGGCACCACATGCAAATAGCTGTTACCCTTGGCACCAGAACCGCACCTGGTTCGCAGCAGGAGCACCTGAAGATTTGAAGCTCAAGCGCTAGGGGACTGAGGACCTCCAGGAGCTCCAGCACGATGGATCCTCCCAGCATCAGCCCCAGCCCAGACAGTGCTGCCACTGAGGGACTTCCACACCCAAACCCCATCCTGTGCCCACTGGGGTCATCCTGACCACTACAGGTTCAGCCTAAATCCTGGCTGGCATCCACTGCTAAAATATACAGGAGGGAAATAAAAACCACCCAGCCGAGGGGAGGTGGGCAGAAATGGGCTCAGGAGGCTTCACCCCACCTGATCTAAGCCTCTCAGTTTGGAAAGACACCGAGTGAACAAGCTGGATGTCCCATTGGGGAGTTCCTGGTACGAGTCCCCAGCGGGGTGGGCTGGGTGCTCCAGAGGACCTCAGGGGGTGCCTGGGCCCCCAGTGCCCTGCAGCAAAGCAGCCCTAGAACCATAGAATGGCCTGAGCTGGAAGGGACCCATGAGGATCAGAGTCTAACTCCTGATTTCAGATAACACAGAGCAGCTGTTTGCCAGGTATTGTAACTGCTCTTAAATTGCTGCTTTCTTGGTTTGGGCTGGTTTTGTTGTTTTTCCTTAGTGTCTCACAAAAACCTGATGGGCATCTGCAAGAAGCTGCCATCCTGAAGGTGGGAGCGAATTTATAACTGCTCCAGCCCAGGCACAGAGGGACAACTGTAACGCGTACCCACCGCCGGGTTACGCATGCACAGCCGAAACTGCTGGGTGACGGGCAAGCACAAGTCCCAGAATGTTAAATCCGCATAAAGGGCTTTAAGTTTAAAATCAAATGAAATAAAAACAGCATTTAACTGCACATACAGGTTGCTACCACCTCTGGTGGCCAAGCCAAAAGTATTAGGTAGAGTTAACTTTGGCTGACACCGCAGCATTTACTGTTTAATTTCCTGATACTTAAAAAATAATTTTTTAAAAATAGCTGTATCTTGAATATATCTGTGTTACTGGGAACAGCTCCTTATTTCTTTAACAACAGCTGTGTTTTTGAATCCACATTTCACAGATTTTTCTCCTTTTAAACTCAACTCCATCCAGCAGTACCCACAGCATCTTGGCAAAAACCTCCCTCCCTTGGACAAATATGTCACCAGACATTTCTGGCAGGCTCTCCTCTCACAGATAACTGGCGTGCCGAGCTAAGAATAGGATGAGCTGCTCGTCTAGCTGCTTTGTCCAGGTGCCTGCAGAAGGTCGCTTGGTGTGGCCGCTCAGCTTCTCAGAGGAACAACGCAGGGCTGGGCTGTATCTCTAGCAAATTATTAGCAAGCATGTGGAAGCGTGCGTGGGTGTTGGGGTCAAAAATCAGTGTGAAGCATCAGACTTCATCTGTCCAGTGATCCCTGGCTAGTGCAACCAAAAACAAACAACAAAAAAAACACCTTCCCAAATATTTTATTATGGGACAGCCAAAGCATTACACCTTTCTCTGTGACATCTGCCTCTGGTTATTGTCACCAAAAAAAAAACAAGATAAAATCCAGATTATAGAGGTCATTAGTACAGTCCAAGATGCAACTTCTTTTTAGGCACAATTGCCAACAATTCTCATGTGCCTAATACAATACAGAGTCTACATTATACATATAATTAAAAATTAAAACACTCCAGGAAAACAAGTTAAGCCTTCACTGGAGAGCCAGATGTAGTGCAGGTGTGCTCAAAAGATTCCTGAGAAGTGTTTATCATAAACCATTTACAAGAGGTCCTAAAGCTTTGTGGTCTTTCGTAGCATTTTACAAAACATCACTTTTTTTTTTTAAGTTGTGAACATACAAATTTGCAGGAGATAAAATAGGTCACTCTCCTTGAAGAGAGGCCTGTGAGGAAATAAGGAGAGGAGTTTTGCAAAGGAATCGAGTGTTAGAAAAGGCACAAAGCAAAGAAGAAGGTTACGCACATGTCAGACTGCACCGAGAGGCAATGGGACCAGGAGAAGAGCTCGTAGACCTTGAGACATAGAAGCAAGAATTGGAGTTCACTGCAGTAAGGCCAGCCCAGAGCCCCAGGAAAGGCTGCAGCAAAGGAAGAGAAATCACATCTAGGAACAAACTATTGGTGCCTCCCCCAGGAATTTCAAGTGGTTTCAGCCATTAGTGCAAGGGGATCAATTCTCTGCACTGATCCGTTAGACAGGTGACTGCATATTCCTGTGTGTGTATAACACATATGTGTCATACAGAGACAGTATGGAATTATTCAGCCACGAGCCATTTTGATTCCTTTCTGAACCTTCACTTCCCATGGCTACTTTTAAAGAGATCTGCAGTCTCTCTGTCAATACCCGACGGCGAAACTGGAAGAAAATAACTCCATGCGAAAAACATCCACTTTGTCGAGTGGAGACTTCCTCTCTCTGTGTGCAGGCGAGAACGTCATTCCCCTCCCATTGTGTCCCGGGGACATCGATTGTCCCCCAGAACAGCCGACTGGCCACCCTCTGATTAGGCTCCAGCTACCTTATCAGCTCGCCAAGCACGCACAATTAAGATCTCAACACCAGCCTACGTCCTCATCTTATCCCCCATCCGACGTTTCCTTGATGTTCTTTCTTACGTGACCGCCCGCCGCACTTTGGGTGCACCCCATGCACCCACCGTCGCCCTGGCGGTTCCACTATCTGCGGTGGCCAGCCAGGTTTTCCGTGCTGCTGCTGGCTGCACGTCGCGGCTGCTCAGGACTCCACGATAAATATGTGGCAACAGCTGTTTCCACATCCACAAAGGAACCAAGGGCTACGATAAGAGACCGAAATTCTCCACACCAGAAGGGAGATGCAGACAGAAAAGCTTGAGGGGGGAACCACTTCAGATGGCCAAACACACACAGTTAAACAACTGTTTCCAGCAGGTAGGAGGAAGGGATAGAAAAGTGACCTTTCCCATTTAGAATTGCATATTTGTTTTGTTTCCCTACAAGTTATTTTTTCTGGCATTGTGACATGCAAAACATTTTGAACTTTCTAAGGAAACTGTTATTAAAGCAGTGAATGTTACTGTGAGGGCGCATTTGAAAAACAGAACAATTAGGCATTTCAAAGTTTATCTAACTTAGTCACCGGTACCTTTCAGACTTGTCACAACTACATGCAACCAGTCTGGTGGACAGTTTAATGATTCCTGTATATGATACCCCTGCCTATAGGAAGAAGAGACCTCTTGAAGATTTATCATCGTTTATAAGCCACCCTTCACCCCCCTGCTGCATTCTACTAGTGCACATCCTGCAAAAGCAAAGCTTTCCTAAACAAGGGCATTTTGTTTAAGCCTCTAGAGCCCAATTCTTTAGGGACTTGTCGAGAGCAGCTCTGTGGAGCTGCGGGTCCAGCAGCCCCAGGTACAAACACAGAGCCACAAAGCTGGCAAAGTGACAGCAGAAACCGAGTCTCACGGGGAATGACGCGATGCTACGTTCTTTACTTTCATTATAACTCACCATTTCAGCTCAACTTCTACCAAGTTCCCCAGAAAAATTTTGCAGGGCCACTGCCAATGTTTAAGGCTCTCCAAAAAACCCAGCCAGACAGAAAAGGAAATTCCAGGCAGCGTGCAGAAAGTCTGGAGGAGGGGTTTCTGCTAGATAACGGGAAAGATGTGGCTGAGCTGGGGCTGGTGCTTCCCTAAGCACTTGCGTGAACTTCTCAAAGGTGTTCCAATAGGTTTCCAAGGGACCACCTGAACAGAAAGGCAACTGTTAAAATAACGCAGAAGAATTAGAAAGGAAATGTTTCACTAAACAAGAAAACTATTTTCTGAGTTGCTCTACGAGAACAGTAACAGGGAAGTCATTGGCTTGTTCCTTCTGGGAATGCACTGAAGGGCAGGATTCTGCCACCTCTGTAAGCCAATGTATCCTGTCTTATCTGAAGCCAAATCATCTTTCCCCCTTTAAAATAAAATGCAGAAAGTTTACTTGAATTTTATACAAGGTCTTGAAGAGCACAGGGCACCGTGGTGAATATGTGATCCTGCTGTGCCTGGAACATGAAGCATCTCTGCACAGAAACGCTACGAAGGCAGAAACACAAATGCTGTGACTTTACTGCATTGCTCACTAATATCAAAATGATAAACTTGAGAGTGACCATAGGTGAAGAAAGGACCCAGCGTGTGATGGCATTTGTCACAGCAAAGCAGGAGAGAACAAGAATAGACCTGAGTGACAGCAGCTGAGAGCTGGTGTACGGCCAGGTCTGCAAGCAGGGGCTGTTGTGTTAGAAAGAGAGAGATGTGGGTGCTATGGAGCAGCACACAAGTGACAGCCCGGTGCTGAAAGGCACTGGTTGGAGCCTGCCAAGCCTCTCCTGCAACACTGGGGTTCGGAACCGAGGCGAGAAGTTAAAATGCAGGAGATAACAGCAAAAGAAGCTGGGACATGGCTTTGATCTCAGAGGTGGAAAGTCATGATTCACAGATGGAGGTTCCCATGGCTGCTGGGGGAAGAGGAGCTTTGACTCCAGAATACGGGGTGGTTGCTGGGAGGAGAGGACACCAGAGATGTGGCCTGAAATACATGGAAGGAGAAGGAGGTTTGGCTCATGGAGGGGCTGCAGCTGCCTCTTCAAGCATCTGTGCAAAGAAAAGTTTCTCCTGGAGTTTTTTTGGTAGAGTGCTTTCAGAAAGAAGATAAAATTCCTTTCATACTTAGCAGCTGGCTGAGTCACAGCACTTCTCCAGCCCATGTCACAAGCCAGGCTGTTGTAACCTCATCTAGGTGTTCCTGCTCCAGCGGGGGGATTGGACTGGGTGAGCTTTTGAGCTCCCTTCCAATCCCTGACATCCTGTGATTCTGTGTCGCTCAGGGCTCAGCCGGCCCCCCCAGGGCTCGGCCGAAGGGCTGGTCCGAGGGTCCCATCCCACCCAGGGGACAGTGGTGCCATCTCCAGCCAGCCCAGCGGTGGCACCGAGGGCTCTTTGAACCACCATTCCCAGGCACAGGAACAAAGGACCTCCTGGAACAACCCAGAGGCAACTGATTCATCCCAGAACGATGACTTCAGGGTTTCCATAATAACATCAGGCAAGCGCCGGATCGCATGCCTTTGAGCGAGGTTTGAGAAGACTCAGGTTTGGGTTTTATGACCATAGCTGCCTAGAAACACGAACTTCCATGCAAGCTTAGATTTTTGCGGCGAATAACATCCAGAAACAGGATCCCATCTCCCAACAGGTTTAAACAAACACAAAAAACAAAAAAACCCCAGGAAACCATGGAAACATAACACCATGTACAGAACTGGAAATGGCTTCAGAGCTCAAAATCCAAACTGGGTACCCTAATAACTGGGATTTTCAAGGAATCCTATTGCTTTCATTCCCATTCAGTGCTAAAAATCATCTCCATACGGGAAAAGGATCTATTTATGTTTCATTAGTGCTTGTTTTGTATATAGCAATAGACTGTATGTATACAGGAGAGAGGGGAGTACGCTATGCAGCTGTGAGCTTTCTTGACTAATTACTTGTTTTCTCTTTCTGAGCAAAATAAATACAACAACAAAATTCAACAGGGCATAACAGCACATCTATTAAGGCTGTACATTTTCCATCCAACTCCACTGGTATTTGTTTTCACCATGCTTCGGCTCAGAAACCCAGCCTATGGTACCATTCATAAACAGGAGATGCAATGACCTGCACAAAGACATATAACAAATCAAATAAAATAATACCCTGACTTGATGTGGAGAAATGTACGGTAACAATGCCAAAATGCCAGTTAAACAAATGTTAAAGCATTTAAGAAAGAATTCCCTCTTCAGCATCAAAACGTTTTGTCCTAAACATGGAAGCCCGTTACATCCCCTCAACTTCAAATATTTGATAGCCATCCATAGCCTGAGCCATGATACTTACTTTAAAAAAAACACCCTCACAGTTTATTTCAGCCTCAGTTTTGAAAATGATAAATTTTCAATGTTCTGAAAATGCTTTTAGAGTTCCAAACACCTAAAACACATTAAAACGGTGCTTTTAAAACAAAAGTGTTGCAGCACTTAATACCCTCGAGCTTCACAACACTCTGGGCAGCAGCTGAATTACAAAGTTTTACAAGACGAAACAGGAGAAAGTTTTCATAAATGATTTGCAAAGACTAAAACTTGTAAATCAGGCTGTAGCATGGTGTACTCATACTAAGAAATAACAGATATTTTGGGTCCCAGGCTGCCAACTGGCAAAACCTACTGGTGTTCATATACTTTGGAACCAGGTCCCAGACTAGTCCTTAAAGCAGCCTGATGTGCGGATGATTGCCTCATGGAACAATGATGTAAGATGAATTCTTGAAACTCTTACAAATTTTCTTTGCAAGTCCCCTTTCAGAGGTTGAAGTTTGAAATCTCAGACGTTCTACTTCGAAGCCAGATGAGCCATTCGTATGTCTGAGTTTCGCCACGCAGGAGGGTTTGGGGAACAAATTCATATATGAAAACCAAATATCTCTAATAACCTGCCCACACACAAGTTATTTTCCTTTGCAGTAAAGAGCGCTGTCCCAAAAAGTTTAAATTAAGTTATAAATCAGAAAGCAGAAAAGGAAATATTTTCCATATGTTTAATTTTACACCATAATTATTTATCAACCAAGTCCACACATACATGCTGTTACTCTTATAGGAGTTCAAACAATATTCATACTGTTTAAAATATGTTCTTCAACTTGCTGCTAACTGGAGACATTTATTAGTCCCATATTTCACTAGCAGTAATTATTGCTGGGAACCATACATTCACAATCTGTAGAGATCACAGGGAGGCACCTGTGTGGATTTAAAGCTTAGCTAACCCTGACATTACTAAACTCTGCCTCAAAACATCCAATTCATTTAAAAGAGCAGGTTGCAAATAAAACTTAGTATCAGCACTTCTTTGTTTGATTACATGCCAGCATTTGATACGGCCTCACAGCAGCCCATGTGGTATCGAGCTGTAACTAGTAATGAGTTGTAGCTGTACTTAAAGAGGAGGAACCCCACTGGCTGCTCAGAGCACAGGCACAACCCACCAAATACTGGGACACCATTAAACCTCCCAGACTGGGAACAAGCAGAGTCTTGAGTTTTCTCTTTTGGCAACAAAGGGCCCCAAACTTTCTCTCTGTCATCTTTCTACACCCTCCCCTTGAGGTGGCAGATCCACCTCTCTGGGGAGCTGTGACCTGTAAAGTCAATGCAACCACCTTGTTCCACACCTGTGAGCTCCGAGCAACCTGAGCTGGGTGAAGATGTCCCTGCTCCTGGCAGGGTGACCTTTGAAGGTCCCTTCCAACCCAAACCATTTTATGACCCTACTGCAAGGGAAGGCAAAGGCCCAGGCATGGCCACATTGGGCATGTTTAGCTGGAGCCACACAGTGTCAGGACTATATTGACCATCTCTAGGCTTTTAATGCCCTCTAAGTGTGTGACCAGCCATACAGTGATTGCTCCATGGACTCTGGGAAATACCATAATACCTGACAAAAGTGAAGAACTTGTCACAATGGCTTGAGCCAACTGTGGTAAAGGTTATTTTGTTTGTGCAAAAGCTTTCCCTCAGGACTTACAGAGTCCTGGCTTTTTCTAGTGTCCCCTAAAGCCCCTCATGAAAGAAGAGGCTGTTGATGAACCCAAACTGTTCTCTGTTTCCTCCTCTACCTTCCATGCCTGACCAAAGGGTCATCATTGAATTCAGTGCAAGCATTTCGAGCAATTCCTCATGTGCTCCGACCAGAAGCAAAAAAATATGTCATGTCACAAGTGTGATTGGCTTCTGCTTCATTAATCTTTAGCCTATTAACTTTGCCACCAAATATTTTGCTTGCAATTTATAAATGCATTGGAAAAATCAATTTATACAGCATGAATCACAGACTGGTTGAGGTTGAAGGGACCTCTGGAGATCACCCAGTCCAACCCAGCTGCTCACACAGGGTCACCAGAGCAGATCACACAGGATCGTGTCCAGGCGGGTTTGAATGTCTCAGAGAAGGAGACTCCACAGCCTCTCTGGGCAGCCTGGGCCAGGCTCTGGCACCTCACAGGAAAGAAGTTTCTCCTCATGTTCAGATGGAAATTCCTGTGCTTCAGTCTGTGCCCATTGCCCCTCATCCTTTCATTGGGCACCACCGAAAGGAGTCTGGTCCATCTTGACACCAACCCTTGAGATATAAGCATGAACCCAACTTAAGATGTATAAGTTTTAAACCAGACAACAGCAAAAGCCTACATTACTAGTTCAGTATGTCACTTGTGTTGCTGGAATGCATGCACATCAAATTAATAAGTTCAGCTTTGAAACCATTTGTTTTAAACAAGGTGTACATCAGAGACATTTCCCTGAGCCGGCCTCCCCTCTAGCACCAGTGTCCCAAGACTATTAATTTCTGCTACTCTAAAAAGTCAAGATAACATTTTACTTGTACCTTGCCTACAGAGCCCAAATATTTAATCTTAGTTTGATGGGAAGGAAGCAGCTTTATTGTTTGGAGCATAATATCACTGATGAATAATATACTTGGATGGATTTTTAGATATGGATAAAAGAAATTTTAAAAAGGGTCCTACGAAGCTGTGGGTTCCCACATCACAGTTACTTCTTCAGTGCTTTCCATAGAAGTCATTTTGTTTTTCATGTAAATGACTGTTTTTCATCAACAAGCATTTGAATCCCACTGCTTTAATATGGAGAGGCCAGCACCTTCCATCTCAATTTAGGTGTGAGCTCAATAGGTAACTACAGTAGCAGGAGCTCTTGTTTTCCACTGCATTTTATAATTTTTGTATTTCAGAAAAATCTGAGATATTAATCTGTTCGGTAAATTGTCTGCAGGAAATAAGCAGCTCTCTACAGCAAACATACCCTTTTTTTCCTACAACAACATGTCATGGCAACTATGGTAAAACACTTCTGCAGTTGCAGAAATATTTGCAAGAATTCAACAAGCAGAAGCTTGCTGCACCGGAGAACAACTTTCTCTGCAGGTTATAGCCAAGAGATGAGGTGACATAATGAATTAATCTCATGGGCTCCAAACACCTGCTATGAGAGGGAGCTGAGGGCAGCGAGGGTGACCCTTGGCAGGTCTCAAGGGACCTGAGTTCTGCTGCTGTCTCTTCTCCAGACCCCCCCGTGTGACCACACGCGAGGTTTTCTCCTCACCCCGGGGTGTAGGTTCGTTAAGCTTTATGTCCATTAAGCTTTACGTTGCTCATAGAAGGGACTGCACCTTCTCTTGCTGCGCTTGCCAGTCCCGAGCGGCGCTGAAGGGCTCTGCATCCGCAGCGCTACTGTCACCGACAGTAAACAATGAATATTTCTAAAGTTCATAAGGAGGACAGGAAACACTAATGGCTACTTCTGTGAAATGACTGAGCTGGCGGCACAGCTGCTGGCGGCCGACTCTGCAGGAGAAGGTTAAGTGCCTACATAAGGATTTTCATACCTAGGTGCTTTTGACTACTGCTGAAAGCAAGATATATGAGTTTATGGTAGAGTTATAAACCTTGCAGGAAGATAATATCAACTTTAAGGTGTATGCACATTCCCTTTCACCGGTAAGCACAGATCAGCCAGAAACACAGAAAGAAATATAGGATTTTCAAACACTTCAGGAAAACTTTCAATAATTAAGCCATTTCTATAAAAAAGTACAAATTTTCTTAAGTTTCTTTATTTGATCATCAAAATGTGAGGTGTGCTTGCTTTCAGTGCCTTGGAATAAACCTGATATGCTACAACAAAGCAAGCAGTCGTCTTGAAAACATACCATAAAGAAGCAAAAGAATTCACCTGGATCACCTAATTTTGAGAAGATGGGAAGGGAAGTTTGCCTGGGTGCCAGCTATAGGAATGTCCCTTGATCTGCTTGGACATTAGTGCGGCATTAATCATGATTGCTGCATAAGATAATTATGACATGCATTTTTTACTTTCATACATGAAACAGGTAACAGAAAAATCAGCCTGAAATACTAGTCAGAACAATTAAATAGGGGATGATTCCTGAATAATTCTGGTAACTTACTGCAGAATACACTGGTCCACTGTATTACAAATTACTACAAAACAAAATATGCTGATTTATACACAGAAAATAAAAAAACACATGCAGCTCTCCATCAAAAGGGAACTTGACTGCATGTCCTATACTGTCCATGCAACAGTAACACCTGCATTAATACCCCCTTTATTAGATCCTTGATTTCAGCAGCTTTACAAAATCTAGGTATGTTGCAGAGAGATTTTGACCATGAAAGATAAAACAGTTGACTCAGATGCACAAAGCAAACTGGCGGTGGAGACCATTCTCCTGTTCTCTAGCCTCATCTATCACGACTTACAAGATGAAAAAAAAGTCTTATAATGGCAGTGTTGGGATACACAACTCAAAATGGAACTCAGCAGTCCGCTCCCACTCTGTTTTTCAGTCTTCTAAGTCTTTTCCTCCTTCTAGGTGCAGGATTTACTCCTGGTGAGAAAACTGCTCACTTCTTACTGACCCCAGCCCCTCCGAACCAGCCCTTGCTACATGTCCCAGACCTGGAAGTTTTGTGCTCCAGGGCCATACGCCTGAGCCATCTCACCTTCCCAGACTGGTTGGGGTTGAAGGGACCTCTGGAGATCACCCAGTCCAATCCCCCCGCTCACACAGGGCCACCAGAGCAGATCACACAGGATCGTGTCCAGGCGGGTTTGAATGTCTCCAGAGAAGGAGACTCCACAGCCTCTCTGGGCAGCCTGGGCCAGGCTCCGGCACCTCCCAGGAAAGAAGTTTCTCCTCATGTTCAGATAGAACCTCCAGTGCTTCAGTCTGTGCCCATTGCCCCTCACCCTGGCAGCAAGGGGTGCAGAGCCTGTGCCAGCAGGTACCCGGTGCTGCAGCACAGGAGCTACAGCATCCTCTGGGGTGGCTTGACTCAAAATTATAGAGGGCTGCAAACACTCACACAACTCAAGGCATCAGACAATCCCCAGGAAGCTCTGCGTGCCTTGCAGACAAAACCAGGACCAAAAAAAAAAAAAAAAAAAAAGAGTTAGAACCACCAAGGGCAGGATTACAACTTGGATATTCATTCAGGAAGGGGCAGGGGCTGAGCAGGAGGACAAGCCCTGCAGCATGGCCTGGTCTTTACTAAGCCTGACAGCAGCCACAGGGCCTCACCTGAAACTCTATTTTCTTCGCCAGGCAGTGAGTTACAGAATCACAGAATGTCAGGGGTTAGAAGGGACCTCAAAAGCTCTTCCAGTCCAATTTCCCACCAGAGCAGGAACACCCAGATGAGGTTACACAGGAATCTGCATTCATCTTCCTTCTCTGCAAGGGACTGCAAAGGTTACGGGTACACAGCACTCAGAACACCTTACAGCCCCTGCATGGTTTCGTGACTCATCTTTCAATTCTCATTAAATAGTTATGAGGGAGAAGACCATTCCAAACAATTTCTAAACAGAGCACAGCTAAGCAAAGGAATAAGCCTCTGCGATACTAGAAGATATCCAATATTATTATCTCTTAATGAAAAAGATGTAGAATAACACCTCAGGCAGATGTAGGTAGCTACAGACAGGAACATCTATACACTATAGCATGTTCATAATCACAAGTCACATTCTGATGGAAATTCCTGTCACTTC
Organism: Patagioenas fasciata; assembly: GCF_037038585.1. Lineage (NCBI taxonomy): Eukaryota > Metazoa > Chordata > Aves > Columbiformes > Columbidae > Patagioenas > Patagioenas fasciata. Next base: position 36,970,572 of record NC_092527.1, on the reverse strand, counting down.
TCACTATCTTGTAAAGGTTGGTGTGTGGAACATCCTTGGCCAGAAAGAGCTGCTTGTCAAATAACACTGCTTTGTTTTAAAAATAAGGTAGGGTCAGAGCACAAATTACCATCAGGTCTATGCCATTTGTTACAGATTTTGTCACAGAAGTCTAGGCATTTTATTATGTTTTAAATATCCAGACACCAGTCTGGTTAACTGGACTGATTCTTTCTATATGCAGGTTACTGTATAGAGATGAGTTAATGGATTCTTGTCTTTCGTCTAAAAATAGATGTTCAGAACCCTGCAAGAATGGCAAAAAACAGTAAATGGAAAAGTTGACGAGAAAATTCAAAAAACCTACAGACTTCAGACATTCCTTTTTCCTAAGGAAAAAAAAAAGGTGTATTTAGCAGCTTGAAGAACATCAGGTACACCAGGCCAAAAAGCCAGGGCTTCATGAGAGCCCAGAGGCTGCGAGTGGCCGAGGATCAAATCTGTGCCAGTGCACATCACCAGGTCCAGCCCAGGACAGAAAAGTTGCAGTGATCTTCATGTTGGTCATGACTCCCAGCTTTTGACGACCTCCTTTCAGGCGAGACCCTGCGCCCAGGCTGCCGCTCCACCTGCTTGCTCCAGCACGGAATGGGGTCCCATGCAGACAGACCACAGCAAACTGCGTGTTTGATCTCTGTGCTCACCCCATGGACACAAAGCCATCACCAATATTCCTGTATAAGCCATAAAATAGCCCTTTGGCTTATTTGTCAAAAGTAAAAGGAGCTGGCACACAAATATGTTTTCTGGTGTTTTCAGCTTAAAAAGAAAGACACCCATGGGCAATGGGTCCACTAGAAAATGATGGCGATTTCACTGTGTTGCGTTAAATAAAGTTTAATACCACTGAGCTTGAATTCAGCTGTCAGCTCCTGCCCAAATTTTGAGGCTTCCTTCTTTTGAAAGAAAACAAATTTACACCTCACGCAGAAGATCAAGACAGCGGAATAAGACGGGAGCTATTGGGAAGATCACCACAGAGCTGCATTGAGCCAGAGAAAGCTGCTCTCTGGTACCGAAAAGAATGAATAAAAATTACAAGACCTGAGGTTATGAAAGAGAAAAAGAAAGTCATTCCCCATCCTTCCAATCAAGAGTGAAGCGCAGCATCAGACTAAGCCTTAAGCACAATCAACACTGGGGTGGAAAAAATAATCACAAGATCTTTTTAGTGACTCACACCAAGGAGTAATTTCTAGGCTGTAAAACCCTGAGGTAAGTAGGTAGAAAAGGACGAGCACATCAGCTCTGGCTCCTTTTATAATTATCACTGACCAACTGCAGCAAATGTATCAAGCAGGGTTTGTGGTGTAGAAGATGGCTTAAAATGGGAGAGATAAATATCTTATACAGTAAAAGTATCACAAAGATATTTCAAAGGATGGACAAAAGATGCAAACAAAAATGCAACTGTGGCCACTTTTCAAATCTATCGAAAAATCTATTCAAGAGCTGAATTTGTACCCACTGAATAGTGTCATGGAGTGCAGTGACATTATGCTCAGACTAAGACAAAGAGTATGAGATTCTAGTCTTTAAATTAATAGCTGTGTTTACAAGCTCTTTAAGATGCTGCCTATTTTTACTCAATGAATCATTGCCCTTCTTTACAAATTATATTTCATTAATCTTAGCAATGCACACAAGTCTCAGCGGAGTTGCCTTGCTTACATACCAAATCTGAAGTTCTAAGTCTGAACTATTTGTCACAGTATTCAACTTTAATAAAAATCTGTATTTATTGGAAGATGTCATTTCCTCACATTCTCTTAAATCAAAACATCTGATCCCTGTCAAGCTGTTCCTCTCCCTTTTCTCCCTCCCCAGAGGAAAACAGTACAACTTATAAAGAGCTTAATTCACTCCCGTGCAAAATTATGCAACCCTAAAAATTCAGCTATATCCTCCAGCTGAACTTCATCTGCTGAGATCAAATGAAACTTCATCTGCAAGGAGAGATTTAGAGAAGTTACCGCATCACCTGTTGTGTGTTGCAAAACACACACGCATCGCAATTTGCAATCAATCCGGATTAAAAGATCTACATTAGCAAAGAGAAGTGTCTGCAAATCTCATTGCACTTCTAATGAAACAAGCAAAAGCTCCTTAAAAAACAGCCATCTCAATTATTTGCCGGAATTAGGCGCCAGACCCTCCAAGTACTTATACAACTGTAATTTTATTTTTTTAAATACAAACACAAGCAGGCAATAACCTTGGATGTGAAGCAATTGATCAGCAATTGCCCAAAGTGCCTCTGTCAACAAATCATTCACCTTATGGGAATGTTCACACATGAAACACGTTTACCTGCTTTAGCATTTATGGGATGGCATCTTCAGCTTGCACCTGCAGCAGCAGATTCACCCTGGCAGCACCGCAGCCTGTTACACTCGATTTCAAAATGTGATGCTGCATCCCAATATCTGAGCGATAACAAAGAGCAGAGATCAAAGTTCACTGCCTGCCTTCCTCACTTACCTGCCCCTAGAAACATGCCAGACCTCTCACATTGGGCTGTTCCCTGCACAAAATATACATTTTAACAGAGGTTCATATCCAGTATTTCATTCCCAATTTTAATTCCTTCTCAACTCATTGTAGCTAAAAATCAAAGTACAAAAGGTATTTTTGAAATTTTAGGCCAGAGAGTCTGGAAAAAAAAAAAAGGCATGTGCTGTGCTCACCTTGTAAAATATTTCTGGGCTTCTAAACAAGCTTCATGCCATCACACAGCTGGGAAACGTTTGCTTAAAAATACACTCAAACAATCCCCTTGCAAAGGATTTGTAACATATAGAACTGAGCTTCATTTTGGAAGGGTCATTTACATCCATAAGTTTTAAAAGGCTGCCTTCTATTTATTCTAAATTTTCCAATCACCAGTTTGTTTATACCAACCACCACAAGAAGGTCTTAGAGAGGTCACTTAAGAAATAATATATTTCCTCTATCTCCTTTCCCAGCTATGCTCACAAAGCTGAAGTTTAGTTCCTTCACTTCATGAATAAACCCAGTGTCAGGGTATTATTCAACCTGTAAGATGCTAATGAGCAAGATTAAATTATTAGCAACTTGAAATCACAGCAAGGTTAAACATTTAAGTGTTGTATAGTCATATTATGTCATTATTTTTAGGCAGTCTGCTTGTGGTGCAAGCACAGCCTGGCTCATACCTGGGCTGCACACTCACTCGATGTGTCTGATACTTCAGATATACAGGAAAAAAAAAAAAGATGCGTTCCCCATGAGATCAAGAGGCAAACAGCATCCCAAAAAAGGAAGAGAAAACAATATGCTGAATCCATCAAAGCTTGTTACTTCATAGACCTTTAACATCCAAATAAACATTTTCCAGCTGGAGGTCTGCATGAGCCAGAATAACAAACATCCCAAGACCTGCTAGAGATTTCAGATCAGGCTGGCTGGTGAAAGAGCTTGATCCTGGGCATGTATTTGTGGACAGAGGCAAGCATTTAGCATACAGGTTCTGAAGCAAAATTACCTGAAACCACCTTTTCCTTTTTACTTTTTTTCCCCAGGGTTTGGCAGCAGGATGGGACATTTGGGCTGGGGTTATGTTTTAAGCATGTTGTGCCCAGTGGCCTACTGGCACGTATCGTGCTCCTCCAAGGCATCAGAAGAAATCCCTGACCTTACAACAGCCTCAGCTGCTCAGAGACGCGATGGGCAGATTCCACCAGAGCCCATTGTAACAGCGTTCACCTGGGACCTCATCTTCCAGCCCCTGGAGCAACCCTAGTTGTTTTGCCAATGCCAGATGTCACAGGGATGGCTCCTTCGAATACTGCCATCAGCTGGCAAACTCCAACATTTCTTATTCACAGCGTTCCAGTTTTCTTCTCCGCCTCTGGAATAAGTTGCCTGTAGCCAAAGCTCCTTGGGCAGGTGGCTTTGGACGTTTTTTGAACAGTGTTTTTTTGGCAGTGACCTTCGCCAACAATTCTTAAAGTGTTTGAGGAGAGGAGACCTTACTGTGAGTGAGCAGCAGTTGACAAGATAGAAAATCAAAGATAAGCATTTTACAGGGGAGCAAGATCTGTGATAGGACTCAGGACTACCCAGTGTATTCATCAATGGTCTAGAAAAGAGATAAATAGTAAGATGATATTTGCTGCCAAGATGAATTTCTTCAGGACAGTTGTAACAAAAACAGCCTGTGAAGAGTTGCAGGAGTACGTTGCAGTATCAGATCACTTAGAGATAGGAAAAGGAAACAAAAAAAAGATTAAATTCTTCATCAGGCAGCACTGTATTCCATGTGAAGGAAAACAACTCTTGCTATATACACTAAACGATGGGCTCTAAATTAAAGACTGCAGCTCAGTAGACAAATTTCTGAGGTCACTAACAGTAGGCCCAGTAATGAATGCTTATGGCAGTGGGGAAAAAAAGCAAACAAATACCAAGTTAAGTCTGTGACAAGGACAAAGGCCGAAGCAGTCGGCATTGCTGTGCCACTGCCCATGGCGCACACATGCACCGTGCACTTTTGGTCACCCATTTCAAGAAAAGATCCAGAATTCTTCCCAACTCAGTTGCCTGCTAGAGACATCAGTTCTCTTGCACTGCCTATGGGGCTATTTAGACAGAAATGCCACCAAGGACTCTGGTGTTGTTTTCACTTGGCATCACTGACATACTCCCTTTATTTCTGATTCTCTTCCAGCTGTGTTTCTCTCTTTTTTACTTTATTTTCCCCCATAAGATGCAATCTCCATCCACGCCTTCTGCAGATGCTGCCAAGTGAACGCAACTGTAGCATCTCAGAGTTTCTCCATTCTCCTGGCAGGTCGTCCCTTTCCTGGGACACAGCAGATAACCAGATAGAAATGATGGAGCATGCTCAGCCAGGCAGAGTCCAAAGCTTCCACTGTAAATAAAGACTTCCTATAGGATTGTGAACGTCTCCCGTAACACATGCATGGGGGAAGAAAACAGACAGTTGCAGTCATTTTAGATAGGAGCTTTGTCACACAGACTAAACACTGACCAAAGAACTACCGAGGCTAATACAAGAGAGAAAATACATAAAGCCTTAAATGTGTCTAGTAAGATGACATTTAATCCAATCTAATTATGTTTTAAACAGTACATCAAAGACTTCTCAAATTCAAAGGTGGTGTCAGAAACAGAGGACAGAAAAATAAACTAAAAAGATTAGAAAAATTGGAGTAATAAATATGAGAACTTTGGTTTAGAAAATTTTAGACTCTGCAGCAGAGAGAAGAAACAAAGCCACTCAAATTTATTCACTGGGAAAACTATGTTAGAGCATCTTTTGTATAAGGAGAGACCAAGAGAGCTGGGGCTGTTCAGCCTGGAGAAGAGAGGCTGAGAGGGATCTCATCAGTGTTTGTAAATATCTCCAGGGTGGGTGTCGAGAGGATGGACCAGACTCTGTTCAGTGGTGCCCTACGATGAGGGGCAACGGGCACAGACTGAACCACAGGAGGTTCCATCTGAACATGAGGAGAAACTTCTTCCCTGTGAGGTGCCAGAGCCTGGCCCAGGCTGCCCAGAGAGGCTGTGGAGTCTCCTTCTCTGGAGACATTCAAACCCGCCCGGACACGATCCTGTGTGATCTGCTCTGGTGATCCTGCGTGAGCAGCTGAGTTGGACTGGGTGATCTCCAGAGGTCCGTTCAACCCCAACCAGTCTGGGATTCTGTGAAAATGGGAATGGTCCAGAGCACTGAGACCTAGCAAACAGCACCCCAGAAGTCACTGCACTGCATGTCCACGCAAGGTAGAGACTGACTCTTCCAATAGTTAAGCAAAAGAGGTAGTGTACCAAAAATAAGATAACTTCTAGAAATTGTAATACAGCTTCAGCCTACCAGGAAAAGCCAGGCTCATAGTGAAATCACGCATTTAATGGGACCCTAAAAATAGTCAACTGAAGCAAAAATAGCTGCTACTGCTCATGAACTGCCTGTCCGGCATCCCCAGGGCAACAGGGAACTCCATAAGCAACCTCACTGCTGGAAATCACCTAAATACCCTGATGCATTCCCTTTTTGATGCTGTCTCTGCCCCACAGTCCCTCCCCATCTGACCAGCTCTTTCAGCTGATGCTGAGGTGGGCCAGGATGGGGAGTGGGGTCAGGACCAGCTCCGTCCCCAGGAACCCACCGCAGGGAGCGAACGTGGCCTGAGGACTCATTGCACGAAATGTGAGGTCAACAGTCCAAGCTGACAGGCTGGAAGGAGGAAAGGCCAAAAGCTGTTCAATGCGGCAAGACGATAACTGCTGAGAAACAGAAAGTACCTGGAGAATGGAAAAAAAAAAGGAAGCGATGGATATACAAATTTTTCAGCCTTCACTGTGAATAACTATTTTCATCCTAGAGCATGGACAGCCGCCCTTCCTTCATTAATATTATTTGCGTTATTCACTCCCAGGTTCAAATTGAGTCTCAAGTGCTTGCATGTATTTCTGCTCTCTTCAACCTGCCTTTCTTCCCCAAGTAAATGCTTGTGAGATCTCCCTCAGCTACCCCATTTCCCCAAAATTAAGACCTATCCTGAAAATAAGCCCTAGCGTGATTTTTCAGGATTTTTGAGGATGCTCGAAATATAAGCCCTACTCCAAAAATAAGCACTAGTTACAGTCCATTAAAAAAGTAAATTTAAGTAGTGTCCAGGCAGCTATACATGTAAAAAAGTAAGCAGTTTTGGGAGCAAAAATTGTATAAGACCCTGTCTCATTTTGAGGGAAACAGGGTATATCTGGAGAGACATTATATGAACGAGGAGCAGCTGAGCCAGTTCTACAGCCTTCACGGCCTCATGCATCTTCCCCTCACCTGTGTTTTGTTCCATCTTTTCATTTTAACAGGCAAGTCTATGGATTTTTAATTTTTTTAAATGAAATAAAACACTCAGCTTCGCAATATTTTCCTTAGAATGTTTAATTTTGGTTTCCCTGCCTAATCTTTCTCACAAAGCAGTATGCGTTTTTAAATCCTCCAAGCAAAATAATTACAAAGATAATCCAGCTGAGTGTAATCAAACTGCAGGGTTCTTTATTTTCCTGGCCTTTTAATTTGATTTCACATCCTGTGGTCTTAGAGAAATATTAGGATTATAGCATCTTGATATTGTTTAGGTTATGTGCCTGTGAAAATACGGAGCAACAGATTCTCTTCTTACTGCCACACAGAAAACTCATATATAATAGCACATAGAATATTTTTTAAATAGAGATCCAGGGGAAGATCTCACAGATGAGCACAAGTTAGATCCTTAGTTACAAGTTTCATTGACCGAAAAAAAAAAAAACATGGATGGGTAGTATTTCCTATCCAGCTGAAAAGGAAAAGGAGCCCTTGTTTATCCTGTTGGTTTTGACTAATATTTTAAAGATAGTAACTGTTTGGATAAAATAATTTGCTTTTAAACTTTAATGCACTGATATGGGTCCTGATGTGATTTTGTGCGTATTTTAGCCATGGAAAAAATCCCATTGAGGTTAGCACCACTACTTGCACTTAAATTAAAGCTTCAGTAGCTCTCTTTGGATCAATACAAACCAGAAGTCACTCAAAGAGTAGCACCAGCATAAAAATAGCATAGGAGAAGAATCAGCTAAACACAAAGTTAGCCAAGCAATAAAAATACAACTTGTGTCTCTGCACATGCAGCAGGGACCCTGCTACATCCCAGCAGCCAGCGTGGGGCTTTATGAGGATCAGAGCACGTCTGGATTCATGAATCTGAACTTGCAATCGGGGCTTCAGACCCTTCACTGCAAGCAAAGTCCTCAGCACGCAGATGTCCATCTCTTGAGTTGGGAAAAGAGATCGTCAACAGATCAAAGGGAGCTCATCTGCCAAGAAGTAAGATTGAAATGATGCAGGGGTGCTTTCCACCCCACCCCAATAGTAACTCATGATACTCTCCGCAGGTGTAAAGGAAATAAAGAAGCAAGATCAGCCACCCAACTGGTATAACACACCCCCAGGGCCTAGAAACAGCAAAGTCAGAGCTGTCACATTCCTCTTGAGCTGCTGCTTCTCCGTTGCCTTCAAAATGGGGCAGCGCACACCCATCCACCAGCTTGCTGGTGACAAAGGTGGGACACTTGTGGTAGGACCCATCTCAGGGCAAGACTGTGGTTGAAGTTTTCATTCTGGAGCTATTTACCACAAAGACACGCGTGTTAGTTTGGTCCAAGTGCTGCTGGCCTGGTAACGCTCTCCGTAGAGCATCCCTAGAACCACCTCTTTCAGGCATTTTCGCCCGAGTTATCTCAATACTCTTAACGAACACAAAAAGCTAGATATAGCCACAAAATTATTCCTATGTCTCTTATAAATGCTGAAAATCCTTTTCTGAGTGGACAACTACAGCACCACTAAGTTAAAACCTTCTCAGAAAAATAATATATTGGTAATAAATACAGGCAATCTCTTCCCAGATTTATGATTTTGCACTTGAGGAAAGCAAGCACATGAGATTAATGGAGTAGAGGTAAGTAGCTCTATTCAAACCTCCACAGTTAACATTTGATCTAGAAGGTTTACCAGCTAATAGCTTCTACGTTTTAACAACCTGAGAGAGCATCGCAGCTCAGTACTAAATATTTTGTTTAGTGCCTACAAACCCAACAAGCTAGAGAGCAACTAGGGTATAAAATTCAGAGTTCCACAGCAACACCACACAAGGAAGAGCATAGTCCTGTCTCTTCGGTGCAGAAGTTTGGGTGGAAGAGCTCTTGGTTTCTCCAGTGTTGCCACCTCCCAAGACCTGACGACCATGATTAGAAACTGGTGATGGGGACCACAGAGAGGGCACAGCTACAGCAGCCCTAACTCGCTGGGCATCAGCCCTGCTATATTAAAAAAGTCAAAATACCACAACACACAGAAAGGAACTTCAGGCCAATTCTACACGCACAGCCACACCTGCTCTAAGCCAGGCATGGCTACAGAAATAAGGTCCTTCTGTAAAAGGAGATCTTGAAGTCATTCAGACTTCCACATTTTCTTTAAAAAGGCCTGAAGAATCCCAATTTCCAAATTTCCTCCATTAGAATATAATGAAATATTCTGGACTCTTTGGGATATCTCTTTTTCCAAAAAGAAATGGTCACAGGCTTGAAAAGGGATTTTTTTAAGTACTGCTTACAAGCACTCTGTTGCATCTGAAGTAAGGGCTGATTCCATTCTTGGAATATTTTTTTAAGCTGTTGCAGTGGCGAGAGCTTCTCTTCAACTCCAAAAAGAAAACTAGACTGAGTCACTGCATGCAAGCTTTCTCTGCTTATAAAGACAACATATTCCTCACCAAGTACTTTGTTTTTATATCGTGGGATAGAGGACAAGACCTTAGATTCTGCATTCAAAGCACCAGTTAATGAAGTTGCTAAAGTTAAGTTGCAATAATCATATTCTCCATGGGGTTTTGGCTGTCACTGTAGTCACCTTCTTTCCTTCAAAATATGCTTTTCATTGTTCTACTGCCCTTTTTCCAATTGCTCTGCAGCCAAGTTCTTGGAAAGCAATCACGCTTTCTTGTTTAGGATTTGAGACTAGTCTTTTGCCAACAAGGACATGCACAAATCTCTCCTGTGATCATCCTGCAAAAGCAAGCTAAAAATATAGCAATTTACAAACGGGCACATTTCACATGTTACATAGCATTAGTGTGCACTGAGAAAATTCTGAGATATACAAAAGAAGCTCATCCTTTTTGGCTGGGCTGATCAAAGGCTGTGCTTGCGTGCCATAAATAAGTTTATTTTAGAATTAGAGTCTACCTAAAAAGGAAAAAATAATGCATTTATGTTTTGTTTTAGTGGTTGAAGGGTTTCTTTTCCCTTTTACCAGGTTTAAATGGTAAACTTTGCACTTTAGAAACTCCAGATCTGAGAATAACAATGGTTTATCTTCCAAACTGGCTGTTTTAAAACTAGTAACTGCAATGACTAATTTAGTTATAGCTAAAACTTTAAACTGGTGGGAATTGTCTGTCTGCCTGTACAAATTTGTAAAGGATTTTGCAATTTCAGAGTCAAATTGTAGTTAGGTTTTTAGTGTGTTTCAGAAAGCTCCTGCACACAGAAGCTGCAGGTAATGCAAGGGAAGGCTGAGGTTATGGTTGGGAAGGGATCATGGTGAAGAGTATGCAGCTCTTCACTGTATCCTGGCCATGCCTATCTGACCATGATGTTAGTATGAAAAATAAACATGATGTTTAATCATCAGCCTCTCTCAAAGACTTGGCTTTTATCAGGCTGCTGCTTCTGCTGGGCAGGGGTAGATTCATGACTTTGGGGATGTTTTAGAGCCTCGCTGGGTTGGGGCTGTTAAAGTTCCTCTGAAATGCTGGGAGACTCAGCCCTTTGTCTCTCCTGGACCCCTGCTTGGTTCTGTCCTTAAACTGGGAAAATGAACCAGGATTCCCTCACCAGCCAGATTCGCTGCTGGTGGATCTCCATCCCTGATGGTTCTGCGGTTCAGACATGACTGCTGAGACCCAGAAAACAAGAAGAATAATGAAGAGATCCAGATAAATGTTTCACCACCTCATAATCGGAGGCTCTTACTCAACCTGAAGTGATTGTAACTGTTATTACTTGGTTTTTCTCTTTATGATTCTCATCTTTCTTGTCTTCCCTTCTCTGCTTATTCTTTTCCCCAGGCAATACAAGATGGTCTCAAATACCTAATTTGGTTCCTATAATGAAACCAGATGTATTTTCTATTCAGTCCTAAAAGGGACTAGTGATTTGTGAAATGGGATTTTGCATCCGAGAAATGAGAAATGATAATTGAAGAAACAGCATAAATTTATTCCTAATACATTACAAATGAACTTTCAAATGGAATAAAACTCCATTCGTTACATGTTTGGACTGGTAGATTTCTGAGTGCAACAAGTAACTTACGTGTAATTTTGTGTCAAAAGCTTCATAGTCTAGAAAAAAAGATTTCCTGAAATTTCTTCTCCATTCAAAATCATTCAGTGAAATATATTTATGTATGTGAACTGCCTTTACTCTTTTTGTTGCTCTAATAAAATTACTCATTTATCACGTGGCATCAGGGTGTGCTTCTCATTGTAATCATCAGTATTCAAGTGCAAGTATTTGTATAACAGTTATAAAACTTGTTTCCTGGTATTTCCACTAAAAAATTCACTTTGCACCAGGAATTGCTTTAGTAGAACTTAGTCACAAACGAACTTGCACAAGGGACCACAGAAAAACCGCTAGCAAGGCCAACGCAAATGAGTTGCAAAATTTAAACCAATATTTGCTAGAAAATGTTTGTGGTGGTCACTCAGCCCTACTCTGAGTCCTTTACAAAAGTCCTCACCCTTGGCCTTAAAGTTGCAGGTCTGCCTAAACCTCCCTTTGAAACTCAGCTGAAATTTCCCTTTTGCTGCTGATGCTGGGTCTGCATTCTCTGCTTTTACGAACGTCTACAAAGCGGATCCCATCGCTTGCTTTCTTCTGCCATCAAGTACCACATTGCAAGCACCAACCACCATGTAACTGAGCTAAAGTAGTTTTACTTTTGACTTAACAAGTGGAAACACACATGCATATACTTGGCTTTGGCTACACGTTCACCCAACTAAATCTATTCATGGGGCCTGCAGGACCTGGAACAAACTTATTTTTAGATAATATAATCCTCAGTATATTAATTTGTTTTTACTCTGGGCCTTCCATACATTGTTTGTCTTCTTCACCTGCAATGACATTCACCTGCATTACTCCCTGCAAATTTTAAAAACGCTTTTCTCACAACAGCTTACAATGGTAACTGAAAGCATTGAAAGGTGCACAATACAGACGTAACACTTGTGGCTATGATGTCAGGTGCATAACTTGCCCCTTATTCTTAATGTCAAGATATTTTACATCCCCTCCAAAAAAAGCTTTAAGAATAAAAAACACCAAGCCTCAAAAAAAAAAAAAGTTGTTGGAGCTTCATATATGGTTAAAAGAAAAGTTGGAATATAGTTTGGAGTAAATCTTCATTAAGTTCTGCCACTTGGATTATAGCTAACAGCTTCTTTAACACAACTTTGACACAATAAAAGAACAGTAGTATTACTATCTTACTGAAGATCGTAGAAAGAGACTGTAAAATTGAGTGCCACATCTAAAATTTCTTGCAAAATATTGGCTCTCTGAAAACATCACACAATAACTGTAATTAATACCAATCCTTTAAAGTATTCCTCAAGTCCACTGCAATCTAAACCAGTACTGTATTGCTGGTTGCATCCTAAACAATACTAAAAATGACAACAGAAAAGAAAAATTCTCCATCAGAAGTAAGAAATCTATAATCCACTGATCTGCTGAATGGAATAACACCTTTGCCCTTATTATTTACAGAGCTTTTTTGGGAGGATCTCAGGACTTTACTCTTTAGCTCAGCCTCACAAGTTCAACAGCCCATGAGTTATATAAACATCATTTTACTACCGGAACTATTTTCCCAGCAAAAGGGTCATTCCAGGGGAGGACTATTTGAATGATTTATTTTGCAAAACTAATATTGCTTTACTCATAGTCATGTAGCTTCAGAGTGACCAAAGCTGAAGTCCACCCAAGCACACTCGGCCTCACCAGCTGGCAGCTCCAGCACTTCAGAGAACAGAAGAAAAAAGGCTGCAGGTTGTACCACACCTAAAAACGTCTAGCAAGTATTTTCACGGAACACAAGTTCGAATAAAAGCTTGGAAATTTTTCTTCTTTTAAGTAGGAAGTGAGTAAATAAATACATATATAAAACCGGGTTGCAACCAGCAGAAAATGATCACGTCTTGACAGGGATGCTGCAAACCATGAGACGTGTTGCTTGTGCGTGTTTTGCTCGTCCTCCAGCCGGGGGATGCTCCGGGACCTGAGCGGGGAGCCAGGTCAAGCTCCGCACCCGCGGAATGCTCTCCTCCCTCGGGCACAGAGAGGGAACCACGTCCGCTCCCGAACGGAGGGGGGAAAAAAAAGCTCCAGGGGCCCGATCTGCTGGCGGTGCCGGGGTTCGGCTTTGCGCGTCCTTGGGGCCAGGAGGGGAGATGGTCCAGAGCGGGTTTTTAAGGCGCATCGAGCGGCGGCTGCTCCGTGCGGGCGGCACCGGCATCTGCCGGAGCATCCAGCTGCGCGGCTGACCGAGCGGGGCTCGCCGGGGCATCCCCGGGCTGAGGGGCTGAGCCCCCGGCCCCTCTGCCCGGCTCCGGCTGGGGACAAACATCCTCTCAACAATGGGCATGTTTGCAGCAACATGATATCACCTAATAACGCCGAATAAGGCAATGACTGTACGCTGAAGCGATACGACCCTGCCGCTCTCACCACACGGCGCGGAAAGCTATTTGCAGATTTGCTAAGCCCTTTTGAATGAATGCATCTGCAGCTGACCTTTAACAATAGACGCTGAAATAGCACAATCTGTGGGACCAGGTTTGAGGGGGGGGGGAGCCGGGAAGAGGGAAGGAAGAAATGGGTGAATATTGTAATCTCTGCAATCTCATTCACTTCCTTTCCCAAACCTCCGCACACAGGGAAAAAGCGATATTTTCCCTATAACCAGGGCTCTATCTCAAGCCGTTTCCAATGCCAGCTCGGCCACATGGCACCCCAAAAGCCGCCGCCAGCGGGACCGGCGCGCAGCCCCACCGGGCATCGCTCCGCGGAGGGGCGACTGCGACAAGGATGCTCCAGCCCCCAGCTCTCCTCCCCTCCCGCCGCTCTCTCACCTTCCCTGGCTTTCAACAAGACGGTGTTGGCAACGATGTTTTCCAGCTCCATTGACGAGCTCGGGCAGCGTCGGCAGCAGCGGCACTGCAGCAGGACGTCACTCCCGAGGTGCGGAGCCTCCGGGCGACCACCCGCCTCCTGCCCCTAACGCGGTGTCCCTCCGTGCATGATCTCCGCCTTCCTCCCTTCTCTCCCGGGCGGAGGCGGCGCTCCCCGCGCTATCTGCTCCCGCGGCGCCTCGCCCCGCTACTCCATCCTCCGCCCCGCGGGCTCCCCGCTGGTTTGAGGGCTCGGGCGCTCCTGCCTCCCTCCCCCGGGGGTGTGGCACCGCGGAGCGGCCCCGCAGCCCCGCGCAGGCGCCATCCCCGCCGCCGGCTCCGCGGGGATGGGCACGCCGGGACGTGTAGTTCTGGGGCGGTCCCGCCGCACCTGGCGTCGACCCCGCAGCCGCGCAGTGTCCCCACGGAGGGAGCCCGCGGACACGGGCCAGACAGAGCGTCCCGGGCGGCGGGGCGATGCACGGAGCGGGGCGCGGGGTTCCCCGCGGCGACACACCGGCGGCGCAGCCCTGGTGCCGGGCGCCACCCCGCGGCGGCGGCCCCCGCCCGGGCACGGGCTCCCCTGCCCGGGGCTCCCCAGAGCTCCCGTGCCCGAGGCACGGAGGGTCTCGGTGCTCGTCGCCGCCTCCCAGGTGCTCACACCCGAGCGAAAGAGGCCCCGACAACCGACTTCTCCATCCTCCGCCATGCGATGCACACCCCGGGGTCGAGTCACGGGCTCCTCGGCTTTGTGGATATCTTAGAAGTCCCCCAAGGAAGCACCCGAGGGAATCCCGTCTTCTCTGTCACACCTTTTTTGTTGTTGTTGTTTTTACACTGTTGTATGAGACATCAGCCACTTGTGGAAAATTCGTGAATTTTAAGTGCTATGGTACAACATAAATTCTCTTATCTCTGTATAGGACAGATGCTCATGTCAGCATGATTCTGATTTTCCTGGCAACAGAGGAGATCGATTCAGGAGGTCAAGCAAAGAGGAATAAAACCGAGCCATTACTCTCACTAACACTCTTCCCCCATCTGTGTTTGCATTGATTAAATCCAGGTGAAGCAAATCAAATTAACATGCACTTCTTGTCAGCTGAGTATAGACACTACTTTTTCCTTCTTCTTTTAATTGTACCGATCATATTTAATTCTGCAGCCAGGCAGAAATTACTTGGAATACCAGAACTTGCAGACTGCTTAGAACACTTTTTCTGAACATAAGAAATAAATGAGAAATGCATTTAATGAATAATACCTTGGGCATTAGGATAAAATCGCTATAATAAAGGCCTTTTATACCAAATTTAGTGTCAAAGGTTAGAATTTTCATAGAATCATTTCAATTGGAAGAGACCCTCAGGATCATCAAGTCCAACCATAACCTAACTCCAGCACTAGACCATGTCGCTAAGAACCTCATTTAAACACCTTTTAAACCCCTCCAGGGATGGCGACTCCACGACTAATTTTGAACATTATTGTGCATAGCAGGTGGCACTGCTATGTACAATCTTCCACGTCCTCTCTCCTATTGCCTCACTAAATGTTCAGCATCCAGAAGACGTGCCATGTTGCAGTTACTTTCTTTGTAATGGCAAGTTCCATATAGCAGCAGTTGTGTTTGTAAGTACCGGAAGATTTTTCTCTGATTAAATAATTCTTAAGGGAAAAATTGCTTCCTGGAAACCAGAGGCTTAGCACAGAGATGAGGCTCCTCAGGAGTGTCTGCCCTACTTGTTGTTTGACCACTTCAGTGCAAGGACTCACTTCTGAACAGAGCAAATTATGCTCAGGTTATACGTGCATTTCACGTCCCTGCCCAGCCTCCCACTAATGATCATCACAAGGGCAACACCAGCATCACAACATACATGGCTGATGTTGGAAGACAGAGTTACATCTTTTACATACACTTTTAATGCTACAAGCAACCCTTCTCTCCAAAGGAAAAAGAAACATGTGTGTCTTAGTCCCTGTTTTGTGCAGCTGCAAGCTCAATATCTGCTGGCACCAGCGGGGGTCAGTGGGTTTGCTGCATCCCACACCAGGCTGTCCAGTGGGGAGGGATTTACTTCCCTGGGTCACTCCACACTGAGTACTGACCGTGTTTGGTGTGTAACTTTTATACACGTGCCTGAATAAAGATCTTTAAGATCTTGAGATGCACTTGGAAATCAGCACGTGCACCAGATGGCTGTACTGCTCCTCTTTTATTGAATATCTATATGTATATGTACATCTACATAGGCAAGTTGTAGGCACAGAGGGTCATCTGCAGTGTCCCCCTGGGACAGAAGCATGACTCTAGCAGGCTGATGTTGTCCTGTATACTCTGTGAATGCTTATGTAGTTCTTGAAAGGGTAAGCAGATTTATCGAAACAGTCAGTACAGATCTATACGGTGTTCGTAAATCCCATGGAGCTACCTAGTGTTCGTGAAAGGCGCAGCTCTGAAGCACTTCATGTTCTCGGCAGCCAAAGGCAGAGTTACACAGTCCCTTCAGAAACAGCAATCGAACGGAGCGTTGTGCCGCTGCCAGAGTGGTTATTTCAACTAAGCTGTTTGACTTTGCATTGAAGGGGACAAGGAGCCATCACATAATGTAAACGTGGCTGAGTGCAGGGACTGGAAAGCTGAGCTCTGCCACCAGACTGCTGAGATTCTGCAACATTCTTCATGTTTACCAGTAATAACGGAGTGAGTTTTTTTAATGATTCTTACATCATTTAACAAAATCAAACTTGTTTCCAATAAATCTGAGTCAGTGTGGTGCCCTAGGAGGTGTGTTCACTAGCACAATGCCTATTTTGAAAAACAAAGCCAAGATAATTAGTCCTCACTGCATCTCTCTTTTCTACTACAGTCTTTCAAGCCTGAATATACCACTGACAGATGACAAGGGTCTGCTTCAGCACAAGCCTCAGATGCATGGTCCCTTCCATGGACATAGCTCCCCAGGGATTGCCAGAGCAAGTGCCATCACACAGACTGACTTGTCTTAAAGCCTATCAGCTGGGCTTTGCAAAACCCACTGCAGCGTCTGGAGTCTTACCTCATGACTTCTTCCCAGCTGTCAGGATCTTCAGGCTTGTGTCACCTGGAAGACCTGGTTCACAAAAACAACAAAAATGAAATATATTAGGAACAGGTAGATCTATTTATACCCATTTTTCTCTTGTGATGACAAAGCCCTTTAATTTCAAGGTATATCCACCTCTGATTTAATGGAGCAGTAAGGTTTTCTGTGAGTAACGAAGAAAGAGGAGACCTGTAAGTCTGTTTCCCTACTTATTCTATTCACTCTTGTAAACTCTGGTGCTGGAATACTCAAGCAAAGGCAGGGTGGCAGGGAAAGAACATAGGTCTTTTTTGCTGTCCTAAAGGTCCTGATCCAGTGCTTACTGGGAGAAAAGGGAAAATTTAGTCTGAATCATATGTGGAAATAGCCAATTTTGGAAGGAAATAAACAAAAAAATGAGAGGTTACATAAAAAACCCCCAACCAGCTAAGCTCTGAAAAATGTGCTTTCTAAGGCGCTTGATGTGTTTGGTTGTTCTGCTTTTAAGTAAAACATCTTCATCCAAAGGCATTCAGGAAAGATCTGGAAAAAAAAGACACCTTTAGAGTGCTGAACACCAGGACAAAGCAGGGCTGGCAGCCATCTTTCCTTGGTGGGGAAAGAGCGGTTTGTAAATGAAACGCCAACGCCGTGCGAGACCCAAACGCATCAGCGCAATAAGAATAGGAAAGCAGCAGGGTAGAGTGTGATATTCTGAGCCGCTCACAGGGATGAGTCATCGGCAGGGTGGGCGCAGGCAGCTCCAGCCAGAAGCACAGCAGCAACACACCCAGTTTGATGCTGCCACCACAGAAAAACCACTTGGCCTCCACACAACCTGCTTGAAACGTCACGATAAGACCCCCCAGTGAACCAGATGTCAAAAAGGCGCTTTTTTTTTGCCTAACCTTATCAGTTGGAAACATACCCTAACAGCGGCTATCTCCTTGATCCATGTTACAATACACAATTAATGCAGTAAAACCTGTTCATTATTAGCTTTAAGCTGGATTGCATTCAGAATGGCTTCTGAAACTTATTCCTACAAACCGGCACATTCTTTTGCCTCCTGCTGAGGTTCAGGATCAGCAGGTGGGAGCACACAGGCCTCTGAAAAGCTTTTGCAGGCAGCTGTAACCTTTTACAGAGCGCCCTGCGTAAGGATAGAGGCTGCCATCTACCAACAGCCGTGGGGTGATGCATCGTGTTGTCTAAACGGAGCTATTTGCTTTGGTTTAGATAAAAATGGTTATGCTTCTGTTGTTTCTTTCCATTTCCAAACCTTTTCTTCAGTTATCTATTTCCTCAAGGTAGAGGACAAATTGTTGTTACAGCATTTGAGCACATGGAATAAAATAACCTTCTAGAAGATAAGCAGATTTTGTTTTTTAAACAACCAGATGTACGCATACCATATTGCGCACAGAATCTGCCATTTGGTGACCCACAGCAGCCGGAGATCTGATTTGGGATCTGCTTTCCCCTTTCATCAAGTTTAGGGAGAAACAGCTACTTTTTCGCTAATATTTTGTTGTGCTAATGCTAATTTTTCAAAGAGCTCTTTGAAAACTAACTCTCACAAAACAATAATGGTAACAACACACAAGCATTATCTACCAGTTTGTATCAACAGAGCTCGAAGTCCTTCACCAGAAAGGCATATTTAATTCTTCCTCAATAGGAAAAAAAGAGGCACGAGGTCAGAACAGGCAGGTAAGTATCCTAACCAAAAATACAATGTACATCTCCCATCATCCGCTTAAGTACCTTATCCGCTGCTCCGCACCTTGTAACAACACAAATGTCTCCCTAAAGCCTGGTGAAGTCCCTGGAGAGTCCTTCACCAACTTCAGATGTCCCCATATGCTGTCTCCCCCCGTGGGAGACAGCAAAGTAGACAACCAACAAGACTAGGAGAAAGATGTGTATATGCTACCACTTGGTAGGTCTGTTCTGAACTTTAGATGGCAAGAAGAACCAGGTTCAGCAGCTGTTCCAGCCTGTGCGAGAGCCAGAGCTGAGCAAAAAAGGAGCAACTCCTTTGCCAGGTGTGTTCTGGCAGGTACATTATCCATCTTCAAATTGTAGGGATGTTCAGTAAAAAGCAAAATGGAAAACAAACCCTCTGTCAAATGGCAGTAGTTCAAGCTCTTGCCAGAAGTCCGAGAAGCTGAATTAAGCTGCCTTCATAACAAAGCATGAGCAATATTTCCCCACCTGCAAGCCAAGTGTTTAAACAAATACAACTTTCCAGGGAAGGACGTTAGTTTAGAATACATCAACTTAGAAGTTGTAAATAATCACCTGTGGGTGAGACAACCATCCTGAGGAAATCCCAGCGACGGCCCTTTCCTTACTGCCACAATACAGCTCCCGCAGCTGTGGGAAAGGAGCTGCTGTGACCCAGCTGGCACCTGGGGCACATTTGCTGCTGTGGGGACTCTGTTCGAGGGGATGTGCCGGGCTGGCAGGTGTGAGTGCAGACATGTCGGTCTGCTCTGTTATTCAGAATCGGCCCAGGGAACGGCTGACGTGCCTTTGCTGCTCTTCACTGACAGTCACTGCTCTGTGGGTGTCCTGGGCTCCGCTCAGCTCTCACCTGGCACCCTCAGCAGCACCAGGACCTGCTGACCTCCACCGCAGACACATCTCTCAACAACCTTCCCTCTCCATCTCCCACAGCTGCAGGCTACAGAACAGCTCACCCACACTGCGTCCAACGTATTTTCTAACACAAAAATCGTTTACTCACTTCCACTTTCAGGCTCTGAGGGGTTTTTTAAGCAAGAATGCCCCTAACTTTTAGGTAACAGACATGCAAATAAGGTGAGTAGCTCAGCCAGACGGCCCTCCTAACCCAGCCTGTGGCCTTCCCAGCAGAGTCTCCATCCAGCCAGCACTTTCAAGTAGCACTGGTTCATCATCAGGAGTCAAAACTGAACTTTTCCCTGTCACACAGCTTCAGGTTTCCCTCCATGAAGTGCTATGAGGAGCAAAGGGTACATAAGGTGCCTTAACTCCAAATCCACCAGGTCAGTGACCCAGCACCGCAGCTGCATGCACTTACGCACACATGCTCAAGTGCACATGCAGAGCTTGTTAGAGGGTGTTATGCCTGAAGGGAAGAGGTTCAAAAGCAGTAGTGATGTCTGTCTGAGGTCAAGGAAATCAGCAGGTGCAGGAAGCAGTCAGAGTACTGTGCTGTTGGACCCCATACTGTGGTATCTCTATCCTTTAGTGTCCACATTTTCTTCCCCCTCTTCCCACCTTGACTACAGTTTGCCTCTGCACCCTTGTCCAGGACTCCTCTTTCTTCATCATCTCCTTTTGGGGACCTCCATCATCATCATTGCAAGCCCAGCCAGCAATCCACTACCTCTGTGCACACATAATGTTATTCTGTCTGTTCTGCCGGGCACTACAGTTTTTGTGATTATCAGAGCCACATTTCCATCTGCCATTGGCTACATCTGGATTAATAAATTCAGGAGTTCCACAGAAAAGTACCAGAGAGTGAAACTGGTGATGATGTTCAATCACAGAATCCCAGGCTGGCTGGGGTTGAAGGGACTTCTGGAGATCACCCAGTCCAACCCCCCTGCTCACGCAGCGTCACCAGAGCAGATCACACAGGATCGTGTCCAGGCGGGTTTGAATGTCTCAGAGAAGGAGACTCCACAGCCTCTCTGGGCAGCCTGGGCCAGGCTCTGGCACCTCACAGGAAAGAAGTTTCTCCTCCTGTTCAGACGGAACCTCCTGTGCTTCAGTCGGTGCCTGTTGCCCCTCGTCCTGTCACTGGGCACCACTGAACAGAGTCTGGTCCATCCTCTTGACACCCACCCTGAGATATTTACAAACACTGATGAGATCCCTCTCAGCTTCTCTTCTCCAGGCTGAACAGACCCAGCTCTTTCAGTCTCAATTATGACTAAAAAAACCTATAATCTGTGCGAGTTCCACAACGCCAGAGCCAACGGCATTAGAAAAATTTGTATCTGGAAGGTTTCTTAGCACAAGCCACTCTGTTCGCTCCATTTCAGCCTGTGTCACCACACACCAAAACCAGGTCCCACCGCCGAACCCGCCAGCGGGAAGCCCGCAGCACACACAGCAACCGGCGGGCACGGCCCGGGGTGTACGGCCGGCCCCGGCACACGTCCCGCCCCGCTGCGCTCCCCGCTGGGCGGGCCCGGGCCGGCCCGTCCCCCCGCCCCGCAGGCCCGCCCCGCTCAAGATGGCTGCCGCGCTGGGAAGGCTTCTGCGGAGCGCGGTGAGTTAGCGCCCGATCCCCCGGCCGCGCCGCGGCCCCCGCCGTGACCGCTCTGACTGTCCGTGTCGCCCCGCAGGTGCCCGCTGTCGGGAGGAGGCTGACGGCGCAGCGCCTGCCCTGCGCCCGCCGCCAGCTCAGCCTGGGTAAGTGCGGGGAGGGCGGCGGGAACGCACAGACACGCAGCCCCACGCGGGGAGGCGGCGGGAGCGGCCCCTGCAGCCTCTCGGCCCCGGCCGCTCGTGCGGCTGCGCCCGGAAGGAGAAGGCGGCGGCCGTGGGACCCGGCCCGGCCGCAACTCCTGTGTTCTGCCCGCAGGCTCCTCGCGGTTGGCCCCGGCGGTCACACAACATGCTCCGTTCTTCAAGGGAACGGCCGTTGTTAACGGAGAGTTCAAGGACCTGAGCCTGGATGACTTCAAGGGGAAATACCTGGTGCTCTTCTTCTACCCCCTGGACTTGTGAGTGCGGGTTTTCCCCTTTCATACGAGCCTCCTGCCTCACTGAAGGTCATCAGAGGCACTGCAGATCTTTGCTGTCTAAAGCAGATGGGTTTACCTTCTCTGGGCTGGTCCTGTACAGCAGATGTATGTTTATAGAATCATTTTGGTTGGAAGAGACCCTCAGGATCATCGACTCCAACCATAACAAAACTCTAGCACTAAACCATGTTCCTAAGAACCTCATTTAAATGCTTTTTAAACCCTTCCAGGGTGGTGACTCCACCACTGCCCTGGGCAGCCTGTTCCAATGCCTGATAACCCCTTCTGGGAAGAATTTTTCCCTAATATCCAATCTAAACCTCCACTGGAACAACTTGAGGCCATTTGCTCTCATCCTGTCACTTGCTACTTGGGAGAAGAGACCAACGCCCTCCATGCTCCAAGCTCCTTTCAGGCAGTTGCAGACAGTGATAAGTTAGCCCCTCAGCTCCTGTTCACCAGGCTGAACAGCCCCAGCTCCCTCAGCTACCCCTCATCAGACTTGTGCTCCAGGCCCCTCACCAGCTTCATCACCTCCTCTGCACTCTCTTTAGTATTTCAATGTAGTGACAGGACTTGGGGGGGAAATGGCCATTTTATGCTAAAGCAATGGGTCTGGAGGCTGGAGAGCATCTTCCAGCTGCCAGGACTGCTTCAGGAGGCAGAGGTGGCCTTGCAAGGGTGGTTCTTCTCACAGTCAGACCCCGGGGTGCAGGCATTGCCTTGTAGTTGGGGTTCACCTTGGGGACTCTTTGCTTTTAAGCAGCAGGACGGCTCCAGAGCAAACTGTGGATAGGCTGAGCCTGCCCAGAAGGCTCAATCATCAGGAGCATCCTGGGCAGTTCAGATGAAGTTCAGTGTATGTGGGCACATGGAGGAGAATTTAACCTGTGGTTCCTTCTGTTATAGATTCCAAAAACTCTCTGTCTAGAGACTGTCTAGCAGGGACAGTTTCTCCATGTCTGCAAAAATCTGTTTAGAACTGGGAGCTGAAAACTGGTGTGCCAGCGAGATGGCTACAGCCATTGCTTTGAAACTGACTGAAACTAATCTTGAGCAGGAAACATGGTTAAAATTATCAGGATAAAGAAATGGTGCTACTGCTTTGGTGCCCAGAAACAGACATAAGAGTATTTTCTAAAAAACTCTCTGAAAAAATTGCGGAATCATTGCAGCCTGTTCTCTCTTCCCACCCAGCACCTTTGTCTGCCCGACAGAAATTGTGGCTTTCAGTAACAAAGCAAATGAATTTCGTGATGTGAACTGTGAAGTTGTGGCAGTTTCTGTGGATTCTCATTTTAGTCATCTGGCCTGGATAAATACACCACGAAAGGTATGAATTGGGCGGTCGTTTGGGGCTTTCTCTGTTGGTTGTTTACTTTTCACAGGAGCTCCTGAGCAGAAAAACTGAATAAACAATTGTGCGAACATTGATTTGAAGAAGTAGACTGCCTGTAGTGAAATGCTATGGGATTAACTTCTGCATTGGATGACATAATTCTGACCTTGGTCTTCGTTTTCTTGATCTTTTCCTTTAAAGATTTGGGGCTTTTTTAATCTTTGATTTACTCTCTTGCTAGTCCTATATGTTGCATCATAAGCTTATACATTTTTCTTGAAAGACAAATACTCAGTATCCGTGTCACTGTCCTAAACTGATGTTTTCTGTGAACCATCACAGAAAATAAAGAGCTGCTGTTTAGTCCTTACTGTTAACCAGTATCTAACGGTGGTGGCTTTGCAATGGATGTGGATGGATGATGGCAGAGCGGTGGATGTGGTCTACCTTGACTTCAGTAAAGCCTTTGACACAGTCCCTCACAGCATCCTCACAGCTAAATTGAGGAGGTGTGGTCTCGACAATAGAGTAGTGAGGTGGGTTGCAAACTGGCTTAAAGAGAGAAGCCAGAGAGTGGTGGTCAATGGTGCGGAGTCCAGTTGGAGGCCAGTATCTAGTGGAGTGCCTCATGGGTCAGTACTGGGGCCAATATTATTCAATATATTCATTAATGATTTAGACGAGGGAATTGAGTGTACTATCAGCAAGTTTGCTGATGACACTAAGCTGGGAGGAGTGGCTGACACGCCAGAAGGCTGTGCCGCCATCCAGCGGGACCTGGACAGGCTGGAGAGTTGGGCGGGGGATAATCTGATGGAATTTAACAAGGGAAAGTGTAGAGTCCTGCATCTGGGCAGGAACAATCCCAAGTTCCAGTATAGGTTGGGGCATGACCTATTAGAGAGCAGTGTAGGGGAAAGGGACCTGGGGGTCCTGGTGGACAACAGGATGACCATGAGCCAGCACTGTGCCCTTGTGGCCAGGAAGGCCAATGGCATCCTTGGGTGTATTACAAGGGGGGTGGTCAGTAGATCGAGAGAGGTCCTCCTTCCCCTCTACTCCGCCCTGGTGAGACCCCATCTGGAATATTGTGTTCAGTTCTGGGCCCCTCAGTTCAAGAAGGACAGGGAACTGCTGGAGAGGGTCCAGCGTAGGGCAACAAAGATGATTAAGGGAGTGGAGCATCTCCCTTATGAAGAAAGGCTGAGGGAGCTGGGGCTCTTTAGTTTGGAGAAGAGGAGACTGAGGGGTGACCTTATTAATGTTTATAAATATATAAAGGGTGAGTGCCATGAGGATGGAGTCAGGCTCTTCTCAGTGGCAAACAATGATAGGACAAGGGGCAATGGGATCAAGCTGGAACACAAGAGGTTCCACTTAAATTTGAGAAAGAACTTCTTCTCAGTGAGGGTAACAGAGCACTGGAACAGGCTACCCAGGGAGGTTGTGGAGTCTCCTTCCCTGGAGACATTCAAAGCCCGCCTGGACACCTTCCTGTGCGACCTCACCTAGGCGTTCCTGCTCCAGCAGGGGGATTGGACTAGATGATCTTTTGAGGTCCCTTCCAATCCCAAACATACTGTGATACTGTGATACTGTGAAGCAGAACAGCCAGTTTATTGGAGCACTTGTGTTATTGACTTTCACTTACTGAAATGGTTCCTCTTCTGCAATACAAGCAGAGCTCCTCAGCTTTCTTCAGGGAAAGAAAGCGATGAAGATGGCCTTTTACTGGAGAGGATCCTTATTCAGACATATATAAAAATGCCCATTTTTGATCAGAGCAAACACCTCACTACTGTGTGATTAGTTGCACAGAATGAGAAGCATGGCAGGAAGGTGCAGAGGCTCCTGTGCCATCGAGCAGTGTTGTTCACAGAGTGGGCTGCTTCCAGGTGTGTGGCTTTGCCGCCGTAACACAGGGGAGGGAAGAGAGTTTCTTATATTTAATATGGCTTGGCTGAACCTATTGAGAGAGTTTCATTTTCTGCATGCTTTGTTCAGAGCACTAAAATGTGATTAGGGGCTGACTTCCGCGCTTTATGCGAAACCTGGTTTGGCACTGCTCTGTGCACACATAGCAAAATGCCCTGCAAAAGGCAGAAAGAATTCCGGGGTTGTGCAGGCAGGACCCTGACACCCGGAGAAGCAAAAGCCTTAGTTTCTCTGACATCTGCACTCAAAGCTCCACGTGCAAGAACTCCATTGCAGATGAGCACTTGCAGGTCAGGGTCTGAGTGACTGAGATTGCACAATGATCCACTGGTGATACCAGGAATAGAAAACCTAACAAACTCTGGGCTCGTTTCAAGGATAGAGAGCTTATCTCTCTTGCAGTTCCAGTATGTTGCAAAACTGAAATAAATCTTCCTTTACTCTCCAAATAGTAGTTAAATTGATTTGGGGAGGAAAAAGAAAATCATACATGGACTAAATAGAGCAGCAGAACTCTGATGTACCTAGTGTGGCTGTCAGAAGCCTTGTGTTGTCTGTTCATAGTATGCAGGTTTATTTTCTCTTCCCTCCCTACCATGTTCATCATCTTTCATTTTGAACACTTAAACATGGAGTAGAAACTTTTATATTCAAAGCTCCTGTGTAGGGTACAAGGGGAATCTTTCTGAAAATTTATGACCATTATCAGAGGTAGCCTTTTACTACCAAAATAAGCAATTCTAAAATGCTCAGTGCAAAAGTAGATTTCGTGTTCCAAAGAAACCAAATGTTCCTGACTACTTTGAAAAAAGAAACAAACAAAACAAACAACGCCAGACACATAAGTGGTTCCTTTCATGGAGAAAACATCATGAATGTGTTTTATTGTTAATATATCTTAAAGAGAACTGAATCCGAGGATGAAGGATACTCCTAAAATGTGTTTTGTAACAAAATGGAATCTTACTCTTTTCTCTAGAGTGGCGGTTTGGGCAAAATGAATATTCCAATTCTGTCAGACCTCACAAAACAAATCTCCCGTGATTATGGTGTGCTGTTAGAAGGACCCGGCATAGCGCTGAGGTAAGGCATGATTGCTGATAACTCGGTCATGACACAACGCAGTCTAAACCAGCGTGAGCCATACTGTCTCCTCCTGCAGAGGAAACTGCACAGGGATCTAATGACAACTGTAAAATGTCATTTTTTTCTGCAAAACTTCTGGATCCCACCCTAGGAAAAGGGTGTGTGGCCATTATGGCCATTGAGAATGGTTCTGGGCCTCTCTGAGAATGCACACAGGGCAAAGCCAGCTGTTCTGATCTGAGTGACTGGGAGAACTCCGTGTCACTAAGGAAGACAAGAGTAGCATAGAAATGCATTTTACAATTTATTTTTCACAATTTAGGTCTGTCTTTAATTTTCCTTCCTTCTGAAGGGAGAAGAGACTGCCTTAACTTCCATGTGAGAAGTTTCTAAAGTGGTAGCCACTACAGTAAATGCCATAATTATATAGAATTTTTTTTTTAATGACACTTTTCCACCATAGGAATACTTACTAAAAGCAAATAGCGGTCCCTGAGATCTATTGGACTGGGTAGGAGTCTTCTGGAAACCTTTGGTTCCTGATCTCTTTGGATCGGGAACTTCTGACTTTTGTTGACAAATTAAGTTTATTAGTACGGTGAGGCTGGGACTTTGGTTTTCACAAATTGACATATTGTTTATATGCAACAGGATTTAATTTGGTAGCTTAAAGCGTAAGCACCACTTCACTCAGTACATTTGGATTTTCATATCAAAAAGACATGGGAAGGATGCCAGCTATCAGGTGGAAGTGATTCTATATTTGTTATAAATCTGTGTCAATTTGATCACTGTGCTAACAAACAATATATGAAATGCTGCATTGCTACTCCTAACTCTGATATCTGCATCTAAGAATAACGACCTTGCTGAAATAGTTGATCCACTTCCTTGTGTTTGCTCTTGGAATGTCATTTGCATTCCCTGAACTCTTGCTGCATTACAGAGGTCTCTTCATCATCGATCCAAACGGGATCGTCAAGCACCTGAGTATCAATGATCTCCCCGTTGGTCGCAGTGTGGAGGAGACGCTCCGGTTGGTGAAAGCATTCCAGTTCGTGGAGACACATGGAGAGGTTTGCCCGGCAAACTGGACTCCAGACTCCCCTACAGTAAGTGTCTGCTAAATAACACTCTTCTAAATATAGACACTGGCTTATTTTTGCATGTCTGAAGGGCTGAGAACCAGTTCAATGTGAGGTGTTTGACTGAACCTGTGCCTGTTGTCTAAATCCGAGGCTTTTATCGGTTGGACCAATTCAGTCTATTTGTATGATACTAAATGTGTGATTTCTGTGAAGAAAGTCAGCACATTTCGTTTAGAAGACACAAGTTGTATTTAAAACTCTAAACTTGACTTCTGCTCTCTACCAGTTGTCTTCAGATATTTTACTTATTTAACGCCCTGCTTGATGTGTAGCAGGAAAAATGCGTTGAATACTTTAGGAGCTTGTACATCATTTAGACTTTTGTCTTTCAACCAAGTGAAGAAACAAGCTATTGTTTTTATAAAGTATGCACGGATTTTTCCTAGTGGCAAATCTGTATTTTTGTAGTCTTTGTTATAGCATATAATAACTAAGCTTTATTTTCTTGACAGATCAAACCAAGCCCAGAAGGTTCTAAAGAATATTTTGAGAAAGTGAATAAATAAACACTGAAATATGTGGACAAGACTCCTAGTTACCATAAAATGAAGACATTAGGAAAGCAGCTGTGATTATTTAAAAAAAAAAAAAAAATCAAAGTTCTTATTTTCTCATGTTTAAGAAGAAATTAAATGCTGAAATATTTACTGACTCCCTTGTCTTGTTCTAAAAAGAAGGGTAAAAATGAAGGCTTTCCTCCCTGCCCCTTTTGCAACTCCGATGTCATGAATTTCCATGGCCGCTTGTCTTCTTCCTGAATACGACAGGTACACAAAATACAGTTGTCTTGACTGGGTTTTCTTCTTTCTTTGGCTAGCTCTGGGCCAGAAAGTGTCCCTTTTTTTCTCACATGAAGAACAAAATTCTGTAACAAGAGTTTGAAACAATGGGGACAATACAGAAAATAGAATCTTGTCACATGGTTTGGTTTTAATTAATTTGCACAGAGATGAATGTAACAAAAAATAAAAATCCCCCTTTTTGTGGGTAAATGCACTGTTACTTGCAATGAATGTAAATATGTGCCCTTTTAATCCTGCGTATAGCCACAGGTATGCAGGAGTATTAACAAGCATGGAGTAATTTTTACTTGGGAGATGGCAAAAACTTGAACTTTATGAGCTTTATGAGAATTCTGTCACTGAAAGCCTTGCTTATTTGCTTCAATCTATTGTACTGCTTGAAAACAATGTAGTGTGTCTCTAATTATAGTAATAAATCTTACCATTGGCTAGCAGTGGGTGTGTTGCTTTTATTTCACTTTCCCCCAAGATTCCTCTATTTTGAAGGAGTTGGGTGAGTTGCGTTGCCTTGGAAAGGATCTTCCGTAGCTTTGTTTGCAGCCAGCAGTTAACAGCTAGTGCTGTCAAAGGGCTGGATACATCCATACAATACTGCACGGGTTTGTATTTTTCATCTTCTGCCCTTTTGAGCGGGGGAAAGGGCTTCAGGTAAACAGCAGCACGAGGGAACTACCTTGGCAGAGTGGCTGTTGTGTCCTAAGGTGGCTTCGTAGCTGCTGTCAACAGCTGTAATGTAAGGAAAGGGTGAAAAAGTGAGTCTAATGTGCTGCGGCAGGCTTCAGTACTTGCAAGTCTCTTTTCACTCCCAGCAGTTTAGTTGTTTGGGTTAAATCCACTAGTACACGTGTGGTTTTTTCCCAATAAACCTGATCTCCTGGACTTATGATGTGTGAAGTGAAGCCCCCGACCAGCTCACAGAATCACAGAATGTTAGGGATTGGGAGAGACCTCGAAACATGATCTAGTTCAAAACCCCTCAGTGATGCAAAACAACAGCTTGGGGCAGCTGTTTGTGCCAGTGAAACCCCGGGGGGTGTCACGTCTTTCACTTGACCGCGTCTTTCTCTCACCGCGTTCGCTTCGGGTCAATGTGGAGGGCGCGGGGGGTTTCTCTGCGGTCCCGCTCCCCGGGTGCCGCAGGGGGGAACTGCGGGAAGGGGAAAGGGCGATCGGACCGTTCCCAACCACAGTCCGCTCCGAGGGCTGCGACCCCCGCCGGCTGCCTCCCCCCTTCTCCGGGCCGGGCGCACGAAGCCTCACGGCCCGGGCGGGCGGACCCGGTAGCGGCGGCGCCGTGCCCGGGCGGAACGTGCAGCAGCCGGACCGCTCCCCGGCGGCTCCTTCCCGCCGCCGCGGCCCCATGGACGCCAACCTGCGGTTCTGGAGGACGGAGGGGCAGGTCGGCGGCGGGGGGAGCCGGAGGGGCTGAGGGGGGACTGCTTCTAAAATAATTCCTGAAACGTGTCTCCCGCAGTCTTTTTTCCAGAGATTTCTTCTCTGGGCGGACGTCCTGGACCCGCTGCTGCTGCTGAAATCCTCCGTGAGTGCCGCGGGGGCTGGTGACAGGAGGGAGGGCGGTGCGGGGCTCGGGGACCGCGAGCGGACTCGCCCTCTGGCCCGGGGCAGCGTCGGTCGCCTCAGATCCAGCGGTTCGCGGCCCCCTCGCTCCTGCTCCCAAACCTGCCTGGGGATACCAAAGTTAGCGATGGGCTTGATGGACTTTGACTTTGCTGAAGTGTAAAATAATATCGTTGTGAGGCTTTTGAGGAAAATTAAAACACATTCATGAGGGAGCTGGGGGGTTCAACTGGAGAACAGGAGCTGAGGAAAGACCTTCTGATCTCTGAACTGCCTGAAAGGAGCTTGGAGCATGGAGGGGGTTGGTCTCTGCTCCCAGGTAACAAGTGATGGGATGGGAGAAAACGGCCTCAAGTTGCACCAGGGGAGGTTTAGGTTGGATATTAGGAAAAAATTCTTCCCAAAAAGGGCTGTCAGGCATTGGAACAGGCTGCCCAGGGCAGTGGTGGAGTCACCATCCCTGGAGGGGTTTAAAAGGCGTTTAGATGAGGTTCTTAAGGACATGGTTTAGTGCTTAGAGTTAGGCTATGGTTGGAGTCGATGATCCTGAGGGTTTCTTCCAGCCAAAATGATTCCATGATATATAAGAAATATATATATATGTGCATGTATTTCTATGTGCAATTACATAAAATAAAAGGCATTTCTAGGGACTACCTTTTCAGCAATACTGTTTAGACTGTGGCTGCTTTGCTGAGGATTTAATGAGCCCAGTTAAGAACCAGGAGACCCTCAACTGATACATTGCACTTCAGAATATTGAAATCTGAGAATTTTCTTTTCTTTTCTTTTCTGTTTGTTTGTTTGTTTGTCTAATATAGGATGAAATAAGAAGAACCAGGTTATTAATACAAACCAGTGAGAAGACCCCAAGTGAGCCCATACAGAATGATGAGGTATTTTGGAGAGCGGTTTATAGAAAACACAGGTGTCTTTTTTCATGGCTGAAATAGCTGATGTTAGTATAGGATCTCACAGACAGAATACTGAGATTAAGATACAGGGATAACACAAGAAAAACTCTTTGCTACGGAGATTTTTTTAATATATAATTTTTGTGTGAATTTATTTGAGTTGCTACTGACTTTAATACTAAATTGCAGTATTATCATCCTGAAGAATGCTGGTTTATGTGTCATACAGCTGAGTTTAGATGATGCTCTCAGATCACTTTAGGAATCATTTCTCTACGCTTGTCTGTCCTCAGCTGGGATGATATAGATAGATGATAAATATGCAAAATGTTTAATGAGCTCATTATGAATTTAGATGTTGCATTACCACACAGAGGGCAGGTTGGTTGGGTTTCACATCCCATAATATGAGCAGTAGCAGTACTTGGGTGCGAAACCTATTACCCTAAAGCCTTAACGTAAGTGTTTAGGCTTTTAGCCATATTTAAATTGTTGGGTTTTTGTTTTAAAATACCTACTAGCTTACTTTTTAAAAACTAACTTTCTGTTCTGCGGTAGCGTGTGCTTTGGTGCTGTTACACAGCACACGGGATGTATGTTCAACAAGGAGGATGAGGAGAGAAATATTTGGGGAAAAATAATTGAAGAGGTGTGTACATATATAGCACTCCATACAAAAGTTATTGGGGAAAAGTACATTTAGAAAGAAGATTTTACACACTCTATTCTGAAATTTGATTACTAACCTGATTTTCAAATCGTTTAGACAAGAAAAGCCTTCCTGCTAAGCCTGGTAAGTTTACAAAATCTTTATTTTTTAATTTTTTCTTTCTTATTCAAGTATGGCAATGGTGGTCTCATTTGCCTTTTTTTCTTTTAAGTCCAGTGTACATCCTGATTCAGCCAAGATAATTCCTGTTTTGTTTAGAGCTCCAGGTAAGTTCCCTTAAGAGAAGTTTTATGTGTGTGGCTGATGCATCGAAGGGGTATAGCTCATAGTAAAGAGCCACTGTGATACTACAGTGGTACTGTTTTCCATATAGAAAAGCACATAGACTCTCACTTCTTGTTAGCTGCATTGTCCTATCTGTTGCAGATTTATTTATTCCTACAGCCCTCTTAGGGAATTTTTCCCACAGTTTATCTGCTCATCTAGATGGAAACAGCCTGACCAGTCTCTGCTACTTGTCACTGCAGAATGAGTTCCCAGATCCCTCCAGATGTACAACAGTTAACTATAGGCTAAGGTTGCACTTGAAGAACGTATGAATTTACTTGCTGTGGTAGCAGATAAAGTCTGCTTGAGCTGATGTTTAAGAAGCCAGGACACCAAAGATTGTTAATCAGATATAACTACTTTAGGCTATTAACTCCTTATCTCATATAACCACCCACAGCTGTGGCAGCCTTTGTTGCCACCTCTCTCTTTTGGAATAGAAAGTTGAATTTCTGTTCAAAACTCAGAGAGTGGGCAGAGTTTTACTTAGAGCTGAAACTAGAGGGGGGAAGTTAGGGGAATTTTCTGCTGAAAACCATCCATCTAGACTCACAGCAGTTATTTTTACTGAAAGAGTTTTCTTTCTTTTTAGCCTTCCTGCCCTTATCTCTTCCATTGGTGAGTGATCATGAAGGATACTCGTGTACCGCATGGCTTATGTTTTCCCAAAGCAACAGGTTGGTGGGAGGGAATAGAAGGTTTTGGGCTTAGCACAAGCTTTCTTAGAGACATCTACATTGTAGGAAGTGTTCAGTAACCTAGAAATTGAGCCTTTGAGGAATCTCATTGGAAGCCCAAACCTGTTTGCTGCCTTCCTTCAGCAGTATTCAGAGCTCAGCTTTCTGATGCAAGGTGAAATGCACTCAGCACTGAGAGCAAGGCCTGGTTTGGATCTGTTTAACCTCAAAACAATGGAACTGCAGCAGGAAAGAGTCAGAGCCTGTGTTGTGTGTTTCAGACCCAGAATGTGATTTTTTCTCTTACGTAGATTGCGCACTTGCCAGTAAGAAATGATGGTGTCAAGAAATTACAGAAGATAAAGGAATAAACTCTTGTAATAGTGCTCAAAAATTGCACCATTTTGTTTCATAAAATTTGTAGCTGTAATTATAGGCATGTTTATTCATTTAGATGTGTTTGCCCTTGGCCTATGAATATGCATACTGAGATATGTATATCATTCCATGTAGAGATTACAGCCTTATACTGCACTACTGGAAAGTATAATGAAAGTCTTGATGGCTGTTAAATTAATTAAGAACAGAAACAGAATTAACAGAAATATTTCTTTTTTATACTTACAGCCTAGTGCTCTCTCATAGAGCACTGGCATTCATAATAAAGGTAGTTGATCCACTGATATAAATTAATTACTGCTCCTCCTCTGAGGCTTTAGACAATCCCTGCCCTCCTCTCATTCCATATTTGCCTTATCTTGATTGACTCCATTCTTTCAGAGTGCTCCACACCTTGAATTCGGCAGGTCAGGCCTCAAGACAGGCTGTGGTTTATTAAAACTGATGTTCTTATTCACTGTTTAAATTTGAGAAGGAGTTGGGAAGTAACTCCTAAGATCTTTGATTGTAGATCAGTTAGATCCAGTATTTATATCCCCACTAGTCAAAACAATCTGACCCTTTCTCATTCACTTATTTAATTACATTTTTATTACTGTAGCTATTTTATTTGCATCTATTTAAACTTCACAGGTGCAAAATGCATTTTATTTTATTTTGGGTAAGAAAGCATCTCAAATATTCTTGCGCATTGTTTTAATCGCCGTGTCTCTGTGTTTTGATATTGGGCAGAAGAAGTGAGTGTGTCACACCCATAGCAAGGAAGTGTGTTAGTCTGGAACCAAGGGAAATGGCTCCGGGTGCTGAGCGGAGCCTTTGATGCTGCTGCAAGCAGTGACACCGTGGTTCTGTTCACGCTCTGGCCAGCCAGAAGCTTCTAGACTCATCAAACCTAATTTTCTTGTGGGGTTTTCCCTCCTAGGTTATTGTTTCATCTGCTCAGCACCAGGCCAAGCACGCTTTTTTTTTTCAGGTAATTGCCTCTTTCTTTCTGCATTTACAAGTCTTCAGGTCTCAATCCCAAATTAATCTTTTGCTTATAATCTCTTTGTTTCTGCAGTTTGTGTTTCACACGTATACCACAGCATTCACCCTCATAAATGGAAATGGCACCGCCAAGTGTGAAGTATGTGTCAATTTTTATTTTTGAACTCAGTTGTACAAGACCATTTTGAACGTGATTTACAAGCGGTTTACAACTGTACTTACATAGTGTGTTTCTTCTGTCCTCCTTAGGAGTACTCGCTGGAGCAAAAGCAAATCTTCTGTGGCTTGGGAGCCATTTCCTATGCAGCATGTGTTGGTGTATGTATTAGCTCAGTTATTGCTTTCCTGGGAAGGAGCAGGCGCTGAGATACTCACACTGTCAGGATTGTGCTCTGTTGCTCTACTCCGATGTTTTGCCCCAGAATTATTCAGAATAAGAATTTTCCTGAGCGTCTCTCAGCAAATATCTTGCTTGGCTTCCTCTGGTGCTTCCTCCTCTGTCCTTTCCCTTATTATTCTACAAGCTTAGAAAAACGAGTAGTGAGAGGAAATGGCCAGGGTTTACAAACACGGAGTCACCCACTGGGTTGTCGTAGTTGATTTTTGGTGTGGTGCTGTGGAAGGAGATCTGTCTTGCTCTAAACAAGTGGTGAAATTTGCAGGTGTCTGTACTGGCTGGAGTTAGCTCAGATCTCAGAAAGAGCAGAGCCATGAAAATACTGCACTGAGTGCAGGTAAATTCACTTTCCAGGAGGGCTGGAATGGGTATTTGTGGTTTCTGGAGTTTGCTATGTCAGAATGAGCTCTGGTGTCCTCGTGATGCTCGTTGCAAGTGTAGATGCCCCTGTAGTGTGTTCCCTCACTCTCCACACTGAACAGTGATTTTTATAAGCCTTCTGACAGAAAAATACGACTGTTTCTGCTTTTGTTAAAGGGACTTTCACCCCTGTCCGCTCGGCAAAGCAGTTGGGCCGGCAGTGGTCGGGACTTACAGAGCTCTGGGGAGGCAGCTGTGCCTGTGGGTGAATGGGTTCTTACCCTTTGTCCTCTGAGGAAGATTCTGAGCACTGCCTGGTATCCTGGCCATTTATTCCTAAATGAAACTTCCTGCAAGTGTATTATGGGAATATAGAATTGGGCTGAAACTGCAGAGAATCAGGAAAAAGAAAATACACAAGTAAAGCAGGTTTCCTGTTTGGGGGAGAGAGCGGTGTGTGACAAGAGGCAGTTGGACGGATGTCCAAGGAATATTAGTCAGAGGTAATTGTTTTTCTGTCTTTGTATTCATACTGCTGCTGTCCTCTATATAATAATGTTTAGTGCTTTTTATCATAATATTTTGTACTCCTGTCTAAAAGAGTGATTACAAATACCTTCAGTAACTAGAGAACACCTGTATTTTGTTGGAATGTTAAACCGAGACATTTGTTTATAGATGGAACTATGTACTAAATCACAGCTTTATTTTCCTAACCTGTTGCACATACTGAAATGCTGCACATTTTTTTAAATAGAAGGTGCCTGTTTCCTCCCAATGCCTTAGGCTCTTCCTCTTGTCTTCATGAATCGTTACACATTGAAGAGTCCGGTAATGGAACTAGTCATCAAAAAACTTCTACCCGCTCCAGTTCTTGGTGAGTAAAAAGAAACTGTGAATCGTGCAGCTGCTCTGAGAGGCCGCTTGCTGCCCCCATCTGACTGTAGAATGTCCCTGCCCTTGTGCAGACGTGGTCTTGCTGTTTGCAGGCGTCCCTGGCTGCCTGTGCTGGGTCCTGTCCTTCCCACGCCAGAGTTCAAGCCCAGTGTGGCTGACCTCTGTTTGATTCCTGCTGGTTTTTAGTTTTAGAGCTGCAGACCACTCTTCTGACCTTTGCACGCACAACATGCAACTTGTTCTCTGAAGATACCCAGGGATGCAGTCGGTGTTTTTCTTTGGCTTGCATGTTTTACCTGACACCATCAGGACTGTCACACAGGTGACACCAGAGCGCGACACAGCTCTGCGTGTGCACTGACATCGTTCTTCGCTCGGGCTGGGGCTCCCGCTCCCTACAGCAACCGCTGACAGCGTTGAAAATGAGAGTTGTTACAGCAGATGTCATTAACCTTGCAAGGCAGTGGGACTTGGTTCACTCTACTGACAGGATGAAGTTGCACCAGGACATGTTTAACTATTTTATGTCTTTAACTGATTTTCTTATGCCATTAAATAAATTTTTGGCCTTTCCTACGAGGAAACAGGTAAAATTAAACCAAATGTCATCTCCTCTGTCCCAAGTTATGTGAGATGGCTACCCAGATCTTTCTGAGGATATGCATTAGATCTTTCTGACTTGTTTCTTTTGCAGCACGTGTTAAAATGTGCTTTCCATTTTCTTAAATGTAGAAGAAGCCTGAGGGTAACTGATTAACTGACAAGTGTCACCTGTTACCCTGCTGTCTTTATTGAACAACCCTGCCAAAAAGTAACAAAAAGAGAAATCCACTATTTCAAGCACGGTCTGTTTGCCAGACTATGCTCAAGAGAAAGGAGAACACCAACTAGATTACTAGCTTAATCTGATATGGCCTCTATAAGTGCCAGTGTTTTAGGCTCATCTTTTCAGTGACAGACTGTGGGATGGATGTTTCCAGGTACCTTGTAAAGCTGGGTCTGGAGGAGACCGAAACATTCTCATCCAGGATCTGCTTGTGACAGACACACAGCTGGGAGACAACTGCTGTCACAGAACATGGGAGGGCCTGTGCTGCCCTGGCCTCCCTTTGAAATCAGGGATGTGTTCCCTTCAGGGTCTTTTCTTCTGTGCTGGATTTTGCACTGACTGGTACAAAACAGACCCACAACACAAATCCCACCCCGCTTTCTTTAGAATAAAGTGCTCGTGGTTCGAGCTGGATGGCAATGATTGAAAGCTCCGAGTCCATAATGATAAAGCACCTTTTAGAATTGAGGCCTTAAGATATTGCTGAACCTTCTGAAACAAAATTTAAGATCCCAAGCAGATTTTTATGGGGCCGTGTCTTCTAAAGCTGTCAGGTTATGCAGTTGTGAACTGTTGAACTGGAAATGTAAAATGCACATAATTATGAATGATACTGTTGAGATAGTCCTTTTGGATCTTTTAAAGCCAAATCTTCTTTCACTCTGCAGGCTTGATGAGTGCATTTACTGTGGCAGTGGTGAGAAGCCCAGAATTCGAGAATGGAATTGAAGTGATGGACAGGAACGGCAAGGTCGTGGGAGTGTCACAGAAGGCTGGTGAGAAGGTGGGTGAAGAGGTGGAGGCCTCTCTTGGTTTGCCTTTCATTCCCTGCTAAGAGCTGAATGTGATGCTGAGAGTTGGATGTATTGAAATGAGGAATCCCAGATCAGGTGCTGAACCTTTGGGTAGGCTTGGACTAGGTCTCTGGAACTGGGTTCCGCCACCCTTGTGTCTTCAAGGGTTGGCAGCCTCCCCAGAACAACACACCAAGTGCCCGAGTTGAGCCACAGAGACACCAGCACAGGTATTTCTGCCTTGCCTGGTCACGTCAGGAGACAAGACTCCTGGACCTTCTGATGGGAAACCTCAGAGAAAAGCCATTTATTGTACATATCACATGCACCATCTGTTGTAGGAACATTATTTAAAGGCTGTGCCTCCCCGAGGGTAATGCCCTGGCCTACACTGTGCTGGTGCATTTTATCCTTGGGCTCCAGATGCCGGGACTGTGTTTACTCCTTTCCTTGCTCAGATATCCACCGCAGAACCTGGCACAGCAACCAGAGCAAGGAGTCGTATTTTATGTGCTGTCGGTGACGCTCCTTTTCTATGCTGCTGTCCAGAGGGGAGGAAACACCTCGAGGAGCATAAAGATTTATAGGCAGCTAGAGAAAGAACTTCAGATTTTATACGGGATAGTTTAGGTACCCAGAAGGTACAAGCATTTGGGAGGAGCTCAGCACAACTTAAGCAAGTCTTGGCAAAGTTATTATCACAGTAGAAAAACTCGATATGTCATTGGTAGTATTACATTCCCTTTTAAGGTATAGTCACAAGTGGAATATTTGCCGCTTGTAGGAGATAAGTTTCCATCTATGAAAGAATTCCTCTAACAAATGTTCTTATCTCTCATTAACCCGTTTGTTGAAACTCCGGAGTATTAGACAAAAAAGAGCCCACAGAAGCGTGCGGTATTTGAAGCTGCGCAGAGCACCGCTCTAACATTCGTTTTTCTCTCTCCCTGGAGGCCGTTAAAGAAACAGCCGTGTCCAGAGCAGCCTTGTTTGGGACAACGTTCTTCCTGCCCGCTGTGCTGATGCACTTTGTGGAAAGGTAGGAGCTGCTGCAGCAGGGCCCTGTCTGTTCAGGTTCTCAGTCTGCCTGTTACCACCTGCCAGTTTTATCTTGGGTTTGCGGTATTACTTGCCTTGGTAGAAGTGATAACCTGGGAAGTTTCTGTTCAGCTGCTGTGATTCATTTAGGTAAGGAAATGAATCTGGTTGTGTCCACATCCATGCAGGAGGTTGTGTAAAACCACGAGGATTTCCTCTCTTCTCCCATGCAGGAAATGTGCTTTTGCTCTCCTGACAGGCTGTTTTCCAGCTGTGATTTCAGCCCCCCGTGTCTGGTATCGAGGTTGTTCACAGCACCCAGCTTCCATTTGTTATTGCTGAAGAGATAATACCCTATTGAATTTGCAGCTGAAACTGAATCCCAGCTTCCAAATAGCTTTTCATATATTGTAAAACATTTTATTGCTTCCACCCTGTATCATAAGAAGAATTAATTGTTTGCTTCATCAGGGAATTCTTAGCCTGCCCTGAGCTTTTGGTAGGCATCATCTGCATCATGTAAATAACACAGATAATTTGGTACTGCCTAAATCCATCCCTTAGGTTAAGGGACTCCTGTTATCAGAAGACATAAAGGCAGATGTAAGATGAAATTTTGAAAATATATCAAGTCATAAATTTTGCACAAGGCAAAGCAGAGCTACCAAGAGGAAGTCAACCTGAAAGAAAAGAGGGTAATGCAAGAAAAATCTTTGTCAAAGGACTAAGGCACTTTAAAGCACTAATGCCCCTTCTCTTGTCAGTTTGATCTTGCTGCTTATTTTCTTAATCTTGTATTGACAGTCCGGGTTTGGAAAATGTTGCAGTTAAATACAAAACAAAGAGAAAGACCAGGGAGTTAGGAGTAAGAACACAGGAAATAAAATAATGTCTTCAGGATTCATAAGCCTCGGTTATTACTAACTTCAGTGCAGTTTCAACCACTGAAATAGCAGCTAATCCTCTTTGTCTCACTGTCAGATTATTTTTCAAGCCCCAGCTGACATAATTGCCTTTTCAATGTCTTGGACAGAGCAAAATTTGCAAGAACTCCACGTGCTTTGGCGTCAGTGAGGATGTTCATGATTACATCGGTGCTAGCAGGGATGCTGCCGGTCTCACTGAGCATGTTCCCACAGTGCGGGGAGGTGAGTCCTGTCACAGGAGTTAATTTAGGATTATTGTTATATCAAATAGTCCCGAACTACGGCCAGCAGTCCTAAGGGCACAGAGAAAAAGATCCATAGGATTGACGTGGTTGTGCGTCTAAAACGGGGCAGCAAAGAGGCTGCTCGTGAAGGCCCATGTGCTAGGCAGAGGCTTACAGGGCTTTCTAGGCCTAGGTTGCATTGTGTGTTATTTATATTTACGCTTTTCAATGTAAATTTATCAAGTTTTCACAACTCCAGGGGAGTTGTCTTAAAGATTAAACCCAAGGCTCTTCCAGTGCTGTTTTCAGTCCTGCTGGAGACAGGAAGGATGTAGACGAGAATTTTTCTCTCTCATGCAAAGTCAGCGTGAGCTCATGGGACAGATAAACCAGCTCCCACACATCTCTTCTCGCTGCCTGACTGACCCGTGAGGTGTCACCTGTCCCCAGGGACACACACACCTTCCTGGCAGGTTTCAAACACAGGATGGAGCCCTCAGACCTTGAGCTTTGGAGAAGGACAAGTGAGAGAGGAGCCTGGGGCTCCTTTCTGCATTTATTTCCTCTCCCTCATCAACACTCTGTGAATATTCTCAGAAAATCTGTTGCGATTTTCAGTGGTTTCTTTTATTTGCTTGAGCTTTCTGGCATTGGAATTTCTTCTTTTTTTACATTTCTTGACCCTTATTGCCATTAGAGATTAATTAAACATAGACGATCAGAGTTGTGAGAAATTATGTACTGAGTGGGTGGCTGGTTGGTTCCCTTTGAAGTTCTCCAGGGTGAATCACCCAAATATAGTGAATGGAGACAACATCACTAATGCTCTGTTTGGTTCTTGGGAGTATGTCTCATTTTAAATAAAACATATTTATTCCCTTATGTGTCCACATCTAGAAGCAAAAGAAAACACAAAGCCCCCAAACAAAAAAATCCCACGAACAACCAACCACACAGTCTTGCTTCTGAATACAGTATTTCAATTTGTGCAAAGTTCAGTGCAGTAAAGAGGACTTAGTGTATACTTTATGGTATATGGTGGTGGTGATTCCCTTTTTTTATACGTTTCAGATCAAACGAGCAGACCTTGAACCGGAAATCCAGTCGGCTACAGAAGAAACAGAGTTATTCTACAATAGGGGAATTTAGAGATTGGCTTTAAAATATAAGCGTGCGCTCTGATTTATTTCATCAGCAAACTCAATTGGCATATATGACTGATCGAATCGTGTGTTTATGGAGAGGCAGACTTTGCAAAATGGTTTTGCAAGCACAGGCAGAGATGTACACATAACTCAATGCTGTGCATATTTGTACCAGAAAGCACTGTAACACAGCGTTTGTCACAGACTCTGTTCTGTTTGCTTCCTCAAGGGATTGATTTCTTAATTAAAAGACTACCAGATACAAAAGGTTGTTCTGCTGTTGCTGCAGCTTTTGACGCGATGCTTTCCAGGCACACAGCAGGTAGAGGCATCACTAGTCCTTTGGGTAAAGCCCAAGGTAAAGTGGTTCTTCTCGGAATACTTACTTGTGTTTCAATGTACTTAACGCCACTCAGTTCAAGGATGAGACCTGAGTGAGGTGGCCATTGCAGTGGTATTAGACAAAGCAACCCTGATGGCAATGCAATATTGGTTAAATTTAGTTGTTTAAGAAATTTTCAGGAAATGGGTGTCAAACTTGGCTACAGAGTGATTTCTGACTTTTTCTCCATCCTTGAAGGAGTTGTGAGGCCTGATGCCTCTTGAGCTTTACAAATCATTTTTTTAAACCCCACGGGCACTGGGAAATCCTGTGGCTTTCAGACCTTGTGGTGGACAATGAGGAATCCCCACTTTTGCAGGTTGGCATTTTATCCAAACAATGTCATTTTGAGATGTAGCATCTGTTGATCAGATCATATGAAGTTATTCAGGCGACCAGGGCTGTCTGTGAAGAGCTGCAGAAAGAGCTTATAACACTGGATGTAAAAACAGGTGAAGTAACAAGAGGGTAAGTGGATTGAGAGAGCTGGGTCTGTTCAGCCTGGAGAAGAGAAGCTGAGAGGGATCTCATCAGTGCTTATAAATATCTCAGGGTGGGTGTCAGAGGATGGACCAGACTCTCTGCAGTGGTGCCCAGTGACAGGATGAGGGGCAATGGGCACAGACTGAAGCACAGGAGGTTCCATCTGAACATGAGGAGAAACTTCTTTCCTGTGAGGTGCCAGAGCCTGGCCCAGGCTGCCCAGAGAGGTTGTGGAGTCTCCTTCTCTGGAGACTTGGTGGCCACTGGGAGATGACATTTGGCTGAAGGGATCTTTGGTCTGGCCCAGCACAGCTGCTTTCATATGGTTTGCTGCCCTCCCACAAAATCAAGGTCAGATCTTCTGGGAGAGCAGGGCAGACAGAAGCTCCACAAATGCAGTAGGAGCCCCCAAGGTTGTGTTAAATATAGTTGGGCTCTTAGGACAGATGGCTCAAAGATACCAAAGGTGTTCTGTGAGGTGCTGCTAAGGCTGCATAGGACAAGAATAAATACGCACTATATAATGTAATCATCACTTCCACAGAAAAAATTTTACAAGTTCAGCCTTCAAAGTCTGCCATAATTTAACCTCCTTAGAGCACAACACACAGGTTGCTGTTCTCCTGTTGCTAGAGGATGAGATTTCTTTTCATGGTGGGAGGGAGCCAGTGGTTTCCCAGTTCTGCTGCATTCCTGCTGGAACACAGCAGCGTAG
Organism: Patagioenas fasciata; assembly: GCF_037038585.1. NCBI lineage: Eukaryota > Metazoa > Chordata > Aves > Columbiformes > Columbidae > Patagioenas > Patagioenas fasciata. The sequence continues at coordinate 36,928,883 of NC_092527.1, read as the reverse complement.
AGCGAAGCCCAGAAAACCAGCAGGCTGAGCTCTTACAGGAAAACAGCTCCTGCGGTGCTTTTGGGACTGAACAAAACAGGAAGCAGGGGGTCGAGCGTAGTTTCTTGTATAAGTTCTGTGTTTTCTGAGCCTTCAGAGAATCACAGAATGTTAGGGATTAGAAAGGACCTCGAAAGATCATCCAGTCCAATCCCCAACAACTGGCTGCAGGGAGGTGGAAGAGGCCTGTAGACTCTCTCCCTTAAGTGTCTGTCTCCTCCCCAATCTTTGGTAAGGGTGGCTCAGCTGACATCCTGCAGCTAAATCCTCTAAACCCCTGCTTCTCCATTAATCCCATTTCAATAACATACCAGAGGCAAACTCAGATGGAGTCTAATTCCACTCAATAAACATTAATTGGCACTCCAATGAAGACCCACAGCATCCTCCACTCCTTTTTCTAACATAATTTAAGAATGGCTGAAGTAAAATAAATGCTGGTTACAAGAACCACAGGGGGAGCAAGGAAAAAACAAACCAAAACAACAGTAGAGCAAAGCAAACAAATGGAAGCTAACACATTCATGAACTTTGCGTTGTCATGGTAACTAGACAAGCTATAAATTCTCTGGCACCACAGTTGGATGTTTTAAGCAAATTGATGTCATTACAAGTCTGAGTAAGGCTTATGGAATAGGTCTGGTCATGGGGTCTGTTATTACAGCTGCCCATTTTCAAACTTTACCAGCTTCTTAATACTGGAGTTGAAATTTGACACATTAAACACAGACCCCTCAGGATTATTCAATACTTCTTTCCTTTCCCCCTTCTCAGAAATTCTCTTCCCAAATCAAGGCAGGGAAAACGTGTTGCTAAAAAGGCCCTGACATCCCTGGTCTTGAAATAAAGTCATAGTGACACTAGGGCGGCCGGGACCAGTCACCTGGAAGTCCAGAGGGCTACACCAGGGGAACAAGGCTGGGACAAGCAGAAAAGCACCATGTTTGAAGGACCTGAGAGTCAGCACCTACAGGAGAACCTTCCCCTTTGTATTATAACATGGAACAGATGAACAACACTCGGCCCAAGGCAGGTGTGACTCCTGGTGACAGTGCGTTAGTTGTGGAACCAGTTGAAGGTGTGGTGAGCTACAACAGACAGAAGCTCTGTCTTCGAGGAAAACCCAAGCGTCAGCACAGCACAATATGGTAGCAGTTTGCCACCTACCTTGCTTCTCATCTTGAAATTTAGGAATATACACAGAGGCATCTGTGTCCCTTTGATGTAGCTTAAAAAAATATATAAAATTCAATTAGCCCCCCCTCTACGTTAGGAAATCCTTAGTGCGAGTGGTGCAGGGCAGCTCTGAGCTTCCCACACGGAGCTTTACGGCTTGTTTTTATTTAGAAATTCAGCTACTTCAAGTGATATTTCACAACATGCTATTCACAAATCCTCACAAGCCCTTTTGGGAATGGAAGCAGCAGAAGGTTGAATTTAGAAGCAGCCTTAAGATGGATGCTGTCAGCTGCCCTGCATTATTTGTTTCCAGGTCACACCGCTATATTGCTCTCAACCAGAACATTCCCCCTGACACTTGCCTGCTAAAGAAACAGAGCAGGCCAGCTCAGAGCTGGGACTAAAACCCCAGGGATGTCAGCGCTAGAGAAAACACAGCATTAACCTTAAGGAGCCAGGCTCACTTACTCAGCAAAATCACAACTGAAAGGAGTGTTTATCCCGCTCCCCTTCGCTCTGTTCCCCACTTACCTCCCAGGATGTTACGCTACAGCTGCCATCGCGTTAATAGTTCATGTGGGCAATGAGAGGCCGAGTGCATGGGGAGCACCTCCTGCCTCCAGTGAATTTCATCTGAATTCAAGGCTTTCCATGACTCTACACACCACATGTGTCTCTCAGCAAGTCCACAGGAACCATCATTCACCATTTTACATATGCCCAGGCAGTAAGATGAGAAGGTCTGAATGAAACATTCATTTTACACGGTCTTTGCTTCTAAGAGGAAGAAGAAAAGGAGCTCACCAGACTTTGCAAAATCAGCAACTGCGTGTACACATCCTGGGGAAAGGGAAGTGAGAAATAAGCAGAAATCTTCCCTCTCCTGACCTTCCAGATTTCTCTGTTTCATTCTAAACCTTTTTGAGAGGAAATTGTGTCAAAGTCACTAAGAAAATGCAAGAACACCAGGACAATCTTTTCAAAGTCCTGAAGCTGAGGGAGGTCAATGCATTTGTCTCAGCGCTGATTAAAGAATCCCCACAGGTGACAAAACTGTTTGAATTTGTAGTACTACATTTCTGACCGAAACATCGAGTTGTAGCTCGGTCCCAGTACTGCGAAACTAAGAGCCAAGGCCTGTGACTCAGCGATCACGACCATTCGGGAACACATTAACAGAAATTAAAGGGTAGACTGCTGAGGATTTTTTTAATAGACGTAAGCATGCTATGAGTCCAGTTCCTTAAGTGCAAAATTATATTTCATTTGTTTCACACAAATGTCAGAATACAAGATCTAACACAACACCAACATTTTCAACTTAAACATTTCCAAACCAGAAAGCAAAGCCAGCATTCGGTATTTAGTTTGTAACTGAGCTGCTCTGCTTCTTGTGGTCATCTCTAACACCCATAACTACCTTAATGATAAACCTTAAGGCTTTTTGTTAGTAAGAAACGGCGTGAATTTCTTCACGGTTATAATGTGGTGTTAAGACAGCTGATGGAAAGCATGTTCATGTTTTACTTTGTGAAAGACTTCTGTTTCAATGGACTTTAAGGTGGAATTTTCGGCATAATTTTGCAGTTCTGCTGTTCTGCCTGTTGTAAAAGTCTCAAACAGAAGCAGCAATACTAAGGAACTGTTGAGAAAAAACATTAATGAGCAAACGGGGGAAAAAAATGCAGAGCACTTACAGGTAAATGAAGGCAAATATAGTATTTTTCTTAGGAGTTAAAAAAAACCAACGCACTTCTGTGTTCAGAATTGAAACTGTAGAGTTAAGTGTTTAAAGTGGAATTTTACACCCCTGAAAATAGGGGATTATTCTGAAGCACTTTCAGACTGACTGTAATAACGAGATGTTTTATACATGGATGCCGCATTCCTTACCCACATTCTAAAACAGATTTCCTTAACGTATGATGCAAAGCAAAAGAACAATCCTTCTTCAAACCAGTATTGCTTGCACATGGTTATTGATGAGCTCTACCAGTTTCAGTATAGGAAACATCCAATTATTTAACAATATAAATATTGATTACTAAAGTTTTAATCATAAGTATAAAACCTCTATGTAAAACCACATGCTACAGCCTATCTGTACAAAGGCCAGGAAAAAGGTATTTTGTCTTATAACAAAGTGCTACTGCAGATGTGACTTATTTGCTGTGGACATTTCTGAAGAAATACAGACTGTCTGGCTCAGAGTATTTCCCTACAAAGAACCTAAGCTCTTCTCAGAAGATTACAAAGCAGTTAAGTTTCAGGCGGATCAATGAAAAAAACAAATAAGAAAATCTCGAGTTATGGCTGTGCAACCAAACAAGTAGGCAAATCTTAATTTTCTCTAAACTATTTCCCAGGTTTTGCTATTATTTAAGAAGTTTTCATCTCCATTTAGTCTACACAGAGCACCAGCAGACAGTACCTGTGTTACAGCTCGCGCAGTTCAAGCGGTTGATGCTCGACCTGCGGTGAGTGGCCATTGCAACATTTCTGGTCCATTAAGGCTTTAACTCATCCGATTTTCTATCAATTGGATCAGGAATGAATGGGCAAGTGTCCTCTCAGCAGAGAACCCCAACAGCTTCTTCACTGACTCCAGCTGTAAAGCAGCACTTGTCTGTGACCCCCAGGAAGCCTCATTTTAAACAGTGTCCTGTCCCCTTTTCCCTCCATCAGAGGCACAGGATGGAGTAAAATGGGGGAAAACCTCTAAGGCAAGAGTCCAAAAGACTCAGCTCCCATGAGAGCTTCAAAATACCTCTTCCTTTACACACATCAGATTTTCCCAGACATTTTTTTCACACCGCGACACTTTCAAGTAGAAAGAAGAGAACTTGTCCGTTTATTTGGGATTTCCTGGTATCAGGCAGCCCAGAGCAAGAGCAGTATCAGAGGGGCTGACATACCTGGAAGCCCAGAACGAGCCACTGTGCGTTCGGTGTGTCCCTGTGCAGGGACCGGCACATCCGAACGGCGCTGGTTTGACAGCACGTGTGCTGCAGCCCCTGCCCCAAACCCCAGGAAGACAACTCAGAGCAAGAGCAGAGCTGCCTGACATCTGGAACCCGCAGGACAAACAGCCACTATAATAATGTCTGGCACAGCCTCGACACGCGGGTTCATGCTGTTTGTCTGTACACTCATGTGATATGAAACACAGGAGCCATATACACAAAATTATACTTGGGGAAAGATAACGACACCAGGAATGTTCCCAAATATGCGTCCTTATGTTCCCGGTCAAGCTCCGATATTCTGCATTATTTCACGGTAAATATAACATTCACTCTTCTACCTTTAATTTTTCCATATAAAATATCAGTTATACCTATCTGTATGGCAAAGACAGTGTTTTTGAATTGGTCCATCAAGTTGCAGCGCATCAAAATCAGATTTTGAGCATTTGTTCAGCAGCTGCTAAATGAAAAAGAAAGTTTTCTGTAGCTGGTGGAAATCGTTTCTGTTTCAGGGCCTCAGAGTTAAGGGTTGGTTTCTCATTGCCATCGGAAACTTCAGCGAGGGAGGCTAAAGTAGCCAAGATTTCTTTTGTCTTCAGAGAAATATCCTGGGAGAACAGAAAAACAAGCAACCATGAATACAGTTTTCGATACTATAATGTTTTAAAATACACTTATTAAAGAAAAAAAAAAGAAAATAATGATAAATAATTAATTTCAAATAAAGATGCCATTTATTTCAAGGCAAACTTGCAACAGCTCTTCAGCCTGCTCTTGTGCAATGTTGGATAAACGCACACAGCCATTCCACAGCCTCCTGTTGCTGGCCTAACTGAGCTCATCCGACCAAGTCACAGAATCACAGAATGGACTGGGTTGGAAAAGACCTCAGAGATCATCAAGTCCAACCCTTGGTCCAACTCCAGTCCACTGACCAGATCATGGCACTAAGTGCCATGTCCAATCTCAGTTTCAAAACCTCCAGGGCTGGTGAGTCCAGCACCTCCCTGGGCAGCCATTCCAATGCTGACCACTCTCTCTGCACAGAATTGCTTTCTAATCTCCAGCCTAAATTTCCCCTGGCAGAGTTGAAGCCCATGCCCCCTTGTCCTATTGCTGACTGCCTGGGAGAAGAGACCAATCCCCACCTGGCTAGAACTTCCCTTCTGGTAGTTCTAGAGAGTGCTGAGCTCACCTCTAAGCCTCCTCTTCTCCAGACTAAATAAGCCCAGCTCCCTCAGCCTCTCCCCATAGGGCTTGTGCTCAAGTCCCTTCCCCAGTCTTGTTGCTCTTCTCTGGACCCGCTCCAGCACTTCAATCTCTTTCCTGAACTGAGGGGCCCAGAACTGAACAGTCAGTCAGTTGTGAAAAGGCTCATCATCAGATATGGAAGGAAGTGAAAAAAAAACATCATAAAAATCAGGCTTTACAGCTGAGAAGCCATTTCTCACCAGGACGTTTTCAAAGGTATTGATAATACCATTGACAAGGCATTGAGCAAAATACATGCTTTGTAGAATAAAACTGGGAAATGAATTTTACTGGAAGTCTTATAATCAATACAATTTCTGAAGCTTATTCAGCAACGTGGTTACAAAAATCAAGTGTGTCATCTTTAAAAACCTCTACAAAGAATAAAAATGCTCATTTGTAAAAAGAGAGAGGGTAGAAGAGATTGACTGATTCTCAGGGACAATCTCCTACCTACCTCACCTCTGCCTTTCTGCCAAGATTTCACAATCAAAGTAATTTGACTAGATTTAAAAGTAAAATATTAACCTTAATGACTTGGCTGTCTGATTTATCTGGGTCTTCTGCAGATTGAACGATCAGTTGGCCAATTTCTTTGTGAAGTTTTCCCATTGTCATTGCCTCTGAGTGAGAAAAAAAAGCACACATTCACATTAAATGACCACATGCATATGAATAACAAGCAAAACCAAGGAGTTCTCTTCATGACAGCCACTTGAAATCCATCAGTCAAGGCAGTTAACAACTGTCTACCTCTAAATTGGCCCAAAACAGATGACACAGAGCAGCAAGATGACAAGTGACACGCAAATTTTCCTTTCAAATAGTCCCCAACCTCCAAGTATTTAGTGTAATGTTCTTAAAACAACTCATGTGATATCTCTGCATTCAGCAGAATCTCTCTTCTTTGTACTTCTCTAACACGGATGTTTTGAAATCGCAGCTGTGCATTTTTTGGAAGATGAAGCACAACCTTCCAAATTCCAACTTCCATCAGTCTTCCAGAGTCTCAATAGAATGGAAAGGCAGAAGCTTCAATATTGACTTTTGAGGATCTGGATGGAAGAAGGATCAAGATTGCTTGAGCTACAGCAAGGCTCAGCAATTTCTGTCAACTCTGGAATAAGTGGCTTCTAAATCCAAAATATAAAAAGCAGCCAACCTTTTACTACAGGGGAAATTGTGATCTCACTCTCTGCCAAATTCACGTACACATCGTAGAGGTCTGGTCTGCTGTTCACTTCAGAATCTGTAAATCCAGCAATGTAACCTAGAAAACAGAGTTTTGGCAAGATTAGGCTCTTCATAAACAAAACCAGAACAAAACCAAGATATTGTGGAAAACTGCAGTCCCAAAGTCTGTTCTAAGAGTTTTTGACACAATACTTCTTGGAGCCAGAAGGTTGCTCTCTTGATATTATCAGGCACTTAAGAAGCAGATCCAGCAGAATGCTGCACTTCAAGGAGCTTAAAAATCAACCTCTAAAACTGCCTTGAACATGGATGAACCACTAACACTAAATGCAATATAAAAAGGCTATCAATGTGAACTTTTAAATTCTCTTTCTACCTTGCTACTAAAATCACTCATTTGCCAATGAAAAAGCAACTGAAGTTCCTCTTTAAAAGAATCTCCACCCTGGAGCCCCTTGTCCGAGTCAGTATCAGATTGGAACAGAGGAATAAAACCAGCAGATTTTCTTATTTATAGCATGCCAGGTGAGCAAGCTTAGAGCAGCTTTTCCCCGTGGAAGATGTCTAGGGAGCCGAAACAAGCACTGCTGGTAACGCAGGAGAAATATTGAAAGACGAGTAGTCTTCTTGCTCATGATTCTGTACAGAGAAGCCTCTGAACTGCCACGTCATGTGTCATGCCAACCTTTGCATAAACCAAGGGCCTCTTCCTGGATTATGCGTTAAGTCTGATGCGCACACAGCAATGTGTCACACACATCGAACTCCTGCATAGCTGGTGAACTCTACCTGGGATTAGAAGCCAAAGATTTCACTAGCAGCACTCACAATACAAATCTGGAACCTCAGTTAGGGACTGAAAAAAATAAAAAATAAAAATCCTAAAAATTTCGTTACTAACTATGTGTAGAAGTTGGGGAAAAAAAGTAGCTTATGTAAAGTGAGTTGCTTCTGTACAACACTAAGGCCTTCAGAACATCAGAACATCAAAACAGTCTCAAGGCTGCTTTGCATCTGTGATTAGGGGCAGAGTGATGCGGATCCACCCAGAAACACCAGATCAACTAGTTCTCTTCTAACATACTTCTTTAGTTGATTCGCCTATTTGACTTTCTAAAGAAAATGATGCTCTTTAACTTCGAACAATAGTATTAATAACAAAATAGCAATTATTTTTCTCCCCAAAGAGCACTGGTGCAAGACCTTGGAGCAACAGAAACTGAAATCAAATTTTCTTTATATTTTTAATTAATAAATTATCACTACCTGTGCAGGCTTTTAAGGCTTCCAGTTCCTCCTCATTTAGATGTACATAAGAATGAAGAATTGACCAGTCTTGTCGATGCCACACTAAAGCAGGCAAAGTCCTAGGGAAATTAGATGGGTTTTTGACACACAGAATTTCACTTGAACTAATTAAAATTTAACAGTACAATATGTCATAAAGAACTACTATGACAAGATTTGGCACTACAGAGATTTCTACTATCAGTGCAAGCAGAATTTATCACTCATTCCACGGTTAAATTTCTTGAGGTGAAAAACATATGGCTGAAGCCCTAAGGGGGATTCAGCAGGATTTCAATACACAGGTTTAAGAAAGATATTTTCCCTAAAATCTGGTCGTTTCTCTCAATGAAGGTTCAAAATTTGTTGAACTTCCGGGGTAGAGGGGTTAACAAAGTACCTGGTAAACTCCTGGACGGCTTCTATTCTTGGATGGTACACTACAATTCTCTTTTTCAACATCAGTGCCGTATATAAGATAACTGTTTCCATTCCAAACTGAGATACTATATCTAGAAAACAGAGGAAAACTATTTTGTAGAAGATAAACATGCTGATACTACAATTTATTTTTTGAAGAAGCTTAATAATAACAGCACAGATTATGCTGTTAACACTATTTAATTGAAGTATACATGAAAACTAGGCTGTATTTTATACTGCACAAAATGAATCAGAATAGAGACTTCTGGTATTAATTAACCTTTGATGGAACCAGCAAGATAAGCCTTCCGAGCATCAAAATCTTTGCTGAGGAAAGACCCGTTTTCTTCGCTTTGGCAGATCCCCTTGGTCAGGACTGCAATGTAACTCTCCATCATTTTAACGGGACTTCCGTGCTTCAAGTAGATTCTGCGTGAAAAGACGACAGTCTGATATTTTGACTGCAATCAGCAACAGCAGACATAAAAAAAAAAATCACAATATTGCAAATAGCAATATTATTGGCAAGAATTCTTACTTCGGACACCTGGTTGAGGTTTTATCAATAAATATTAAACCAGAAGTCTTTCAACACACTCACAAGAACAGGTTTGTCTTTTATGATAAAAAAATACCCCTACCTTGTATTTTTTAGTTTCCTATTTTATGAAAGAACCAACATTTACCAACATAGAAACAGAGCACGAGGTGTAAGCACATGTCCAGACTAAGGATTCTTTGCAGACTTTGAAGGTACCTGCTCTATGAAAAAGCAACTATTACAGTAACCCCTACTATTACTGCAGACCACATGACTCATTTTTCATTTATTATCGAAGTATCATTAAGCATGTGTCTGTACTCTTTGATAAATTCTTACAGAATATAAACATATGTCCTTGATACTTATTATAAAAAAAGAAAACAACAAACCCCACACACTTTTAGCTGTCTTCTAGACAGCAGAGAGACGTCATCACCTATTTTTACAGGTTAAGGTACTTCAGAACTAGTGCTGAAGCTCAACTATCCGTGTGCCATGGTAGCTACAGTACAAGGCCGTGTCGCATTTGAAACTCAATTATCACGTCTAGAGGAATCCATCCTGGATTTGAATAGAAGTTTTACTTTATAAATTAGTGTTAATGTGATCCAAAGCCAATCTAGATATTTCATATATCCATTAAAAAGAACAGCTTCAGGTTTCTAATAGCCTGTAGAACTGCCTGATGACATTCCTAAGGCTGTGATGTAACAACATCACAGCTGCATCCCATTAGCAGCAAAATATCAGGGAATACTCTTGGTATCAAGAACTGGGACCCAACCAGTTTGGGATGTCAAAGTAAAGCAAAGAAAGATGCTGAGGAAGATGATGAGAATGAGGAGGTGGAGGAAGGTGAGTAAGTGGGACAAAGGAAGGAGAAAATGGCAGTCTAGTTCAAAGGAAGGAGAAGACAGAGAGCCCTCGTTGTCTGAGAGGAAAAGCAAAAAGGCGCTAGGTGTTGTGCCTGCTTCAGAGCTGCAGGAAACATCTGTAGGAGTGGCGGTATGGAGGTATGCAAGTTGTCCCCTATACACACAGTGACCTTTGACTACACAGCACTGACCTCCTCATAAATTTTATACTTGTTAAAAATACAAGAAAAGAAAAAGAGTGTGTGTGGGGTGGTGGGGGTGTGTCTGGAGAGGGCATGTTAAAAACTACTGGGGACCTGACATTCACCCAGCACTTACTGCATGAACTCAAGACAACAAGCTCAAATCGAGGATTTATATAATCTAATTCAGTTTGCAGAATGGAGTTTCCAGTGGATTGTTAGACCCAATGCAAACATAACACAATGAAATTTAATCCTTTGCCTTGGCAAGATGCAAATACGCACCCAGTGGTACCCCAAAACAGCTTTTGTACAGACCTACACAGTATCCTCGTGAAGGCGGCGTATTTCTCTGGGTTGAAGTCTTTGGCTGTCAGGACGATGGAGAAGTGGGTCACCTGGAAAAGACACACAAACACAAAACCACACAGTTTATTTAATGAACAGTCTTTTTCACATTATTGAACTTACTGAAGTACTCTGACAAGGTGTTTCAATTAAAAAAACAAGTGAGCCGGTAGCAGCAGATCCACGTTTCTAACTGCAGAAGAGGTCTGGTCAACAGATTTCTGATGTGACTCATTTCCACTGAGTCAGATCTAGTACGTACCATCTTTTGCTTAATCTACTCTACAAGAGTTGTTTTCCGTTAATACCATGAGATCAGTTTAAAAGAGAGAAAGGCGTTTTAATTCCCCACAGCAGGTTGGAAACCAGCATCAACATACTTAGAAAGACTGAAAAAAAAAAATCATGGATAGCTGGGCCACAACAGAAATACTCTTTAACTTCCCAAATCAAATGACTGTGGGCTGGGACAGCCTAAGGCTGAAAGTCTGCAGACAGTAATGAAGCTCACTTGTCCTCCTTAAATAGCATCTCCACTGGCAGAGACAGCACGGGGACATGTTATTTTATTTTACACCTTTAAGGTTCAGAGGAGATAAAAGCTTGCAGAAAGGAAAAGCAAACAACATTTTGCTGTGGGCATGCAAAATTACCACATTACCTTTCTATTTAACCATATAGCATGAAATATGAACATTGAATAAACTCAACAGAGAGTTGAATGATCTACAGAACAGGAAAAGTATAGAAGATTCAAGCATATTGGCAGGCTTCCAGTTAACAATGCAGCAGAAAAAAGTACCTATATAAGTCAACCCTTCAGAAAAAAAAAGCATCAAGTTCTACATGAACAAGATTTTGGACACTATGAAAGATCCTCTGTAGAGCTTCCTTGGCAACAAAAAGAGGAAAAAATTGTGGAACTTGAAGTGCAAAGTAACTAGAAATAATGGCATGAAATAGCATTTCCATTTTAATACAGATAATCTAAATTAGTTAATAAGTATCTCAATCCCTCTGCAATTCCATCCAATATACGTCTTGGTGAAAAACAAAATGTGTGGACTGGTTAGACAGCTGGGTAAGAGCTGCATCTGTGAGCACACAAAACCTCAAATCACTTCCTTATAACACACAATGGGAAAACACCGCTTAAACTGCCAGAGGAAGCTCTGCAGAAAATTTCCTTCCGGGCAAGTCCTACCTTTTTCAAGGCTGGAGAATCTTGAACTTCCGCAGTCGTGATGTAGAACCATGACCTTTTATACTGGCCAAATACAAATGTATGAAGCAGTTTATTTTCATCTGTAAGGCAGCATTTCCGCAGCAACAGACTCCTCAGTTCAGCTGTTACGGAGGGATAACACCAAACCCACAAAGCATCTCCGTTGGTGTCTTTTTCTATGGTGGAAAGATGTTCACTGTGAGAATGCCAAACAGCAGTAAGGAAGTAAATCGATGGGTTAATCAGGTTTGTTTCCTGAAATCAGATTAAAATTCCACCTCACCCTGACCCCTAGACAACCAGTTCCGCCACTACAGTTTAAGTCGTAGGGCAGCACTTGTGCTACAGATTTTATTTTTTAAATGGTAATAAATATGCACTCTTGACCTGCTTCGACAGGTCAAAAAAGCACTCGGAGTTTGAAGAGAATCATAGAATCATTTTGGTTGGAAGAGACCCTCAAGATCATTAAGTCCAACCATAACCAAAATCTAGCACTAAACTGTGTCCCTTAGAACCTCGTCTACACGCCTTTTAAAACCCCCTAGGGATGGTGACCCCATCACTTCCCTGGGCAGCCTGTTCCAATGCCTGACAACCCTCTCCCTGAATAAATTTTTCCTAATAACCAATTAAACCTCCCCTGGTGCAACTTGAGGCCGTTTCCTCTCATCCTGTCACTTGGGAGACCAACCCCCTCCACACACACACACACGTATGACCAAGGCATCGACCAACGAGCCCCCACACCAATCTCCCCTGTTTGTCCTTATTTCTGATTTCATAACAGAAACCTCAGAAGCCGTGAATTTAAAACACTCGGGCCGAGCTGTGCACGGTTTCCCTCTGGACCAGGCGGACGGAGCCGCCGGCCTCAGGCACCGCCCGGCGCCGCCTCAGGCCGGGACAGGCCCTGCGGCCGCAGCTCGGCGGAACAGCGCTAACCAGAACCTCCCACCGGCCCCGAGCCCCGTGTTGGCCCTCCCAGCAACCTCCCGCGGCCCGTCCTTCCCCCGGGGGCGACAGGGCCCTTACCGATCAGACCCAGGGCCAGCAGCAACTGCGCCTCCGGCTCCGCCATCTTCCTGCCCTCGCCCACCGCTTCCGCCAGCCCCGCCCCTGCAGCAAGCCCCACCCCCCGGGCTGGGTCTCCCTCAGCTCCGGCCGCCATTTTTAAGCCCTACCTCCACCACCTGCCCCAGCCGTGGTGGTGGTGGCGCTTCCCTTGTACTCTCCGGTCTGTCTTCCAACTTGGGGAAAAAACAAAACAAAACAACAAACAAACTGTTGAAAAAAATACAGATTTTTCATTGTCAGCATCACGTGGCTTTATAAGTTACAGGGCACAATTTATGTGAAATGTTACCCAGAATCACACACAGACTCATTGGGGTTGAAGGGACCTCTGGAGATCATCCAGTCCAACCCACCTGCTCACGCAGGGTCACCAGAGCAGATCACACAGGATCGTGTCCAGGCGGGTTTGAATGTCTCCAGAGGAGGAGACTCCACAGCCTCTCTGGGCAGCCTGGGCCAGGCTCTGGCACCTCACAGGGAAGAAGTTTCTCCTCATGTTCAGACGGAACCTCCTGTGCTTCAGTCTGTGCCCGCTGCCCCTCATCCTGTCATTGGGCACCACTGAACAGAGTCTGGTCCATCCTCTGACACCCACCCTGAGATATTTATAAACATTGATGAGATCCCTCTCAGCTTCTCTTCTCCAGGCTGAACAGACCCAGCTCTCCCAGTCTCTCCTCATAAGACGCTTCAGACCCCTCATAATCTTTGTAGCTCTCGGCTGGACTCACTTCAGTAATCCCTTGTCCTTCTAAATGTTACCCACCAGCCTGTTTTCCAACGGCGGAAATAAAAAACAAACTTACTTTTGAAAAAAATGCAGGTTTTTTCATTGCCTGCATTATCTTGCTTTGTAAGTCACAGGGCATGATTTATGTGGAATGTTACCCGAGAGCAGGTGGCCCTGCTGGCAATTGCTGCCAAGCTCACGGCCAAACAAACACAGCCCCCCCAGAGCGGCCACGCTGGCCAGCAGGAAGGAAATATTCATAAAGCACAACAGCTAGTCATTAATAACTCCACATATCAATGTGTTTATCTGAAAATCAAAAGATCTCATTTTCAAGTTTGGATGAACAATGGTACCTGAATACCACATATGGGAGGCATAGTGCACAAACTCGGCTAATAGCACAGAGCAGGCGCTGATTAGGAAGAAACAGATTAGGAAGAAGAAATTTCCAGAATAAATGGGGTATCTGCAGGAGCACTGGAAGCTGCTAAAGAAAATGTACAGTCCTGGGAAAGAGGCCAGGCCTCACAGGGATGGGTGGGGAATACACTAGGGGCGTTCTAGCATGTTATTTTCATAAAGGTATAAAATTAAAGCACACACATTTAATACACTTAGCCACTGTGCAGAACGAGACATGAGGAGTCAGATCATAAAATCTGCTGCTGACACAAAATTGTCCGATTCAAGCCTCGAGAGCTTCAGGAATTTCTGAGAGATTGAAAGAAGTGGAATAGGCTCTTGAATAGCAAATGCTGCTATAAACCCGCAATGTCCAGCAGCAGCACACCCACGGTACCCAGCCAGGGCATGGATGTCCCCAGAGAAGGCTACAAAGCTTTAAGATAAATCCTGGCTTGAGACATGCGCACAGGCGGCTGATGGATGCTACAGAGCTGCCACCACACCTGGGGCACCTCTGTGACTCATCTGACAGACTTTAATTTTATGAAGACAAGAAAAGGATTTGTTCAGCACTATGAACAGCTTAATGAGGACTCTACTGAATGTATAACCACAGTTTGAAACAGAAACAGACAGGCTGCCAGAGACAGTTCAGAGTGCAGGCCGTACTAAAATACTGTTGCGTAAATCAATAGTGTGGCTGGATGGAAAACACTGTGTACAATACTGGTCACCGGATCTCAGAGAGGTATCAAGGACACAAGGGCACAGAGAAACTCCAATGTGAAGAGAGCTGGGGAGAAAACATTTGCCTTTTTTTTTTTTTCACTCTAGAATGGAAGCTCATGCAATAGAATCAAAGTGGATCAGTGTTACATGGATACGCTGTTGGTGCTAAAACCTCCATACAGTGATTGTGTGGTTTTTGTTTTTAAACTATTTTTCTGTTTAGCAATAATCTGTGATTGCAAACCAACTTTAAAAGTTTATTTTTAAATGTGTTTTATAAGAGGTATGAAACCTTCCAGTCACCATGCAAGATGGTTAATGTGAACAGCACGCAAAAAGAAACCAAATACCACATATACAGAACAAAACGTGCTAAAACAGAAAATCAAAAGACAAGAACAGGCTGTCTTTAGTCATCCCAAACGAACTTCCTCTCCATCTACCTACATATTTTTTGAAAAATCATACTCAGATATACTTAAGAATCCAGTGCAAGACAGATGGCTCTACACAGGATCATCGCTAGTCATGGTGTGATCAATAATCTTGCTGCAGAGGTTCGTGTTTCTGCTGAAAGTCTGAAAATCAGACAGTGCTCAGCTGAGACAGAGATGTACTGTCCTGCTGTCTACTCACCTAAAATATCCCATTAGTCACACATGCACTTGCTGCTGTTCTGCTGCGTTTGTTGCTGCTGTTACAGACTTTTGTGAGTAATTCACACACTTATATAGATCATCCATTGTCTCCCTGTACGCCAACATTGGTTTTGAAAAATACACGCTGGCACTAGTAGTTATCACATGTACACTCATAAGAATATTGCTATTACTATTGCTCTTAAGAGCTGAGTTCCTCTGAAATACTTGCCCAAATTTTTAAGATTGAAATCTGCAGCTGATGACGATGAGCACACAGAATGGCCTTGCTCTCAAGTTCTTAACTGCCTCAAAGCACAATTTCCGAACCAGCTGAACGAGTTGTGAAGAGCAAAGTCTCAGCATACACGATGACTTCCTTGGCCATGTGTTCTGCATTTAATTCAGCTGATTCAAAATCTTAAGGCTGAATTATCCAAACAGCTTCACAGAATCATTTTGGTTGGAAGAAACCCTCAGGATCATTGAGTCCAACCAGGACCTAACTCTAGCACTAACCCACATCACAGAATCACAGAGTGTTAGGGATTGGAAGAGACCTCGAAAGCTCATCCAGTCCAATCCCCCCGCTGGAGCAGAACACCTAGATGAGGTTCCACAGGAAGGTGTCCAGGCGGGTTTGAATGTCTGCACAGAAGGAGACTCCACAACCTCCCTGGGCAGCCTGGGCCAGGCTCTGTCACCCTCACTGTGAAGAAGTTTCTTCTCACATTTAAGTGGAACCTCCTGTGTTCCAGTTTGTATCCATTACCCCTTGTCCTATCATCGGTTGTCACCAAGAAGAGCCTGGCTCCATCCTCCTGACACTCACCCTTTAAATATTTATAAACATTAATGAGATTACCCCTCAGTCTCCTCCAAACTAGAGACCCAGCCCCCTCAGCCTTTCCTCATAAAGGAGATGCTCCACTCCCTTAATCATCTTCGTGGCCTCCCTAGGAATCTCGTCTAAACGCCTTTCAAACATCTTCAGGGATGGTGACTCCACCACAAGCCGGCTCACGGAGCGTCCCGGGGCTCGGGTCTTCGCGCCTCCCGCTCGGACGCACTCCGGGCTAAGACGGACGGCGAAGCTGCGCGGTCCGGTCCAGTCCAGTCCGGCTCGGCTCGGTCCCGTCCGGTCCGGTCCGGTCCGGTCCCGTCCCGTCCCCCAGGGCCGCCTCCCGCCGGCTGCCCACTCCCCGCCGCCACCAGCCTCCCCGCCCGCCCGCCGGGAGGGGTTTCCGCTTCCGGCAACGTCAGCGCGCGCGGGTGACGGGCCGCCCTCTCTTTCCGGCCTCGCAGGCTGCCTGGCTGGAGCACGGAGTCGCCGCCGCCCTGTGAGGAGAGGCCGCCGCCATCATGCCGGTGTACTTCCAGCGGCCCGAGAACGCCCTGAAGCGGGCGAACGGTCAGTGCGGACCGCCCACCTCCCCCTCACCGCCGGTTCGCCTTTTACCCCCCCGCCCCCGCTGTGGCGAGCAGCGTGCGCCGCTCTTCTCCCCCGGCCACGCCGTGCCGTGCTCGCCCCCACAGCCCCTCTGCCGGCCTTTCGGTGCGCGGGGCCTCAGCCGGCGCCTCCCTGGCGCTGAGGAGAGGCCGCCCGGGAGCGGCGCGGCGCCGCCTTGTCGGAAGGAAAGGCCGGGGCCTGGCGGCGTGCGCCGCGCCGCATGGCGGACGCGAGGCCCGGGCGGTCGCGGGGAGAGCGCCCTGCCCGGCTCCGCCTTCCCGGCCCCGGCGGGGCCCCTGGCCGCCCGCGGGCGGAGGCGCTGGGCGGGCTCTGGGGGTCGCGGCGGCGGGGGCCTGTTGTGCAGCGCGGCCCGGGCTCCGCGGCGGCTCAGCCTGGGGCCCAGCGCCCGGGACAGCCGCCGTGCCCGCCTGCGGGAAGGGGCTCTCGGCCGGCCCGGGGCTTGGCGTGGGGTGTCTGGCCTACATCTCGCACCCGCTCCGGGGTGATTTCCAAACCTGTTTTTTCATGTGGGCTTTGTATTTAGTCCCATCCTTCACGTAACTCTGGTGAAAATGCAAATGATTAAACTCTTCCAGTGTTGCACAGGCAATGTATAAATTTCTATAAGTTCACTCCTGGAATGGAAACCAAGGAGGACTGTACTGTAGCTGTTTATCACTGACAGACACATACAAAGCTGGACTGATTATATTTATCAGCTTTCTGCTTTCAGGCTAAATATATGGCTTGGGCACTACTTTTTCTTTTTTTTATAGCATCCTATTTTAAGCACTTAACAAGACCATTTAGACCCTTCATTGTCACAGGACTGATTGCAGGATGACACTTAAAGACATCCAAAAATTACAGATGATGTACGGGTCTTGAAATGACAGCTGAAGAGGCTTTGTAGTCTGGGGACTATACATAATTCAAGTACTTGGTATTTTAACAAGAAAATGTGAAATAAAGTACTGCACATCCTCAAGATTTGTAATCTGAAATTCATTATAAAATCACAGAATGACAGAACAGTTGGAGTTGGAAGGGACCTCTGGAGATCATCTAGTCCAACCTGAAAAATCAGTCCCAGAAAGATAAAAAGATGAAAGATACAGTCAACTTCAATCAGCTTCCAAAGATGAAGTTGTATTTTCCAGTCCTTTTACTGGGAAAGGTGCACATACCATACTATATAAACTTTAATTAAACTTTTGAATTCTTGGGTAAATTGTGATTACTTGGTGAGCAAGTCACTTTGCTGGAATATTGATCTTAAACTGTTTAAATTGAACGTTTTCTTGTTGCTCTCCTGGTATTGAAGAACAGTTTTAAATTCACATCTCTTGCACTGCTGCAAGTCTACTGAATTCTGATGAACTGAAGGAGTAGAGTTGAACTGAGGGCCTGGAACTGAAGGGAACGTTCTCTAGCCAAACGCAATCCTGAGTCTCAGGAGACTGAATGGGAAACATGACAAGCAGTGTCAAGTCTTGCAAACTGCAGTGGCTCAGTTCCTCTGTGGTCAAGTGTAATAAAGGGTGGGAAGTCTTATCTAAGGCAGGTTGTATGTTGCAGGAAGCAGTTTGATTTTAAACTGACATTTCAAATTGGAACGTTTGGTGCAGTTTCCAGAGCTTCAGTGTTTGCATTTTATATGTAAGGCCTAAGTGAGCATTTAAGACCACTTTATACTTCAGGTTCTCAGTGACCTCAGCATACATAGAAAATGTTTGGAAATAAGAAGAGCTTGAATGATTGTAGATGCGCAGATATGTAAGAAAGGCTATTTTTTCCTTATAAACAATAAATGTAGGTCAAAGCCAACCCATAGCTATTGTTAGTATCTGGCATCACTTTGTAGGCAAGGGTCTAATGCAACTTTTGGGAGCATTTTATTTTTGCAGATATTGAGTTTGTTCTCTGTGAGAGATGTTGACTAATGCTTGACATCTTTGTCACCTTCTCTAATGATGTACATTTTCTCAGATGAAAATTTAGTTTAATTTGGGATTTCAGGTTAGCAGTAGATGAGTTGTCAATGTGCGTCAGCTAGTTCATGTCCTCTCCGAGCATCAGTTGCTGTTTTGGATACCTTTTAACATTTTAAGTGGTATAACAGAGGAAAATGGAAGAAATGTGATTCTTACAGCTTATTCAGGGGCTAAGGCTTTGGTTTTGTCTGTTACAAGCCTTTGTTTCTATGACACAGTTTCTGCTGCAAGGCATGGTGATGTGTGCTGGATTTAATGCTTCATGTTCACTTTGCATGTGCTTTTACTGCAGTGTCTATTAAATGAGCTTTAATTATTTGGCTTACTGGTACAAACTTGCTTGACCAGAGTTAATTAAAAGTTTCAAAACAATATGAATTCATTTTATGCTTTGTCCGGTTGGTTATCGACCACTGAGAGCTCTGGTTGGAGTGGCCTGGCATTGTTGCAGGATTAAACTTGCCTTTCAAGTTTATTTTCATAAATAAAAATTGTAAAGATGAGCACTAATTGCCTCAAAAGCAGTGCTGAGATAGAATAACAGTGTAAATTATTGGATGGAGCATAGCTTAATTAGAATTACCTTCATGAGTAAAAAAATACTGCTGAATATTGTCACATTGTAACATTAACTATCTTTAAAAGTAACAGTACATTTTTAATAAAAAGTAACTTGCTCATCTTATGCAAGGTCGTTATTTACAGAAACTAAGCCCCAAGTCCTTAAATTAAAACAGCACTGCTACTTTGAAATTACATCTTTTAGCTGTGTTTAGCTTTGATTCTAAGATTCAAAAACTTAGGAGGTCTGTGTGATGTCCGAGCACCTGTAGCAGGCCCATACTAATCCTTTCTGCCTTTATTTCTTTGGGACTATAGGGTTTTCCAAAGTGCTTCATGAGAAGTACTGATGCCACCCCTCAGCCTTTAAGTGTACACACATTTGCTTTTAGCTGGACTCGACTTCTCTTTATCTTTTAAACCTGTTTACTCGCCATTCTCAGCATTCTTTTGTCTTGCTTTTCTGCAGTTAAGGGTATGTTTAGTGTAGGGCCTGTGTGTGTGTTGGTGCTGCTTCGTTGTTTGTTTGTGGGTGATTTGCTGTGTTTTGTACCGAGCAGAGCGTGCAGTATGTCATAGATGGGAGTTGCTGTGATGCTGAGAGATGCTGTTAGTAACAGCTTAGGGAAGGAATAAATGCAACACTGGTTTCAGCAGCAAAGCTGGTTTAAAAATGTCTGACCCTTCATTTGTACTGTAGCAGCTTTTAGTGTAATTGTTCTATAAACCAAATCTCTAGACTCCTCTAAGTTGAAAAAAAAAATCCAAACAGCTTTTCTGAGTGAAGTTTCTTTCTTTCTGGGCTTGAGGGCAGGACTTTCTTTAAGTCACGTTCACTGGATGGTTTGCATCTTGTTGAATGGGACTGGTAGGGGTTGTACCACAAGCCTCGTGGTGTGTATTCGTTGTCCTTCTTTATGAAACTAGCTTTAAGACTGAATGTGTATGTTTTATTAGTATGTATGAACTGCTCAATTGTGCCTTAATGGATGGAGAGACATCTCTGCCATCCTGAAAGTTTCATGTTAATGGAGACGTCTGCATTCATTTGCCAGTTATGTTATGGAAAGGCTGCCACTGCAGTTGCATCTGCCAGCAGTTATGGTATGGCCAGCTAAATCAAACCATTGATGAGCTGTGGTCAGAGTAGATTAAATTCTAAAAGCTTACAGCATTAAGCATAAAAACACTGCATCTTCTGGTTTACAAGTCTTTTGCTAATTGGATTTTACTTTCAGAATTCCTTGAGGTCGGCAAAAAGCAGCCTGCCCTAGATGTTCTCTACGATGTTATGAAAAGTAAAAAACACCGAACATGGCAGAAGATCCACGAGCCCATTATGCTGAAGTACCTGGAACTCTGTGTGGATCTCCGCAAGAGTCATCTGGCGAAAGAAGGACTGTACCAGTACAAGAATATTTGCCAGCAGGTGTGGCCTTTGATTTTTTTTTTTAATTTGTAGCAAGCATGGTATATATCAGATGATCTGATCTAAAAGTAACTCATTGGTCTTGAGTTAGAATTAATCTGCCTTTTAGGTGTTCCTGGTTCTGTAGCATTTACATTTTAAATATTTGCTGCCAGTTGTGGGTGGAAACATCTTTTCATTTTCTGCCTTTGATGTAGGTGAACATCAAATCTTTGGAGGATGTTGTTCGGGCTTATTTAAAATTAGCTGAAGAAAAAACAGAAGCAGCTAAGGAAGAATCCCAGCAGATGGTACTGGACATAGAAGACTTAGATAACATTCAAACTCCAGAAAGGTAGGTGGCCTGTCTTCAAAATATACCAATGCACAGCAAAGTATCCTTATTTTCATGAAGGATAATGGCAATTCAGAGAACTGAGTTATAGAAATGGTGGATTTGAAATGGAGTACTAGTAATGTTCTAAAATAGGGAAAAAACAGGAATTTTGCATTGGATAAAATCCTAAGTCCAAGTAAAGAAAGTAAGTAATAAAGAATAGAAAATGTAGATGCAGTGGGAGTGATTCTGGGAGTGGGGTCAGCGCTTTCTAGGATCTACTTGTATCTGCATCTGTAGTGGTATTGGAGAGTTTATTATTGAAAGTGGCTCATTATCAGTTGATGTACAAATGCTATTAATTATATTAGACCAATTTAATTCCTGTGTGTGATAACTTCCAGTCTTTCTGACCACATTGTACATGTAGAAACAAAAGGAGATGTTACTTTATGCTTGTTTACGTAACTGATGGGATAACAGAAGAAAGGGCATAAAAAGTAAAATAAGAGTGTTATTATTAATTAGATGGATAATGAGAATGTAGAAGGAATGGAAAAAAGTGTTGGTAAATATACCTGCTTTAGGTTGTGTGTACACCTTCACTGACAAGTGGTGCCAGGTTAGGATGAAACCAGGTTCCAGCTCTGCGAGAAGTCACTATTCTTTTGTCAGGATGGTTTGTGGGACAACTTCCTAATCTGCTTCAGGCAAAGTGAGGTTGGGTCTGATTGCATATTTACATTCTTCAGATGAGTCTGTTGAATTAGGGAATGCTCACGTTAACTCCAATAATATGGCTATATATGTGGTGATATCTGTGGAAGAGTGGTGACACGGTGTGGGTGAAGAAATATTTTAAAGCGTTCCAGTTGAGTTTGGAAGGGCCCATCTGTCCACATCCTTTAAAAAAAATCAAGAAGTCTAAGGAATAAATTACAATTTCCATACGTTGAACCAGATTAAATCTTTCAGAAGATACCAAAAGAAATAACAAAAGGATCTTCAGACATAAGTGAAGAATTCTAGGAAAAATAACAGTAAAATTCTGTGGAGGTGGGTTGAGATTAGACATCCTAAGTGTGGTCTGAAGATTAAAGTGACACTTTGTTACTGATTTTTGTAATAATATTGATTCTGGAATAAAAGAGGTTTTTAAAACATGAAAATTGTCCTTTCTGAGATGAATAGATAAGTCAGCTTTCTCTTCTTGTTGGGTGACAGCATAATTTCTTTTCTAGAGGTTTAAAAGGATGAACAGATATTTTGAGTACTAAAGCTCTGCAGATATGCATCTGAGCAGACTGTTTTCTCAGCATTCATATGTAGGACTGAGTAGTGGTCCGAACTGTTGCTAATGTGTTGTTATCTTTAATATGAGTTTTGAGGGAAAGAAGTAATACATGGAGTTAAAAATACGGTAACACTCAGTATGGGCATGCCAAAGGGTAGGTGACACCTGATTATGTTAGAATTTTATTTGGTAATTTAATTTTTTACATTCAAGAAATGCCAGAGATATAACCTGGGGGAAAGTAAAGCTGTTGATACAGAAGGGATGTTTGCAGTCAAATTGGAAGGCAACTAAGACATTGCCCAGTGGGAAACTGATTACTTGTAATGACAAAAGGAGATAATGGGAATTGTTTCAATTAAAATTTTGGCACAGAAATGAAAGAAGTTGAAGCCATATTTAGTGAAGACAAAAAATGCAAGAAATTCTTGAAGTAGAGGACATTTTGTCTTGTGTAGGTGACTCTGAAGAATAGCATTATAGTAGTCAAATAAAGCTCACAAAGACATGGAGTAGAAGGCTGTGGATTTGCACATTAACAGCAAGGCTTTCTGGTAGAACTTTGGAGGTCGTTGTTTGCAAAAAACGAGAAGGTGACAGACCTGTCTGCAGGGTTGTTCCAGGGCGGCAATGCTATTCGTGTTACTTCCGGTGCCTGAAATAGTCTTTTTTACAGAGGAATCCCACTAATAGGTATTGAAGACAGACTGACTGCTCTTTTCTTTGCTCTTTCATATGACTGAGGACTAGAAAACATGTCCTTTCAGTCACACTTCTTTATCTGAACAACCACAGTTTCTTTAGTGTTTTTAGGTCCTGATTTCTAGAGTTCCCATACTTTTTTTCTGGATTCACTGCCTGATCTATTGAAGAAGACACTGGTGAATTGTCACGTTTAATATTGAATGTAGTACTAGCACTCAAGGAAATTAGCACTGGAAGCAGTGCAGTAGGAGAGGATCACGAGAGTTCAGACTTTACATTAGAAGCACAATTCAAAAAGGATTTTAAAAATGAAGACTTGGGGAAGATGATTCTTTGTAAGTTTGTCATGCTGTGCAGACTGTTCGGCAGAGCAGATCATGTAGGCCATAGCATTGTCTCAGTGTCTTGGGAATCTTGTCCAGTTTTGTATTTTTGTGGATGAGGGAATGCAGTTACGGCCACTAGATGCAAGGTTATTGTATCTTCTACATTGTTAAGCATCTTTTTCATGTTAGAATTTTTAAAGGATTTGATATTTTAATGTAAGAATTCTAGTTTTTGATGTGGGCAGGTTGTAAGGCACATTTTGCTTCTGTGTCAACACGAAGTGAGCTCTCCGGCACATGGATGGTGGCTAAAAAGGAAGTTTCAGCAACTCAGAAAGTGTCTGAGTAGACAGTGATATTTCAGTCTAACAGAAGTACAGCACACAGCTCCTTGGTAGAAGAAGGAAGATGAAAATCCTGGAATTAGTTTCCTTTGGATTACTCATGTGAAGGATAGAAAAACTTCCAGTGTCACTTATCTCTGGAGCTTGTGCGTGTCAGTCACGTATGCAGGGGCCAAAGTTTGAAGCTTAACAGCAGGAACATTTATCTACATCCTTGAAAGAAAAGAGAGAAGTCTGAGGAAAAAAGTTGAAAATAAGCAGTAGACTGCCCAGCTGCAATTAGCTGCTCAGTTTTGTCCAGTCTCATTTTAGATCTTGATAAGAAAAATCGTTGAGAATTGTGGCGAATAAACCACCCTTTTATTTTCCTCACCCCCTACCCTGACTGTAGTGTTCTTTTGAGTGCTGTGAGTGGAGAAGACACTCAGGATCGTACTGACCGACTGCTTTTGACACCCTGGGTTAAATTTTTGTGGGAATCCTATAGACAGTGTTTGGATCTTCTACGAAATAATTCTCGAGTGGAACGCCTGTACCATGATATCGCACAGCAAGGTAAGTCGAAAAGATGGAAACAATGAGATCTAGGACTTCTTTATTACATCCTGTAAAACCATGAAATTAAAGTTTATTTCTATTTGGAAATTGGTTTAGAGTTGGAAATATGATAATCTCTTCAGCATATGTAGGTACACACATACTATTCTTAAAATTACTGAGGTTTCTGGACACTGTTCTTTTCTTGTAACAGAACCTGTACGGAATATGTTGTATTTTCCTGGACATACTGAGAATAATGATGAGAATTACTGATGCTGTATTTTTATTTTTTCTAACTTACCGATCAAAATTACCCAAAATGGCAAATGTGTGTTCCGTTACAGTATTGTATGTCAGCTAACTTCAAAAAACAGTGTACACCACACAATACTGTAAAATTCTCATGTGCTGTTGATTTTGACACAGACGTTACTTAGCGAAATATTATGCAGAAGGTAATAGGAAAAGGTCTAATCTGATACTTTCTGGTGTTATTCTGCAAAAATTGAGTATGTAAGAATGAATATTTTCATGTTAATCTGAAAGGTGAGAGATAGAGGAATGTTTTACTTTGTGTGTATAACTTAAGGCTCTGTATTTTTGAAAAATGAGTCCATTAGATTTTTAACTCTGTATCTAAATTGTGAGAGTACCTTAGGAAAGAAGACTGTCAGATGGATTCTAGGTGTTTCAATATGTTGAAGTCTTTGCGCTACAGTGTCAAGACTTCCTTTTTTGCCTGTTTCTGGTAGAGATGCTTTAGAATTTTCAGAGCAACAGTGGCAAAGCAAAACCAGATTTTTGAAAGGAACTATGGGTTCAAAGGCAATTTTTTTCTGTGTCATTTCTAGTCACTTGAAAGCTTCATTTAACTTTACCATATTTAGATGACTTGAGAATTTTTTCCCACATTTTATAAAGCCCAAACCTGAATTAATGCCGTTCACAGACTTTGTTTGCACTTAGTTCAAAATAAAAGCTAGAATCACTGCTTAAATTATGACATTTTTAAGAGATTCAAAGTACTCCCTTAAGCTTAATTATGTGGAAGCATCTTCATTTTTTGAGGTCAAGATGGAAGTGCTCTGCATTGTCACTTATTCATTGTGTATGGCAGTTAGATTGCATCTTATTGTTATGTCTTTGGACTGTAAATGAAGATTCTTTAAACGTCCTGATTTACATCTTTGAATCCCATTTAGAACTACCATGAAGTCAATGTTAGTGAGCATTCTTCATTTATATAATTAATTTTTGCAGCTTTTAAGTTCTGCCTGCAGTACACGCGGAAAGCCGAGTTCCGCAAACTCTGCGATAACCTGCGCATGCATTTGGGGCAGATCCAGCGCCATCACAACCAAAGCACAGCGATCAACCTCAACAATCCCGAAAGTCAGTCGATGCACCTGGAGACCAGGCTGGTGCAGCTCGACAGTGCTATCAGCATGGAGCTCTGGCAGGTAGGCAGCAGGCACCTGGAATCACTGTAGTTTTCAACCTTTCTGGAATCTGTTCCGTGCAGATCGTGTTTTGTGGTATATTCTCCAAGGTAAAGACAGAATAATAGCGAAAGAAGAAAGTTCTAATATCTATGGATAATACTGATATTGAATACTTAGGCTGTTGTTCCTGGGATTGCTGGTTTCACATAGCATTTCAAACCAAGCTTCTGCTGGTAGAAGTTAGTGCTGAAGTGGCTGAAGTCATTCTGAATTGTGAAAATGAGAAGTTGGTGATGACACCTTCCCCCCTGCCATCTCGTATTCTCAGGGATAAGACCGCTGAGCAGTGGTTGGTCAACATTAAAGCCCAGGGCCCCAGCACTGCTGGTCGTCCAGCCAGTGAGGGCACTGTCAAAGTTTTCAAAGAGGTGCTTTGCTTTTCCAACCTTTCTCATGTCCAATTCCTTAAAAAAGCCAAGGTTGACATTTTTTGGTTTTGTGAATTTGGAGAATGTTCTCTGTTGTTTCCTTTTTGGTTATGTAAGGTTATACGTATATTTAGGGAAACTGTACCCATTTTTGATCACAAAAATAATGAAGAATGGTAAAAGCAGTAAATAGTAGAATAGGTATAATGGTAAAATAGTGGAATTTTTGTTACTCTGGTTTGGCTTACTCTTCCCCGCTTGGTTTGTAGCTTAAATCTGAGAGAAACCAGTTTTCAAAAAATTACACTAGCCAATTGTTAACTACGAGATGCTAAGCGGATAGCTAATGGATTTGCAGTATATCCAAATAATTCCATTATTAGGAAAGAAGTATTTTGTTTTATGTAGCTGGTGAAACTGAAGATCACAGCTTTCTGTGGTATTAATTATGTTACAGTCTTTATAACCTTTAGTGAATGTATATTTTTCTCTTTCTTAGGGGTTGCAAAAAACTTTCTAAAAGTAGTGTATTTGGGGTTTTTTTAGGAAGCTTTCAAAGCAGTGGAAGATATTCATGGGCTATTTGCACTGTCTAAGAAACCACCCAAACCACAACTGATGGCAAATTATTATCACAAAGTCTCAACCGTCTTCTGGAAATCAGGAAATGCTCTTTTTCATGCATCCACGCTTCACCGACTTTATCACTTATCAAGAGAAATGCGGAAGAATCTCACACAAGAGGAGATGCAGAGGTGGGGAATGAGATTTAATGTGATCTTAGATTCTTTTTTTAAACCTGTAGCTACAAAAATAAACTGAATTGTACCCCAAAAGAAGCAGATAACATATGTGGTTGTGAACAGCTTTGCTTCAGGTGGCCAGTACTAACTACCTCAAAGGCAACCTAGAGCAGGAAGAGTATTTTACATAGGTACGGTGTAAATAATGTAAACATGGGGATCACCTTAAGTAAGCTTTCTCCTATGTTAGTGACTGAGAAGCTAAACAAGTTAATAAGTATTCGCGTTTTCTTTCCATATTCTTGTCTGAGTGGTGGTATTTACTTCACAAGATTTCATTATAACCAGTATAAACTTTTCTTTAATATATAAAAGTCTGTGTATCCAAATTGCCCTCATTTTTTTGATAATAAGTTTGATATTGGCAAGGCTTTTGAGGCACACAGGATCATTGAGTGCATTAACCTCCAAAGTTCTTCGCCAGTTCTTTATAGAATCAGAATCTGGTGGAAGGAAATACTCTATGGAAATTCTTATATATATTCCTTTTCATCTGGGTTCTATGGTCAGTATTTAAATATTTAGTGTCATTTGTATTGTTTCATCAAAAGAGACATCTGACTCGAACAGTAAATTTTAAAAATCAGTGCAGTCAAAATGACTGGTGTGGATTTGCAGCTAAAATAAGTTTCTTAAAGGTGCTGCTCTCTGCTGTTTTCGTGTTAGAGTATTTTGATATTTACAGAGGTGGCTTAAATTTCTTTGTAATTTCTGTGTATATATGCACGCATATGTAACTAATGAAAATATGTTATCAAAAATCTTTCCCCTGGTTACAGAAGAATGCTGGATTTGGTCCTTTTCTTATGCATTTGGTGTCTTTTCTGTTATTGCTGGCATTTTTACGCAGTTTTGCACCATGAATGCTACTCGTTCCTACTCTTGAATTGGCACATACATAAAAAGGGATTAACTAGTGTTCTCTTGCAGTTCATCTTTTGGGGCTATTCTTTGTCACCAGGATGTCTACTCGAGTTCTTCTGGCCACTCTGTCAATTCCTATAACTCCTGAGAGAACAGATATTGCTCGTCTTCTGGACATGGATGGCATCATTGTTGAGAAACAGCGACGTCTGGCAACGCTGTTGGGTCTGCAGGCTCCACCAACCCGTGCCAGTCTCATTAATGATATGGTAGGTAGTGGTATTCAGAGGAGGAGCTTTCAAACACTGAGCCCTCTTTTTGGACTATTTTCCTTCTAGACCACTGTGTTTAGTTATGGGACAGCAACTTAAAAATTAAAACAGCTTTATGGTTAATTTTATGACTTTACGGCCTAGCGTTAAAATTTCAGATTCACAAGAAGGGCTGTTTGGAAATGGCAGCAGTAATGGGAGGCATGAATTTCTGTGTGGACTGAAGAGTGAGATTCAGTATTGTCCTATATGTCACCCAAGCAACAAACGTTGTTTTAAACTGAGGGGTTTGAAAGGAGTTGTGAACAAGAACTTTGCTTTTTTCCCTGCTCCAAGGTGTGATATAATTAACTGAACCAAGTATTCATTTTTCTGTTTTAAACGTATTTCAAATATCGAATAGCAGACTGTGAGGACCTAAGTGATTATGAAGACTTCCATGTGTTTAATTTGAAGGGAGGCTAGATTTATTTATCTTCAGACCTTGCCAAATACTCATTAAAAACTTAGGCATTCAATCATAGTTAGATATTTTCTGAGGACGTCTGTATTTCTTACAGTCATTGACTTGTATGCCTAAAACTTACATTCAAGGTCCGTTTTACAATTTGCATTAATTCTTCTTCTGATATCTTTCCAGTTTGCCTTAAACCCACAATTTAAAACTTCCGAAGTTTGCTCATGAAACTGAGATGTGTGGTTTTAGTTTGAATGTGGATGTACATCTATGTAGCAGGACTTGTGTCTTAGAAATGGCTAATATTAAAGTTGAAGGTGGTACTCTAGTCTTAGTGTTTATCTTTTTTCTATGTTTTTGTCTACTTTCCCATTTTTATAAATGCGAACAGTTAAGTGGTGTAGGTAGAGTTATTGTCACTGCAATTAAGAATACTGTAATAAAAAATAACTACTCTTCCATATTAAAAGGTACAGGTGGTGCCTATTTAACTTCTTCAATATAAAATTCTTAAAGCATAACTATTTGTTAATATTGTATTTATCTTGAGATCTTTGGGGTTTTTTTGTTGACTGTAGGTGAGGTTCAACGTAGTGCAATATGTTGTTCCAGAAGTGAAAGAACTTTACAATTGGCTTGAAGTAGACTTCCACCCACTCAAGTTATGTAGCCGTGTCAGCAAGGTAAGTTTCGTAGCTCTGTGTATATAGGAATTGTTTATAGTCTGTTATTTGAATATTGGTTTGTGGTAAATACCAGCTAGCTTTTTCTGTTGCCAGGATTTCCAATAGTTGGCTTTATTTGGTCAAATTCCATTATGATGATATGTACATATCATCTGATACACATAGCACACCCGATTATTGGAATAGAACAAAAATTAATTCAGGTCTCTCGGGTGCTATTCAGGGGGCCTCTATAAAGGTGCAGAGTATGTAAATTCTGCAACTGATGAAGCACATCATGTTCTTTTTCTTTGATAGTGGGAATAAAGATATTTGAGGTGCTAAAAAGAACTTGAAGGTAAATTAGCAGTGTGGTAAACGTTGCCAGCACTGTCAGTCGCCTTCGTACAAAAATGTTAGTTATTCATTATAAATGTTCTGATCAAAAGGTACACTTCAGGAAAACGGTGTAGTATCTGGGCAGAAGTGCTGTTGTTTCCTGAGCTGTAAACCAGAAGTATTCGAGAACCGTGCTTTGTAGTTTAATGTTGAAGTTTTTACGGGTTGATGCAGACGGAGTAACTTTTCAGAATTTTGATAGGTTCTGAACTGGGTGAAGGACCAAGCTGAAAAGGAACCTGAACTGCAGCTGTATGTTCCACACCTGCAAAACAATACCATTCTTCGCCTTCTGCAGCAGGTATGAATAGAGAAAATGTATGTTCCTAGGTATACATAAATTAGAAAATGCTTTGGAAGAATGTTAAATTGGAAACTTTTATGTTGCAGTAATTTTTATCTGTCAGATAGAAGACCACTATGATTTTGAAATCATTCTTTTCAGTATATAACCTGTATCTTCAGGTTTGTATATGATTTTAGGTACAACCATAGTATCTATACTTAATAGTGGCTGCACACAGTGGCGTAATATCTTGCCTAGATTTTCTTCATTACGGATCTGTGTTGTCTTATATAAGGTAATTCATTGTTTCTTAAAACTTTTTGGAGTAAGGTTTGGGTGGGATGTTTTGTGTGTGTGTTTAGATGTTTTATAAAATGCACATTTCATTGACCTGCTTTCATTACAAGTGACGAGCAGTGTTATTTCTGATGTGCTAAAAAATAGCTGAAGGCTAATTAGCAGCATAGCTGTATGTAGTTACTGCTGCCAGTCTCCTTCATACAAAGAAGCCATTCATGAATGGCATTTTATCTTAGTTCAAGTTTGAACACAATTCAGAAAGAAAATCCTGAAAGAGTATTTGCAATTGTATTAATATTCATTTATCGACAATTTAGTAAGTTAGCTTTATCGCCCATACAACAACTTTTATTTCTGATCTCTTTTTAATGAGAAAAAATACCTAATGTTTCTGCTCTCACAGGTGGCCCAGATTTATCAAAGCATTGAATTTTCTCGTCTGTGTACCCTGGTTCCTTTTGTTGATGCTTTCCAGCTGGAACGTTGTATTGTTGATGCAGCCAGACATTGTGACTTACAAGTAAGTGCTGTAAAAAGACTTAGTGATGTGTGGATTCATGGATTACATTAGATGAAAACTAACGGTTTGACATTGAAGCCAAGAAAGACAATTGATTCTGATGGGTGGAGATAAACTAGAGTAAAAGATGCGAGTGATAACACATTAAGAACTGACAATTATTGACATTCTGTTGTGCATTTCTGATTTAGGTCAACAAGCATTAATATAAGTGCAGTAGAAGTTGAAATGAAATTTGCTGAAACTTGCTCTGTGAGCCCCAGTCATTTAGTCCAGAATATTCTGAAGCAAGTCTAACAAACAGGGATGCAAATTTCTGAGTGTGCTGAATTAGTTGTGGAAGACTGAAGAGCCAGCAGTCGCTAATGTTGGGTTTTGTCTAACCAAGTGATTGAAGTAAAACACCAAGGTCTGAGAGATGCACCGATGGCTGGGATGTTTCTCCATTGTTGGTAAAGATGTCTGTATAGAATTAGTGACAACCTGTAATTAAATGCTTAAGCTGTTGATGAGATACAAGTAGGTTTCAGTTGAGGTTGCTCAGTGATCATCCATTTCGGTTTTTACATAAAGCTGAGTTAATTCATTTAGGTTAACACACAACTTTAGCGTAGGTATTAGATGTGTTAAATTGTATCAAAGTCAGGATTCTCATTTTGCATATTCCTGATGTGGAGGAAGAGGAAAGAATGATTTCTCTAGCAGCACTCATTTCATGGAGTCATTGAAAGTTCAGCCTCTTCTACTGAATTTTTTTTTTTTAATAAACCATGAAAATTAAACAAGCTTTTATTCATGGTTCTATTTTTCTTCTACTGATTTGGCATTTCTCATAGTTTGTTTTTTTTTTTTTTTAAAGAGTAATTTCTGCTTAGAGCTTCTGTTGACTCATGTTGGTCATAGCCAGAGCAACAGGGAAGTTGCTTAGTAAATAATACAATCTTTTTTCTTCCTATTTTTTTCCCAAAGGTTCGCCTTGATCATACCACCCGGACACTGAGTTTTGGCTCAGATTTGAATTACTGTACTAGAGAAGATGCTCCACTGGGCCCTCAACTCCAAAGCATGCCTTCTGAGCAAATTAGAAATCAATTGACTGCTATGTCCTCAGCTCTGGCTAAGGCTCTTGCAGTCATTAAGCCTCCTCATTTACTGGTGAGTCATTTTAAGTCTTCTGAAAATGTTCACAAATTCTGACATGCCCCCAGGTGCATTATGGGATGATTATTTGTGGCCCTTATGCAGCCTTTTGTTATTTTTTACTTGTTTGACCTTCCACTAATCTGTTTTTGGTGCAGCAGTAATCAATAGTGTTACTGCAGAACAGATAATTGATCCTTGAGGTGTTAATACATGCAAATGTGGTGTAGCATTAATGTATTTATTAATGACAAAGTGTCTTTCTGCATCTGTTACATGCTCACCTGTTCTAATAGATCTATATTTTCTGGTTTAGCAGGATGAGCTTGTTTTGAAGTTGTGAGGTCATATACACCAAGGAGTTACTTTCCTTGACATAGGAGAGGTATCGAGCTATATAATGATTAGCATGACATTGCAAGGATTTGAGTTAGGTACAGATCGGTGCTTTTGAACATTTATTTATTTTCAGAAATGTGTTGCTCTGTTTTTCAGAGCATTGTGATGACGATCTCTGATATAATTTGACAGTAATGGTGGGCTGCATTTATATACTTGTGGATTAAGTTGGTGATAGTCAGCTCATTGTGCTGTTCTTCATGCACCCAACTAATTAGTGTTATGTCTTGACTAAAGTCATGTCAAAATGTACACCAGAGACCTGAGTTTAAATTGCCGGTCTGGCATGTATCAGGTTTAGGATATACCTAGTAATAGCTTACCCATAGGTGGGCCTAGAAAGCTAGGATTTGTTTCAAATTATGCATGTATTTTTGAAAATCCAGGAGCCTGCTTCCTTTATTCTTCCTGGCGAAACTGCTGTGGTGAGGAACCTGAAATGTAACTTCATAGTGGAATCATAGTGGAACAAAAGATCCCACAGCTCAGGAACTGACCTGTCCTTGTCCCTCCCCATCCTCCTTGCTGGGGCTGTTGGCTTCAAGGTCGGACTTCCCGATGAGCTCACATTTCAGGTTCTCCAGAGCCCTTTGGAACAAGGTGTAAATCACTCTCGCATTCCCAGTGTGCTTTGGTTGTGGCAAGTTAAACCTTCACTTCTCTCAAAAGAGCAGTGGTAATTTTTTCTTTTGCTGTATGTTTCTGAAAGGAGGATTTCATACTGAACATATCAAATAATTTGTGCTTATGGAAAAAGAGTTGATAGCAAGATACCCATGTATACTCTTTATCTCGGTTGAAATATTAAGTAATATGCTTAAAATATAAACACACAAAGTAGGACTGTATCATGACACCTAATGGTAGCTTACTTACGTTAGCTTGAACATATATTAGCTGTTTTATAGTGTTTAAGGTCAAAATAGTTGCATGTAGGTTTTACCCTAGAAAGCTTTTATTATTGATTGATTGTTTTGAAAGAAAAAACTGTCATCATAGATAGAAACGACAAATAGTTTTATACTTGAGGTGTTAGTACAATTAGGTGAATAAGACATAAATGGTAGTAATTACGCTTATAAAATTAGAATACAGTAGGAAGCTTAACACCAATCTGTGTGGTTAGAGGAGCTATAGAACAAGTTGATATCATTTTTCCTTCACTATTCAGATCAAAACTTCTCACTTTTTTCATGTGCTTAAAAGCCTAATTTCTGTTAAATTTGTCATAATTCACAAATTTGTTAAATTTATCTGAAGCTTTTCACTTTGGTGTTTCTGGCACCTCCACTTATCTTTAAGTGCTTGCAGATCCGCAGCAAAGAATGGATGTTTCACTGTTTTTATTGAGTACCCTAGAAGTGACAGATGACTAAAAATACCTCTGAGCCAGCTCATATTTCGAGAGCAGCGTGACTGAGGGAGCGTAGGGAGCTGATTGGGCTGGAGTGTTTTGCTGCTTGCTGAAGTGATTAAAACGGGCACAATTACACCTCTTAATGTGTGCAGCGTGAATCTCTACAAATAACTGTGTAGGTGTTCTGGAGGAGAACGGTGGGGGAGTGAAAAGGCTGCTTAAATACTCTATATGCTAGTGTTTAGAAGTCTAGTGCTTTTTATTGTTTAATTAAAATGGTTTTATATGTAGTGTTTATACCTAAATTGTTGAGAGACAATCATCTCACAGATAGTGTTTTGTGTCAATTAGGATGTTTTTCTCTTATGTTAATGTGTTTGGAAAAAGGCAGAACTTTAAAAGCAAGGGAGCTTTGGTGAAATACAATACGTGTGGTGCTACTTTTGCTAACACTTGCAGAGACAAACAAGATTGACCCTCTACACCTCTTTCAGTTAGAGTCTTAAATATCACTAACATGCAGGTATGCAATATTTTTTTGACAGAAAAAGTGTGAAAATATCATACCTAAGGTGCGTCGCAGATTATTGTCCGATTCCGACAGCTTTCTCCACATGCACGTGGTTCTAGTCAGTTGATACTACCATGTTACCTCACTTGCATGAGTGATTAGATTTGCCGTTCCAGTTGTAGTTCCACACAGTCGGAAAGTTTTGAGAGTAAAACTAACTTGGAGTTTTCTTTGAAAAGTGTTTGCTGTGCTTTCTGAAAGCCTTTTTAAAGAGATCCTATAACCATCATTGTCTTATCCTTAATTTAAATTCAGCAAGAGAAGGAAGAACAGCATCAGCAGGCAGTCACTGCCTTCTTAAAAAATTCGAGGAAGGAGCATCAGCGTATTCTTGCACGTCGTCAAACTATAGAGGAAAGAAAAGAGCGCCTTGAAAGTTTGAACATTCAGCGTGAAAAGGAAGAACTGGAACAGCGTGAAGCAGAATTGCAAAAAGTCCGGAAAGCTGAGGAAGAGAGACTGCGCCAGGAGGCCAAGGAAAGAGAGAAGGAGCGGATTCTGCAAGAGCATGAGCAGATCAAAAAGAAGACTGTTCGTGAGCGCTTGGAGCAGATTAAGAAGACTGAACTGGGAGCCAAAGCATTTAAAGATATTGATATTGAGGTAGACAACTTATTATTTGCAATTTTGAGCTACTTTTTTAATGCTTTAGCTGTTACATTGCCAGGCTGCCTGAATGTCATGTTTTTTCTTATTTTTATACTGTAACGGGTCTTGAACAGTCTCTTAAAAGTGAGACAGTATGTCACTTAAATATTTAATTTGCTTACCAGTGTAAGTAAACCTTAATACTGTGTTTGGATAGTACCTTTTTTTACCTGGAGGAATTAAATCCAGCTGGGTTTTTCCCTTTGTTGTTAAATTATACCTGAAATACAGAATAAACCTCCAGCTTCCGTTTGTAGTACCTGGACTGCGTCTCAATTAAAAATTGAGATACAAATGCTTTAGAGATCTTGAAAAATAAAATACTAGCTACCTGGAGGAGAGAGTGTTTCTGAAGCAAATTAGTTTAAAAGTTACGGGGAAAACTGCTGAGAAGTTTAAATAAACCAACCAGATTTTTAACAGAAAAGTGTTTGCTTGATTTTGTATTGATAACTGTACTTTGTTGTAGGATCTTGAAGAACTGGATCCTGACTTCATTATGGCTAAACAAGTTGAACAGCTGGAAAAAGAAAAGAAGGAACTTCAGGAACGTCTGAAGAATCAGGAGAAAAAGGTACCAAGGAGGAAGTGTAAAAAACAATGTTGATACAACAGTTTAGTTAGTGATTGTGAACTTCTGTTTTGAGAGAGAGAGAGAAAAGATACTGGTGTTGAAAATGTTACTGTATGAAACTAAAAAAAAGGGTAAATGTGTTATAAACCATCTGAGTTTCTAGTATCAGTATACTAATCTGTTCTAATTAATGAACTTGATTTGAAAAAGGGCCCTTAAGCTGTATGTGAACTGAGTCTTAGTTGGGAACGCTTGTAATTGGAAAATGTTCAGAGAAGATTAAATGTTCAAAGAAGGTGAGGCTATTACAGAGAAGCTAAATTAATTAACTCTGTTGGTCCTTCTAGATGGTAGAATAGGATCTCCCTGAAACTTGGGTGGCTATAAAAGCATGAGGAACATGTTGTCATAGTTAAATAGAAATACAGAACCTGGGCAAGGTGAAACTCACTCGGGACTTCCAGCTATGTTCAAGAATGAAACAGAGATTATACGATACAGTTGGTAATTCATTTCTCTTAAAACTGGCTCAATACTAGAAAGTGGCAAGTTACTTAAAAAGATTGCAGTGAATATCTCTCTTGCTGCAGACCTGTAAGTCTAATGCTTATGCTGAGCAAAGTAGCAGAGAATTAAAACAATAGAATTAATAGTCACCTGGTGTCATGTCCCACCAACACAGGGGAAAAGGTGACTCAGATATTTATTTAAGTCAAGATGTGCAAAAATGCTTACTGCATTGGGGGGGCTTCTGTCTAGAGACAAGAGGAGGGAGAGAGATCACTGGCTGCCCTGCCTCTTAGAGCTCCCCCACTGCCACAACTGTTCCACCTTACCACTATTTGAGACATACAGCCTCTTGCAAGACACCACCACCTCATGGTTAACTATTTACAAGTCACACCTGGGTAAATATGGGCTACCCAGAAAGGTCCACGCAGCTTCTGTGAATTAATTGTAAGCTGGGGCTTCCTCTTAGAGCTCTCTGAAGCTGTCAAGACAAACCTGTGAGTAAGGGTGATCTAGTTGGTCTAAGTAAGTTGGATTTTCCAAAAAGCTTTGTAAAAAGTTCTTCACCAAAGAAAACCTAGCAGCTGTGGAGTAAAAGGAAGAGTCTTTGAATGATGTTCACTTTAGATAGATACAAAATATTTAGGGAAAGTCGGGGAAAAAAACCATCCCCCAATCTTTAGCTTTACATATTAAATTATGGGCTTTGAACTTAACATTTTTAGCAGTGAGAACTTGGTGGTTCTGCTTCTCAAACACGGTGTGCAGTTCTGGTGTCTTTATCTCAAAAAGGATGTGGTTGGACTGGAAGTTTGAGGCCAACAAGAATTATCAGTGATGTGGAAATGTCTATGTAAAATAGTATCCGTATGTCCAAAAGACTTCTGGAGAGAGGATGTGGTAGCAGTATGAGAGTGTACCTGGTGTAACAGCTGACAACGTGGAGCAGTTGTTCTTGCACTTAAGTGATAGTGAGCTGCGAAGCATCAAATGGAAGCTGATAGGAGCCATGTTCAGAACTATTTGTAGATAGAAGAAGGTCCTTCATGCTGTGAACCACAGACACGCAGGAGTTTTTTCCCAAGTATGTTGATGGATGTGAAAAGCTTCTTTGAGTTCAAAAGGACAAGAGGAGAAATCCACCAATACCTACTAAATACATAAAAAACTTAAACATAGGAAATACTGGGAGCTGAAAATTGGTGGTGCTGAGCGAGTATTGTATATCTGCCTGCCTCTGTTCTTGCATCCTTGCCTAGAAGGGCACTTACTTGCCAGTGGTAGAGGCAGGTTCTTGGTTAAGCAGACTTTTGATGTGGTCCAATGTGGTTGCTCTTACTAAACAAAATTTATCTGCTATATTGGAGAAGTCTCCAGGTATCAGAGTTTTCTTTGGAAGATGCTGAAGTTTGAGACTTCCGGATTTGGTCTTTACATTATGATGTCCTAAAGGTGTGTTATCTTTATTTAGATTGACTATTTTGAAAGAGCGAAGCGCTTAGAAGAAATTCCTTTGATAAAGACTGCGTACGAAGAGCAAAGAGTGCATGATATGGAGCTCTGGGAGCAACAGGAAGAAGAAAGGGTAAGACTTTTTTGTTCAGGTGATAAAACCCATTAGCAATAAATGTAAAGTAGTGGGTTTAGTCTTTTTTCTCTAGCTGAATCCAGAGGGAGAAGGGGAAAAATTTGATATGAAGTGTTAGGTTTGCAATTTCATTGTGCACAGCAGTATCTTCTGTCTAGGATCTGAAAGAGGAAAAGAGAATTTCTCTTTTTCATGGCTGAGGTAGATTGAATGCAAATATATAGTAAGATTTTCCTTTGTAATATGTTTTATATTATCTGCTTTTAGATCACCACTTTGCAGTTGGAGCGTGAGAAAGCCCTTGAGCATAAGAACAGACTCTCAAGGATGTTGGAGGACAGAGACTTATTTGAAGCCAGGCTCAAAGCATCACGACGAACAGTTTATGAGGTACCTGAGATTCGGGGTTGTAATAAAATATTCCCATCAAGTGAGGAACTAAACATGTAACCCAGTGACTCTTCATGAAAATTAGAAACAAATTAGTATCTAGAATGGCTCAGAATAAATCTTGCACCCATTCCTAGGTATTATTGCTTACAGTTTTGGACAACATCTGGAATAGCTTATACAGAAAATAAAACATAGGTAAATTGTTTCAATACAGCTGTTAATAAGAGATCATGGGCAGCATATGAGCAAACAGCTGTATCTGTACAAGAACCTGCACTTACTGTGGGGATGGAATAACAGACAATGATATTGAAGCCAAGAAATAGCTAGAAATACTTGTCTACATTTTTAAAATATTTTTGTTTGAATCTGGAAATTATTTTGACAATTCACATATTTGGTACTTCAAGTTATGTTTTATATTTGCAAAATCCAATAACAAATTAGGCCACGAGGGCAGGGAAAGAACTCTTTTTCTTGCTCTGCATTTTAAAAATTGTGCGTTTGCTGAGGCTGTTTATAGCTTTGATTATTTGGCTAATTTGCAGGAAGAACTGGTTTGGAAAGAAGGACAAAGAGGTATTATGATAAAATAATTTAAGTAACTGCATATGTTTTTTTGCAACAATACAGGTAATTTTAGTTAATGTATTTTAGGTACAGGTAAATTATTATTCAGGTCATTACTTTCCTGAAAAAGCAGATAAAGGACTACAATTGTGCATGCTGATTGTCTTTCTTCTAAGGAAGAGTATATTCCCTTTTGTGCAATTTATTTCAGAAAAGGTTGAAATGCAAACAAATAGTTGTTTTCCAGTGAAGCAAAGTTAATCTGTTGCTGGTGGTTTCTGTACAGCTTTATTTAGTGATTTGTGCAACTATCTAGCTCTTGAACATTACGGTTGCGATGGTTTCATATCTGTTACTTGTGTTTCAGGATAAACTCAAGCAGTTCCAGGAGCGGTTGGCAGAAGAGAGGCGAAATCGTTTGGAGGAACGCAAGAAACAACGCAAAGAAGAGCGGCGCATTACTTACTACAGAGAAAAGGAGGAAGAAGAGCAAAGATTGCGAGAGGAACAGCTGCTGAAAGGTATAACTGAGAACGTGATTGTTTTGTCTTTTGCTTGCCTGACCCATTCCAGATGTGGACACTGCTGACTTCTGGTTTCCTCGTTTTCACTGTATTGGCAGAAGTCTCTTCGTTTTCCATCAGTGGTGAAGACTGTGGTCATTTATATTAAGATACCGTACCTTTACGTTTTACCTCACGCACCTTCTTGAATGCTTATGTGTGCAGCACAGAAATTATGGTAAAGCTTTATAGGAGGAAGAGAACAGGAAAGCACATGAGTGCTTCCTGCCCTCCCCTTCTACTGGACATGAAGAGAGGAAATGGAGTAAGGGAGGTCAATGAAAGACTGAGTTTTAATTTTAGTCAGTTAGTTTGAGTTCCACTTGCTTGTGCACATCTTAAAAGGGAGTGGAAAGGGAGCATTGGTGTCAGATCAAGAACGTAAGGATTGTTAGCAGCTCACACAGCTGTCTTTGTGAATTGCTTTGTCTGGTAGCCCGTTTCCAGGCTTTAGAACAGAAGAGCTGGTAGCCATCCTGTAAGGTAAATTTCTTTCCTACTTGTCAGCTGAAGAGTTGATGTATCAGAGTTCATTATCAAGCAATTTTTAAAAATCAAACCGACAAAACCATAAGTCCTGAATATAACATTTCTGACACTGCTAGCTGTTTTTTGTTTGGTTTTGTTTGACCTTTTCTAAAGAAGGGATCCTCTACCATGCTTGAGGTAGTTATTGATATTTTAGCTGGCACATTTGTGGTCTGTACATTGAATAAAAACACAGGTATTGGATTCTTTCCTTCCTCACCAGCAGCTGTTCAGAATGTCAGGTTACTGAATGTAGCAAGGTTTCTTTTCCTATTGCCTTGGAGTTATGATTCTTCCAGAAAACAGTTTCTGTGGTTAAACACATCCTGTGAAATGCTGACTGACTTTTTTTGTTCTAAAGAGTCAAAGGGGAGAGATTGTATTTTGTAAACCTTCTGTAGATACAGCAACGGAATTTATTTTGGCAATACATTCTACTTATTTTTCTGACTGCAGAGCGTGAGGAAAAGGAACGCATTGAGCGTGAGAAACGTGAGCAAGAACAGCGCGAATACCAGGAACGTGTCAAAAAGCTGGAAGAACTGGAGAAGAAAAAACGTCAAAGAGAAATGGAGATAGAAGAAAGGGAGCGTCGTCGAGAAGAGGAAAGGAGAGGTCTGGATGACCCATTTTCAAGAAAGGTAGGTAAATACTTGCAGGTTTGTTTTCTTTTTGACTACTGCTTCTTCTGTAGATTATTTGGAAGAGGATGGTAGCATTGTAAAATCATAGTCTATTTTTTTGTAAGTCATAGTGGAAGTGGCTAATTTAATAGTTCAGTGATTGTCTCTTAGTTTCAGCTCACTGTCAGGATCTGGAATCTGTAGTTTAGGAATAAACTGCAATGAAGAAACTACTCAGATCTCCAAGCTGTAAAAGAACAAAACCAAATAAAGACTAAAAGAAATATTTAATACAATTTTCTTTAACGCAAAAGAGGAAAGCTACGTTGGAAGAAAGTACAGTGACTCATCACAAAGTTAGGAATTAGATACTGAAAAGTATCCCAGAATAAATGTAAAAGCATAGATTTATGTTTTATAAGAAATGTACCATAACATAAAACATAAAAACAAGAGGTATGTGCAGCTTTCCATTTACAAATATAAGTATTGGGGAAAATCATTATCCCAATCCAACAGTGAAAGTTATTTGCAAATAAATGTTTAGTGATGTAAAAATGTAACTGAGTACCACAAACCTTCTATGCTCCCACTTTTTCCCACCTTATCAGTAAGAGAACTACTTGTAATTTCATCCACCATAACCATTGTATTTGTTTAATGCATACTTCATTGAGCAATGCTGTGAAGCGATAAGAGCTGCAATAAATTGTTTTGATTGTTTACCTGATAGGCTTTGATCACCCAGCACTCTTTTTCACATAAGAGGAATTCGTAGCCATGGGAACTTGAATATAGGGAAAAGCTGACTCAGTTTCTGCGAAAGATACCTGTTCCGCTTGAAAAATGCCATTTGCAGTTTTGGGATTCTTTCTTTGCCCACCCTTGTTTGTTGGGGTTGTTTCTGCAGTCAGGTTGTTCAAAATGTTTGAACAGACACTCTTGGAGTAGTGGATATGCGGGATCTTGCACAACCTGTGTACTCCGCAGGTTGAAGCGTAGACTTTGACATATAAAAACACTTTTCAAAGAGCAGTTTAAAACCAGAGGGTTTGTGAGTATGTGAAATCAGATAGTTGGTGTGGTTTACCTAATGTGCTTCTTGTGGTGGGATTGAGGAGTAAAAACTGTGTGAGGAATGGTTTAAATGCTTTGTCTAGCAATGGGGAGAGACGTTTTACCTTTATTTAAAAAAATATCAATTATTTCTCTGCCCTGCATCTAAGCAACCTGCGTGAGTCACAAGTACTTAATTCGTTCTGTGCGTTGAGGTTCCATGTTAGTGCTGTATAAACCTGGAACAAAACGGTATCTGCTATAGACAGCTTTCAGTTTATTTAGTTACATTTTCTGATCTGATTAGAAAGTACAAAACCAAATAATATTTTGCATTCATTCCTACTGTTACGAAGCAGCAGGAAAGTGAAACTGTGAAACCTTTTTTGTGTTAAGAGGTGGTAGCTATGGTTCACTGTAGCTGTTGTTCATACACTTGTTCGAGAACTTTTTAGTGTGTTAGCATGTATCCTAACCTGTTAGTAAAGTTTGTGGCCCAAAGGGAACCATATTGGTTTTAAACTCTGCCAGAAACAATAGTCAGTTAAGACTACACTTCAGTTGTTCGAACTCCTGATTGTTCAGTATTCTCTACAGTGTAAAAGTGAGGTTTTTAATCGTATGGTTTGTTCTGAAAGGAATAAATCATCTGTTGAAAATCTTCATTTCAAAGTATTGGAGACATCCTCTCTGGATTTCTTTTGCCACACAGGAATCTCGTTGGGGTGACAGGGAGTCTGAAAGCTCTTGGAGAAGAGGTGGAGAGCCAGAATCCGAGTGGCGACGAGCACCATTGGAAAGGTAATCGTTGGGTTACCAAGCACCGGTTGTATTGGGCTCAACATGTGTAGGTTCCTTTTTTGTTGTTACTGCTAAAGCTGCACTTAATTGAGTAATACCTCATGCTTTTACACCTCTGAAAGTTGCTTTCTATTAAAAAATTGCTTTGTAAGGATCTCAGAATTAGAGAGGTGCATTCAGATAACGTTCCTGTTTTATTTAGCTTAGGTATGTGAAAGCTGGCAGGTGCCTTCTGCAGCTGATGAACCAGTTGCTTACTTGGTTCCTTTTTGAAACCAAAAATCTCTGTACTGCTCAAACATGGGTGTCAGTTGTATAAGTACAGAATGGGGAAGGATGACAAACAAATGCACGCTTCCTACATCTGTAGTTTTGTAGCAAGTCGTTGCTGTTCTTTTGTTTACATTTTACATTTTAGTGACATAGTGGATTTTTAAACCTGTGGGGTGTTTTTTGCTTGACTTGTTTTCTTCTAATCCGTGAGATTCACCTCCAGTGTGCTTTCTCTTCTCTTGCCAAGAAGCAGTACATCTCTGTGATGTACTATTGCTTGGGGTTTTTTGTAGTTTAGGAAGATTAATTTCCTGAAAATCCCCCTGAAAACGGGGATACTTACTTGATGGTTGTGGTTTTTTAATACTTGTTCTTTGAGACTTAACGCAAGATTGTCAAATTAGGATTGGTGTAGAAGCCAAACCTCTTCTCCATTGTGTTGCAGCAGATAACTAAGAGGGGATTGTAGTTATCCCATTCAAACTCATTTTGAAGGCAGTTGTGAACTGTTCAGTCTGTGACCTGCCACTTTTCCTGTAGCAGTGAAAGCGATTACAGTGTGTGCGTTTGGAAACTACAAGCTTTGTAAATGTGTTTGCTACCACACATCAAGTGGTTAAATTCCAAAATGACCTTGAGGTGTTTGATACTGTCAATCTAACAGCTTCTACTTTTTGCTCATTTTCTATGGTTTTGTAGAGATTGGCGTCGAGGAGAACCAAGAGATGATGACAGATCTTTCCGACGAGGGGATGATCTGCCCCGACGAGGAGATGATCTGCCGCGGCGAGGGGATGATCTGCCACGACGTGGCGCTGCAGAAGAAAAGGAACGTCCTTCTACGGAATCAACGGAGGACAGGCCGCCTAGACGTGAAGGGGACGAAGACAGGCCACCTAGACGTGAAGGGGACGAGGACAGGCCGCCCAGACGTGGTTTGGATGAGGACAGGCCACCCAGGCGTGGTTTGGATGATGACAGAGGCAGCTGGCGGGCTGCAGATGACGACCGGGGTCCCAGGCGTGGAATGGATGATGACAGAGGACCCAGGCGTGGAATGGATGATGACAGAGGACCCAGGCGTGGAATGGATGATGACAGACCGCCCAGACGTGCTTTGGATGATGACAGGCCACCCAGACGTGCTTTGGATGATGACAGGCCACCCAGACGCGGCTTGGACGACGACAGAGGCAGTTGGCGTGCGGCAGATGACGACAGAGGACCCAGGCGTGGAATGGATGACGACAGACCGCCCAGACGGGCTTTGGATGACGACAGGCCACCCAGGCGTGGGCTGGATGATGACCGGGGCAGCTGGCGTGCCGCAGATGACGACAGAGGTCCCAGGCGCGGGATGGATGACGACAGAGGTCCCAGGCGCGGAATGGATGACGACAGAGGTCCCAGGCGCGGAATGGATGACGACAGAGGTCCCAGGCGCGGAATGGATGACGACAGAGGTCCCAGGCGCGGGATGGATGATGACAGGATGTCAAGGCGTGATGATGACAGGGGACCATGGCGCAGTGCAGATGATGACAGGCTCTCCAGACGAGATGATGACAGAGGTCCATGGCGTGGTAGTGATGATTCAAGGCCAGGTCCTTGGAGACCATTTGGTAAACCAGGTAAAATAAAATATGATAATCTTCCCTCCAAAGTGTGTGTTAATCTGATAGATAATGGATGTAATGCACTTGGCGCCAGAGATGAGAGAGTCAACTCTGAAAACGTCTGGATTAATTTGGCTAATGTGGATGTTCCTTACTATAATTAAACCTTTTAATTTGGTTGAATTTAAAAAAAAAAAATTAAAAATGCAGCAGTGTCTGTTGCTTGCCTGGAAGACACCTAAAGCTCAGATAGCAATGCTGGTAATTTACTTGTGTGCAAAACCAGAATAAACAAGTGGAATGCTCTGATGGGAGAGAAACATTCTCACCAGGTCTGCACACCTTGGTC
Source organism: Patagioenas fasciata (assembly GCF_037038585.1). NCBI lineage: Eukaryota > Metazoa > Chordata > Aves > Columbiformes > Columbidae > Patagioenas > Patagioenas fasciata. Next base: position 36,884,834 of record NC_092527.1, on the reverse strand, counting down.
TCTTTCCCTGCCCCCTCTGTAGGGCTGAAATTAACCTCCTCCCAAGGAGGATTTTGATATGTCATTCAAGTGGGGCTGATTTGATGTGCACAAAGATATTCCTGTTCTTACCGTTCTGTCTTTGCTTTTGTGTCTGCCTTCTTGAATATCCTGCTTTGAGCAGGAGCTTGGACTAGATGACCTGAGGTCCCTTACAATACGAATCATCTTATTCTTTTATAGCTTGTTTCTAATTTTAAGTATTGTTGATGGTGACTACTACAACTGTTCTGTTCTTTTCAGAACTGTTGATGACATTTAAATGTTAGATATGACTTTGTTTTCCTGGTTCTTTTTATTCAGATTTATGTGGCACATCAACTTTATAAAGTAGGCACTAATTCTGTAATCCAAGGCTGTAGCAGAGTTATCATACATCTTGATACTTGAACTTCATAAGCTTTCATTTTTTTATATTAGGCTGCATGATAAAGAACTCCTATTCATAAATAACTGAATGATATTGCAGGATGCACCATAAAAACCCAGCCATTTTTAAAGCAGCGATTTAAAAAGCAGTACATGCATGAAAATTTGCTTGTCTAAAATCCCCATGTGTAGATTTTCACAAAGTAATCTGCTGTCTGAGCTGCCCCTTTAGTTCTTCCAGCACTTGTTTTGCACGAGACTTTGAGGAGTTTGTGGTTTCTGACTGAAAACTGCAGGGTATAATTGGCTCTGCTAAACTGTTACAGGCAGTCCCCATATATGAGGTATATATTGCTCTTTACATGAAGCAGTTTCTGCAGTGTTTTGCCTACGCCTCCCGCTCAGACATGCGTGCTTCTTACAAGCATCTTGTGTTGGATCCTCAGAGATTGAAACTTGTAGAACCAGTTTCTGTGAGGGAAGTAAAGGATTCTTTGTCTACAGAGAGATTTGAGGTCAGTCACAAATTGCTTTGACCATGTTTCTTGCTCACAGGGGGATGGAGAGAGCGAGAAAAGGCCCGTGAGGACAGCTGGGGACCTCCCCGCGAGTCCAGAGCTCCTGGGGACCGGGAGTGGGATCGAGACAGAGATCGGGATGAAAACGAGAAAGAGCGTGAATTTGACAGAGAGAGAGATTTCGATCGAGATGATCGTTTCAGGCGTCCCAGGTTTGACTTCTCTGTTTAAATACTTTAGAATATTTATGTTACAAGCCAAAAAAAAGGCACCCTGTGATTAAAGAAATAACGTGACATTGCCAGTGAAAGAAACAGTGGTTGATTTGGATTAAATTGAACATTTTAAGGCAGTAAATGGATGGTGGCATTTTGGGGTCTTTTTGGTTTGTTACTTTTAAGATGTTAACAGTTTACAGAGCAATCCCAAAATACTTCAACTGCTTTTATTTTTTTTATTCTTGTTTTTACCTGTTATCAAGAGAACTTCATATTAGGCTCCAGAAGAACAGAAACCATTTTTGGAAGTCTGTCAGTATGTTAAATTGAGACCCACTGGGCCTGAAAATATCCATAGTGTGACTTATTACTGCTTCTTCCCATAGCAAAGGTAAAGTCTTAACGTTTAGTTTTTGTTTTGAATGGCTACAGGGATGATGCTGGTTGGAGAAGAGGCCCAGCTGAGGAAACTTCTAGCTGGAGAGATTTAAGTCGTCGTGAAGAGTGGGACAGAGGTGGCCGTGACATGAGAGATCGACGCGCTGATGACAGAGAGCCACCCCTCAGAAGACCACCGCTCAGATCTGACCGGGAAGAGCGTACGTTTGTTGTAGTGTTCCTAAAAACATCCACTTTAGGGCCTGCAGGGTACTCTGACAGCATCTGGTAAAACAGGAATAAGTCATATTTTCAGCCACTAATATTCCTTAGGTGTAAGGAAAACAATAGAAAGAAGCTTTAGTGCAACTGAGAATTTTTCCTTGAATCTTTTTTTAGTTTTACTCTTTTTTACCAGCAGCATTTTGCATCTGCAGTAGAAGGATAACATTTGAAGTATGCAGTTTTTGTTGGAGCATTATGTTAAGGATGAATGAAATTCTTGTAAGCAAGGTAGACATCCCAGAAGGTAATTTCTAGCTTAGTTCTTTAATAAAATGCAAGGGAAATATTTTCACACCAGGCCTTGTGGGTTTCGTACCATTAATGGTATGGATTTTCATGAACAAACTATTTTAATTACATACATTGACCACATACATTAACCTGTTTTAATTATGTATGTTTATTCATCTTTTGCTGTGTTCTAATACTATGGTAACAGCAAATATGCATAGCCTGAGATAGACCGTCGTCCACTTGTGCTGTTCAGAAGTTACTGGGTCTCTGGTGCGGGTTTGGGTGCTACCGGAGGCGGGAGCTTGGACTCAACAGGCACATCAGCCCTTCAGCTGGTGGGAAGGCTGAGGGTTCTCAATGAGGACATTTACTGGTGGTTTTTTTTCATATATGAAGAACTTTTGGTATTTGTCTGGTTTGGTATTTGACACAGCTTTGTTCTCACGTACCTGGGTTGAATTCTTAACACCCTTTTGGTGGAAATGAACAATTCTTCATGTAGTGGAGCACTGTGAATGCTGTTACCCGTGGAGTCCGTATTCTGGTGCTGCTTCTGCCTCTGATTTCAGTAGGCTGAGCAGTAATTTGCTGTCTTCTGAGATACCGAGCACAGGAACATTTTCCACAACTGCTCTTAAGCTAGGATTTCTCTATTTTCAGGGTTCAGTCTTTTCTAAGAAGACACTTCTGTGCTTTTAATTTCGATAATACAAGAATGTTTTTTACATCATAAACCCGTGTCTATCAACAGAACATTCTTATTACAGTTATTATGCTTTAAAGATGCAACTCCTGAATCTTAAAAGAGGCTTGAGCAGTTCCTGTCCATTACTTCACTATAAAATTAAACTGTACATTTGGCTGTCATCATCATATTACCTCTTGGCAAGACCGAGAATCAGTAAATCAGGCTGTTAGTGCTGGACAGGCTGCTGGTGGAGCATGACAAACATTGTTTTATTGTCTTTCTGTATTTGTAGCGAGCTCCTGGCGGCGTGCTGACGATAGGAGAGAAGAACGTGGAGAAGAACGTGAAACAGTTCGGCGATCAGCTCCTGCTCCTGCTGCTCCTCCAGCGTCTGCTCCCCCGCCAGCAGCAAAAGATCGAGAAAGAGATGGGGAGAAGGAGAAGGGTTCCTGGAAAACTGAAAAGGAGCGGGAGCCCCTTCGTCGCACTAAAAACGAGACAGATGAAGAAGGGTGGACCACTGTACGACGTTAAGTGAAAAATCACAGAGTTTAACCAATGTTTTAGCTTTGATTTGATCGAATCCACGGATTGTATTTGTGCTTATAAACATTCTGAATTGGAATTCTTTAACAAATGTTTTGAGGTAACATGAAAGCATGAGCTTGAATTACTTACTCATATAGATTGATCATGCACAAAACTCACAGCAGAAGGTTGGAAATTGAATGCCAGTTTTTGAAATTTCAAATGATGCTTATTTCATGGGCCATTTGTTGTTAAAGAAAAAAGAAGCAAGCCCAACAACTGTCTTGAGTAATGCTTCGATCTCGCACCAAAACAGGCTGACCTTTTTACTTTTAGTCTTTCTTAATTTGGAATGGGGTGTTATTGTCACAGAACGTGCATTTGGAAACCCCTCTGTTCACACAGTGGAATTACTGAAAAAGCAGAGCGACATCAGTTTCCATAATTAGCCAGAAAAATAGAAAAAGTACAAAAGCCCTCTTTTACATAGGTATCTTTGAGGGCAGGCGGTTTCCAAGAGACATTTTATCACCATCTAAATTCACTAAGTTGTTTGAATTTGAATTAAATACAATAAACATTATGAGCATTAGCTACACTGGGATCTTTTCTGTAGATTTACTTGGATACATGACGCCTTTGAGGCCGTTCTGCAGTCATTGCTCAGTAACATCTACTGCTGCAGCGTACAACCACAAACCTTCAAGCTCTTACAGTTTCAGTGTTCTGGTAAGCATCTGCCTATGGATTTTCTGTTGCCAATAGCACAACTGCTTTTTCCATTATTGGATAATTCATGCCTTTCAAGGGTTTATAAATATTGTCATATTTAAAATGTGTGGCTTTGGAGAAATGGTTGAATTTTCCTCCAGTTCTTTGTCTTCAGGGTCAATTCTTTCCCTTTTCAAAAAAAACCCACCAAAGTGATTTGTAGTAATGGCTGCGTTGACTTCAATTTTTGGGTGCGGTAACAACGATTGACTATCTGGTCCTACTGAAGCCAACACAGAACTTGCTGCTGTGTGTTTCCTCAATGATAAATAAACAACTTATGGAATTAGCTGCTTCAGCATCTTGACTTTTTAGTAAATTCCTGGAATGTACGTTAATACAGAGCAGATGCATAATGAATTCCTGTGTGGGTACCTGCTTCTGTTCCAGCTGAAGGAGGATGTGAGAACACCAGGGCTGGTTTCTTCCTGAGAAACCTGGTTTAATTTTAATGTGTGCGAACAAAAGTTGTAATACTTCTCTTGTCCTTTTCCTGGCCTCTTCTGAGCTTTCCAGGTCCTGTTCACTTCTCAGGGAAAACTTGCTGTCGTAGTCGTGCTTTGAGGGCTGGATCTTCGTGCCTTTGGAGCCTGGCACTTCATTGCTTGTTAAGTCACAGAATTCCTTGAGAACAGTAGTGGTTTTTTAAATGAACAGAAACCTTTCTTTGTGCCTTACACAGTCCTATCAAGGATGGAACCAGAGCACAGCAGGTATCAGTATTTGGGGTAGTGTGTGCTGCTCCTGTTGGCTGCCTCTTGCTGTCCGTAAGTCTGTTGTAGGATCACAGGATCTTTCCTGTGAAATCAGAGCCCTGGAGCTCACCCGTCCAGCTTCCTGCTATGAAGTCAGGCTGTCTTACCTGGAACCACATTTCTCCACCATGGTTCTTGAAAACCTCCAAGGATGGAGACTGCACAACCTTTCCGAGCAACCTGTGCCAACGCTTGCCTGCTCCCAAGCTGAGGAAGCTTAACTCTCCTTTCAGCTTCTGCCCCTTGTGTCTCATCCTCCTGCCTGTGCTCTGCCATGACTTAAAATCAGTCTGACTTATTTTTCCAGTAGGAACTTGGCTGGGTGCTGTTGGTCTCCCCAGCACCTTCCCTTCTCCAGATGGAATGAGCCCTGTTCCCTCAGCCTTTCCTCCAGGCAGGTGCTCCAGCTCCTGCCCATCTTGTTGCCCTTCTGCTGAACTAGCTCCAGTTTGGCAATGTCCATGTACAGGGAACGGTGGGACCCAGAACTGCACGCAGTATTCAAGAGAAGGTTCACTGAGTGCAGAGCAGAGGGGGATGATCTCTTCCCTCACCTGCAGGCTCTAGTCTTGTTCTCTTTATTTTATCCAGACAAAGCTATTTCTACACGAGGATAAATGTTAGTGATCATTGCACCAGCGTAATCTCTGTTCCCAAATCTGTGTTCTTAACTCCAGTTCTTTGAGACAGTGATGATGTTGCCAACACCTGTAAAATTCTTAGGACTGGGCAGCTCAAGAAAAATGGGCAAGATTGGAGCTTTACAGACATGGCAGTGGTTTTATTTTCCTGCTTCATCATTTTAGACAGAATACTGACTACAGCAGTGAAAAAAGCACTACTGACCAAACCCGCCAGCTGACACCTCCATCTACTGCCGTAATTATACATGAGCACGAAGTTCAGTTACCTGTAAAACACTGAAGTCAAATGAATTCTCTGCCAAGCTTTGGCTGTGATTAATTGATTAATATCCAATTAAACGTCTAAAATGTTCAGTGAACCTCGGAATCCAAACTGTCACATGCTGTATTTAGAAGGCAGGACTTCAGGCTGCTGCTGGTTAAACAGATCCAAATGCTGCTCAGTTAAAACAAATCTCGCAAGGATGGTCAGGTATGAACAGTTCAGTTTCTTTCCCACTCCAGGACCAGCCCTGGTCTTGCTGTCACTGCAATGTGTCTTTGTTTTATAATACCCATGGGCTGCCATCATTGACAGAGCTGCTACACATAAGTTTTCCTTCAGAAGGTGCTGTTAAATTGTGTAAAAGCCTACAAAGTAAAGGTATTAGTTCAGTGAAATGCAAGATTCAAAATGCACCTGTTATTTGGGCACTAGTCCCCATCCTGTGGGGTTTCCTGCAGACCTGCGAGCAGCAGGTGTGCGAGTGGTGGAACGGGAGCACACAGTCCTTCCTTTCTGGCCACAGCAGGAGCAGCTAGAACTGAAATGCTCTATACTTCCTCTGGTCCTGCTCTTCAAAAGAACTATTAATGCATTTAATTATGGTAGGTTGGATATTCTGCAAGTGATTCCATTGTTTTTTTGCTAATCAAAATCTCCCTTGCTGCAATTCAAGCTTTGTTAGTCCTTCCCCTCTTAAGCAGGAGAGCAATTTACTGGCTTTGCTACATCTTTTTCCACATTTGAAGATTTCACATACCGCTCATCGCCTTTGCCCAGACTGGGCATTTGAGAAGTAATCATCTTCCTCCCTGTGTGTGTGTGTTAGCAGACTGTCTTCAGTATATGTTAACATATACGTTGGGTGGGTCAAACTGGCACATCTATGGGAAGGACAGACATTTTACAGGCATCATGGTTTAGTCCCACTCTGGTCAGCACTGAGACAGAGCAAACTGTCCAGAGAGGACTTCCACTGGAGATGTGTACAGACTTACCTGACTTCAGCTGGATCGAGTTATCTGTGCATCTGAAAACGGTTTTGAATTAGAAGCAACTCAGAGTAGCAGAGGATGATCACAGGGCATTCAACACTGTGTTCATTCCTCTTGCCAAAATAGCACTATAGAAAACATCCCATCACTTACATGCTTAAGAACATTTCACTGTAATAAGTTGATTCTCTGAAGAGAAAATATTTGGTTTAAACCAGTGGCCATCAATCTTTTGATTTGCAGATGCCTGTAGAATAAATGAAATAGTACCAGCCTTTTCTTGCACATCTGCTGTGGAACACGAAACAGCTTCTAACCTGGGCTGCTTTCAGATTCCCCTTTTGCTGTTCTCAGGATTTAAGTTACTAATGTCAATAGTTTCCACTACTTAAGGAACCAAAACTATAAGCGCTATCTATAAGCTTTTCAGAGTGATGAAGAACAAGCATGTTTCTGCTTACTTACTCAGTCCACAAGGAGTGTGCTGCTGCACGGGAAATAGCCATTTACTTGAAAGTCCTAAGATGTTAAATTCTTCATAAGAGAGTGACATGCAAAACTTCAAAAGGGCAAGTTGTGCTTTGAATGATCATGTAGAGTAACAGAATAGCCTTGCTCTCGGTTCTGCCTCTTCTCATCTCTCTGGAATAGTTTGGGGGTCCCCCCCTCCATAACTGCTCTTTTGAAGCTGTGACTCCACCACCTTACCTCTTATGACCTGTTAAGACTTCCACCAGATGCCTAATTTTGCATTGTGGCTGTGCCAGGCAGCTCTCTGCCTTTCCACGGCAAGTACGAGTGCAGAACTGGAGCGACAGGCAGCAGCAGACACCCTTGTCCCACAGTTTTCCTTCCAAACAGGCAGAGGGAAGGAACAGGTGCTGGCTGGGGATCTTCTGGGGTCTTGCTGAATTTCCAGACGTTGCTGTAGGGCTGTTGCTGCACAGCAGCTTAATGTACAGACCTGTCAAGTGGGCTGGGCACAAACACACACGCTGCGAGAAGCACCTCAGATCCAGCATGGCCAGAACCGCCCCTCAGAAAACACCCCAGAAAGGTTTTTCTTAGAGCTTTCTTGCTTTTGTGTCCAGTAACAGTCAACTGCATTGAAATGTGCGTACCGATCTTCAAACTTCCCACCAGGAGGTAACAAAAGCACAGAAGAAAACTTCCCATAGCATCACACTTGAGCTTGGTTCTAACGTGTGGTGGATACGGATTGAACCTATGTGGAGCAGGTATCACAAAACCCAACACGTCTAACAGCTGTAGGTGCCCCACAGACTGAGGATATTCAACTGACACTGAGCTGGAGGAGGGCAGCTGCCACCACCACCAAGTGTTATTGAATTCAAGCCACGTGACATTTGGTGAATACACCTAACAACATCTTTGTAGTCATTTGATGAAGACTTTACACTTCCACACAAAAACAGTTTCTCCCTCCTGTGCCCTGACACAACAGCAGCGATCAATAACGAACCCTGAGCCCTCCTCCCCAGCCCACCCTGCACATTTTGGCTCCCGACTGTCCTGTTCTCCCACCCCTCCTGAGCAGATTATCAAAAGGATTCCACACAAATGCACACCACCCCTCCCTGTTTCTGTCAGGACCCATCTCCTGCACAAAGCTGTCCCCACCTCCCTGGTTTTGGCAGCCCAAGGACCCCTCCACGTCCCAAGTGATGGTGAAGCCATCTACAGTATGACCCCCTCAGCACCGAGAACCTGGGCACCTGCCTTTGTCTCCAGAGGGCTCCTTAAACCAACTCCAGACCTGCCGCTGCTCCTTGTCCTGCCTCCAAGTCACAATAAAAGCCATTTCTGATCTCTCGAGGACCAGAAGCAGTATAGCTCTGTCTAATACTCTGTATCAAGGAACTGCCATCACCGGGGCTGCAGGTGTCCAGCATTAATCTTACTTTTTGTATAGTCTATGTAGTGTTTGTTAACCACATGGGTAGATCCCCCCCACTTTGCGATGAGTTAAAGCCACATTCTCTCAGCTCTTGAAAACACATAACCCCCCGTTCCAGCGTTCTCCTATGGTCACAGCTTTCTTTTTTGCTCTCCAAAGGTTCCCATCACCTCCCCGTTCTCCAGAACAAACACAAGCTGCACCAAAGCTTATTCTCTCCCATACTCACTGCCTTTCCTTCAGCAGAAACATGTTTTCAAGCAAGTACTTCTGACAGTTTCTCCTCTCAGACCTTCCCTAAAGCCACGGATCAGACGCGGGGACCTGCGAGACCACCCGTGCTCAGTGTGGAATGGGTCGAGGGTGACCGTGGGCACTGCTCTCTGTGCCTGGAAGGATGCTGCGCCTTCAGTGAACAGGTTTTAATTACCCAGCGAGTGCGGATTTGATCGCGATTTACTTCCCGGTTTTAAGACCGGCGAAGGAAATTGCTCGGATGTTTACTTTGAAACCCGAAACGCGGCGTGTCGCACCCTAATTAAACACCCTGTTAGGAACAGGTGAAACGATCGCTCTCCCGCCCGGCCCCCGCGGTGCAGCCCCGGGCTCCACAGCCCCGCCGGACCCCCCGACGGCACCGAGAGGCTGCGGCCGCCGCCTCACCGCTCGGGGGGAGACAGAGCCGGGTCCGGGGGGCGACAGGGGACGGTGCTGCCCGGCTGCGAGCGCCCGGGGACCCCCGCCCCCCGTGCTTGCTTTAACCCCCCCGTCCCAGTTAAATCTCGCCGTAAATCCGTTTCCGTAAAAATCACATATATATATATATTTCTTACAATAAACAAATACAGTGCATCTAAGCTGCGCAATTCCCGCGGCTCGGCGCTGGGCTCCGCGCACCATCGGCGGCACCAACACCGGCCCGGCGCTCCCGCTCGCCAGTGTCCGCGCCTTTAATATATTAATGTGGGAAAGAACAAAACCGCCATCCGCTCTAAAAGACAAAAACCCCAAAGGAACCAGACGGGAGGGGGCCGAGGCCGCCCCTGGCGCTTAACGGCCCTTCTTCCCCAGGGCGGTCCGGGTGTGTTTGAGCTGTCTGGCCGCCTGCATTTTGGAGAGGGGACAGTACTTGATGGTGTGGGCATTGTCGCCGCTGGCACCGCAAAGGGGGCAGGTGTAGCGCCGCAGCACCGGGCAGAGGACGCGGCCGTCGGGTCCCTTGAGGATGTGGGTGGTGTAGAGGGCCACGGCCTCCTTGTTGTTCCGACAGAAGACGCAGACCTGCAGCTCGGGTTTGAGCAGCCGGGACGCGGCCCGCGGGTGGGTCGGCAGCCGCCCTGCCACCACCAGCCCGCCCCACGCGTGGGCCGAGCCCTCCCGGCCCGGGTGCTCCCCCGAGCAGTCCAACACCACAGCGGCGGGGCCGCCGCGCCCGGGGAACGGACTAAAGTCGGCGAAGCGCTCCTCCAGAAGCCCCTCGCCGTGGTGGTGGTGATGGTGGTGATGCCCGCACAGGTCCAGGTCGTGCAAGTCCAGCGCGCTGTCAAAGTACGGCCCCGCCGCCTCCTCCTCCTCTTCTTCCTCCTCCTCCTCCTCCTCGGCCGGTGGCACGGCCGCCGCCACCACCACCGAGGGGGGCTCGGCGCCGAAGCCCTTTCCGGGGCGCACTGCCTTGGTGATGAGCGTGGCCAGCCCCAGGTAGTCGTTCCAGGAGTTGAAGACGTTCCCGCAGGCGCTGTGGCTCCGGCCGCCGTAGCGGGCGCCCGGCAGGCACTCCACGGGCGGGAGGTGCCGGTGCTGCTCCAGCTTGCCGCCGGGAAAAGCCTCCATGGGGAGCACCCGTTCCGCCGAGCGCGGCGGGGGCTGCGCTGTGCGCCCGAACCTGCCGGAGCGCGGCCGCTCCCGCCGCTTCTGCGAGCGCGCGGCCGCGCGACGTGGCTCAAATAGGGGGCGGTGGCGGGAGGGGCGGGGCGAGGCGGTGGCCGCGCTGCCATTGGCCGCTGGGCAGCGCCCCCTCTCGCTCATTGGTTGAGGGGCGGGGCGCGGCAGGGGGGCGCGCGCGGGGTGCGCAGGTGTGGCGGCACGTGGGCGCGGGGCGGTGGGTCCCGGAGCCATCGCGGAGCGAACCCGGAGCGACTCCGGTGCCTCCGGACCGGCGGGACCCGTGTTCACCTGAGCTGGCACAGCCCAAGCCCAACGGGACCCGTGTGGGTTGGACCCGGCACAGCCCAGGCCCGCCGGTGCCGCTCAGAGCGGGCAAAGTGCCGAGCCGGGACGGGTCTCCATCTGCAGCAGAGCTGTGCAAGGAGAAAGTGAGTTTGGTGATATGCTACCCAACCGGAATGCAATTGGTACCTGGTAAGAGTGTCTCCCGTATGAGGAAAGGCTAAAGGAGCTGGGGCTCTTTATCTTGGAGGAGACTGAGGGGTGACCTCTTTAATGTTTATAAATATGTAAAGGGTGAGTGTCAGGAGGATGGAGCCAGGCTCTTCTCGGTGACAACCAGTGATACAACAAGGGGCAATGGGTGCAAACTGGAACACAGGAGGTTCCATTTAAATTTGAGAAGAAACTTCTTCACGATGAGGGTGACAGCCTGGCCCAGGCTGCCCAGGGAGGTTGTGGAGTCTCCTTCTCTGCAGCCATTCAAACCCGCCTGGACACCTTCCTGTGGAACCTCAGCTGGGTGTTCCTGCTCCATGGGGGGATTGGACTGGATGAGCTTTCCAGGTCCCTTCCAATCCCTGACATTCTGGGATTCTGTGATCATTAAGGACAACAGATGCCTTTCCATAGGCGCTAGTAAATTGCGTGGGGCAGAGGTGATTTCTTCATTGGACCCTTCTTAATAAGTGGGTTTACTTATTATTATCTGACAAACTTTTTAGCAGGGCCTGTTACAACAGGACAAGGGGGTGATGGTTTTAAACTAAAGGAGGGAGATTCAGGCTGGACAGGAGGAAGGAATCATTTTTGCACTGCAGGTGGTGCAACACTGTCCCAGGTTGGCCAGAGAGGTGGTGGATGAATCATTCCTGGAGATATCCCAGGCCAGGCTGGACGGGGCTCTGAGCAACCTGAGCTGGTGAAGATGTCCCTGCTCATGGCAGGGGTGGCACTGGGGGAGCTGGGAAGGTCCCTTCCAACCCAAACTCTTCTATGATTCTAATAAAGTTTTGGATTGGGTCTCAGATGAGGTACACGGGTCACTGAAGCTGCACAGGGTTGTGGAACTGGTCTGGGAGATTCAGCCCTAAAAATGGAGGAGGCTGATCTACTGTATTTGTGAGCACATGGTGTGCGGTGGGTGTACATGGAGGGTGCTGTGCCAGGGACCCCACACTGCAGGATGTCCTGCGGGTGTCCCACAGCACCTGCCCAGCGAGTCTGGTGAGCCCAGATTTCAGTGGCTCAGATCTCTGACCGGTGCTTGCAGAGCAGCCACCCTGCTGCTGGATGCATGGTGTGGAGATGCAAGTCCCTTTTCCTGCCCCAATAATTCCCCCAGAAGCCAGATTCTCCTCCGGGAAGCATCACGTGCATGCTTTTCTATTTGGGCAAGAGGAGTTAAAAATGCAGCCGCAATTAAAAATCCTATTAATTTCCAGCCCCTGGTAAGAGCTGCTGGGCTGAGCTAGCTGGGTGGGGTTTTGTCAGTAGTAAATCTGTCTCCCCTGTGCACGGCCTTGATTTGTAGGTCTGACAGACGCTCCCCTGGCAGGTAAAGCAGCTTTACAATGTGGTTTGTTTGCAGCTGAAGTTGGCAGCTTTCCTAAGCTCAGACATCAGAAATACCTCCCGAGGGGCTGGTGTCCTGCACGTCAAGGCCTTGAGATGCTTCTCCAGCACGTGAAGTGGCTGGGAAATGGGTGTATGAAGGACCCATGCAGACGGCTGCGGGGAGCTGAACCAACTAGAAGCAGAATTTCAGAGTGTGAATGCTCTGGTTGGAAAACGGGGCTCCTTTCTATACTGAAAACATTTGCAAAAGGCATCGTGCTCCAGAGTCATGCTTGTGGTGGGATGTGGGTTTGCTCATGGTGACTGCAGGGATGTCTCAGCTGTGCAGCGTCAGGCTCAGCCTAAAGCCCTTCCTTGAGACACAGGTACTTTACAGGCCTTTTGTCTCCTCAGTGGACTGTTTTGGGGCTTGTCCGGTGAGGCACGGGGCTGTTGCCTCTCTGAACACAAGTGGATGGTCCCGTTTTCACCAGGGGTGAGCACTTGCAGGATGCACTGGAGCCAGTGGGGAATGGCAGAGGTGACAGATGTGTGAAACAGCACAGGGCGATCAGCCACAGTGGCCGAGCATCACATCCTGGGGCAACTGTTGTCTCTCATCTTCTTCTCTAGACATTTTCAGAGGAAATCTTGGAGAGCAAATAATTTCCAATCACTGCATGCTGCAGCAGTTAAGTCACGCAGGCGGAGAGGAAAATGGTCCCGTTCTTCTCTCTGCTAATGCAGGGAGTGATGAAGAACATGGACCAGCATAACAAATATCCGCACTAGAAAAATACTGTGAAAGATAGATGTCTGTCACCAACACTGCAGGAACGCCATCCTCTATTTGACCAACAGCTCTGACAGAGCTCATGTGCGCCAGCAATACAAATGTACAGGGTATGTTGCAAAAGTTTCCCCTGTCCAGACTTTTGCAAATGGCCCCTCATGGTCCAGGTGTTGAGCAAAGACTCGACAGTTCGACTTGGGCTGTAGGTCTCTGCGGAGCTGCTGGGGATCATCCAACTTCGACCGACCTCGCTCGTTGGGTGACATGTCACAGTGCTGGTGCAAGGGCAGGGAATGCTGCTGTCGACACTGGGACAGATCCATGTCCCAGGGAGACTTTTTATTCAGACATTTTCAAACAGTCAACAAAAAATATGGTCATGAAGAGCTGTTGAAGAAGTAGCTGCCTCTAGGTTGGGTGCAGCACTGGCGTTTTGGTGTTCTTTGAAAATGTTTTTCACTTGAAATGTTGAGAACTGCAGGAAAAACTACTGCTTTGTCCTCAGCTGGAGGTTGGGACTATTTCTGACTCTATCCCAAACTACCCTTTTGGCAACTGTTGTGAGGACTTGGACAGTGTGAGACCACAGCTGTCTCGGTGGTGTCTTGTGTGGGTTTTTGTGGCAAGGCTGCACAGCAGCCCTGGAAAACCATCGACCGGAGCAGACGTGACAAATAACTGTTGGCACCGTGAATTCGGCACCACGGGCCAAACTCTGCCCAGCGAAGGGGAAAGCTTTCTGCTGTCCCTCAGAGCGGCCAAAAGCCATGTCACGGATTTAAGCCCATCTGAACACAGGAAGCCATCGGATCTGCTGGGAGTGAGTAATCTGCTTGGGGTGGTGGTATAGGAGCACCTGCAGGAGTTTACTGAGCCCAGGGTTGCTACTGACAATATATATACATATATATAAATACGTAGCTGTGGAGTGGACGCCAGTGTCCCCTGCTTGCCCTGGACATCACTGCCTCCCCAGGAAGCCTCCAAAACCCGTGGGGCCAAAGCAATGTGGTGCCGCCCTCATGTATGCCAACAACAGGTCAGTGGGGTCTTTGTATGGATTGGAGGAAACATTTCTGTCTTCACGTTAAAGGAAAAATGATCTAACAAGTCATTGAACAAGAAGGATAGAAGGATTTAAGCACGGGGGGTTTGAGTGCATACAGGACAGCTGTCAAGTTTAGAGAGGAGATTAGCAGTTCATTTGAAAGATATATTAGGAAGAAGAGCTTACTCCAGGGGGCTGTTACCTCCCTCGAGGCTGATTTAGTGTCTGTGAGTGTTGATGCATTGTGCACGTAGTGAAGCTTGCCATCCCGGCAGCTTTGATATGTTCCAGCTTCTCTTCTAAACCCCCGTGGATGTTAAAGTGACTTTCATTTAACGTGGGAGATGTTGACAAGCTCCCCCAGGAGGCTGGCGAGTTCTCGAAAGGGTCTTTTAAAATATGAGCTTCACCGCCACTTTTAGATGATTTTTTTTCCCTCTCTGGAATATCAAGGAGTGGTTTGTTTCTGACAGCACTAAAAATACATTAGGTGTCTGCTGATGCAGGAAAGATACGCCCTGTGCTGGTCAGACTCCCAGCCTGGTGTTCGGGGATCCAATCTTAAGCTTTTGGCTTAACAGATGATGTTTGTGTTTGGAAAGCTGGAGTTTATAGCACAGAGCGAGCCTTCTGTTCAGGAGATTGGAAGCAGCTGGTGGGACTAACAGGGGCGAGTTTGGTTTCAGCAGAGGATACAAACACAAGTCAGAGCTTCAGCTTGGAGTCTGCTGATGTTAGATGTGCACACGGGCTCAGCGCTTTCCCAGGCTCTGTTCTGTGGAAGCAGCTGATCCCTGGCCAGCAGGACGAGAGAAGTGATTGTGCCACTGTATCGGCACTGGTGAGGCCGCACCTTGAATCCTGGGGTCAGTTTTGGGCCCCACACATTGAGGTCCTAGAGAGAGTGCAGAGCAGGGAATGGAGCTGGTGAGGGGTCTGGAGCACAAATGTGATGAGGAGCAGCTGAGGGATCGGGGGGGTTCAGCCTGGAGAACAGGAGCTGAGGGGAGACCTTCTCACTGTCTACAAGTACCTGAAAGGCGGTTGGAGCATGAAGGGTGCTGGTCTCTTCTCCCAAGTAACAAGTGATAGGACAAGAGGAAATGGCCTCAAGTTGCACCAGGGGAGTTTAGATTGGATATTAGGAAAAAATTCTTCCAGGAAAGGGTTGTTGGGCATTGGAACAGGCTGCCCAGGGCAGTGGTGGAGTCACCATCTCTGGAGGGGTTTAAAAGGTGTTTAGAGGAGGTTCTTAGGGACATGGTTTAGTGCTACAGTTAGGTTATGGTTGGACTCGATGATCCTGAGGGTCTCTTCCCACTGATTGATTCTATGATTCTGTGATTCAAGGCAGTGGAAATCTGTTTGACGGCGAAGGTCTCAGTGCTGGTCTCACCTCTCCCGACCCGTCCTGAACCCAGTGGGCTGCTCCTGCAGAACCAAATGCATCAGGTGTTTCTGTATCAAACATCTCCGTGGTGCACACCACAACTTCCACACACCGTGCAGGAGGCAGGAGCGACTGTCCGGATCCGTCATCTTCAGCTGTTTTGGAGTTACGTGACGGTCCTCAGGCACCTGCAGAAAATGTTTACCCAGGCAAACAGAGCTGCTGGGGGGCGTCATGTATTTTTAGCTGTCTTTTAATTTGATTCAGCCATGGAAAATGCAGAGCAGCGCACCAGAACTGCTGCTCCACCTTTCTGCATGTAGACAACTGGAAAGAGCTGAGAGGAGAAAATAAAGATGCTTCCAAGAGTACATTGTTGCCCAGTGAAGAGACAGCATGATGTTAGTCTCCATTTCATGGGTGCAAAACCAGAGGAGGCGCTTGTAGGTCCCAGTGAAGCAGAACTAGAGGGGTGGCTCCTGTGGCACCTGGGGAGACCTCCCGGCTCTGCGTGACTGCAGTGGCATTGCTGTCTGCCCAAGGTCCAAGTGGGGAATCGTGCTGCAAGAACTGGGGCTGTGAGTGCAGACCAGCTCCTAAAGAGCCACGCAGAGTCAGATAATCCTATTTAACTACAGACTTTGACAAAGTTGAAAGATGTGGGGTAAAATATTGACGAGCTAGCTCATAACCTGGGCTCTGTACAAGCTGGGCTTTGGATGCCATGGAGAATCCAAGTCATGATCGTATAGGTAATGTGCACATCATAGTCATATGGGCAACCTAAACATGGCTCTGCTTGGCTGCTGAAGGCTTGACTTTGTAGCAAAATTGTATCCTTTTCCCTGTTTCAAGCAGATCCTTTTATCTCTAGCAATGGGGACTTTTGCAGACTGTCTGGTTTGAGCCTGAGCATTCAGCAGAGCTGGGGCTCCAGCCTGGCAGTGTCACTCTGACAGATACATAAAGGGTGAGTGTCAGGAGGATGGAGCCAGGCTCTTCTCGGTGACAACCAACGATAGAACAAAGGGTAATGGGTACAAACTGGAACACAAAAGGTTCCAATTAAATTTGAGAAGAAACTTCTTCATGGTGAGGGTGCCAGAGCCTGGCCCAGGCTGCCCAGGGGGGTTGTGGAGTCTCCTTCTCTGCAGACATTCAAACCCGCCTGGACACCTTCCTGTGGAACCTCAGCTGGGTGTTCCTGCTCCATGGGGGATTGCACTGGATGAGCTTTCCAGGTCCCTTCCAACCCCTGACATCCTGTGATTCTGTGATTCTGTGGCAATAGCAATGAGGGTTCACGGGGACACACACGGGGTGCCGAGGGACAGCTGAGCGCTCCCAGGGCTGACAGCAAACAGGAGGAGAACAGACTTCATGTTGTGGGTTCTGACAGCGCAGAGAGGAGAGAAACTGATGTTCCTCTCCCCCAGAAACGTTCGTCAGCTGAAGCTCAACTAGTTTCCAGGAGGCAAAGTGATTTCTGAACACAGACCTTTTTAAATCTTCACATTCAGAGCACTGCTGAAAGTGTTGGAAATGGTAGCTGTTACAAGACTATTGTTACAAGACTATTTTTACAATCAGAAATGTATCCACTCTAATTATCATGGTGGATGAACAGTAGACACTATGGGCTCTTCCATCATCTCTTGCAAATACATAGAATTTAAAGGAGAATGTAAAGGTTGTAGATGACCAGCCAGGGATTTGACTTGCCCATCCAAACTACTGCAGAACACAAATACAAGCCAAGAATCAAATGTTTATCGGCAGAAGCGTATTTTTCCTGAGGATATAGTAACTCACATTAATAACTAATGGAAAAGAATGACAGAGTAGCATAGAAATTCATATATACTGTTTATGAGAAAATCAATCAGTTTTTATGAAAACTGAAAGGGTTTGTTGTTTAAGAACGATTTGTGTTTATGCACTTTATAAATACGTCAGGGAAGTGTCATAAATGCTATCAGCATTTCTCTTTCTAAATGTCAAATGAGTTTTCCTTCTTATATAGCAAATCAGACTCATGTTGAAACTGGAAAACAGATTCTTCTGCAAATATCCTCTGAACTTGAAATAACACAGAAAACATGTTCATTTTACAGTTTTGTAATGAATGAAATCCAACCCTGTATTAGTGGGCTTTATTATTATTGGATATCTCCAACTCGGGTAAAGCGACCGAGGCAGGATGGTGTCTGGGGGCTCTCTGATCTGATGCGAATGCACCCACTGACACCAGCCCAGCACCTGGCCTGTCGGTTTTGAAATGCAAAGGTTGAAATCCTGGCTCCTTGGTCTCTGATGCAGCCGGGGCTTCATCTTTGGAGGTTGTCGTGGCTGGCATTGCTACCGTGTGCCTCTGTCGGAGGCTGCCCCAGCAGCTGTGTGGTTCATGTTGCTGGTGCCCCTTGTTGGCTCTGGTATTTTGGAGGTTTCATACATATAAATTGGAAGTATTGGTCGGCTTTGCCTGTGTGTAATACTGTTTCACGCTTTCTTTTAACTGCAGGGTAACAATAAATGAGAACCCAGTTCAGCAAACGCTTAAGTACGTGTTTACCATTAGAGGCCTTGCTACAGTACTTGCCGTTTTTCTCAAAGTTGGCCATTTCTGTCAGGTTTCAGGAGACTGCAGAGATTTTAAAGCACAGAGGGATGTTACAGTGACTTCCAGTGCAGGGTAGAATCCTCCTCACTTCATGCTGGTGATGAAACTCCTGCTAACCTAAAGGGGAATGGCCGGGGGTTTATGTACCGATCGCATCGCATGCTGCCCATACTTTGTTGTCTCCTGTGCAAGGTCATGGAAGCGGAAGGCCAACTTGGGAAAAAACAGAGCCTTTGTGCTTTGGACAAGTCTTTGGATTCATTGAAATGAGTATTTCAAGTAAAATTTTGGCTAGACACTCTACATTCCTTTATGTATTCCACCTCTCCAAAAAATTACTGCCCTAGGATATGCTTGAGAGGGCTTGATACTTGCATGAGGATTTATTGCTTTTAGTTTCTGAATCGGTTCTGAACCTGCATTAGCAAATGCTTCTGCATATTTCTAATAGTGACAAGAATTCCAGCAGAATTTCTGAGGTCTGCCTAGCTGATTAAATCCAGCAAAGGCTCCTGCTAAGCTCCTAAGCAGCACCAGCCATATCAAGGACCTTAAGACAGCTTCAAATTCAGTTCTGAAGACTTTTTTATTGCGTGAAATTTTAGCGAGCAGAAGACATATATATTAGCTGATCCATATAAATGTCATACACACATGCAAGACAGCAGATAAGTTCCTGATATATTAATTTCACATGGTGAGGATAATAGTATTTGTTCTGACAACTTGATTAAATTTGTAAGAAAATTCTCAGTGAAAAACAGCTGTTGCATTTTTTTGTCAAACTGATAAGTGTGATGTAACTGTAAGGGTAAAGCAAACGAAAAAATCAGGCTTGCACTTGAAAACTAGCACTCTTGTTTTCCATTTTGTTGTTTGGTAAAAGGACTAAAGAGTGGGTTCTTCATTGTTCTGCTTGCTTGGTGGTGCTGGTTTTCTTAATCTGAAATTGAAATTGTCTCTGCTGGGAAGAACAGGGATGACTGAGAAAATAGTGAAGCAAAAGAAGGACACCGAAGTCAAGAGAACAACAGGAAATATTTTTTAATCGCTCTAAAAGTGCTACACTTCTGATATATTCTGGCATCTTTTGTCTTCTCAGAAGTCATAGTTAACCTAGAGACTTAAGGTTTTGGGAAAGGAGGCCTTCACTGAAGATTTAACACATCCACCCTGAGATTTCCAGCAAACACGTTTGGGGACATTGGGTGTATCCTCCAGCTGAACAGGGGCGATTGGGGTTTGGAGTGTCACCTCCTCTGATCTCATGGGAAAAGAGACACAAACTCTTGTCTCTCAGAGTGCTTTGTGCTGCAGAAGGAGGTGAATGCCTCTCACACTGGTCCTGTAGACATGTCAGCCCAAATGCATCTTGCTTTGGAGAGGGTTCCTGGAGAGCTCTGAGGGTCAGGGCTTGGGCTGCTGTGCAGCTCTTGGGTCCTGCTGCTCTCAGGCTTGGTGCTTGTGTTGGGTGGGAATGGGGGTCCCACGGCAGAGCCCTCTCCCTGGGGAGGCCCTGGTGCGGTGGAGAGGATGGTGTTTCACCCATTGTACTCAGCACTGGTGAGACCCCACCTCGAATACTGTGTTTGGTTTTGGACCCATTACTGCAAGAAAGATACTGAGGTGCTGAAGCGAGTTGAGAGAAGGGAACGGAGCTGGTGAGGGGCTGGAGCACAAGTGTGATGGGAGCGGCTGAGGGACCTGGGGGGTTCAGCTGGAGAACAGGAGCTGAGGGGAGACCTTCTGATCTCTGAACTGCCTGGAAGGAGCTTGGAGCATGGAGGGGGTTGGTCTCTGCTCCCAGGTAACAAGTGACAGGATGAGAGGAAATGGCCTCAAGTTGCACCAGGGGAGGTTTAGATTGGATGTTAGGAAAAATTCTTCCTGGAAAGGGTTGTCAGGGATTGGAACAGGCTGCCCAGGGCAGTGGTGGAGCCACCATCCCTGGAAGGGTTTAGAAGATGCATAGATGAGGTTCTTAGGGACATGATATAGTGCTAGAGTTAGGTTATGGTTGGACTTGATGATCTTAAGGGTGTCTTCCAACCAAAATAATCCTATGATTCTATCGTTCATGTGCGATGATGCCCGTGCAGCCACCCCAGTGCCTGGCCAGGGCCACATGCACAGAAGGTATCGTGCTCTCCACCATGCTGTGTGTCTCCAAAGGGCTTCTCCCTCGTTCCTCGCCTGCGCCCTTCTCCCGGCTCATCTCACGGCCACGCTCACGGCAGAGGCTGGGACACAAACCCCGTCTCCCCCAGGGCTCTCTCTCGCTCCTTGGGCTGTGCGGTCCCTCCTGCACAGAGGTTGGGGTGTAGGTGGCTCCTTCCCCCTGCCCACGGGTGACACATGGGACTGGGTGCTCCCGTGTGCACATCTCTGTGTGTGAGGGCATCACAAATTGCATTTTGACATTTCACATCCCCTGGGAGCCTGTGTTAATTTTCCAAATTCTTGTGGTCGTATTTTCTCACAAATCCCCGTTTGAGTCTGACCCTGGGATCATGACTTCATTTGTGCTTTCAGTAAGAACGATTTTGTTCAAACCTTTGGGTGCTTTAGATTTTTTCTTTTTCCTGAAGGGATAGACCACTAATTATAGATGGAAATTGTACCTCAAAGATCCATCTTAATAATATAATTGTAGTAGCAAAGCAACTGGTATGATTATGTGCATCATTGCACTTTTCAGCCATTAACCAGCTTTTCTTGGTTAATGAAGTTAGTAAAACCTAGAATATATCCAGTGGAATCTCATTATCACCTACAAGCCTTTATAATTGGGGTGATAATGTGCAAAACGTTATATTGCTGATAAACGAGATGGGATTAAATGAGGGCGAAGTTCTGCTCTCAGACACACGTGACAGATCTTGGGATTTTGGGGTGTGTTTGTGGAACGCCTGCAGCCCAGCATCGAGTTTGGGGGGGTCACATTTTGAGCAAGAGGAGGTGCACTTGGAGTGAGTCCAGCGGCAAAACTAATGAGAGCTGTGACCTCTCAGGAAAGGTAGAAAGAATTGGTGCTGTCGAGTCAGGAAGAGACTGCAATGAGGCATGAAAATGCTCTTAAATGCCTTCAAAGAAGGGAATAATCTGTTCTCCATGATCCTGTTGGACAGGACACAGAGGAATGGGCTTAAAGCACAGTGAGGGCGGTGGACATTGGGTATTAGGGACACAGAGAACGGATATAAAGGACTGGTTGAGGTTGTTTGGACCAGGGTGCATCAAAGGATTGCCTGCAGTTGATGGGCACCAGGAGGAGGTGAGGGAGGCACTGGTGGAGGTGACAGGGGTGTGATTGCTCCTGAATTCAGGCAATGGGGAGCTGGTGGCACCACTGCGATGTTATTTTATGGTTCAAGGTGCATGCAGGTGAGAGACTATTAGCAGAGATGCCAGAGAGCTACTTGGTGCCTGCACAAACACAGGAGGATCTGTGATCAGGATTATGTGCACACCTGTTACACACTTGGAATCACAGTCAGGACTGCTGATAGAAGGGAGAGAAGACTATTGGTGTTATGAAAGCAAAAGGGAGCATTACGATTTGTTTCCTTGGATGATACAGGTCACAAGACTGCTTCTGGTGGCACTTGTTTGAATTTCAGCATGTCTTTTTAGGAAAAAAAACACAAATAAACCTGTAATGAAGAATCATCCTGCTTTGGCTTCAGTAATAAATTCATTATTTGCACCATTAAACATGTGCCCCATCTTTCCTGTGACAACTTGTCTGTTTTCAGTGTCAGGCTTTTCCTAGGATAATTTTTGACCCTGATCTCGAATTTTCATTCTCCCTGTAAGCACTGATGGCCTTTAACCAAGTCATCCCTTAACCACTCTTTATAAGCTAAATAGATAGAGCTCCTGGATCTGCAACTGTAAAGGCTGTTTTTCCATCCTTCCTATTCTTCTCTGAACTCTCTGCAACTTGTCAACATCCTTTACGGAATTTGGGCTCTAAATTTAACACGGCCCTCCAGTGGGAATTACACCAGTAATGCCAGGAGCACAGGAAGATTTTCATTCTTTGCTACAGTACTACACTCAAATGTTGTGTACAACTGAACAGGAATGTAAAAATAGGTTCAGACCAAAGGTTCATCTAGCTCAGTATTTTGTTTCAGATAGTAGCTTGTAGTGGGTGGATACTGAAGAGTGACATTTCCATGCATAAGCTTCCCCGTATCTTTTTAAAATAAAGACACAATCTGAAATTCCATGCAAAGCCTTTGGTATTTTTATGTTTTTGGTTTCTAAATGGTCTCTTAACGCCTGTCGGTTTCCAGCATTTGTATCATGTGCTGCCCAAGGACTTAAGCTGTAAACCAGAGGATCTGTGTCTTTTTGCTGAGAGTCTGGGAAGGGATCTATTTAAATCACAGCAGGGCCCTGAGGGGGCAGAGCGAGAGCCGCGGTGCCAATGGAGGGACAGCGCGTTCCTGCTCCCCGGGGATGGTGCCCATCAGCAGACCGGCTCATCCCGCTGCCCGCCTGTCTGAAGGGCCTGCCAGGGGCTGACACCCCACAAAGGCAGCGGGAGCAGATGTGGGTCCCTGCCAGGCACTTCTGGAGCTCTGACCGCTGCTACCTGGGTGCCAAGGAAGGAGTTAATACAACAACCCTGAATCCGCTGCGATGTCCCTGACCCCCAGACAAAGCCCTGTCTCCTGTGTGTGTGGGGCTGGGGCATTGACTTGGACTCGCCAAAGCACACAGGGCTTCTGTCCCTCCTCGCTACCGTGCGACCCGGCCAGTGCCCCCAGCAACAGCCTGGAGGAGGCTGAGGGGAGATCTTCTCATTCCCTACAAGTACCTGAAAGCAGGTTGGAGTATGGAGGGGGTTGGTCTCCTCTCCTAAGTCACAAGTGATAGAACAAGAGGAAATGGCCTCACATTGTACCAGGGGAGGATTAGATTGGATATTAGGAAAAAATTCTTTATGGAAAGGGTTGTCAGGCATTGGAACAGGCTGCCCAGGGCAGTGCTGGAGTCACCATCCCTGGAGAGTTTTAAAAGACATGTAGATGAGGTTCTTAGGGACGTGGTTCAGTGCCAGTGTTGGGTTAATACTTAACTCAATGGTCTTCAGGGTCTCTTCCAAGCAGAATGATTTTATGATAAATCCTTTCCCTCAGTTATCACTCCACTGTGTTGTGTCATCTGCAACTTTATTAGAGCATAATTCTATATTTTCTTCCAGTAAAGATGTTGCATAGCTGATAATAGCTCACCGTGGAGCTTCTTGGAAACTATTGGGTGATGATTCTTTGTTTGCAGTTACACTTGGAGATTTGTCAGCTGATTTTCAGGTTACTCACTGTGTGCCGGGTTAGTTATGCGCTGTTCTAGTTTCTCAGTCAGTGAAGTGTATTAGGTTGGGTGTCACGCAACATTTTGTGGCATCAGCGTTAGTACATATGTCAAGAGACTTCACCATTCTCCATTTAAAAGGCACCAAGCTAGTTCGGTAGGATGTACTTGCCGTAAAAACACACCTTGTGTTTTTATGCGTTGTTGTCTTGCTACAGCTGTCAGGCTGCTGGAAGCATGAAAGGGTAGGTATTTTGACCATTCCAGTATGGAATACCTAAAATAAGGTATAATTCAGTGCCACAGAATTTTGTTCATGAAGCTTCCATGGAAAAAGCAAGATTTTCAAAGATAGAGCCAATGCTGGGGGAAAGCAAAACGATTTGTTCATATGTATGTGTAGTTGTAAGCAGATTCTTCTACCGTCCAAATTTCTGGATTGTCTTAACTTCCTCAGCAGCTTTGTCCTGGTTATCAAATTATTACAGCTTTCCAGATGAATATGAGTGCTCTTACCATTTGAAAAAAGAGAATGTGAATAAACACCATTTTTTCCTAAACTAATAAACAACTTTCCTCTAAGTTTAACACCCAAATATCATAAAAATTGAAAGCTCATGCTACTGAAAGCCAATATTATTGAACTGATTTTATGCAAGGTTATAAAGTAGCCATGATAATAAAAAATGAACAGTGCTAAGATTTGGTTGGATTTTTCTTTAAATTTATGATGCTCCTGAGAGCTGGGATATGTATTACATGTGTATTGGAACCTAAGGGCATCCCTTTGAAAAGAGTACACTTGTAAGCTTTTACTGAAATGGAAGTGTTTCACAGATGTGGAATTCATCAGTATTTGAACAACAGTTTTAAAACCTTATGGTTAGTTCAAAATGCTTCTTAGCATTGTTTCAGCAACTATAGCTGTCAAAACTATAAAGCTGGAGTGTCTTGGCCTTGTTGAAACAAAACATTTAAAAACACTCATTTTGACAGTTCTGATTTTTTCCCAGAAATGGTGAGAAATTTTTAAAATGTCACTATTTTATTCTGACACATGCCAAGTTCCACTCAACTCTAGATACGTTGTGCTGTTGCTCACAAAAACCTCACAACATACATTCACCCATGCAGAATTCAGATGGTTTCATGTAGATATAATGGTTATTTCTATCGTGGCCGTGGCTGTGGGATGGAGGGACACTGGTGAAATGACAGCGCCTGCAAAAGAGGGAACAGGAATGACAGAGGTTTTCATTCATCTGCAAATGGATGTGAAATTCTTCCTAGAACAGGGTTGCTTATTATTAATGGGGTTTTAATAGGTGCCAGGAGCTCTTCTCTTTAACCATTCCCAAGTAAGACAGCAGACTGTATTTTTGTTCAGCAATGTTGCAAAACATCGCAGCACTGGAATTCAAAGACGTTAGATGTGCTTTGGAATATTATAATGTATGAGGGTCAAAGTCACTATGAAATGAACTATAGAAATTGAATTAATTTTTCTTAAATTCTGGGACTCCTGTGAATGCAGCTATGTCGTCTTTGACTTACCTTGAACCAGCTTTGCTGGTGACACCACACGTATTTTAATGTATACAGGATCTGTATAAATTCAGAATGAACTGTATAGTCTGTGCTGGACTGTGTAGGTGGTAGCGATTGGTTTTCTCTATGTTACTGTCTCACTCCATCCCTGCCTCTCTTCGCAATTCCTCTCGGACTCGCACCGGATAAAACGTAATCACACTTTCAGTGTTTCAAGCTTTTTAGACAGGACAGAGATGCTTAAAAAATCCAGCCCATTTTTAATCCGCTATTTAGAGAAGTCTGCTCCTGTAAACAGTGTACGGTGTGGCAAATGATAGCATATCTTTGGAATTTTATTAAATGAGGGCAGGCTTTACACCACTTGCTCGCTAGGTACAGATAGCTGCATCTACTTGAAGGAGGCCATTTGCTTTGTAAAGTATTCTTCATAATGAGAAGAGAGATCATGGGTTGGATCTTTAAGATGTTTACTGTGGAATTTTTCGTATCACCCATTTTTATGTCTTTGCCAAACAGCTAAAATATTTTCTCCTGTAGGCTCCTGTTGTTTTCCTTCACTGTTTGCTAACACGTTAGGAAGAGATCAGACACATTTTTATCTCGTTGTATAAAGGAGACTTCCATGGAAACCACGGCGGATACTCCAGGGAAGCCTGTCAAGTAGCTGAAGGTCAGAAATCAACCTGCATTTAGAGACGAGGGACGGTGAGCCTTGCAAGTGAGCCTGGCAGTGGACTTGGGGGTCCAGCTGTCCGTCCAGCTGTGCTGCCCACATCAGCCTGAGTCAGCTGCCCCGCCGCTCTTCCCGGCCATCCCATAACAAACTGCCATTATTTGATAAACATTTCTGCAACCATAACTTCATCGTTAAGTTTTTGTAGCTTTAGGCAGTGAATGCAGGGCCTGCCCACATTGGCAGCGGGTCGAGTGTGGTTTGAAGCACGTCGGCGGCTCTGGCTGTCGCTGGACTCTGCCCTTCTCCCTTCCCGGGGCTGTTAGCCCACGGAAAGCCCTGGTTTTGTACGTAAACATAATATTTTTGTTCTGCGGCTGCAAAAAATAGCATAAGTTATCTAGCAGGGCTAATCCCAGGGAGTCCTGAAGTGGTTTCTAAAAAAAAGCCAAAAAAGGGTCGTGAAATATGAAAATCTGGGTTGACATTTACTTGCTCTGTGGAAAACCAGAGGATAATGTGTAAAAAGGGAGGGGAGAGAGGTAAGAAGCTAGAAGAAAAATATTTGAAGCAATTTAAAGGAGGTAGGATAATCTTTCTGAATCAGGATGATGAGAGGACAGCAAAAACGTCTGCACAAGAGGTGCTTGAAGGATACACTGGGTACACTGCACCGTTAATTGTGGAGCTGTGTGGACAGGACGATGTTGATTTTATAGTGATTTCCCTGACGTAGCGCAGTCCAGCCCTGCAGCGGGGCATCTCCTCAGGGCACACAGCCTTGAGGGGTGGTGTGGGGAAGCCCTGGCGGTGCTGTGGTGGCCAGGGGTGTCCATGGGACAACCGGGGGTGTCCATGGGACAATCACGGGTGTCCTCGTGACAACTGGGGTGTCTGTGGGACAGATGGGTGTCTGATGTCACGACCAGAGGCTGCCAGGGCCGTCCACACTTGCCGTTGCCATGGCAACGTGAGGCAGCATGGGGACCAGGTGATGCAGCCCTGGCCTGCGCTATTTCATTTTATATTGACATTGCCAAAATATGGGGTTTTTTAAACTATGTTGGCTAAAGACAGGACGTGAAGGCTGACAAATTATTTAGAGGGGGGAAAAAAGGCACCTAGCAGTGTTGTACCAGCAGTTGGAGGCGAGGCCATGACCACTGGGAGGGAATGAGAGGAGAAAACCCAAACTCCAGCCGCCACCTCCTCAGCCTGATCACTGTCTTGGTTCTACTCATTTTTAATTAGTTACTTGATTTCCCTTCTTGTTTATTTGTGCCTTTCTCCTGGCAACAGCAGAGAGAAAGTGTTATTTCGCCATTTTTTCAGAGGCAAAGTAGATAAAGGTGACACATACTGTCAGGAGTATCCAGCGGGTTGTGTCGTGCCTGGCGCTGCTCAGCGGTGGGGCTGATGGGTTTGGCAGCTGCCTCCATGCTGCCCGTTGCTGCTGGGGCTGCCGTCAGTCTGGGAGGAAGGTGTTCCTGCACTGTCTGCTGCATAAGTGTGCAAACACTGAGGAAAAATGGGAAAAAGACACTCAGTGTCTGAGCATCTCAGCCTCTTCAATTTATTCCCTTCTTACTGCTAAAGGTGGGGAGAGAGGACAAAGATGGATGCGCACTTGTAAGAGGTCCAGCTGGAGGCCGGAGGGAAGAATTAAACCCAGGTCTGATCTGCTCAGCCAGCACTGAGTCATGGAGCACCAGGATGTCCAAGGCTATAATTTCATTCTCATCGTGGTTGTCCAAGAGAACAGCCTCGCTGGAGACTCACGGAGTAAGCTGTGGCTTGATGAGGTTCAGGAGCCAACACCAGCCACCAGGCACTTGGAAGGGACCTCTGGACATGGCAGGGTGCTCAGGAGCAAGGTGCCCTTTGCTCTTCTCCACGAGAAGCCGTGGTCCAGTGGGCAGTGTGGAAATGAAAGGTGGGAGCACAAGAACGCCTGTCCCTTGGTGCCCTGTGTGGGCTCAACATGTTTATCCTCACCCATCCATGCCGTGCCTCTAACAGCTGCTGTTCTTGCTGGCTTCTCCTTCCTGTGTTTTCCAGGCAGACTGCTCTTGGGTAGGATGGCAGGGCTGAGGGAAGCAATGAAACTGCATTTGCTGCAGGTGCTACTGAGAGACCCAAAAGACCACTGTGATCCAGCTATTCCATGCGTTGCTTTTAAAGCCAGCACAGCAGGGCTTTCTTCATTGTCGTCTTTATGTTTTGCAAGCGTTACTCTGACATTCATCCCACTAACACCTGAACCTGCTGCATCCTCCTGTGAGAAAGGTCATCTTAATCTCCTTTTTATGGTGGGGGACCCCTAAGGTAGAACATGGCTATAGAATTTGTCCGTCATCACCTACTAGGGCTGTGAAAGAGCCTGGAATATGTTTCTTCCCCCATTGTGGGCCTTAATCACAAAAAGAATCCTTCCAGTCGAGTGAAGCAAGTCACGTTGGGTAGCTGCTTTTGTGCCTGTGTGCATTAGTCCTGCAGTTCATAGACCTCCCTCATTAAATGGTCACATGCTGCAGACTGAATGCCAGCCTGGCCTTCCAGCCTTGTGTTTGCAAGCTGGAAAGGCAAAGGCTGGCATGAAAAGCCTCAGTTTTCATTAGGCACTGTCTGAAATCAGCTAATCTCGTTTGAGCGAACATAGAAACTGTGATACTGTAAACAGAGGGGTTTGGTGCTTGGGGTACGCCGGGGGATATGGCCACATGAGAGGCTGTCCTGGCTCTGCTGAAGCCAGCAGCAGTTTCCCACTGGCTGGGAAGCTATTTAAGCAAAGCCAAGAGAGAGCTGAAACTGCCAAGCACACAGCTACTGACAGCTGGTAAATAACAATCCCATTTGGAAACAGTAAATGAATACAATACATTTGACCTTTGGTATCTTCAGGGAGCTTTGTGGTCCCCAGGTAGCAGGAGTTCAGGTGTCACTGCCGAAGCAGGGGGGGTATGATAAGTGATGAGCTAGTCTTGAAATATTTCTTCTCACATTACTAAATTCCTTTCAATAGTAAGCAAGCAATGTGTGGGGTTTTTTCCCCCTCTGGTGCCCTGAGCTGTCACATCTTCACGGTGTGCCTCACTTTCTTTTGTCTCCTTTTTCAAGCCCAGCTGTGGGGACCTGGTTTGCCACTGCTTTGGGAATTGTGCCCACATTTGTGTCTATGTTTGTGTGTCTGTTTCTTCATGCCAGCAACTGTCTTTCTGCGGGGTTTATCAGCAGCACTGAGCACAATGGAGCCTCCTCCCTGCTCTGGAGCAGATAACTGGTGATAGCAACCTGTGCCTCTGTAGGGTGGTGGTTGCAGGGAGGTGTAAAGGGTCTCCTCTCAGCCTGTGAGTTTTTAGCAGCCCTTGGGTTCACCTGCAGTTCCAGGGTACATGACAGAGGGTCAGAATCATCTCAGCTTCTTGTGTCTTCCATCCCCTATGTGGCAGCAATAATTCTGAATGGCGCTCATTTTACATTGGTTCATTTACAGTCCGGCTCGGGCCTCTGCAATGAGAGATGCTTTTCCTAGATCAGGGGTGTCAAACTCATTGGGGGACGCATCACCCTCATAGTTACCTTCAAAGGGCCACATGTAACTTTAGGACTGAGTAAATGTAACTACTCCTATGTTTATACCGCCCAAAAATTACATTTGGCCCTTTGAGGGCAACCGCGAGGCTGATGCGGCCCTCCGTGAAAACGAGTTTGACACCGTTGTCCTAGAGGCTTCTAGTGACCATTCATTGGTTCCCAGTAAGTTGGAGTTGACATTTGTTGCTTTTTGCTTGTCTTGCAGCACAACATCAGCAACATGAGTAAATGTAGCTCAGGGGTCCTGCCTGGTTGTTGGGGTGCTGGGGAGGGCAGGCTGGGGTAGCTCAGATGTACACGGTGCCATTGGCGCAGGACCGGTGTTGTCACTAGGAGTCTAATTACATTTGGGGTGTAGAGGCAAATAACTCAAGTGTGAAAGGAACATATCTTAAAATGAGCGTTTTGCTAAATGGATTTGCTCCTCTGATTCACTGCTCCAGTGCAGGCTTTCAGCCTCCCCGGCTTAGCTCATTGTTCACTCATTTTTGCTCTATTAATAAACATGCACAAGCACTTAAATGGAATAATGTGCCTCGTGGAAAAAAAAAAAAAAAGCAACACTACTTCATGTCCCTATGGGGGAAAAAAGCTGCACAAAGAAAACCAGTGCCATGCCAGTAGATTTTTGTTTACTGAAATACATTTGTTGCTTAGGCTTAGCTCCTGGGGCTTTGCTGTGTGGGGCAGGGGCAGTTTCACTGCTCCTCTTGTTTCAGGTATATGACATTTCTTTTGCTCATATCTCTCCTTTTATCCCTCCCTTCATACATTGTTACGTTTCATATCTGAGTCAAATCTAGTACTAATTTTCAGAGGTTTGAGTTGAGGTTAAATCAGTATTTAACAGAGAAGCTGGGTCAGGATCAAGAGTCTCACAACATACATCGTGAACAGTGGGAGATAAAATAACGTTGGAGCAGAGTGTAGTTTGGAATGAAAGAACAGGGTATGTGACTTTATGAAAAAGCTTATTTCGGAGATCTTCAGTCTTTTAGGTGTGGTTTCCTCTTGAACAGTTCTGTAATGTGCTGTCACATCACTTGTAGATATGTTTGGGGGTCACCTCTCCTTTTCTTTTCTCCTCCCATCACTCTTTTGCAGGTTTGCCAGGATTTTTCTTCCACACTGGAAGAAACCTCACAGCAGCTCTGAAATTTCCTCACCCTGGGAAGTCATTACAGGAGGTTTTCACCTAGGCAGCTAATAGGTCTCAAGGGACCGATCTCCTCCGAGCTCCTGGGTAGAGGCTGCATTTTATACCAATATTGGATTATGGTAATGATGCCACTTTCGAGGAGTTTTCCTGTTAAGCTGTGCTTTGTTTCCAGGCCTGTGTAAAACAGAGGGACAGCCCCTTCCTGAGCACCAGTGAATGTCACTGAAGTCCCTCCTGCCTTTCCAGGGGCTATGAAGCGGGGACGACACCTCCAGTTTGTCTTCTCCCGCTGGGAGCATCCACTTTGTCCTCTGCCTCACAACCCTCATTGCTGGGGGGGGGTCTCTTGTGCCAACGAAGGGCTTGTCCCTCCTCTTCCTTGCCTCCAACAGCCAGGCTGCAGCTGCTCCACCTCTGCCTGGATCACTCTGCCCTTTCCCAGCGCTGTCCCAGAGCGGCAAGCGGGATGCTTTGGCCATCTGGGTGAGCAGGGACATCCCCAGCAGCGCTGGGAGAAGCAAACTGGCTGCCCCTCTTGCAAGGGGGGAAGCAAAGGATCTCAAAATGAGCCCAGTGTATTAATAAGCCAGGCTGCCCCACATAGCAGGAGCAAAAGTGGGACAGTCGGCACACTGCTAATTTTACACAGGCCCAGGGGGATTTTTTTTTTTTTGCCAGGGAGGGTGTTATCATTATTTTGTGTCCTAAAGGGCCTAAAATTAGTGCTTGGTGGAAACAAGCCTCTATTGGGGGCTTCATCCCAGGCAGCTCAGGCTGGGGAGGGCTGGATCTCATGCACATGCCCTGTCCCAAGAACTCCTCAGCCTGGCAAAAAAGGAGACAGAAACAGAGGTGCAGAGAGGTGCTGGCCGCAAGTCCCCCTCTGCAGCCCCCAGCCCTGTCCCATGCTTCTCCCAGTCTGGCAGTGAGGGAGCCCCAGTCCCCTCCAGTCCCTGGGACACCCACGCTGCAGCAGGGCTTGGCTGCTTCTTTGCTTTCCCTGAACCGGGCTGTGGCTGCAGAGTGGGAGTTGTGGCCGATGTTAAATGAGTGATGTGCTTTTGAGCGTGAAGACTTTCAGGCAGTTAATTACAGAGAACATTCGGAGCTTCTCTTTGAATCCCAGCGCTGCCTTTCTGCACCCACTCCCACAGGGGAACTCGGATGCTATCCAGGGAGGGAACGGGAGACCCATCGGTGGATCTGCAGCTCTGCCAGGGCTCCTGGTTCAGCTCTGTACTGCTGGGTAGCACTTGGGGAGCTCTGGGGTGCTCAGCACCCAGCGCACGCAGCCTCAGGCGGCTCCAGGAGTCGAGTCCTGGACCCCACCTGCAGCTACGTTATCTCTGAGACTTCGGCTGAAGGGTCCCATCCTGCCAGGGTGCTTGCTAACCCACGCAATGTAGCATTCAGTCAATGGGTTTGTTCATGTGCTCAAAGTTAAACACTTTGTTAAGTGCTTTTGCTTAATTAGGCCAGACTGTGCTGTTCCTTGTGGGATTGAGCGCAAAGTGAGGCACGCTAGATTAGAACTAATATTTTCAAGTGAAAAGCTAAAAATGAAGCACTTAGCCCCCAGTTCTGCAAATAATTAAGCACATGGGTAATTACCAATTTCATTCCATTCATCGGTTTTGTTGATTTCAAGTCAGGCCATGCGATGCTGGTAGTTACTCGAGTGTGTAAGTGTATGCAAGGTCGGGCCCCCAGGTTAAAAGATTGCAGAGACTGGGGAAATAGATATTTGTAGAGTGCCTAGCACATGGGATCTGTGATGCCAGTCACGCGTCCCTGGGTAGTACAGTAAGAATAATAATGCCATATTTAAATACTACTGACTTTTAAAGATGCTGAGTGCTGGCCTTCCCCATAGAAATGTGACTTGGGCTTTCTGTGTCGAGCAAGTCTCATCGTTAATGGTGCAGAAGAAACAGCATGTGATATGTGGACAAGGAAACCTGTAGCCCTGTGTCCGCCTGGGCTGTTCTTTACCTAAATGTGAATGTTATAATTCTGTCTTCACCATTGCAGGCCCTAACCCAAAAGGAACAAAGTGAAATCCAGGCTGCAGTAGATTTTGTCTCAACAAGTCAGTGAGAAACTCTTTTGCCGCTATTCTTTTGTGTGTTTGCTTTTCCCTGGGTATGTTTTGCTTCGGTTTGTGTTTTTTAAAAAAACCTCACAAAAACAGACACGGCCCTTATCTGCTAGGAAAGACTTAATTCTTGATATCTCCCTGTTCCTCTGCATATGATTTGACAGCAATGTTTACAGAACTCGTGATTTAAACAAAGCGAGAAGGGAGGAAAGAATAGGAGCGAACTGAACTAAGCTGACCCAGGAGAGGCTCCTGCCACTCGGCGAAGCAGCTGTTAATGATGCCTTTGATAATGTGCCATGCTGCAGGGACTGTTACACCATTTCTTTTCTGTATCCAGACGGCTGTGTTTTTAAGCTGATTGCATGTGCCCTCGGGGGGGTTACAATACCGTGTTTTCAAACAGAGCTACCATGAAGCACCTTGTGTCGCAAACAAGGCTCATTAGCATAGCTCAGCAATTAAACCCCGCTTGATCTGCTGTCCTGAGATAAAGAACTCCCAATATATGGCCCGGTTGACTTTCGCTGGAGATGAATTGGCTGACAGCTTGGAGTGGTGACGTTTTGTCTCAGGAGTACAGCTGTTTGCAATGGTGATCTTTCAGAATGTGACTTTTCCGCAGACTAACCAAGGGTATTAGCACTGACTAATTACAGGGAGAAGCCAGGGGCGATGGTTTGCTAAGAGTGGGAACATCACAGGCCCCAAACAGCTGGGTAGTGCTAGTGCTTCTCTGTCTTCCAAAACAACAGCCCTGCTGGAGGAGAGCTCCCCATCTGGCAAGCTTTTCTAATTCGTATAATAAATGCAAATGATATCTGTCTTATTTGTTTTTTCCTAGACTTTAATGAAGTTTAGAAGGGACTGGATGCATGTGGCAAGATGTGCGCCTTCTCTTCAGAGTGAACGTGTTGTAGCATTTGATTAGTGATACTGTATTACAGTCACCGTGTTAGCTTGTTTTCAATTTTGTGAACATTGTTTTTAGGAAATAAGTTTATTCTTGTTTACTTCTCAGGCCGGTGACTTTTTGCTGTTTGATTTTGGTTCTTTCGGGTTGAGTTTATATAGGAAGGCTTTTCATGGTTTCAGGTGTTGGTGATTAAAAACTATTCATCTTTGTACAATATTATGCTTGTTGTTCCTAAACATAAAGCAACTTTAACCCAGGGATTCTTCCTGTAAATTAGGAGATAGAATCTGCTTTCCAGGATCCAGCAGAATGAAGAGTTAACTGGTGAAACAGTGGAAAATGAGTCACTCCAGGAGTGCAGGGAGGAAAAGGGCACTTGTCAGGGTCAGGTTTTGCTTCAGATGGGAGTTAGATTGCAGAGCAGACTCCCATGGCCCTGCTGTTCAGACAAATACAGCAAATGTTAGCTGTAGACTTGTCATCATCTACTTCATCGCAGCTGCAGATCCATGTGGACTGCTTACATCCAGTGCTGTCGAAAGTGCAAGAGAACTGCACCTTATAGATATTTTGGTTTGTTCTGTGAGTAACAAAGACAGTAGGACTGCCGCAGGAGGGATCTAGGTGACTGTAGGTGTTTGGCTACAAACAAGCTTGGAAGTATGTCCCTCAGCTTGTTCAAGGAGCTGGGATTTGAATCTTCTGAAATGTTGAATACAAGCTGGATGTGGTAAAGGAAGAAACAAGTACAGAGTTGAGGACCTGAAGAAGCATTGTGCCAGCCTTCTGCAACCTCTGGGTGACACCACCGGGAGACCTCCCCTCTGCATCACGTCAGTCTAGTTGCATCAGAGCTCAACTACTTGGTCCATAAAAGGCATTTCTGCAGCTGTGATGGTCTTTTCCATCTCTGTTGGCATGCTCTCTGCGTAGCTATGGGGGTGAAGTGTCAGACTCAACAGTCTGGTTTTTGGCAAAGGACAAGAGAGCTGGGTCTGTTCAGCCTGGAGAAGAGAAGCTGAGAAGGATCTCATCAATGTTTATAAATATCTCAGGGTGGGTGTCAGAGGATGGACCAGACTCTGTTCAGTGGTGCCCAACGACAGGATGAGAGGCAACGGGCACAGACTGAAGCACAGGGGGTTCCATCTGAACATGAGGAGAAACTTCTTTCCTGTGAGGTGCCAGAGCCTGGCCCAGGCTGCCCAGAGAGGCTGTGGAGTCTCCTTCTCTGAGACATTCAAACCCGCCTGGACACGATCCTGTGTGATCTGCTCTGGTGACCCTGCGTGAGCAGGGGGGTTGGACTGGATGATCTCCAGAGGCCCCTTCAACCCCAACCAGTCTGGGATTCCGTGATCCAGCCGTAACAGGCTGAAAATCTGTCAGGTCAGCAAAGCGAGAGGTCATCGGATACTGAAGTGGTCAGTGTGCATCGCCACAGGTGCAGGGCATGGGGGGAGAGGGGCTGAGGGCTAAGAACGTGTCTCTAGCTGACTTCTGTCCATCTTGGAGAATGAACTCTTTTGTGCACTGAACGTCTGTATGAGCCTTTTTTTTTTCTTATTAAAAAACTTTTCAGTGAGCATGTGGATCCCCATAGAGCTAATTTAAGACCATTAACAATAGACTTGCTTTTCTTAATTACCCTTCACAGAATCATCCTAGGATTCCCAGATGTCCCTGGGCCACAGGTGGAAAGCTATGTATACATTGAAGGGTAAGGTTTCTGATGATGATGCTTAGGAATATAGAGCACAGTTTCTGAATTAAGGAGGACCTACTGGTGTTTGGTATGTGGTAATCCCTCATTTACTCCAGTTTGTAACTCTTCAGGAAACACTGTGTTCTGAGAGAGAGCCAATAATGGATGCACAGACCAGGTGGCCACAAGTACAATTTTGCTGCAGATGACATCGGTTTTGAGCCTGGGCCAAGCACTGAGCCAACCTGCAGTACCTAATGGTGAGGAATGAGCACATGAGACTCTGATCTGTTTGTTGCCAAATAAATGGCAGCAGGAGGCCTGGCGTGTCTGGGGCTATAAGATCAGCTGGTGTTGACTCTTTTGCAGCCAACATAAATGCTGGTTAATCTGTGTGGCTACTTTAAAATGTCACTGCTTTCTTGGCAGCAGCGACTCAAAAGATTTCTCTGGATGAAGGGTGGTGGGGAGGGGATAAGCTGTGAACACTGATGGTTAACTGCATGGTGTAGCTCAGCCCGAGTGCGTAGGATGTACCAACTACTGTCTCTTTCCATAGCGTGCTGCTCCCTGCCACAGCTGCTGGGAAGTGCCTGAGGAGCCCTTAGCTCCATGTTCATACACATATGTATCCATATGGAGCAGAGATGTGGCCAGGCTGAACACTGAGGATCAGGATGGGCAGATCCAAAACAGCATCTCCCTTTGCTGCTGTGCAGACACAGACGTTGGATTTTCTTATTTTCTTATAAATAGTTTGAGGTTTTTTTGTGCTATAATATATTTGTGCTAGACAGGACTTGCAAAGAGTGCTGTAGTTTGCCCTTCTAGGACAGGGAAAACATGGCTGAATTAAGAGAAAAAAAATAAGGAACATGAGAGGAGAGCCTGTTCTCTTTTTTGATTATGAGACTGAAGGCTTGGACAACCCTTAGTATTACTGAATCATTTGTGTAGATATGAAGTAACTGTTTCTTATGCTTTCTTAGTGATTTATTTGTGCTATCTAGGGGGAGGCATATAGTGATGCTAAAGCTATTTTCAGTGAATTCCTGAGAAATAAGTTATAATGGTAAGTAGGCACAGAAGCCTACAGAGAGCCCAGACTTCCTGAAGGATTTCTTGGGGTTGATGTGATGAGGCGCCAGAACCATCAATCAGCCCAGATGTGCAGAGGAGTGTCACCTTTGCAGGAGCTCGCTGAGGAGCACTGCAGGGTGTCACCACAGCTGCTGTTGGTGGGAGCCTGGTCTCCTGACTCAAGCTTTGGCTGACTTGCCTGCTGACTGGTTTTTCAGATCTGTGTCGCTTGGTATTTGGTGATGTCTGTGCTTTGCATTCTTAGTTGCTGCTTTAAGGACGGATTAAATCGCTGCGTGCAGCCCTGTTTTGTAGCTTCCATTGGAAGTTATCAGTAGCGCAGTTCTGGGGTGGGTTTGCTGTGCTACCAGCATGGGAGCAGCTGAACAGAGACGACTCATGGGAATGGCGATACGTGCAGAAAACGAGGCCATTCACGCTGTGCAAGGGTCCTGGTGTCACAGCCAGGACTGCAGTCTGAGGCAGGGCCCCCTCTTAGCACTGCCTTAACACCCCAGTGCTGTGAGACAGGAAAGTGCTGCTGTTGTCCTGGGGAAGAACTGGGGAACAGAACTCAGACCCAGATGTAAAAGCAGATTTTAGTGGGTGGGATTGAGGTGCTGAGGTCCCCAAAGATTCATCCCGCCTCCCCCAGCCAGGGAGCAGGGCAGGCTGGGGGGGGGCAAAGCAACCAGGGGCAGCCCACAAACCAGAGCACCAGGCACGTCATGGGGACAGGGCTGTGCTGAGGCCAGGCTGGGGTGTCAGCCCATGGGTCAGGGTCAGGATCAGACCTGTTTGACCCTAAGATCCAGCAGCCAAACCTCCAGGAGAGGCGAGGGTGCTCTCATGGCCCTTACAGTGTCCTGCTCCCTGTACTGTTCCTCATGGGTCCTTATCTTCTCTGCAAACATCTCCTGCAAGGATTTCTCAAAGAATTTGCAAGACTCAAAAGGAATGAGGAAAGTTTCAGTGTTTCTTTTGCCCAGGAAAACATGGGTAATCTCTACTCAGTTGGTTGAAGGGTATTTTTCACCCCAGGGTATTTCCATGGGGGTGTATTTCCATGGGGAATCCAGGTAGGGTGTATTGAATTGTTACCTCATGCTGTCCAGTAGGTATTGCCTGGCAGAAATGTTTTGGGAATTAACAAAGAACAAAATGGAGACTAGTAAAGCAAGTGATCTCAGCAAACTCTGTCGAATGTACATTTTTCTTCATTATTTTCTCACTGAAGCGTGATGACGCCTGATGGAGCATTATGGATGGGGAGAAGGAAGGAAGTGTTAGCAAAGCCTGAAAACAGCAAGCTCCTGCTCTGGCTAATGAGGCAAAAAGGCAATTCTGGCTGTAGCAGCAGTGAAGTCCAACGAGAGAGAATTGGGCTTAAGCTTGAGTGAGGGAGCTGAGCTTGGAGAAAGACCCTTACTGGGTCAAACATATAAAATCTTTCACTTTACAGCTTCTCCCTGTCTTCTTACCTACGAAATGAACATTCACACGGGCATACAACTCACACCCCCCCAGCATGGATGGCAGGCACATTCAGCTCTGGTGAAGGTGACTTCTGTAATTTGGTGTGGTTTTGATCCAAGGATCTTTCTAGTCTTTAGAAGACAAGGAAGACTTTTATTGCACATCTCGTAATAGCTGGAGGCAGGCTCGTCATCTCACTCACTAGACAGACATACATAATTTTTCACTCAAACCAGTTTTGTGAAGGGATGTCTTGACCTTTTTAGTGTAATTGTGGAATCACGAAGTGGTAAATGAAGGTTGAGATGCTCAACTGTAGCAGTACATACTGCCCCTGTAGCAGTAATTTCTTAGCTGCATTTTGGACAGATATGGTCAAATTTTCCTTTGAATGAACCAGACATCACTGTTGGAGAATGTTTCCCTGTGGCAGGACATGCACCATGGCATAGCCAAGCTTTGGGCCCACAGCCCCAGGGAGTGAGGGCTATATCCACTGCTCTGCTGCAGATTGCAGCATAGCTTGGCTCTTTTGGTGTGAGATTCAAAACAGTCTGGGTGCAGTCAGGATAGGCTGCAAAAGTGCCTGGAGATGTGTACAATTTGAGAACTGTCCCAGTTCTTCTCCAGTGTCTTAGAAGTCACATCAGTCCCCTGGGGCTGGTTTAAAACAGGATAGGTCAGAGATGCGCCTGTGCTTGGTGGGCTGTGAGGTTGCAGCGTGTGCTGGTCACAGGTGCAGTAAAACAGAATATGTTGCTCTCTGTAATGGTTTTTTATACTAGAAAACAGAGAGAGACTCCTCTGTGACTATCATCACATACCGATGAGCTGAGCATTAAATGCTGTAATTTGTGGACAAGAGATAAACAAGTGCTCGTAACACCATTGGTGATTTCAGCTAAAACACAGGAATGAATAAATAGTTTGGATCTGGCACTGACTTGTCAAGTCTCCTCGTTGGCCATTGCTGGGCTGTGCTGCCAGCCTGGCGTTCTTCCAGGTGACCAAATCCATCTGCTGGAGAGGATGAGTGGTTTGAGCAGACTCAGTCTTCAGCTGGACAAACTCTTACTGGAGTTGAGCCTGTGCGAGCGACCGAAGGCTCCTCCCCACAGTGCTCGGTGATGTTGGAATTCCACACTAGAATGTGACCGCAGAGGTAAACACCAGCTGGGTGTCATGTGAAAGGGAGGGAGCTTAGTGCAACCTGACAGCCCCTGGATATGACCGGTAGTCTTGAATTTCATATTCCTTTAGAACGAGGAGATCAAAGAGCTGTGATTTGGAAACAGCCAGCAGCCTGTCACGGTGCATTAGGAGCAAACAACAACCCTGTGTCCAGGTGAAAACGGCTTTTGTGTGATTTGGTATGT
Source organism: Patagioenas fasciata (assembly GCF_037038585.1). Lineage (NCBI taxonomy): Eukaryota > Metazoa > Chordata > Aves > Columbiformes > Columbidae > Patagioenas > Patagioenas fasciata. Next base: position 36,845,708 of record NC_092527.1, on the reverse strand, counting down.
GGTTTTAGGATGGGAATCCCCAAATGCCCATGGATTAGGCACACAATACACAAGTCCTTTGTGAGCCTGACTTAAGTGCTGTGCTGCCTGGTGGAATTTGCCTCCCTTGGGTTACATTCCCTAAAACACAGAATGATAAGAAAAATGCTTGTGGGGCTAAATACAGCAGGCGGGGATGGCCAAGGGGGTGCTGAGCTGCGGCTGGCACCTCTGTCCCAGAGGCAGGTGTTTAGTTTGGGATCACATCTGTTCGGAGCTTCCAGCTGGGAATGGCAGGACTGGCCTGAGACCATCGGGAGAAGAGGAGGAAGAGTCACGAGCTGCCATTGAGTCGCCAGGACCATGGCAGCCGTGTTAGTGCTGTCCTCCACATGGACTCACGCTTCCCCACGTATGGACTGGGCTTCAGGTAAACATGGCTATGCAGCTGTTGTACCCATCTATGCCAGGATGTCTCTTTTCCATGGGTTTACACGGTCTCTTTTTGACCTCACGTACACTCTTAGTGTTCACATCCATGGGATTGTAAGTAGTGCCTGTGTTGAAGTCTTTTAGAGGGACCAGCCCTCAGTGCTAGACTTTGTGGGAGATTTCTGTGCTTAATTTACCTCTGACAGGGTGCCCAAAAGTGCTTAGTACAAAGTCTGAGCTCTGCTTTTATTAGATTTGCAGATGCTGATATGGCCATTTAACAGTAGTAAAAATAACTTAAGCAAAACATGTCCTTTTATTAAGCCATCATTACATCCTAGGTAAAGTGTTCGTGTTCTATAAATAGATGTCACTTTGTCCTAGGAATAGCCTGGCATTTTATTAACACTGTCTCTTTACTAGCACCTACCACCTCTTCTGTAGTGCCGAACTGTGCAAAGCTCATGACTTTTATACCCTGTCTTGGGTCTTTTGCTTTCAAGTGCCTGAAAGAACATTACATTTGGTATAAGGTCCAGTTATGCCCTTTTTAATGGACACTTTTTGGTTTTGTTTTGACTTTTTCCCTCCCATCTACTTGCACCACTACAGAACATAACAGCTGAATTACATTTGGCCTCTCCCACTTCCTTTCTCTTTGAGATGAGGTTACAACGACCTCATCTACCTAAATCAATAATCTGCACCCAAATCTAATAAAGATCTAGTGGGGCCTGTAAAAGAGCATGCAGCCCAGATGGAAAGGGAGGTCCTAATGTCCAATCCACTCATTAGCTATTTATCAACCATTAATGATGAGAATAGGAGTGGTGTGTGGGGAAAAGGACGCAAGGCAGCGGAGAACCTTCCTGAATATGAGCCGGATACAAAGACCATAAAACATATGCACAGGTCACCGTATGGCACTGTCTGGGGAGAGGGAGGTACCTAAAAAGTGTCTTTCTGTGTATGTTTACTTTCAGAATCCCAGATTTTTACACACAAAATCTGTGTGTCTTCAAGCTGTTGTAAGACAGAGCATAATGAAGAGCTGAAATACATTTGGCTGAGCCTGCATCCCTTTACAGATGTGAAAGCACTAAACCAAAAAACAGTGTTTCCTGAAACTGAATATTATATCCCCCTTGTAGTTTTTTTCAGTAAAAGAGAAATTGCCTGTGTGATCGTGGACCTGTCACTTGATCTGTGGCACAGTCAGGAAAAAGCTTGCAATTTCCCAGTTCTTTGCTATATACCAAGGCTTTTCTTTCAGCTGAAGGAAATGAGCACATGAACTGGCCATCCAAGTGCTTTTTCACCGAATTGCTGGAGCACAAAATTAGGGAGGCAGCTAGTGCAAGCAGAGAAATATAATTTTTCATCACTGTTTATTGAACAGAAACAGGTTTTATGACAAAATGGGTCTTTTCAACACTGTCAACAACATGTTATTTTGTATTTGAAAACTGAAGCCGCTCTTTTTTGTTGTTGTTTTTCTTTTAGCGTTAGATGAAAACAGTTAGTGCTTTAGTGGTTAAACGTTTTTATACAGGTTTGAAGCTGTCACGCTTTTTTTGGGGGGGTGTTAATATTTGTTGCAAATGGGAAATATTTTTTCAAAAGCTGGAGCAGTAGAACAAAAAGGAATCCAGCATCTCTGGAGTTTGTGGTATGCATAAATACAATAATGTCCCATGAAACAATATTTCAGATTCCAGCAATGCAGAACATAGCAGCAATTCCAAAGAAAACAGGAAATAGAAGTAATTAGTCAGACAGAAGGAAGAATCCAAAACATGACGAGGATACCAAACGCTTTACAAAACAATACCCCAAAAGCTTCTCTTTAAATCTTCTTTGAATATTCTTTGAGTCTTGCTCTGCAGGTGGAAAGTCAATATCAGTTGCAATAAATTCGTATTCTCTTTAATGAATGCGGACTTTGAATTTATCTATTAAGTGGCTGCAATCTATTTTTCTCCTTGCTTTAAATTCCCCGCTCCATAGATCCCATCTCGTACCCTGCGCTGAAGGGACCTGCAGCCGGGGGCTCTTTTGCTGGGCAGCTGTGGGACATGGAGTATCTCCCTCTTCATCAGCATCTCCTGGGGCTGGGGCTCTGGGGTTTGGAGGGGACGGGTGTCACTGGGCTCCTTGCAGGGCTGGCCCCTGCCATGGATGGAGGCAGCCGCACAGCGTTGTTCAAGATGGACTGAGGAATCCTTTGCCAGCCTGCTCTTAGTGTTTAAAATCTGAGCTGTGTTTTCTATTTGAAGTTGTTTGGCTTTAGCTTTGAGCCATGGGCTCTTGTTAAGCCTTTCTCTGCTAGATTAAAGAGCTCTTTACGACTGGTATTTTCTCTCCATGGAGGTGCTTAATACCCTGTAATCAAGTCACCCTTGGTCTTCTCTTTGATTAAACAAATCCTGCCTGTCCAATTTCTCACTGAAAGCAGTTCCTCCTCCCCAGCATTTTTGGTGGCAGTTTTCTTCATGCTCTTAAATTCCTCAGTTTCTTGTGGAGATCCCAGAGTTGTGCGTAGTCTTTCTGCATTAATCCCACCATAGTTTTCACAGAAACACAACTGCTGAGCTGCGTGACTGCAGCTGCAGAGGTGCTGGGAGAAGCACTTTGTTCCCACATAGGCTTGCAAGGCTGTAGGAATCGTCTGCATTCCTTGTTTCTTGCTGTATAAATGTAATAACAGTCTTTTTATTAATGAGTCCAGCTTACCAGATGAGTCATTTAACTGTATGATTTCCTGTGTTTCTCCAGGCAGGAGTGGGGCAGCAAAGTGTTCTGCTCAGCCATTACATTTCATCTCTGGTTTTTGGATTCTTTTTCCTGTTGGGTTTCCTTACGTTTGTCTCCCCCAGAGCCAGTCCTGTGTTTAGATTTTCTAGACAAGGGCTGGTGAAGATGGGCTGCTTCTGACCCTGCTCCTGGGAGAGCCCCGGGTTGTCCATGGCTATGAGGACCACTTCTGCAGAGCTGTGGAAACAACCCCTTTTGGGAGCGACTTTAGGAAGGTCGAGATCTCCATGAGCATGGCTGGAGCTGGTTTGGCAGAGAAAGGTGTTTGACAAACTTGGCAGTCATCCCGTGACACATTGACCTTTCTTCTGTATTAGTTAAACTGTCTTGAGAATTTATAACTAGAAGTTCTCCAGGTGGTGCTCGATGAGGAAGGAACTTGGTGAAACATGTCCTCTTTTTGCATTTAGTGCTCCCAGCTCTGCTGGTGGCGGCTCTGTACCTATCAGGGTTTGCATGCCCCACAGACGAGGTTTTGGATAGAATGTATTCACTTCCTTCTGCAAATATGCTCATGTTTGCATAAGTTTTCCTCAACTCTCTCCATCAGGGCTGCAAAGGCTTGTTTTGCTTTTTCCTCTGGAGCAGTAAATCAACAGGCTGTGATTAAAGAATTTAAGAAGCTCCTTCATTTGCCAGTCCAAAATTTAATTTACTGAAGCATCTCTAACTAGCTGGCAGCTGAATTGCACATTTTGTATTTCCCTTCTCCTTTCTAGAGTGGGACAGAAGACCAGAGACACCATGTTCAAAGACTTCCAATGCTCCTGAATTTAAATATCACCCAAGGACGTGTGTGGTTGTTCCTCCTCTCTCTTTCAGAGAAAAGTCTTTTGCATAGCTCTAGACCTGTATTTTTCCATTCACTAGTTGCTACCTTTGTTCTCCTTTTGTTAAAGAAAAAAACAAAAGAAAAAAACAGATGGTTTTGGTGTTGTTTACCCCAGGAAACATTTTGAGCATTCAGTAATAAAACTGGGAGGAAATCCTTCACTTCCTTTATGCCTCCTAGCAAGTAACCACATCAATATGAAGTGAGGATGTTGTTGGGTACTGACCCAGTGTCACCGATCAAAACACAGCCATAAATACTTTCAAGATGCAGTCTTGAATTGGGCTGGTAGATGAGGAAAAGCCACTTCTGGTTTGGAAAGGAATTCTTTCCTTCTGCAACCACTTTCTAAATTGCATTGACATTTAGCAATTAACATACAAAAGCTTTTGTATCCGCAGGATCATTTTTCATGTCAATAAACACATTCCTTTGCTTTTCAGTGCAATGTTTAATAATTCTCATTTCCTATAGTGGAAAAGAACCCTTGTACTTTATTTGTATTACACAAATTACATGGAAGAAACAAAGCTATATCTGATCACAGTTATTAAATTAAGAACATTTGCATAAATAATTTTTTTTTCCTAATCTAGTTTGCTGTTGGTAAACAGTGTGTTATCTCGGTTTAGCAAAGCCTTTGGTTTCTAGCCAGATTTTTGCTTCCCCCCTGTCCTTTTTGAAGTTCTCTTGGCAAGCGAGGTCTGCTTCTCCTAAGCTATCTGTCATCACACACAGTGGATTCCAGCTTCAGACAATAAACGCGTCGCTATTCTGGATTCATGAGCTGAACTGTCATTAAGTCACCGTATCCCTGCTCTGGGGTTTAGGCCGTGTCTCTTTTCCAGCCTCAGACTTAGCTCTGGGAGCTCCTTTGGGGACTCTTCCTAAATTGCAGAAGGTGAAGGGGAAGGTTGGTGGTGCTGGCTGGCTCTGCCTGGGTGGTGGGGACCTGGTCCAGCAGAACAGGAGGTATTAGAAATACCAGCAATATCCATGGATTTTACATATATATTATATATGTAATATTCTGTCAAAGTGGAGCCCTGGTCCATGGGTTGCTCTCAAGGTACCGTGAGCCTTATGCTGTGTCTCTCTACACCACGAAGCAGCCTGTGGTGGCACAGGGCAGTGAATGTTGGTGTCCACTGAACTTCTTATTTTAGCTGGAACCTGCAGATGTACATGAACCTGTAGATGTATGTAGAACGTGGATGGCAGTCTCCCGTTACCTTTTTTTCCTTTCAGGTGTCTTGCTGAGAGTGCTGGAGGGGTTGTGGATTTGGGTGGGTGAAATGTAAAGGCTGGTGCTGCATACAGGGTTAGTTAGAGTTTCTGGGAGGTTAATCACAAGAGGTTGTGGGGGCTTCATATGAGAGCACAGGGGCTTGTTTTCCATTCCCAGTGCAACCAGATTTCATTCCCCTGCAACCACCTTCTGCTGCCCCTCTCCCTTCTTGGAGAAGTCCTCTTTCCCTCCCCAGCTACCCTGTTGGTTATTATTTTCAGCATTATTTCTTTCTTTACAGGGCAGGGAAATCAACAGGGATGTCTTGTAGTCCTGAGTGACAGAAGCTTTCTAAGGCATGAAGAGACACTTAGTGCTTTTGACAGTAACATTGATGTCCATCTTATAAATAGTAGTGATTCCTTCTGCTATTTCAGGAAGCCCTGTCAGGTCCCAACCTGGACATACTTTCCTTTAAAAGCTTGTTATTTAGTTACTACCTTACTTTTCCTCACTGGACATGCAGCAGTGAGCTGGTGGCAGCCATGGTGGAGCTGCTCTGCTGAGATGTGCACATCCCACATGAGATGTGCACATCCCACATGAGATGTTCACATCCCACATGAGATGTTCTTTCATTGCTTTGGCCTTGAGCTTGCATCCAGCATTGTGCATCCCCAGCGCTGTGCTGGCTGCAGGTCCTGGGTCTGACCACCCCGCGGTGCCTGGTGCTGCGGTGATGGGCTCCAGAGTTGGGGTCTGTCATGCATCCCTTCCCTGTCCCGTGACATGGAGCTCTGCCTTGTTGCGTGGGAGAGAAGGAGTACGTTAGACTGGAATGAAATAGATGGGTTAGAGAGCTAGATCTTTCTGGACAACACAACCTCCAGCCTTGCAGCTACAGCTTTTGCACTGGAGGTGTCAGATTGTGTCTGATGGTGTCCACAGTGTGGGGCTGGACCAAGCAGGCACCATGAGCACAGCCAGCTGGTGGACAGCCCATGTCCCCAGGGCTCAGTTTGCTTGGAGACCAACCTTGCAGGCTGCCACAGCTCATCCTGACTGCTGGCTGAATCTGTGACACAAGGAGGAATTGCCACCCTGAGGGACTTGACAAATCCTGGAAAGAAGGGTTTAAGAAGTGTGTGTGAAAGGAAAGGTCCCGCATTTGTGGGGTTCAGTCCAATTGCCATTAAAGGCAATATGCTGACATCGATTTAAATGGAATCTGGATTTGCCTTCAGTAAATGAGATCATTAAACCCAGCTTTTATCCCCCTTTCAATCAAAATTGAAGCCTTTGTTTATGTGCTGCGATGCAGCCTAACTGTTGCTGGGGTCCCGGCGACAGAGAGCCAGGCTTGAAATGACTTGAAAATGACTTTAGCACAGTAATGTCATTACGTTTTATTGACCAAACATTTCCACAAGTGGTGAAAGGGGATTGTTGGGAAATTGGGATGAATGTGCATTATGTCACTTTTGAATCATATCCTGTGTGTGGGGAAGATGTGAACCCCAATTAAGTGACCCAGCAGGCAGGGCGTTTGTCCATAGTAGCTCCACTCTTGTATGTAGGGGAGCTGAGGGCTGCCGTGATGAAATATTTTAGTGGGAAACTACAGAGCCATATTAGAGGAAATGCTTTTAACGTATCTAAATCAAGATGTATGAGGTTTTATTTCTGCCTGTGTTACACACCCCTGAGCTCTTTTTGGCCAACTGATAGTCATTAGACAAAGCTGTATTGCTTTGCAATTTACTTATTGCAGGGCTGTGACTTAACTGCTAAGAGAATAATATTTTTCCTCGCATGTAACTTATAATTTGTTGGATGTGCATTCAGCTCCTGCCACGGATTAAACTTCCAGAGAGGTGTGCCGCTGCTCTCCAGGCACTTACAGCCTTCAAATGACTGTTGAGCACAGCCAGATGCAAAGCATTAGCACAATTGCTTGCAAAGGCCTTTTCTCTTGCATCCACACTTAGGAAATGAAATACAAGATGACTGTGACATCAATAAAACATGCTGTCAGCAAGACACGCGAGTCACCTGGAAGCTGAATTCCATTTACAGGTGGCAGTGGAAAATACGCATTTTTTTTCCCCAGGAATCAGTTTCTGTGATTTGTGTTATGTGAATCTTGTTTCCATTTCTGGCATTTTTGTAAGGCTTATAAAAGTGAGAAATAGTGAATGGGGAGGTTTAGGAGAATGCTTTTCAGGCAGATACAATAAGACTGGAAGAGATTGTCTGTATTTGTTAATATTCAGCTGGGCTTGGATCTTTAGGTCCTAAGACTCTGTACGGGAGGCTATTCTGGAGCTTGTTTCTCACATATGTGTCTAAATATACCAAAATATTTCTCATCAAAACCACCTAAATGACTTTCCCCACACTTTTGTGACTTCAGTTGTGCTGAATATGTCGAACTTCAGGGATTCTTATATGTAGATATTCCGGGTATGATCCCAATAAGAAATACGTCCTGATGCCCTGGCACTGGTGAAACAACCAGCGTGAGGATCTAAGGCAGAGCTCAGGGCCAGAGCAGAGAGCGAGATGCCTCTTTTTGACAAAATTCCTCATTCATTGCCAGAAGTGATTCTCTTGGATGCTGTCATTGCAAACTAGTAACATATTCTCATCTTCTTTTAAAGTTGGTAGATCAGAGGCACGTGCTTTTTTGGGGGGAGAAGAGTACAACTGAAAAGCAAGTCCCTTTTATACAGATACTTAGAAAATGGGTTAAATGCTATGACTTAGGTAGCGCAAACAGAGCTCAGGGCTACGTTGGTGAGGGGTGGCTGAGGGAACTGGGGCTGTTCAGCTTGGAGAACAGGAGCTGAGGGGAGAACTTCTCACTGTCTACAACTGCCTGGAAGGAGGTTGGAGCATGGAGGGGGTTGGTCTCTTCTCCCAAGTAGAAAGTGATAGGATGAGAGGAAATGGCCTCAAGTAGCACCAGGGAGGTTTAGATTGGATATTAGGGAAAATTTCTTCCTGGAAAATGTTGTCGGGCATTGGAACAGGCTGCCCAGGGCAGTGGTGGAGTCACCATCCCTGGAGGAGTTTAACAGACACGAAGATGAGGTTCTTAGGGACATGGGTGGACTTGGCAGTGTGAGGTTATGGTTGGACTCTTGAAAGTTTTTTCCAACCAAAACGCTTTTATGATTCTTCGATGGGTTTTGTCCTACAAGTCATGATTAAGAAGTAGTGTTTGTGTTCCTGCTTCTCCTGCGCTTGAACTCCTCATTGAGACCAGCAGTGATCTTTTCCCTTTGCCCGACAGAGCTGTCCCAGTGAGGTGGCAGTGGGGGCCCCGTGCCTGTGACAGCCCCTGTGTGCTACCTGGCTCTTGCCCATCATTTTGAGCAGCTGCTGGACCTGGGCGAGCGTGCCGTTTGTGTTTGGCTCACAAGGGCACCCGTTGCCAAACGGTTGGTGCAGCCTAATCCATGTTTGTGGCAGGAAGTCACACATCTCCCAAAGTGACATTCCCTCTAATCCATTTCTGGGTTTAAGCACATTATCAATTTCTTTCACAGAGTTTCTGTTTTCGGAGAGACTCGTAGGGGAGTTTGCTGCTAAGATTTGTGTGTGTGTGTGTGCATTCAGGATTTATTTATTGGACTTCTAACCATAAACAGTTTAATGTTTCTGAATTACTGCTCAATCTCATTTAGTTTGGTTGTGACCTTGAGCCACACATTTCCAGGGCTCTTGCTAATGGACCTTTTAAATGATGACAATGAAATACACAATGCCCTTTGATAAGGGAGCGGTTGCTACAGTGCATTTTATTTTAATGTTATTCTACAAAATAACCATTATAATATAGTTATTATTTTTAACTCTGGTTTTATTTTGTCACAACAACATTACAACAATCTACATCTAAAATATTTCCTCATTTGTGCAAAGCACATTTCTCTGCCAGGGGTAATAAAATGACCAAGCAGTGACCCTCATTTTTATGTTTCTCCTACTGTGAAGAGGAATTGAAGATGAAATGTAGAAGCTAATAGCTGTGCAGCCCCAGTGAATCTAGCAAATCTAAAGAGCCCAGCCATGGGATACATTTAAATATTAAAGCGGTTTTTATGTGCTCTAAACAATATTTGATGCAGCTCTCAGTATGCTTTAATCTGGCTAAATGGTTATTGTGTTATGTGTCCTAGCTGTAAAACCATCTAGCTCTTTCGCGGTCAGGATACTTTTCCCCACTGCAATTCAGATTGGGTGTGGATAAACATAAAGGACCATTCTCCAAAATGTATCGTGTACAGGTTAATCCTGTGTGGAGCTGGGTGCTTAGAAACCATTCATATTTATTTAATACTTTCTTCCAATGTGCATCGTGACAATTGCTTGTAGGGTAGGGAGGGTGCTGTTTTTTGAGGGGAAAGAATAAGAGGAGCTTGACACCGTGGTACAGGGAGAATGGCATCTAGCAAGGTGCTTGGTGTCTTACCTCTGCCTGGCTATGGTGTGTGTTTGCATATTTGAAATGTTTTCTTCCTGGCTTCATTGCTGAACACCAGAAAATACCTTTCCTTTGCCTTTATTTTTTAAATTTTTCTTTTTTTTTAGATTTTTCTCTTTCTCTTCGACAGGTTTTTGGGGTTCAGGAGCTCCTGCTGTGCCAGTGCTGGGCTGCCGGGATGCAGCAGTGACCTTGGCGAGATGCAGTTTGCCTGCTCCCACCGAGCAGCAACGAACTGTCACGACTGAGGTAGGAAAGATGAGGCAGGAAAACCTTGACTAGCACCTTTTTCTTGATTGCTGGCTTGTCTAGAAGCAAACAAACACAAATGTCTTAATTCCCTCTATGCCTCAGTCCATTTTGGCTGGCACATTTGCTCTGGAAAGCAAAATTCTTGCTGGAAGTTTGCTGCTTCAGCTAATGGAGCATCTTGAGATAGAAGCATTGGATTAGAAGTTGTTTGTGTGCATCAGGACTGTGACTGAATTTCCTGCAGGTCTACGTCTTTTGTGGGAGTTATTCAAGGCTTAAAAAGGTGCAGATGGAATTTTTCCTGGTTTTGCAGCTGTCCTAACAGAGCTCTCCAGTGTGCATTCATGACCAAGCTCAGGTTGTATTGTTTTCCCGAGAGGCAGCAATAACTTCTCGCCTCCTTTCTAGCTGCCTGATTCATGCTCATGAGATGTGTGGAATCCCTTTGCTGTTGCGCTCTCTCCCAAATGTGGTCGAAATAGGCTAGTGATCTCAAAAGTAACAAGGATGCACATAAAGCCTTATTATTCCTTATTTATTTAGAAAAGCAGGCTAAATTATAGAATCATAGAATCATTTCAGTTCGAAGAGACCCTCAGGATCATCGAGTCCAACCATAACCCAACTCTAGCACTAAACCATGTCCATAACAACCTCGTCTAAATGCCTCGTCTAACCTTAAATATGGAGAATATACACATTCTGCTCTTTTTCTTCCTCATTGTTCTAATAAAAAACCCACCACCACTTCCCCTCCCTCCTACCCCTGAAGAAAAAATCCAACCCCCGGCGTAGCGTGGTTGCAGTAGTAATAAGGGGACAGAGCGTTTAGTAACCTCTGGGAATGAGGTTTCTGAATTATCGTGAAGTCTTGAAATTACTTTAGTGATCTCCTTTAAATCCCAAGCGGGCAGCGATCCATATTGTAAACCCTTCACACGTAATTTGACACAATTAGCAAATTCTGCTTCTGGGATCGTCTCGTGACTTGTGCCAAGGGCGTTTCCTACGGAGGAGCTGTGGGTTGTTGTGGTCGGGGCAGTGGAAAATGAATCAGTTTACCCCAGGCCAGGATGATGCTGATTAAAAAAAGTCTAGTTTATCCACTGTCTAACATAATGTTTCCCCCCTTATGTTCCAAAAATAAAGCAGAACATTGCACACAGCTCTGATGCGGGTCTTTCTGAGTTACTTTCGGTCTAACCTGTTTTCCTCAAACAAGCGATTTCCTGATTCTTGTAACTGACCTTCCTATTGCCAAGTCTAATGATCTTTGTCTGTATGACTCTTTTATGATCTTACTAATGAACTTTCCGTTTTATGCTTCTTGTCTGATTAGTAATGCCAGAGATTTAACCAAGCAGAGATAATTCATTAGCCCGAGCCGCAGCTCTGAGGGCACCGTGTCAGACCCCCCCGCTCCCGACACTCCATTAGCTTCTCTCTGCTATGAGATCTCAATTTTTTTCTAAATGAAAACGCAGAAGTCTTCTTCTGCTGCAGATTCTTCATGTATTGGTCACTCTTGACTCACTGGCAGTGAAATTCATAGGATCATTTTGGAAACTCGTAGGCAGTGATTTCTTTTAAAATCCATGATAAGTTGCATGCAGGTAAGTGGAAACAGAAAACAACATTCATAGACCCTGACTTACAGTGTAAAAAAATGAGTGATTAAGTGCAGTTTATGGATGCAGCTATGATTACTTATGCTACAATTCCTTTCCTTTTTGATGTTGTTTTAATTTGCAGCCCTTAAAATTCAGAAATGAAATATTTAATGTGTTACTCAGTGTTGAAGTCAGCGTGCTGTAGGGAAGGAGGGAGATTTCTATGAGGATGACTCTGTGCATGACTCAGTGCGTTGTTTTGATCTTGTGCTTCTTGTCTGCTGATCCCAGGGGGTTTTCTCCTTTCTGGAGGTGCTTTCTGGTGTTGGGAAGTAGATGCCGAAAGGATTAATGTTTGTGGATGCTGTTGCCACCCCTGCGTTGGGTTAATGGGCTGTCAAGACTTTGACCGTTGCTTGGCCACAGTCTTTAGCAGGTTGTATCAATTCTGCATTAGAAACCTGGTTCTGCCAAATAGGTAGTTTGGTGAATAGGCAACAGCTGGTGTGGTGGGTGAGGTTAAACTGAGAGGGGGATTAAAACCATGGGAGGAGGACTCTGTTTTCCTATGATGGTGGAGATGATAGTTTTAGGGTAAAACTGGCCACAAAAGGGGGAAGAGTTGGGGGACAGGAGGAGGAACTCAGTGACAAAGCAAAGTCATCTGCAGGAAAGGTGGGAGCAATTGTAAGGGAGAGACCCTGCAATAGTGTAGGAGAGACCTGTAGACCACTGTTGTTTGAATGATGTGGGTCGTAACATTCATATGTACTCATACAGATCATGTCACTTTTTCAGGCCAAAGCAAGAGAAGACCTCCTTCACTCCACTTACAAGAAGTGCATCTGCTTCTACAAAGTGGCTGGTGTTGCATTAAAGATCAGCTTAAGTTTCTGGGAGAAGTGGGAAAGAGATCAAGGGCTGGTGCCTTTGGCAGCAGGGCCTCATCCCCTGGAGAGAGAAGCAGAACCAGGTTTTGTACTAATTCTACCAGGAAAGGCTGGGGTCAGAACAAGTGGGAGCAAGAACAGATGTGGGCATGGGAGTCCTCTGTGTCACAACCTGCAGAAACAGCCAGGTGAGTTTCTGGTTGGAAAATCTCTACTAAGGCAGCTGGGCTGCTCTAGTACCTTTCTTTAGATATTTTTATTAGCTTTTGCATAATTTCATGACCACTGAGAAATTGGGTATATTCATTAGATTTACTCAAGTAGTATCAGATTGTGCCGGTGATAATTTTAAAGATATTTCCTCATAAGTAATGGGTGTAAACCTGTGTTAATGTTGTACCCACAACAACCAGAAAAAAACAGTGATTGTTAATCTGTCAGTGACGTGGTCATTGCAGCGGACAAAGAGACTTGGGAGATTCTGCACAGAATGTGTTGTGCTTATTAGCTCCACAAAAGTCGTATATTTTACAGAATGGACACTGTATAAAAATTGTCTCTCGCTGCTGGTTTTCCTTCCCGTGTGCAGCATGCAGGTGTTAGCAGGCCATGCCAGACAGAGCACGCTGGGATCTCTTTGTGATTATCCCCCCGCTGCCTGACATGTGCCCCTCTCACGCTGCTGGTGCTACAGAGGGTAGGTAGGGTCTAATTAAAGACACGGAGGGATGGATCTGCATATGGTGCTGCTGTCTGGGGACTGTCTGGCTCGGAGGAGTAATAATTGGCTACAGGGCCTTTCACCTCTGTGGCATGGCCTTGAATGCAGATCAGCTTAGTGATTTTTTAATGTCATTACCATGTGACAGCTGTTTTCTGTGTGAAATTAGCTGGTAGTTTGTGTGTTCTTTCTACAAGAAGCCAATATCAATAATTGCCACATCAAATGGTGGTATTAGCACCTTTTAAAAATACATGTAATTTAAAGTTTAATGAACATGATTCAAGTATACACATTGGCATGTGTTGTAACAACACTGAAATCAATATAAATCCACTTAACTCCATAGTTAAGTCAATGTATATAAATACATGCTGGAGGTAAGTACTTGGGATGCAGTAAGATACAGCAGTAGCATCTAACAGTTTTCTGCAGCTCCTTTTGGGGTCCTGTTATTACACAGGGCATGTGAGCTCATAACACATTTGAAGTTAGACTGTGCGACTCTGCCCTAAAATCACAGTGGAAAAGCAGCATGAACAGAAAAGGTCAAGGTAATTCAGGGAAGAGTCCTTCTTGATAGATGACTCCCATTTCCATGGTGAGAGCTGGAAGGAGAGATATCTCTTATTAGACCAGCTGATACAGCTGAATGGAGCAGATAAGCTTTTGGACATATGGGCTCTTGTTTTTAATGTGCCAAACCTAGATCAAGGCAGCAGCCCAGCTCTTGTTACCAACTTCTGCACTTTGCCAGCTGTAACTGGTTTGTCTCAAGAGGTATGGTACTTGTCCTCCTGATTTACACTGTCCATGCCCGTGAGTGTGGTCTGAGCTGCAGCCATTTACAGAATGAAGTTTTGCCACTTTTTCTGTGGGGGAAAAACCACCCTATAAAAGACATGAGGGAAAAGTGCTGTGGTCGAACATTGACCTCAGGTTCTTTTCTCTGAAGCCTGTTGGAGTTCTGTTCTCCATTGCAACCCTAACAGCAATAATGCAGCTGTGAACGGTTTCCTCATTCCCCTACCTGAGTGGGAAGCTAAAGGATAGGCTGGGAATTTGACTAAATGTGTTTGTGCTGTAGAGTAATGGCTCCTCAAAGCCAAAACCTTCTGTGGAAAAGTGTTTTAAAAAGAGCTTTTTGTTACATGTTCCTCCTAGACCATAGAGACAAACAGCTCCAGCAGAAGAATCCATGGTTTTGCAGGTCACTGATGGGGTGGGACACCTGAGTCTGTGTTACTGCTGTTCCTTGTATGGTATCATATCATATTTATGCAAAGAATAACAGCTCCAACAGCGGAGGCTTGCTGAGAAACACAGTATCTTGCCCCACTCTGAAGGATGAAAAGGAATATCAGACATATTGACATTTTTCATAATATGCAATTATTTTCTCCCAGCAAGTTCTCTTCAAGGTGATGAAGAGAAATGTTCTTAGCATGGCTGTTCCTTGATGATGATCTCTGTAGATTTTTTCACTCTGTTGATTCTGTAGATTTGCCTGCAATCCTCCCCTTCTCAAAAATCTTTTAACACCTTTGTAGAATGGGGTATACTCATACATTATTATGCTATCTTGTTCTCCTCAGGGTGAAAATGATTAAAAACACCATAAACCTGCAGTCCCTCATAATAAATGTAGCCCCTCCTATTAGGTAATGAAACCATTATTCACTAACAAATTCAACATGCGAGTTGAAGGTCTTTTGTAAACAGATAAGGTGTTATCTGTTTGGGAAGAGAGTCTCCAGGCTATCACAGGAGAGTGCCATTTACATAAAGTGAAGGATGTTCCTAGGATCTGGGGAAGATGCAGTAATAGTGATTATCTTCCTCTGAAAGAAGAGTGGCTTCTTAGGCCGAATTTCTTGGGGGTGTTCATAGAGTTTTTTTTAGAATAGGTTAGAGATGTCTGTCAGGAGTGTCAGAGCTTATGTGTAGGTTGTTGGTCATTTAGCAACAAGGAGTGGAAGCAGTGTCTCATCAATGGGAAATGTAGCGACAGGAATGGGAAGAAGAAACCCAGGGACATGTGTTAGTTGCGCAGATACGCCACGTCTCAGCGGGATGTGATCTTTTTCATTACTGCATCATGAAAGAAGCAGCCTGTCCTCTTCCAGATGTGTTTTACACCCTCATCACAAACCTCTTTCTGCGTAAAAAGCAATTCCCTCGTAAATGGCCCTTCATTAGCTGTAGGGTCATGTCAGAAACAATCAGTGTATTGCTGATGTGACCAACTCATCTTGTGAACTCCTTGACCCTAACAGTCAGCAGGATTTCTTTCTGTGAAGTGCTAATATGAAAAGCAATAGCATTAAGGAAAGAGCTCTCGACCTGGTTGGTGTAAGGGGTCAGCAAACGTTCACATACACCTTTGGCTAACATTCCTATCATGCATGGCAGTTTGACTCTCATCTTGTTTTTCATAGACTCTGATTAATAATATGATTCACTCATTTATGGAGTTGCATCACCTCACTACCCCGCTGAAAAACAAGACAGGAGCTAGAGAAGATGAAGGCTTTGAAGAAATTTTTTTGAGAAACCCTACCCTCATGCTTCTCTTGACCTGGTTAAGAATCACTTCCATGGATGGGACAATAGTTTCACAACATCTCTTGATTCAATACTTGCTTCCCAGAGGATACAGTGATGGATGTTGAAGGTCCTGAACAGTCCTTAGAAATTAAAATAGTATTAGATAGGATGCCATCAAATGGTGGAAGCAGAAGCTCTTGTGAAGGGTAGAAGCCCTTTTTAAGAATGTCTTTTTCTTTAAAATTAAGTAACTCTAAAAATATGACTGTAAACATCAACCTGATTTTTATTAAAAATCTAGTTTATACGTGGATCAAAGAACAAATGCATGTTCCATATAGGTGGACAGTACAGCATACTGAATCATATATAGAGTAACAGTGTGCATTAACTACGAACTTGAATTGCAGGATGTTTTGTTTCAGAATTCCAGAAACACTCGGGTGTCATCTGAGCACCCCAGCTCTTCCCTGTGCTCATGGGGTGGCAAAGGGGAGTCAGGGATGCCCATTGGTGGGAGCTAAAGGCTTGGTGCTCCCTTAGGGATCTCTCTGCTCATTGAGGATGGGAGAGGACTGGAAATCTTTCTAGGTGAACGGCAAACCAGTTTCACCTGCAGGATGGGCTACCTGTGTTTATAAAGATGTTGGTAAGTGCTGACTGGAGTCTTGCATCTGTTTGAGACTCCTGTCTTTACAGCAACAACTGAGCGTGTTATCTTGCGTTTCTGCCCCTTGCCTTATTCCACCACCAGCTCTGATTCCCAGTCCTGCTGAGAGCGGCAGAGCTGTCCGTGACTGCTTTGTCAGCCTTACAGGAGAGGTGGGATGTGCACAGGTAGGAACAATGACTGTGGTGGACCCAAGACAACAGCTTCATTTTGTTTCTAGTCTGGAGTGCTCTCCTGGCTGTCTGGCATCTCATGGAAATGGTTATGTTTTGGAGAAAAAAAGATGTGGATGCTTGGCTGAGCTATGGGGCTAAAAGTTCATTTCAAAACAACTGGTATTTCAGCTGTCTGACTTTCTGCGGGAGATGTTTACTTACTGCAGGAAGGGGATTGTATTAGCTAGCTGAATTTTCAGTGATCTTAACAACGTGCTTTACTTCGGGAATAATTTACTTAATGGAGTTTGTCTGTTAATTTTTCTTGCCCAATTGAACTTCTTCATTCACTTTGTTAGGGGAGCCAAATCCTTGCTCTCTTGGTGACAAGGGACAATAAAGAGAGATGGTGATTCCTGCCCACAGGTCAGTCCTGTGATGGAGTCGACTGTGTCTGTGTCTGGAGTCTGTGTGTGATGAGTATGGGACTGACATATAGAATCACTTTAGTTGGAAGAGACCCTCAGGATCATTGAGTCCAGCCATAAATATGGTCTTTCATCTCAGTCTTCATGTGCATTCAGCCTATAGGAGCTGCAGCCCTTGCAGGGTGGTATAGGTTGGCTGGAAAGGTTGAACAGTGGAGGGTTGAAGGTGGGAATGCACAAATATCGGGGACTTTGGCTCTTTGGTCCTTATGATCCAGACTGTCACCAGATCCCACCTGAAAGAAACAGAAGAGGGAGGTGTGGAATATTTAATACTCTGGGTTGGGTAACATTGGCTTCCGTGGAAGTTGCTTTATTTCTGTATTTGTTATGCTTGGTTTGTCTTGCTGGTTTTAAATATTTGTTCAAGTGACTAGAGCTATGCAAACTGTGCCTGAAGGAAACCTGAAACAGAGGATAAGAATTAACTGGAGGTATCCAAATTAGTATCCGAACTAAAAATATTACAAGGGAAACTGAAGAAGAGTGATAGGAGTACAAGGAAGTAATTCAGTTCTTCCGACCTCTGGAAGTGAATGTCCAGGGATTGTATTAGTGTGATAGAGGGGCTAGTGGTGAGAGCTTATGTTTAAAAAGGTTTATAATTTGCAATATCTTTAAAGGCACTCGTTTATTTGTGTTTAGACATACTAACAGGTAGGGAGGCTCTTTGTAAAGTTACTGCTCAGATATGTTGGCTTCTGCTGCCATTTTTGTTGTCATTATTTACCTTTTTTTCTTTTGGTAGAGATTTATAAAATGTATGGTAACGTTTGAACGACTGTACAGGTATGGTCAATATAGCCCCGTCCCATAACCCACCACCTGAGCAACACCACAAATCCTCATTGCCTTCACGTGAGGCAGTGAAGCTTAAAAATCACTCCTACAGCAGACGAGTTTGGGCAGTGTTGCAGGGATTAGAAATACCTAAGATTGGGCCACGCCGCCTTTATCAAACACACAATGTCCTATCTTACATATCAAATGACAGGATTACATTTACAAGTGTAATAACTCCATGTGAAAACCAGTGGATGTCTTTTAAATGAATGATTTCCTTCCTCTCAGCTGCTGTAGTGGAAGATGATGATAATTAAGAAAAATATAATGCTGCCAAATGGAAAACCTTGAAAACCAGAGCTTTCTTGATATACACAGAATAGTGGTAGTGGTGAATAACTGCTTAGAATGCATGTACACTGGGGTCTGCCTGTGCTAAAAAAATGCTTTATTATTGCTGCTGCCTTAACTGCTGGTTAAAAACAACTCAGCTGACAGTATTAATGACATAAACCCATTAGAGTGGGAGAGAAATGAGGGAATAGGTTTCCTCTAATGGCATTGTTCTGTAGACTGGCACCTGAAAGTCATTTTTAGCTTGTTTGCTGAACAGGGAGGGATGGAGGGACCACTTTGATGTGATGCTAATAAGATCGAGTTGCTGAATATCATCCTATGGAAGCGAGAGGAGCAGTAGCTGAGTGCCTGTGATTTTTTTTCTCAGTTTTCATGACCAGGCATGAACAATCTGAGGCTTCCTCCTATGCAATGGCGAGCAGCTTTTATCTTTGTCCTCTATACTTGTCACTCACTAGCAACATAGCCAATGTGCCATGTTTTGCATTTTGTTTAAAGAACATAGGAATGAGGATAACAGTCAGCCAGGCATTACTTTTGGGCACTACGAAAATGGAAGTCTCTGCCTCACCTCCAGTTCCTTGACCCTTCAGTTCTACTATCCCTAACTGTATTTTTATATTACTTATGGTTTTGTTTGTTTCTTGTCTCCAGATTGTGCAATGTTGGATACAAGTGAGCTGAAATCTCATTCAGTAATTGGAAATATTTCCTGTTGTTTTATGAAAGTTCAAAGGAAATAAAATTAAAAGTATTCTGCAGAGGGAAGGACAGAATGAACAGCCTGCTGACCCCTTACAGCAGCTCCTCCAACTCCAGTGGGAACCTCAGTTCATCCACCAGACTCCCCAAAATGTATTAACATTTTGGAAACTGCTGTAGATGTTTTTGTGAGCAGCAACAAATTGTAGCTGGCAAAATCAAAGCTCGCTGAAACTTGCAAGATATTTTCCATCTCTACTCTTGCAAAGCAGCACGTCTCCTGCAGCCCCCCCGGCTCCGTAGATGAGCGGGGTTTTATTCGCTAGCATACATGCAGATTTTCCTCCTAGGAAAACATGCAGGTTTTGGAAGACAGCAGCCGACAGAAAGGACTATGTCTTTTTGGCTCTTGCTTCCAAATGAATTTGTAAGCATGAGAAAAAAAAAAATGCCTTCAGGAGGTTTAAAAATAGTTCTCATAGCTGGAGTGTTTTTGCCATATTTCCCCATAACCTTATCCACTTTTACTCCCCTATTAAAAACTGCGATGGGAGAAAAAATAGCAGAAGCAGCAAGTGTTATCTGATAACCATTTAATGTGGTAGCATTACTATCTAACAGGATTTGAAAAAAAATCTTAATTTTTAAAGCTTCATGTTCTGGCAAACAGTTTGCTAGAGATTAGCACTGTAGTTATGATTAGAGTACAATCTGCATTATTCCACAATTTTCCCTTTCATATAGCACATTATGCTAATCACGCTGTATTCCATTTTTCAATAAAAGGTCAACAGTGCACTGTTTGTGCAGAATGTGCAATTTAAACTTCATGTCTGTCATTAGAGATAATCTAGGTTTGCTGTATCAAGTGAGGTTGTCATAGAAACTAGACCTGAGATCTCTGTTTACAGCCTTTGGAGAATAAACACTTTGCATTTATTTCACTGAAAAATAGGTGAACAATTAAATAAGGTTTGAAAACAAAACCGTAATGGCCCAGAGAGAGATGTCATTCATCAAAAATCAATATATGTTATGCAGCTGGTAAACTCCAAGCATTCAAGCAGGTGACTGACAGCAATAGCGAAGTATTTCCCAGGGGGGTAAGGGAGTAACTGATAGCGTATCATAACGCCTGGAGCGGAATTAATTTAAATTTGCTAATAAGTTTTGTTACAGGAATTACAAACCTGAAGAATATTTGTTTAAATTTTGCTTTATGTCAGGTAAGGCTTTTTGTGATGGCTCTTCAGATGTTTTTAATAGCACCGGGAGGTATTTTAGCTTTTATTTTTTCTGTGGCATTCCATGCCTTCCTATCATAGCTAAACTTTGCTTTGTGGATTATAATGAGGTTTGCAGGCATCCTAAAAATATCTCTGGTATCTGCAGCTTCATTAGTGAGCAAAAGGGCTACAGCTTCGAGGTTAACACCGGGGTTTTAGCTTGTTCTTTCCGTGACGTGTTGTTAACTTGCAGAGCTCACCTTTCTCAGGCAGCGGTATTTAGTAACGTTTCAGGAAAGGATTAGAGAAATATGTGGACAAAGATGGCTTCTGTTGTCATAGCACAGTAAAATCACCAAGACTATCAATCTTTTTTTCCTCAGGGCGTAATCATATTACCAGCTGGCTGTTTATGTAGGGGTTTTGTCAATGGCACAACTTTACGCTGCTGACAAGATGAATTATGTGGATTGTGTGTCTTCTGAAGCATCTGAATCCTGCCTGATGTCCACATGTGCAGTGTCTCTTAGCAATACGAATGGACTGTGTCTATCAGGTCCTTGGACACAAGGGTGCGTCCAAAACAGGTGGTCTGTTGCCAGCTTTTGAGAAGCAAGCGAAACACAAAAATTAACCAAATTTTGAGATGAGATGGGGAAAACTGCTAAGACGGCTGAGGCAAGAATGAAAAGCTTTTGATGTTTTGCTTCTGTGTCAAAGGAGGCATTTCTCTGCCAGCAGACAAGTCGCCTGGGCTCTTGCAGGCAGGGGGTATCTATGCTCTGCGTCCCAGGGTGTAAAACAGGACAGCAAAGCCTGTTGTTTTCTGCTGCTGGAAGCTGTGCACAGCTCTGTTTGCTGCAATGCATTTCTCCTCATTTCTTCCAGCGATGAACATGATCTGTTAGTCCCTGAGGGTCGTCCCTGATATCTCATTTTCCCAATAAATAAGGGAACAGCTCTGCTAAGGGCTGCCTGCATTGCGTTACACCACTGGTGAATTTGGTCTTTCAGGTCTATAGAGAGCCCGGTGTTCAAACCCTGAAAGAGCAACTGCAATGAAAACAGGCTGATATTCTGATATTTATAAGGCTTCAGCTGGGAGCGGAAGTCCTTGTTTTTTGGTGAATGTGTTTTCTAACCAATTCAAAACAAGATGCTCAGGTAGGTCTGTAAATGCAGTTTCTCTACCTTTCTAGAGCAGAAAATCTTTCCATGCCTGATGTGTTTGCTCAGCAGCATGCACTTCCCTTCTAATTATCTGCTCTATTTGTAGTTCTTGACCTCAGCTGCATCAGTAATATGACAGGTCTGTGAATCTAGTCCTAGCTTGTCGAACTGCCATTTGGACAGTTCTTACCATACAATATACTGTAATCCACTATTAGCAGGAATATAGATCTTGAAAAGCACTTTCTGTTAATGTTTGTGCTAATATTAAGATTCACAGCCATGCCTTTGAGTGACTGGTATTGCATTGCTCAAAATACTGAGAAAACCATTGACCGTAATAAGTTGTTTATCCTGGTCTTAAGCTTCCCTCAGAGCTTTTCTGCAACTGTGCTGCACTAGTACAGGGGCCCCAAGTCTGTAGACACCTTCAAACAGAGAAGCTAAAGCAATGACGGGCTCATCGATAGTGTCTACACTTGACTGGACAGCCTAAAAGACTTGGAAAAGCCCGGGGGACATCTGCCAGTGTGTCTGCAGACTCGGAGCTCCGGCCATGTCAGTGAGCAGTGTCTGTGTATTCCTGGCTTTGCAAATGACGGAGGTTTCCTGCCTTTTTTATATGTCAGTTTTTAATGGATTCTGCTTGTAACACTTCAATTTCGGCACATTGTGAAATCTTAGGTGGGCATATCACAAACATTTTACCTGAGGTGGGAAATCTTTGTCTGAAGGCGTTTACCATGTAGATATGAAGCAGTTGCCCTTTGTTTCAGCCTGGCCTTGCAGCTCATTTTGCAGCTGAGCTACCCAGGGGAGAAGATTTTGTCTTGGGTTTTGTTCTTCCTCTTGTTGCCCAGATTTCTCTGCCATGGCAGCTGTGTTGTTCTTGTAGATGGCTGTGATTTGGGCAGAGGAGCAGGAGGATCTCCAGAGCCGAGAGCCAGATGTGCCCTGGGCAGCCAGGCTGGTGGCTCTTTGGCTCCTGGGGCCTTTTGGTATCATAAGCAGAGCCATGAGTAGCGGGGACAAACATGCAGGGCGCTATGGCTGCATCTGAGAGGATGTAATTAGGTAACCTTGCCTGCTAAAGTGGAAGAAAGCGTTTTCCCCGGTGTGATCTGCCTTCAGTGCTGACGGTGTGTGCTTTGAGGCTTGGCAAATGCCTCACTGTTCCTTTCAAATGGGAAGAGACATTGGCATCTTGGTCAGCGTTCTGGTCAGAGCATGGTGAACCGAAATGCATTTGAAATGCTCTGGGCTTTGATGCTGTCTGGGAAAAAAGTCCTATTGATTTTTTTTTTTTTTTTTAAATGAGAACAGATATTACCTCTGTATATGCTTTGTGTGATACATGGCATTATACTTCTGGCTGGAGAAACAACTGTCAACCAAGAAGGAGCATTCTCACATAGCCCTCTGCTCCTAGGTTCCGTTTTTTACATATACAGCAAAATACATTTAACAAAAAGTGCTTGGTTTGGCAGTTAGTTGAGAGGTGTGCTTTCCAAAGGCTTACTAGATAGGATTCTCTTTTTGACCTACGTTATGGTAGGTTTTTTTGATTAGATATGAATCCCTTTGCCTTTGTAAGAAAGGGAGTGAATATCTGAACAATCTAATAGTTAGGGAATTCTGTATTGTGTTTTCCTGCAAGTATCTATTAATTTTCTTTTAAGCATCTATAGAAATGTTCTCTAGGTAAATGATTTTCCTTGTAATTCTCTGCACAGATAAGAGCTTCATCATGTTCAGCATGGATTTTTCCATTTCCACCTTCAGGCTGCTTCTCACTTTTATCCTTGAATTCCTCCTCTCTACTCCCTGGTATTTATAGGCTACTGTCACCTCTTTTATTCTCTAGTTTGCAAGCTTCATGCGTCCTGTTCTCCATGTTCCCTTTATGGGAAATATTTGCCATTGCTGCTGTAGGAGGGAAGAGGGTGGGAAGGGCAGCCATTTCTTGGGTTATACTGGTTTTGTTAAATGATGGAGCCAGTGTCTTATTCCAGGAGACAGCTTTCTCTGCACTTGGCTTGTGCTGGACTTAAGCACACTAAGTGAGTTGTAGTGAGGCTGTAGATCTTGTTGATGTAGCAGTTCTGAAGTCCGGGGCAGTTTCGGCACTTCTCAGTGTTTTTTTTAAGTCTTGAAGCAAGCCTTTTTTTCACAGAATGAATTAATTTGAGATCTGATATTGCTTCTTCCTATGCACTTTTCTTCAGGCTGTTTGAGTGGGCTCTGCCTTGGGGGACATTATGGCCTTGTCCTCTTGGTGGGAACATTTTGGTCTGGAGGCCGATGAGAATAAGGACTGCAGCATCCCAGACCTTGCTCAGAGACCTTGATGGACAGCCTGGGTCTCAGCCCATCTGCCCCACTGCTGTTTAAGATTGTGGGCATGCGTGGAAAGATTGGTGGAGCAGTTGAATCAACGTTTCTTGAAACTTCTTGTTTAAAACATACTGCAGCTTTTGTGATGGCCAGACTCTCCACCTCCACAGCCTCCTGGGCTGGCCGAGTGGTCACTGGTGGTTCTGCTTTGCACTGGTATGTGCCAAGTGCCATATGAAGAAGACAGACGTGTGTAAGTGCGTGTGCAAGAGCATCCTTCCTCAAAGCAGCTCTTGTGCCCTTCTCGTGAACGTTTCAGGCCTCATTCTTGGTTGGTGAGGAAGAGCAGGGCTGGGCAATAGCTGATGTGGCTGGAGATGCTGCCTGTGAAACTCAAGGCTGTCACTGTGACAGCCTGAGGATGAAGCTTAATTACCCTCAGCGTTCAAATCTTTCCGAAAGGCTGTGATGCCTACAAGAATGGGATGATTATACTGGCTATTCTTTGAGGAGCCAAGGTTAACCTATCGAGATCATGTGCTCGCACGTGTTGATGTGTTATTTGTCACGTTCGCCGTGCCCATTTCACCGTGACCTCCTCTCCCTTTGTTTGGCTCTGGCTCCCGCTGTGTGCGCTGGGGTGGGACGGCTTTGTCCGCACTGATGTGGCACCTGCCTCTGCTCCTGGGTGCTACAGGGATCAGAAACATAAAAACTCAGTGCCTACTGACCGCTTCCCCCCATTCTTGGGCTTTTCATTCAGTTACTCCAAAGCATCAAAAAAATAATGATGTCTGGATCCGATTTTACAATATTTTTGTGAAGGAGCTGAATGCACATGGTGTATGCTGAAGCTGATTTTGAAGCTGTTTCTGTGTCCCCCCCCTTTTTAAGTGTTTTGAATTAAAAAAAATCCATGGGGAGAGTTTTGGTCTGTCAATAGGATTATTTTCCAGGATGAAATAATTCAGAAGGACACTCAGTGCTTGGCAAAACTGGCATCTCTGAACTGAGCAGACAGCAGAGAGCTCGTACGTGACTCCAGAGCTCAGCAGTTAAATGGTTCCATCTCCAGCTCGGGCCAGTGGATTTTGTACATTCACTGCAGGGAGAAAGCGATGAGGGAGGAGAGGGCAGAGCCTGGTGCTAATGTTTTTAATTTCTCATTTACTGTCAGGCAGCACCATATGGAGCAGAATGGAGCATATAGAGGAAAGAGGGATGGATGGTGTGTTTTCCCTTGAGCTTCTTGTCAGAAGACAAGGAAAGTGAATTCTCTGCAGGTAGCTTGAGCCTTGCCAGAAAAGTGGGGTTTATGATTGCTAACAGTGGTGAGGGTTTTGTTTTTAATCAAATGTGTGGGCTTTTGTATTTTTTTCTGTTCTTAATAGAATAAGTGGGATTGACTTATGCCACTCAAATATTGTCATTATGTCAGTGCATTATTTTCTTAGAGCATTCAGAAGCATGCTAGGCACTTGTCACAATCAAATATTGTTTATTTGGAGACTCAGTAGGATGCCCAGGCATCTGAATGCCTCTAAAAGAAACACTGCTGCTTTGACTGATTGTGCAATGGCACTTCTCCTCCCAGCTGCATCTCATAACCTCCGACTGCCAGCAGACCTGCGGTGCAGAGACCCTTTCTCCTGCTCGACGGCTTCTCCTCTGACATCTCTTCCTCCCACAGGTTGCATTGCCTTTTTTCCAGTGATGGCTCAAAGGTGAAAGCTTTGCACTTGCTGAAAAGCCAAGGGTTTTGAAATGAGGGAGGGAGGAGAAGAGCCTGCCAGAAAAATGATGCCCTTGAGGGGGATCTTGTGTTGTAACCTCTGTGCAGAGGGTGTTTGAGAGCTCGTGGGAGCACAAAAGATGGGGGTATGAATAGAGACTTGGGAGCAGCTTTTCAATAAAGCAGCTCTTGAGGGCTGCTTTGGAGCTGTGACACCCTGAACCTAACGCTCTGCCTGCTCTGTGCCAGCGGGGAGGCCCTAAGCACAAACCCCCTCCTCGTCCCTGGGTGATGACACCAAAAATTGTGTGTGTGTTTAAACACCCAGTGCTTATCCAGTTCCCTGGTGCCTCTCCAGCCCCAGGGAGCAGATAAATCCGTTGGCATGGCTATTTCTGTTCCCCCTCAGCCTCACATACCCTCATCTCAGCATGCTGCAAATTTAAATGATTTAGAAAGCATTATTTGCCAGCTTCCCACTTTAACAGGGATTAGCGTATCTTCCATCTATTCCTTGTGCTGAGGTCATTGTTTCATAGCTGCAAGGCTACGACCTCGTAACTCCAGATCTTAATTGTGTTTCAGGACTACTTTCTGTATCCATAATGGATTTGCAGTGCAATCAGAAACGAAAAGGGATGTTTATAAAACGTTAGGTTGAAGGTAGCTCAAAAAAAAAAACCCTCAAACCTCCCTTATGAATCTGCCTTTCAGCTCCCTTGACAAAGATATGCATGCACATGTCAAAAATGTTGTTCTTGGTATGGTTTTGAAATGGAGAGGTACTTGATGTATAATTGTTGATCTTCCTTTAGAAGTTTTACCTTCCATTATAAAAAGCCTCACTGTGTTCTTCCCAAAGGTAAACAGACATTTAAAACAGGTCATTGTGTGTTGAGGGTGTTGGCTGTTCTGTGTATTCAGGTCCTTCCGAGCAGCAGATATTTGAAAAAACCTTTTAACGGAGAGGGTGGTAAAGTGCTGTGATTGGTTTCAAGCTTCTTCTCCCCCCATGCAGTCTCTGTAAATCCAAAAGAAGTGTTGATAATCCCCAGGGAGGGACAGTGGAAGAGTGTCTGGTGTTCCTAACAGGTATGGCCTGGGGGAAATTAGTACAAAATACCTAGGAAAAAGCCAGGTGTGGGCTCAGCAGCCTGGCTGGTCTTGCAACACTTCCCACAGACACAGTCCTTCTCCTCTGTCATGTGGTTGATCTCTCTCCTATAGAGCCTGTCACCTGCCTTGGTGTGGAATTTAAGGCTTTTCTGACTCTTTGCATTGTGTGATTAATTGCTGGTGCAGGGAGGGGACGTAAGGACCCATGTCTTGTGGCCTGGTCATGGTGCATTGTCCCAAAGTAGGCAGTAGTTGGTATGCTTGGATGTTAACGTGGGAAGCTGCTGTCTGTCATATATATGTGTATTTCTTACCTCTCCCTGGCAGCTATCTCTTCATGTTTATGCATTACCTCCTCGAGATGCTATTAGGGAACTTGTTTTCCTTTGTGAAGAGAGTAATGTACAGAGGAAACTCTCTCCTGATCAAAGCAGAAGACTTGGATTCAAGGTTTCTGACTTGCCTTCCCTTTGAGATGACTATTTCATACCTGATATTTTTTAATGCTTGCGCTGCAAAACAGATGTGGTACCTGAGTTAAAGCCGTGTGGGGATTTGTGGTACTTTACAGGGACACTTGGGTAAGACACACCAGGGCACCTGACCTGCATGTTTTTGAAGGTGAGGGAGACCTGAGCTGAGTCACTGAATACTTGCCAATGCAAATTTGTTAAATCTGCTGGAAAGTTTTTAGCATACATGCTCAGACTTCCAAATCTGTGCAGAAGAAAGGCTTGCTTGGACTTGTTGCTAATCTGTGAGAGATGCTCACTTCCCTCGTCCGGCTGGCAGCCTTCCCAGGCGGCGCATCCGAGTCCCCAGGCAGCGGTCACAAATCATGTCACCTCGGGGACAGGACCCGTGCTGTGCACAACGTTCACGATAGCAAGGGAGAAGATTGGAATGAGGCTTTCGAAGAACTAAAGAGAAAGTAGATAGGTGACATTGAATTGGAAGGGTCTTCAACCTATTTCTAACCTGAACCTTGCTGGATCAGGACTGGTTGAAAATGATTCTCTTCTGCTGGTTGCTCAATGGCCTGTGTGAAACGTAATTGACAGATTTGGCTGTGATGTTGCCAAGTCTTCAGGCTCCCTGTGAATAACACAATTCTAGCCCCTCTGTGTAGACCCTCTCTTACTGTAACATGAGGCATTGCACACTTTCTGTGATATTTTGGGGGAGGAAGGCAGGCAGTTTTGTACCGTACACAATGACTCACAGCTGTGAGAAACACAAAGCCGCAAGCTCACGGGCTAAGTTTAGTCTGTTGTTTAGTGTGCTGCTTGTCTCATGAGACTGCTTTCATACAATTTGTATTAATGCTTGTTCTTCATTAAGATGCTATTGTGTGTTTTTGCATAACGTAAGGTTGTGGTGGATGATGTTAGGAATAGTCTGCAGGAGCTAGAATCAGCCCACCTGGTCACAGATGGGTCTGAGGTGGGTCTCTAAGGGCTCAGCTCCTTGTAGTGAGAGGAAAGGGGCATTTGTGCTTTGAGAGGGTGACAGTTTTGGGCTCTGCAGAGGGACATTAGGGTCTCCATTGTCAACGGGGAGAGAAAAGGGTGATGAAGCTCCCAACTTCAGCTCCTGGGTGATGAGCCTGAAGTTGCACTCAGTGAGCCTGGGCTGAGATCTCTAATAAAACAGAGGTCCCTCTGTGACTTCAGCTGTGGGCTCTCAGAGAAGAGGTCACAGAGGTGGCCGTGCTTCGCTTGGTAGCAGAGGGTCTATGTGCAGAGGTGTGTGGCTCTATTGGCATCTCCCAGGGGATTAGCGTAAGGTGTTGGCTTCCCTGCTGTTGCTGGCCCAATGTTTTCGGATGGGCTCTTCAGCTCAGCTGGAATCTCTCAGCATTTTGCATCCCTGGGCCCCAGACTCAGCTTCTGCAGATGATTCGTGTGGGCTCATTGCTGCTTCTCATGGGTGGTTAAATCACAATCTCTCTCCAGAGGCCATGAACAGCAGGATGGCCACTGTGTTTGCTAGCTCAGTATTTGCTGAGTGAGTCCTATTACAGACTGACTTACTTGGAGGAAATTTCACCAGAATTGTCTTTGATAGGAAAAGTTTGATAATTCAGTGCTTCGGGCTCATAATTTGCTGGTGACTTTTCAATGTATTTTACGAAGAGAGTATGAAGGACTGTGGCATCAGTGGTGGGATGTACATAGGAACACGGCGCAGGAAAGGAGTTGTTCAGCTTTTTGGTTCCACCAGGTGCTATCGCAGGGAAAATGCAGTATTTAGACAGGACTTTGGATATTTTGCCAGTGCTAGTTTTACTGCAGCGCTTTCCATGTTTAATGTGACTAAACGAGATTGTCTTTGTAGGAATGATACTTCATGAGTGCCTCAAAACTGCCCAGCTCTGCCTGGGAGAGATCTGAATGGGTAAGTGTAGAAAATAAACCACTATTGAAGATAACAGGTACTATCTGTTATACAAGATATGAAGGTTTTGCTTGGAAACAGGGCATATCTTAGTCATTGCCAAGGAGCTCTGTAGTATTCAGGGCTGGCTCTCCAGTCTGAACCTGAACTGTTTTGGTTACGTCTGGAAGCTCCCATTCAGTGGATATGTAATATTGTTTAATATAAAGTGAATTAGCATCTCTTTTGTTGTTGTTGGTTGTTTGTGTTTTTTTCTTTGTTTTTATTTTTTTCTTCTCCGGTGCTACATTTACACAATGTAATTTATATATTTATATTTATTAAAATTATTTATATTATGTTGTTATAAATTATTTATGTATTTATACATAATACAAATTATGTCTCTTCTCCCTTAGATGTTTACACAACCTCTAAATTGATCCAGCCTCTCTTTTTGGAGGAAAGGTCTTGTCGCCTTTCGCTAGGGATCAAGTAGGGCAGAGCTTTTCCAAGGGTTAAGCTTTTACTGCAGCTAGGACATTCAATTTGATATAAGGCTTTATGCCACAGTGTGAAAATGCTGCTTTCCTGCTCCTGCCCTCCAGAGCAAGGCTTGGCCACCGCTTGCTCCCTGCACTCAGCTTCAAACTGGTGGCGAGGTAAAGAAAAAGAGCAACAGGTAATGAAGGGAGAAGCACGTTTGCTTTGCAGTCTGGAAAGATCTTTGGATGACAGAAGAGGTGGCTGAGGGAGGGATAAAGGTCCTGAAGGGCAGTCAGGGAAGTCCAGCCCCACGGAGCAGCGCAGGCTGGGTGAAGCCCATCGTTACCACCTCCTGGGTGACATCTTCCTCCTCTTCCCCTTCCCAAGGCAGCTGACACAAAGCAAGTTGAAGGGACAGCGTTTTTCCACAGCTGCTTCTGTGCTGACTGCTTAATTTAGCAGCTGCTTTGGCAATTCCTCAGTGCCCAAAGCTGTTGAAAGAAGCCTCTGTGCAGTGAGGGGTAAAAATAAACAAGTCCAAGGCTTCATTAGGGAACGAGCTCATCAGTCGTGGTGGGGGTGAAAGATGAAGCCCTTTGCTTTCCTGGCGCTCCATGGCAGGTTTTCCTGTCGTGTATCCTTTGCATTTGCCTCACCTTGGAGTTGTTGCTGTTGACCCTGGAGTAGCTGCCACACAAGGATAAATTGGATGAGAGCTAATTAACTGTCAAAACCCAGGGCAAGAGACAATAAACCTCTGCTTCACCTCCTGGTGGGTTTGAGCCTTTTCTCTTTGATGTGACAGCTTGTCCTCCATTCCTTTTGCAAACAACTCGCCATTGCGGAGGAAAAGCAATACAGCAAGGCAATCACTTATCACCAGTGACAGCAAATAAACATGAAAAATGGGCTCTGAAATACTAAAGGACAATGATCAGAAAGGTTTCTTCTTTCATCCTAAATCATGATGTTTAGCGCTCAGCTGTAGTATTATAAGTTATTTATAAATGTCTTGGCTTGTTAGGAAATATATGTTTTTATATAAAGATAAATAATGTTTTTAATCAGATGATAAATGTACGTGTTGTGCGTGGGGAGGGGAGAAAACAACCCAGACTCAGTGTAATATCCTCATATTTATGGGGAAGCACCTAAGCAATGAAAATATTGCAAATGACATTTGCTCCTAGGCATGTGTAAAATAAACATGTTTATATTGCAGAAGAGCTAATCAAAATTTCTGACGGAACAATTTTCTGTCAGAAAATGCAGTTTCATCAAATTCAGAATGTCTTACTGAGAGGTGTCAATCACACAGATAATTTCAACTGAGGAACAGTTTTGTTTTGCTTTGGTAAGATAAAATCCTTGTTTCCGTGTTTGTTTGGATTCTTCACAGAAAATGTTGATATACTTTAGCAGGATTTAATTTGTTACATCGCTTTGACATCCTCAAAACGTTTATGTATCTATACGGATGGATTCAAAACTGGATTTTTTTTTTTGATTGTCACTTCATGAGAAATTCTAAATGTTTTTGGTTCTGATTCAATGTAAAACATGCCAAAATGTCAATTGCTCACATGACAAATTGTTTTTCACTCAACTCCAATTATAGCATTTGAATTTTGAAATTCAAAGCAGCGGAGAGAAAGAAGAGGCAGGACCAAGATGTGTTAAAACTGCTTTTTTTCTTCGATTTTCCCCACATAGACACATGAATCAGCTTTGACAAACTCAGCGTTTTCTAATGTTGTTATTGGAACTGGAATATTAGCGTATTATTACTTCCATGCTATTGTCGGTATGTTCCCAGCGGGGCCCCGTGGGGATGTATTTCATCTGGGAAAGCTCAGTCCCTACACCTGAATGCTGGATGCAACCTCCTCATCCCACCAAAGCTATCATTATTATTTTTATCAGTGGATTCTCAGCTCCTGAGTAATTTTGCTGATTGTTTGGAAGTGATGGAAGTGCAGGCTCTGGAGTGCCCTGCCGACCCAGGGGATGGTTGGATGGAGTTGCAGGGAAGCAGCTGGTGGAGCTGGGAGGGCTGTGAAGGCAGCAGGAGGCTGCGGTACCCAAAATGAACAGTCCCCCCCAACAGCAGTAACGGTGCATCTGCTGTGCTGGCAGCTTTGCCTTCCAAACAATTCCTGAGGCGTCCATGTACTCTTTGACAGGGTGAGCATGCTTGTGTGTGGTTTGTCTTCTTTACGAAGAAGTCTGTGAGCAGTTCTAAGTTCACAGATTCAAGCTTCAGTTTGTCTTGCTCTACAGTTAATAGGTGTAATACTTTTGGAAGGCTTTTTTTGAAACATAAAACTTTACAAAAGGCAAAACTGAAATGCAGAAAAAGCCAGGTGGGAAGCAAGTTTACCATGTTGCCTTAGCATCCGCTCGCCACTGCACGCACTTCTGGGTTATTTCAGCTGTTTTGAGGTTCGGACAGCCTGGCTTAGAAGGTCTTTAAGAGGGAATGTAAATCATGCTGGACACAAGGCTTTTGACAAATAAGATGAACACAGGTTTAATCTATATAGGATAATTTTGGTATTTGAAAATAAAGTTCTGTGATGAAACAAAAGCATTCTCTTACTTACAGGATTTTGACAGGTTTTACTCCAAGCAGCAAATGTCACCAATTGTTGTAAGCCATCCTGAATAGAAATGTGTTCATACTCTCCTTTTCCACGCCATTTCTTATTATACTGTAGCAAATTTGTGGCAGCTCTACTGAATTCACTGGGAAGTGACTTTGGATTTATACGGGTGGAATTAAAAAGCGATTTGGCCCATTGTGTTTGGATTTGTGGCTGATTTAAACATCTGGCAGGGGAGCAGCTGTTAACACTATTTTCTAATTTTCTAATCTGAACTACCAGAAATTAGAGCCCAAATGGTGTAATGACATTGGGGAAGTGATAAGATGAGGGAGAGATAAAGATGTGTCTTGAAAATGTCCCAGTATATTCCAGGCTTTCCAATCCCCACATCATCGTCAGTGCTGCTGAAATGTGATGCTGGAGGAGCCGTCCAGCCCTGCCAATGAACTGAAGGTGGGACCCATGTAATGTTGGTATGGATGTACTAATTAGCAATTGAGCTGCAGCTAATAGTTAGGTCTGTAAGGGCTATCAGACTTGTGTGTGTTTCACTATAACAAACCAACCCTCATTGTGGCTCTTTGTATGACCTTTGGGACTTACATGAAGTCTTTGGCCATCTTGACATCATGCAACCCATTGCATTGTCCTTTGCCACTTCATAAAAGGTTCTGATTTGCTTTTGGGGTTTGTTCTCCTTTTGGAGGGAGAAAGGAAGACAGTATTGCATTGTGGTGGAAGAAGGAGAGGGAAACCGCTTACATAGGTCTTCAGATGCGAGTTTGTTTGGCTTCTGTGTGGTTTTCTGGTGGAAGGGGAAAATGAACTTGGAACGCGAAAGGTTCACAGTGTGATTAAACTGGCTTGCTGGGAGTCCCTTCTGAAATGAACCCTCCAGCCTGGAACAGCTTCATATGGAGCATGTGTTGAAGCACAGAGAGTGATCCTGCAGCAGCAAAAAGCTCTGCAGATTTTGCCTTGTCTTGTAAGAAAGGAATTGCTGTGGTGCTGTGAGAAACCTGGGCATTGATGGTGGGAAATGTCGGGGTCCGTGAGGTGTGCAGGCTGCTTGATAAGCCTTGAGAGCTGAAATCCTGTTTCAGGGAACTGCAATTGTTAGAAATCAGGTTTGTCCAAATTTTATTGGTCTGTTGGCTCCTTTGGGGTGACTTTTGGTAGCGCGCAGCTATTAAATGCGGAGAGAGACTCTGATTCCCCAACAGAAGGGAGTGATGGAAGGCACAGAAGCAGACTGGGAGGGCAGAGACGTGCCTCGGTAAGAGATCCCTTTAGCTGAATTGGAGTTAAGTTCTTCCCTGCG
Source organism: Patagioenas fasciata (assembly GCF_037038585.1). NCBI lineage: Eukaryota > Metazoa > Chordata > Aves > Columbiformes > Columbidae > Patagioenas > Patagioenas fasciata. Next base: position 36,812,392 of record NC_092527.1, on the reverse strand, counting down.
GGCGAATATTTGATTTTATTTATGGCTCCCGAGTTGGAAGAAAGCCTTCACTTCAGAAAGGCTTCAGAATGATTTCTCTTCTCTCTCCCACTTGTTTTATTTAACTGACTGTGGCACTGAGTATTGTTTCACGTGATAAAAATACTCTGTTATAGAAATCAGAAAACACATCAACCTCGTAATAAACTGAACTATCCTCCCATTTCTTGTTTTCCAAATCAGGAAGTTGTGGAAATGTTTATACCTCAGGCCTTTTAAGATTCTCAGCACTCCAGTATTCCCCTCCACATAGTCCCTATGTTAGACCCAAACCTTTTCAAACACACTTATTTTCTGAAGATAACCAAAGAGGTTTTTGTACCCAAAACCTTCACACTCCAACACTGCTTACAACTTCAATAATGAGATAACCATGACAGGTAAAATTCCCCTGTAGGTTTAACATTGAGAGGGGCTCTAATCTTGAACAGGTTGCTATAACAAGAGCTAGAAGCCAGCATGTTACTTATTGACTTGTGCCCACAAAAAGTCTGTATGGGTGCTACTGGGCTGCATAAGGACTTGACCTTCCTCTTATTAAAACCAGATGTTGCCTAGAGGGTGGAGAGTTCCAAGCCCTGCACCCCATCATTACAGGTGCCTTGGGTACCAAGGTGATGTCAGGAATCACAAGGGACTGTCCACAGTGACTGGCAGCTGCCGTCCAGCTGGAAGGAAGGGACTTATTTGTTTTTTTCAGATAACTGAGGCTGTTTAAGGCAGGGCAGGTTATGCCCTGAAGCCGGTGTTGCTGCTGCAGATGCAGGACCCCGTCATTGCCCTGTGCTCTGCTGTGTCTCTTCATGTTGCCATCCTCTTTGGCTACTAAGGGGCTCCTTTTTCAAGTGCTGATCTCTGCCTTTGTGTGTGCTAATCCAAACTGAGCATGAGGACCAGACAAGAAAATGGTGATTAATAATGTTGCAAAGAGGAAAAATTGAGGTAGCTGTGTGTTGCTGTTAAAAGGCTCTGAGAAAGGGAGTGAGACCCCTTTGGGATGACCTGGCAAGGGCTTCTGTTCCTCACAACTCCTGGAGGATTGCATTGTGTTCTGCTCTTGGCTTTGCTTCAACTCAGGGCCTGCATGCCCCTGCCAAGCAGCTCCTGGTTTTCTTCCACATGAGAAGAACAGGTCCTCCTCTATTATTTCTGGTGCCATCCTTCCATCCCAGCCCTGTGCTCCTGCATTCAGCTCGGTTGCATGCACTTTGAGTGGTGTTCAAGCTGCAGGCTGACATTAGGCGGTCAGCTGAGCCAAATAAAGATCTTGCCTTCTGTGTCCTAGTGCAGCATACCCAACAAGGTGGGTGACCCATTTATCTATTTCTAGCTCTGCTGAAATGCAGATGACTTAAATCTGCCCCTTCCTTCCCCTGCCAGCTCTCATTTCCACACTGACCCTCCTGTTGTTTCCTGTTGAGAGCAAATAGGTAGGATGACCATGTCCTTTGTTTGTGATACCTACTCCTGTGCTGTGCAGTGAGCATCATGTCTGTACTTAGAAATATGATCAGAAAGCTTCAAATGGACTTAACATAGATGAGGGCAGAGCCAGCAAAATATTGTTTTACATTCTTCCCTTCCCACTCAGCAGCATCAGTAACATGAGGCCCCCAAGGGAATGAGCTGCTGGGCAGGTTTTGCTCTTCCTCCTCTCTAAAGCAGCTTTGAGAGTCCAGCGGGGGTGTTCTGAAGATGCTGATTTGTGCTTGGTTTTGCGAGATCCCTGCAAATGGCTCCACCAGCCTGAGCCTGCTTTGTATGTCTGCTATGGGCACAGCCAGCATCCTGGAGTGTCCGTTCCTTTGGTAACATTTGGCCTGCTTGGCCTCCCCTTCGGACAACCCGCCTTCCCCAGGAGGTCCAGTCAGGGCTGGAGAGGGCTGAGGATCCGTCATGGGCTGCAGAGGTCAAGCAATGAACTGATGAATGTAGTGTGGACAAGTGATTTAGGCTCTACGCTCTGCTTGATAACAAAGCTGGAAGAGAGCAGCACACCAGGCTGGTTATCTGGTGGCTTCTCTAAGGACCTCTGCTCAAGACTCCTCTCGCTTTGGGAAGTGGTTCTTTTTGCCTCTGTTCAAGCTCATCTCCGAACCAGCCCTTGCGGCTGTCTAAGGTTTAGCTTTCTGCACCATTTATTTGTTGTCTGTTCCCACTTAAATTGCCAGTCTCGATGCCATATGGCTCACTTAATGGATAAATAAACCAGTCTATGTGGTGTAAATATTTCCTTACAAGTTAGATTCCAAATGAGGAAGTTATTTCATCAGAAGAAACTGAGTTTTCAAAGTGAGATTTACAAAAAAGAAAGTCTAGTTGAATTTTTGGTCTAAAGGACACCCTGAAGCTTTTGAATGCCTGATATGTGGTTGGTTTTGGTTTTTTTAAGTAAAATGATTAGATTTTTAATTACTGTAGCAATGTTTAAACCTGCCCTTTGGTAAAGACTCTCTAAGATCTATTGGGGTGTTATAAATAGCAACAAAACACCTAGCTTTTTTTCAGGCAGTGGATATAGTATAAAAAATGTCAGGTTAAAGAGTACTAAGATTATGTGATATAAATGGTACAATGGAAAATTCTAGGCAACTTGCAGTCCATTTACTGCTGTATAATAGTACATGTAATACCCTCAGTTCAAAGCTTAACAAAGCCACAAAGGCTAAAACAACAACCACTCTCTCCCATGAATGTGCTCTGGGAACAGCATGTAGCTTATTAAATTATTGCAGATACTATAAAAGGATGTATCTCAAAGCTCATCTCTCGGATGTACTCACCCGTGTGTGTACGTTGAGTTAACTTGCTGGCAGACTTGCCAAGAAACGCATATGGGAAGTAGTGTCCTGATATTTATTGCCCTTAAAACACTTTGAGGATAATGTGTCTGTATCCATTTCTTGGAGCCTGCCTTTTTTCCACAGACTGCTTTATCCTGACTCTGGAACCAGTTGTGTTTAGCTGGTGCGAAGGAGTCAATGGGGGAAGTAAAATTTGAGGGGGTGGATGGGTTACAAATTTGTCTTCTTTGCAGAAATCTGGAGTAAGATTGGCTGTTCAAGATGCAAGTCAGATATATAAACATATTTCAATATTTTCTTAAAAACAAGTATTTAATGCTATGCCATCTTCCGGAGTTTAGTGTTAAATGTGGGGGTTTTTTTGTTGTTTTAAGAAAATTGCCAGGTATTTATGACTGAACATGACTCCAGGATGGTCTGGCAGGCAGCGATGGGCAGGTAGGATGCTGTGATGGTGCCTCTGGGCAGACTGAAGCCACAGGTCTTCCCTGGTGACACCACAGCATGCTGCAGAGAGAGAAGATGAAGGCAGTAATGTTCAGACCAAGCAAAGAGAAGATCAAAGCTGAGCTAGTTGCGAAACATGGTGTAGCCTTAGGCGAGTCGCTAACATCTCAGTGCATGTAGGTTGTGCTCAGAAAACTTCTAGCTCTTATCTAACGGAATAAACTGTTCCTGGCACTGGGTGTTGATGGTCTGGAGGGGAATGCTGGAGCACACAAATAGAAGAAGCATCTGTTTAGAGTCCAGCTCTTGTGCATTTTGGTGCCCTTGAAGTTTAGGCTTCTAGTTCAGCTATTGGCTTCTGAAGATAAACTCTCTGGCTGACTCAGGCAGAGAATATTTCCAGGGAAAAGTGGCTGAAACAGCAGAGCTGCAAGTGGTTTGGTCTCCATCTGCCTCTGAGAAGCCAAATGATGTCTGCCTGAGCTGCTGCAAAATCTACTTGGAGTTTGCTCTTGGAAGCAACAATAACTCAGTTTGAGGGAAATGCAGCCATGTGCTGCTGGGTAGAATATTTAGGCCTGGTTTTATCTTGTTTGAATGGGATGTGCAGCTGTTTCAGGTTTCTTGGGATTTTGCCACTTAGAGTGAGCAGTGAGTGCTGTGAAATGGGGATCTTGGCAGGTGGCTGGGGCTGTGTTTGCAGCTGAGTTACTGCCCTGATGTTGTCTTTGCCCTGTCTGGTGTTGGGCAGGCTCAAATTAGTGCTGTTTTTATCATCTTTTGTTCCTTCCCCTGGGCACACACAGCTTCCAAGCACCTCTGGTATAAGTAATGCTGGGTTTTGAAAGCAAACGTCCCAGGGGCTGCACTGGCTGGCAGGGAGCTGAATTCCCCATTGGGGCTGGTGAGCCAGGACTACCCGGTGTAGTTCATGGTCCCTGCACCAGCAGGAAACACACATGGCTGACACCAAATTCGTGGCCTACTTGCTTCAGAATTGAAAGCGCGGTGGTGGGGAGGATGAGCCCATTTCTCAGCACACACAGGTCGCAAGGGAGAGCTGGGTTCCCAAGAGAAATCCCCATCAGCTGGCAGAGAAAAGAGTGAGGATGTGTCTTGTCACAAATCCTGACGTTGTGTTTCTTCCAGATTTGCTGCTTTTTCTCTTCCTGAAGCCTGAGGGTGTTTGATTAACACCCTGGTACCCTGTGTGGACTGTGGTACTTCACTGTCACCACTGGTGTGGCACGTAGGGCTGGTTGACTAGCTTCTCCCTAAACTTCTGCCTCTGTGAAATTTTCTTTAACAATCAGATGTGCTTTGCCACCAGGGATTTTCCCATATTTTACAGCAATTTTCAGCACTAAAAGCAATATTTGCAAAATGTTTGTCCAACCTGCATAGAGCCCAGTGGCTGTTCCACAGCATCTCTGGGAAGCTGGAGTGTTGATGGAGCTCCCATGGTGGTGTTTGCACAGGGTCTCCAGGTTGGATAAAGAGTGTAAAGAAATGAATGCTTTTGTGCTCAGTGTCACATGTGCTTGGAATGATCTGCTGGCAGAAATTTAATTTTATTTCTAGTAATTTGGGGTTATGGATAGGATTACATCTCCCGGTCAGAGAGACACATTAATCAAGAAATAGGCCTCTTAATCCTCCTTTCAATTTTAATGAAACACTGTAAAAACGCCTTTCACCGGGGGATGTCAGGTATCGGTTGTGCTTTGATTAACATGCTTTTGTGACAGGTTTACTGGTGTACCATGTACCAAGTTATTCAGCAACCTAATTTAAGATGTCTGTCAAGAGAAAACAAGTACAAAGAGAGCATTATTTTCTCATTGGAGTTGCAATAACAGACTTGTGTATCTACAAACATTTATTTTTGTGCTGGTTACTCTGCACTCGTTGTGACATTTTTAACCTTCAGAATAAATAGGGAGGGACTGGATGTGACACAAATCACATAGTGCCCTGAATGGCAATTAGGAAAGAGATAAGAAATCGGAAATGTTTTTGCAGCTGATGCAAGTTAAGCACTTGCCTTTCTTAGAGCAAAGTGGAATTTGAATCAACTCTGCTGGAGTATAATGGGTGTAAATCTGGGGCAACTGAGAGGAGCATTTGGCCCTCAGCCTCTAATCCTCTCTTTTTTTTCCTCGCTGCCTTCTGAAGTCAAAACACATTTTCAATGGAGGCTTTGTGGTCTGAGTTGCATTTGGCTTCTTATCTGCTCAGTTCTTTCTAATGTGGCTTGATTATATTAGATATGAACTTCCTCGTGGCTGGAAGCCAACACCAGACAGACTCTTCTCTCTCCTACTTGCTGAAACCTGACAGGGGAATGCCAAGCCTTTTCACAGGAGTTGGTTTATTTTTAGAGAGGTTTTTTTCTCTTGCATCTTCAAAAATTGACCTCTTGAAAAGGAATGGCTCCAAATCATCTCCAAGTAGAACGTAGCTGGAGTCTTCCATGCAAATGCAGCCTCTTCCAGCTAATATGGCACAAAAATCCCAGTCTGCACTCGCCAACCTGACACCCACTGAGTTTTAACAGCTCGGTTAACTGAGAGAAGTTTTCTGTGCGAGTGGGTGCACTTGCACTCTCCAGCCTCGAAATGTGGATTAAAAGCTTCACAGTCTTGTATGTCAGCTGCTCTGTGGACACAAGAAATCAATTACAAGTTCTGTGTGTTTTATGTTGTGTGTATTTTTTATTGGTTCTTTTTTTTCCTTTTGTGAAGTTTATAAGTAAACTCTCAATCTAGTTCTGATGATTAATTGTCCCCAGGAGCCCATGGCACCACACACTTTGCTTGGCTTGCTGGAGGGAAGGGCTGGTGAGGTTGCAGTACTTGAGGGTGATAAAATACTGGCCCATGTTGCCCAGAGAGGTGGTGGATGGACCATCCCTGGAGACATCCCAGGGCAGGCTGGACAGGGCTCTGAGCAACCTGAGCTGGTGAAGATGTCCCTGCTCATGGCAGGGGTGGCACCAGGTGAGCTTTGAATGTTCCTTCCAACCCAAACTATTCTATGGTTCCATGAACCAAGAGTGGGATGGGTGGCAGGTCTTGCAGGCAAGCTCTGGAGAAGTGGCCAGTCCTCTCTGAAGGGCTGTTTTTCTCTTTGGGAAGGGACATCTTGCTGGGGTACCCCTGGGTCCCCCGTCAGCCGGGTCTCCTCCCCACTGGCCAGGCAGGGAGGGGTTTGCAGGCTGTGGCTTGTTCTTGCCTGTCATGTTTTTCATGGTACTGTGACCTGCTCAGGTGCTCAACCTCTAACTCCGTCTGCTAATCTGCTGGGGTGCTCTCTACATTGTGGTGACCTGGGAGGATGTTCAGAAGCCATTTGTAACATCTTAATGACCATATTAACACCTCTAATTGTAAATGACGGGGCAATTAGTCTCAGCATAGCAGCTTGAATGATTATGTTTGCCCTACTAAAGTGACAGAATATTCATTAATGTAATAAGAAAAAAAAAGTGTCTCCTTGGGATTTGTCCCTCTGAGGAGAGCGGCCTGGCTGTTTGTGTGCTTTCAGTTTCTTTAAAAAAATTCAAGTTTGGGTACAACTCTTGCCAGAAATGTTCAGGTGTCAAACCTATTTATTCCATGAAACACACTTATGGCAAGCGTGTGCCTGCTGTACCTTCGACTTGGTTCACAGGAAAGAAATATGAGTGAGTAAGTGACTCAATCTCTGTTTTCTAGCAGGCCAAAGAGTCTTGGGGCTCTTTAGTTGAGTCCCAAAATAAGAAGAGGGAACACACTGAGGTAACCGAGGTGCATATCTATTTATAGTCAGAAACTGTGCTGAATGTTGTGGCAGGTCTGAAAGCTTAGTATTTCTACTAATTTTGTGCTAAAAGCAGAGTTGTTTTTCTGGAGGAGACAGTGTTTCAGTAGAGCCAATCCCAGCTTTGAAGACCTTGCTGTCTTCACAAGACAGCCAAAACCTGAGGCAGCAGAGAGAACGAGGGGACATAGACTGATAGCGTGTTACATTTCTGACTCATTCCATTCAATTTCACTGCTATTAGGCAAGTAAAAGCGTGTGTGGTTTGATTTTTGTCCATGAGACAGTGTTACTCTCTTCAGCGGAAGCCGCAAAATAGCGGGTCTGCCTTCAGTCACTTGAGAATTGGGTTTGAAACCCTGCAATTAGCTTTCTTTTAACACATTGGGTCAGTTACCTGTTTGCTTGCTTCTTCCCAGTTGACACAACATGTCATAATTTTCCAGGGGTGTCTCATCTGATATTTCCATTGCGGATCAGAGGGACCCCATGGGATCTCTTTGGAGTTGGGGGTCTGCTCAAGGGATCGCAGCCTCATTTTTCCCCCAACCACCTTTGTGTTGCTATCAAACAACATGCATGGTGAAGCTAGGATCTCTCTAAACAAGCTTTTACAAGCTTTCTTCTTCATGTCTTAACCAGCATACATCCCAGTACCTTGGGTGAGGTGCCACTGGACTCTTTTTTTTGATAAATGAATCTGAAATCTGACTGGCGAGGTTGTCATTGTTTCAAAAATAGCTTCACTCCTAAGCGAAAGCTGTCATTGCAGATGTGCATTAGCTCGGTGGAAACATCAGGACCGTGTTTGGGACTGCAGGATCATGACATCTTCTGAAGCGCAGTGGGAGACAGATGGGTGAGCTGCCAACTTGATGCAAAAACAATAAGAACAAATGAGCTTTTTAAAAATAGAACAATTGCATTTGGAAAGAGGGTTGGAGGGGGGGTGAAGCCGAGAGGGAAATAATTCTCCCATGATCCTACCCTGGTTTTTATATTAAAGAAAACATGTTGCAACATTGTCTTTGTTAGCAATGAAGTGACAAACTGGAGCGCTTCCAAAATGGCTGGCTCCAAACTGCTTTCATATTGACCCGACGTGTCAGCTGCTATTATGTTCTGCTGACCACTGATTGCTTCCAGAGGAGCATTTTCTTCCGCGAAATGAAAGAAGTTTCATCCCAGTGCTCTCAGTGTCTCCTGGTGTTTGTGAAGCATGATAGTCATGGGAAATGATAGTCCCTTTATTTCAAACCACTTCACAGTTCCAGTGGAATGAGTTGTTAATCTTGAAGTTATTTATACAGTGCGAGCGTGTTTTGTGCAAGAGCGTTGTATTTGCTCATCTTGAAGATCCTCCACTTCACCCTCTTATAGCCAGCAAACCAAGGTGGTAAGTACTCTCATTTGTTTCCCTACCTTCACACACATGTACACAGTTGGACTTTGCCATAACCACATTGATATCATGCCCTACAGGCAAATTTTTTCTCTGGAGCTATGCAAAACACATGAATGTGGAGAAATGGGACTTGTGGTAGCAATAGTCTTAAGTTCTGTTAAGTTCCTAATGATATAATGGAAAGTGTTCTTCTTTTTTTTCCAACCCTTTTTACCTGAACATTTTCTTGTCTTGTAATATTTTATTTCACATAATGCAGCTTTATGTTACACAAAAACCTCTTGGTCTTTTATTGTCAGGGAAATGAGCTGGGTGATCTGTAAGGTCTTTTCAATATTTATTTTCTTCTGAAAACCTGTGCAATATAATTCATGTTCCTATACTTTTCTCTAGTTATCACTTGAAAAAGATGCTTGCAAGCAAAAGTGAAGGAAGTAGGTGTATCTTTTTTGAAAAGATAAACATGTCTGTTATCTGCTGAAGACCAGAATGAAATGTACTGACCAAATACTGGATCTACTCTTAAAGTAACTGCAATTCAATAATCTGTAAAATGTTGGAAAAAATTTAGGTTTATTTTCAGAGACAGGGATTTCCTCTGCTGGAAAAGCCCCAGTCGTTCGATTGGGCAGAACTTGATTTCCTTACTTGGGTTCTGTGGTAACTGGGCTCCAAGAGGAAACGTGTTTGTGAGCGGTGGAAGCGGTGCAGCCTTGGCAAGGGGTCACTTGGGCAAACGAGACACCAGCCCTTACGCCTCTCCTGATCAGTACGCTTAAATCTGTTTCAGGCAGCTGCTGCTTTTATTGTAATAATCCATGGAGAAGGCAGACAAAATGGCATTGGGGGCTGGATCCTGTGTGCTGAGTTTTGGGACATGTCATGCTCTTGACTGTAAAGGGAACATGGGGAAATAGATACAGCTCAGTCGAGAGCAATGGCACGAAGGGTTGTGCAGGGTGAGTGGGAGAGCACCCGGAGAGACACTTCCTTGAGTTGCCCAGAGAGGTGGTGGATGGACCATCCCTGGAGACATCCCAGGCCAGGCTGGACGGGGCTCTGAGCAACCTGGGCTGGTGAAGATGTCCCTGCTCATGGCAGGGATTGGTCTGGATGAGCTTTGAAGGTCCCTTCAACCCAAACTATTTTATGAAGGGCCTCCTGATGAATGAAGCCATGACTAACCAGTAGCCTTCAGAGGTGATGCTTACAAAGGACTCCAGAATAGCTTTGTTTACAAAATGGGCAAATAATTGAAATGTTAGCAGTGCAACTGAGTCAGAGAGATGAAATGGTTTTACAGCTGCTCTGATAATTCTTGTGAATCCACAGGGATCTGCCCATTGGTAATTTCATTCCTAACAGTAGAAATAGCAACTCTTACTACAAGTCAGGGCTCACACTTTGCAGAGGGCAATTAGGGTGCTGGTAGCTTTAGTACCATGAGTCAGTGCCAGGGCAGGAGGTGACCGCAGGGCTCCTGCCGCGGCCCAGCGATGAGCTTGCCTGTTTTCATGAAATCCCATGGAGCCTTGGTTGAAGTCCACCCCCTGTTTTCCTCCATCTGGTCATGTACAAGCATGCTCTTGAGAGACTCTTTCAAATGGACTGGAGTCCTCCAGAGGACTCCAAACCAAACAGCCAGCCCTCCCAAAGCTCTTCCCAGGAAAAGGTAGGTGCTCAGCTGCCTTCACTGATGCTCTCCTGGAATATCTGTCCTACAAACCATGCATGGAGGGCACTAGGAGGTATCGTGCTTATTTTCTGGGAACAAGGGGTATCTGTACAACAAAGAAGGGCTTTGGGTGTGTATTTCTGCCCTGTTTGGTTCAAGGTGGTGGCCCTTTTGTTTAAATGGTGAATAGATCCCCAAGGGGGAGTCTGTCCCATCCTGTGTTTTATTGCAGTCTACAGAACCAGCGGGAATTTTGTTGGATCCCCTTGTTAAAATATTAACTGCACTTCACTGAAAAGTCTAATACTTTAAATTCTGCTCTAATGACCTTCCACCTCCTGTGACCGTAGGGGGAAAAATTCCGGCCAAATAAAGAATCTGCAAAAAGAAACATCTCATTTTATATGACACCCTGTTAGCCCTAATGACAGTTTTCTCTCTGTAAGTGCAGTCAAGTATGGAAATATTGCTGTGCTCTATGGTGCAATTTTCTGACTGTGATTTTCGTTGATAAAAGCCTTCAGAGAGCGCATTTCCCTTCCCACTTATCTGCCATCAAAAGACAGCAAATACATGAAAAATTCAGCTGTCACTCTAAACAAAATATACAATTACTCTGAGTCGATGTTTTAAGCAGCAATAATTTCCATGGCAAAAAACCTGCAGCTATTTCCTAAATGCTGTGATGTTTGCTTCTAGCTTTTTGCATTATGCATGTATCACCTGGTTTAGATATTTGAATGCAAAGATGAGATATCATGAGTTAAAACTTAGTACTTGCCAAATTAAATATTTGCTGGCTTGAGCCAGAAGTTCATTACTTGACTGCTGTTTTGCACCAGAGAATGAAAAATCTTTCCTAACCTGCCAAAGGCAGGTTATTTTAGGAAGCTGATGAAGAGGGCAGATGTTATTGAAGTGGTTGGATAAGAAAAGGCAACAGTACATGTTAACTTTTGTGGAACAACCACATAGATGAAAGAAAGCGGTAATGTTCCTGAAATGGGCTAATTTCTTTGGACAAATCTAAGCAGAAAAGATAGGATGGAAATTTGATACTTTATCTTTCACAAGTCGAAATATTGAATTGGGGTTACTTGAGTTTCATGTTGCTTGGAAGGTGTTTCTTTTGGGGCATCTCTGAACTTTGAAAGCACTGAGAACAGTGTTCCTGTGGTTTGGTTCTGCTTTTTTTTTTTAATATACAACTGATATTAGAGATAAAAAAATCTGTAACCTTAATGTGACTGTATTTAGAAACAGAGGTGGAAGTTCTGCTTGTTTTGTATCAAGGGCTTAACCTAAAAATAATAGTAAAAAGCTACTTATCTTGGCAAAACAAACAGAGCTTTTTCTTTTGGATTCAGACTGAAACATCTCTTTTCTTTTGTAAGTCACTTAGGCTTTATTTCTCTTTCTCTGCCCACCCTCGCCCCCCTCTTTTGAAAAAAATATACTTCATCTTTGTCATTCTGAAATGCAAACTCAAAACTCACTTTAAAACTCCAAGAAGTATTTTAGCCTAGTAAACTAGGATTGTTGAATTTGGAAATGCCTGCCCTCCTCAAATCATAAACACTGAAACACTTTGAAAACTTGAAGAGAAAAGTGTTTTAATACTTTTAGTGTCACAGACTCACAGAATCGTTCAGGTGGGAAGGGACCTCTGGAGATCATCTAGTCCACCTGCCCTGCACAAGCAGGGTCACCAGAACAGGTTGCCCATGTCCAGTTGGGTTTTGACTGTCTCCACAAATGGAGATGTCGCCTTATTTTTTCCTGAAAGAATTAGCTAACTTCAGTGTTAATGCACTAATAGTTTTCGTTTCATCGCAGATTCCATCTCTGCAAATGTAGTGTTCTTCAAAACAAAGAAGAAAAAATGTCCAACCTCACCCTGTTACTCATTTCCCAGAAAATACTGCCATTTGCACAAGTTTGTGTTTTGTTGTTGATTACATACGTAAAGTTCTCTGGAGAGCCCTGCAGCATCTTCTGGTTTCATACAAAGAAGTCTGATTCACTCTCCTTATGGTAATTTTCTGTTATAATTAAACTTGGCTTTAGTTCAGAGGGTCTTTGCAGTGAAGATTCACATGTGCTGGTGGGGTTGTGTCACCATTTAAAGTCCCTGGAATGCAAGGAAGTCCAGAACGCAGATGCGTGGCATTGGTTAAATCATGTTAATTCAGTTTGAGAAAATGAATATTCAGCATTCCATAGTGTGTACAGATATAATTTCTCAGTGGCAGAAAAAGTCATTGACCTTCATATGCAAGTGGCATAGCTAGTTATTCTGACCTGAACTAGTCCTGCAATGACTCTGCTGTGCTGGACTCTCACTGATGAAACGTTTACGGATTTTGGTTGCTCTTGAGCTCAGTTCTAAGCTGTAGCAGCTCATCAGTGTTTTAGGTCTGGTTGCCCATGCCTGTTCCTAGGGGCAGGCCGTTTACCTGCTTGAGAAGTGGGTCCTGGTGGACAGCAGGATGACCATGAGCCAGCACTGTGCCCTTGTGGCCAGGAAGGCCAATGGCATCCTGAGGTGGATTAGAAGGGGGATGGTCAATAGGTCAGAGAGGTCCTCCTGCCCCTTTACGCAGCCCTGGTGAGACCACACCTGGAATATTGTGTCCAGTTCTGGGCCCCTCAGTTCCAGAAGGACAGGGAACTGCTGGAGAGAGTCCAGCGCAGGGCAATAAAGATGATGGAGTGGAGCATCTCCTGTGTGAGGAAAGGCTGAGGGAGCTGAGGCTCTTGAACTTGGAGAAGAGGAGACTGAGGGGTGATCTTATTAATGTTTATAAGTATATAAAGGGTGAGTGTCATGAGGATGGAGCCAGGCTTTTCTCGGTGACAGCCAACAGTAAGACAAGGGGTAATGGGTTCGAACTGAAACACAAGAGGTTCCACTTAAATTTGAGAAGAAACTTCTTCTCAGTGAGGCTGACAGAGCCTGGTGCAGGCTGCCCAGGGGGGTTGTAGAGTCTCCTATTCTGGAGACATTCAAACCTGCCTGGACACCTTGCTGTGGAACCTCATCTGGGTGTTCCTGCTCTGGCAGGGGGATTGCACTGGATGAGCTTTTGAGGTCCCTTCCAATCCCTAACATTCTGTGATTCTGTGTGATTCATAGCAGGACTTAACCTACAGAAGCAGGATTTTAAGCTGAGGAGAAAAGCAAGCTTCTAGGTGAGACTTAGTCAAGTCAGCTGCTCTGCTGTTCATATTTATATAGCAGTGGTGCTCAGCTCTATGATTAAAATCATCTAACGCGCTTACATAAAGGTCAGGCAGCAGATGCTGCCACTAGACTTGACAGATTCACTGATAAGCTTCACTTCTAGGCAAAGCTTGTAAGAAGGAAACGAATTATCAACACTTAATATTTCAAACAACACTTGCACATACTCCAGCATACATCTTAGCAGTGAGTTTATTCTTATTTTTTTTAGTAGAAATATGCCCTACTAAGGCTCAACCTTTTGAAAACCATGCCACACACACTAAATAAAATTGATACTTTAAATGATATATGTGACACAACTGTGACTAGCGATTCTCTGCATACAGTCAAGTGTTTGTGTAGCTAATGGCAAATGAGATGTGTTCTGGAGGACGAATGGATATTGCATTAATATACAGAATATCTTTGCATGGTAATAATGGAAGAAAAATCAAATTATTCCAGAGTCTGAATAGGCATTGAGTGGAGTTATGAGAATGTAAATTGGAAAGAGAAGGGTCTATATCTTTATTCTCACCAATCTTTTATAGGTAATGAATTGTTTAGAAAATTTAGCTAGGGAAAAGCTTTTGAGTTGGAGTCTGACAGTCCTTCAGGGTATTCTTAGAGGTTATCTCTGCAAGGCAGGTGGATGAGGAAAGAGACAAGCTTAACCCTGTAAAAATAATTATGATATATTAGTAGTAACTAATGGCAATCTAATGGAGTCTTTTCAGCAAAGACACCACTGGCTGCAATTTCTCTCTGTCATATGCATAAAAAAGCAACTCTTAATGAAACCAACATTCTGGTAATTTCTCAAACTCGGTGATGTTAGCAAGAAACTTTCTGCACTTGAAACTTTGTGTGATTCAGTGTATTTCCATGCTGCTGTTAATGGGAACGCTCCACCCAGGCAGCATGCAGCAATGTTCAACACTTAAATCAGCATTAGAAATCTCTTGAGACCATGTGGTCTAGTAGATCGAGTGTGTGCCTGGGATTTTTCCTCTTTTTTTCCTTTCTTACCTAAAATTTTTCCTTTCTGAGATTTTTTGCATGAAGCAAACTGGCATGGCCGCACTGATTGTGTACGTATCAGAACCTGTTGGATGATTTTCCTTCACCAAGGCATAAAAAGTGCTCAAGATAATCATGCTCCTACTGGCTTTGTGAAAAGAGACAGCTGGATAGAGGGCAGAGACCCTATAAATATCCCCATAAAATCAATAAGGGGAAGAAAAATCCCTGAAAGAACAGAATTTGAGAAACTGTGATCAGCAAGCAAAACACCTCACGCATGAAGTCTCGCTCCACAGTCCATTGCCTAAAAAGACTGAGCTGACAGTTGGAGAAGGGACAAAGCAGGGGGAGAAGAGGACAAGGACAACATCAGCAAAAACCAGGGCACATGACGTCGTCAGTCAGTAATTGCTGCAATTGGAGTTCATCATGTGCTTAGCGCTTAATGTCTTGGCCTTTTCAGAATGAATTTTATTAATACTAATGTCTTAAGAAAACTGTGGCAGTCATTATCTTTGATTCTAGCGATGTTCAGAAGTGAAGCTCTTCCCCTCTTGCTGTTGATTGCTAGTCTGGCGAGGAAGCAAAAGTGCAGGACGTAGGCAGCCAGCTTTCTTCAAGCTACAAATACTATGCCAGATTCTTCATGTTGGCTGTTTAAAATGTGCCCCTGGGCTCTCTGAGAAGGAGGAATGTCAGGACAAGCTCTGGATGCCCATTGTCTGGTGTCAGAATGGGGATAGACTGAATGTGTTGCAGATTTCCAACCAATCCAACTACACTGGCCCCCATGGTGCCTGCTTGGTAGTGTCCTCCAGCCCTGGTGTCCTGCAGAGCCTTTTGCTGGGTGTGTGATGCAGCCCTGGTACAGGGGTGTACTTGGATTTTTCAAGAGCTGCATGTGATTAGCACTGGGTGCTGGAAAGCAGCACTGCAGAGAAGGACCTGGGAGTTCTGGGCAACAGCACGTTGATCATGAGTCAACAATGTGCCCTTGTGGCCAAGAAGGCCAGTGGTACCTGGGGTGCATTAGGAAGAGCGTGACCAGCAGGTTGAGGGAGGTTGTTCCTCCTCCCTTACTCTGCCCTGGTGAGACCACATCTGGATTTGTGTGTCCAGTTCTGGGCTCCCCAGTTTAAGAAGGACAAGGGATTATTGGAGGGAGTCCAGTGGTGGGCTATGAAGGTGATCAGGGGCCTAGAGCATCTTTCTCATGAGGAGAGACTGAGAGAGCTGGGTCTGTTCAGCCTGGAGAAGAGAAACTGAGAGTTGATCTCATCAATGCTGATAAATATCTCCAGGGTGGGTGTCAAGAGGATGGACCAGACTCCTTTCAGTGGTGCCCAATGATAGGATGAGGGGTAGCGGTGCCTTCCAATCCCAACTGTTTTGTGATGAGTCACAGAATGGCAAAGGCTGGAAGCAATCTCTGGAGAACATTCAGTCATATCCCCCTGCACAAAGAACAGGTTGTGCAGGACCATGTCCATTCTGGTTTTTGGTATTTCCAGGGATGTAGATGGTGTCACTGTGCATCACTGAGAAGAGTCTGGCTCTATCTTCTTTATTCCCCCATCAGGTCTTGGTACAAACTGGTAAGATTCCTCCAGAGGCTTCTTCAGGCTGAACGGTCTCAGCCTTTCCTTGTATGACAGATGTTCCAATTCCTATAAGCCATCATGTCTCCAGGTGATGCTGATAGTGCCTGGCTGATGAAGAATGGCTTTTACTCATACCCTTTTCTTTAGAAAGCGGAGCACAGGTTTCTTGTATGAATCCTGCTGATCTTTTCCTTTTATTTCTGTTTCCTTCCATCAGTTTCCCCAATTAAGTGTAACAATTTGAGCTGCTCTGGGCCCTTGCAGCAGGAGCAGGAACATTTGCAATCCTGCAGAAAGATATGAGGTTTTGTAAAATTTCTCTGAAATTGCTAGGCAAAAATTACTTGTGTTCTCTAAAAGTGAGGGTAGAACAGAGACCTTGGAATAAGAATGCTGCAAAGACCTTATTTTTTGTCTTTTCGAAATATTAATTTATTGAGGGAGATCATCAACAAAATAAAAAACCAAAACCCAAACAAAACCCACAACAAAAAAAAAACCAAAGTCATGCTGGGATGGGCCTATTAGAGGAATGCAGGCTCATTAGTACTGCTAAATATGATACTGCGTGTAAAGTCAAGAAAGCAAAGTGAGGTCTGGAAAACTTGGCAGGAAATCAGCCAAGATCCATTATATTATCTTTCACATGCCTTGTTAGTGGTGACACTAATTGAAGGCTGGGCCCTGTGTTTTGCTGACTGTCTAGTACAGGGCCATTTTAATTTCACCTGATTATATTGCCCTATTGTAAGGAGTCTGACAAAAACAAGATTTGTGGAAACTCCTACCAATGAGTTCTTGGCTGCTCAAAAGCTCTCTTGGCAGCCAGAAGGGTTTTGTTAATAAGTGGACTGACCCATTTTTCATTTCTAAATATCCCAAATAAATTGGCTTGTGTGCTGCTGTGTTTCAGCTAAAGCTGACGAGGTTTCTGTCACTTATCAGTGTCTATTCACTAGGCGTGTGAAACTTACAGAAATATTAAAAATGCTACAGTTCTTACCCTCACCCATACACGAATTACTTGAGCAAGACTGTGTCCACCTGAGGACTGGCAAAGAGTGGGAGGAGATGAAATTAATGTTGTTGTAGGAAAGCACTGTGCAATAGGGGAATTGTTTTGGGAGAACGTTTTGTAGCTCGCTTGGATAAGAATTGTGATTCTTTGTTCCTTTTATCGACATTATTTTTAATTTCCTCTTGTAGTTCCCTTGCTCTTTCTTTGCACTTCCCTGAGCAGACGAGCTCAGCTGTATAATAAGGAGCTGAGTTTTACCTCCCTTGTACCAGTGTAAATCTAAATGACTCTGCAGAAGTCAAAAAGATCTGACGTTGGTTAGGGAAGAAATGGTCCCACTAAAGAGCTTGTTAAAGAGAAAAATTCCCTCTTCAATTGTGGAGCAAATTAACTATTAGAAGCAGCCAGCTGGATGCACCTCTCTGGGGCCGATGACCAGAGAGACTTAAAAGTCCATTAACTTAATGCCTAAATTAATTCTTTGCACGTAGTGTGCACACAAGAACCGTCCTCGCGAGCTGGGCTGTGGCAAGGTCCTCGGTTTCCATCGGGGAAGGGATTTACATCAGCGAGAAAACATTTGGTGATTATGACTACCAACTGCGTTAATCATCGGTTTGAATTAAAAGTCACTGACAAGTTGCTTTGGGATTCGTGCGGCTATGCAAACGAAAAAAAACCCAGAATTATAATTTCTGAGCAAACTAGATGTGCCAGTGAGGGATCATCCTTTTCCTCTGCTGGCTGCTGATGCATTGCACAGCGATGGGGCTCTATCAGAACAGGGCAGGACCTTTATGAGGCAAAATCTTTCCTTTTGCTTCATGAGTATGACTGGCTGGGGGGAAACTGGTTTTGTCTGAGAAGTGGTCAGTGTGTGGTGCCACAGGGAACTCACTGCTGGATGGCTGCCCCAAACAGGGCACAGCTGGGTCCTGCCTCCTGCTGCTTGAGTGGCTCCTCCATGGCCAAGGGAGGTTGGGTTTGGAGGACCACGCTTCTCTGAGGCCACCACCAAGCACCCTCTTTGGAGATCTCTGTGAAGCAGAAGCAGCCAGCTCATCCCTTGAGCCATCCACTGGTGCCTTCCTTGACTTCAGGCTCACTAAAAGATATAAACAGCATCCAATTAATCTGAAAAGGGTGATTAGTGCCAGAAGCAAGCCAACTACAGCAAAGATGAGACCATCGGTGTTTTGGTAGGTTACCCAAGCAGCAAAAATTCTGGCCTGGAAGTGGCAGACAAGATAAAGAGGTGGATGCCAATTCAGGATGCTAAAGGCTGAGGAGGTTGGTTTGGTATGGTCTGTCATGCTTTGTCTTGGTGTTCGCAGAACCTTATGGATGCTCATTGAACAAGGCTGGGATTTTAAAAGAAAAGCTGAACTTTGCAACCTGAAACCTCAAATCCTTTTCTGATGGGTTTTCTAACTGAAAAGCGGAAACAGAGTCCTCAGTAATTCAAAAAAGATTTAATGATCAAAGCTGCAATTAAAAGTGTGGTGAGTCATCTCACAATTGTCCATGTGCTAAGAGGTTCAGGCTGTGTGGGAGATCGTGTCACGACTGGTTTTGCTCAACAAGGGGATTGGAGCTGCTATTATTTCCAGCTATGGAAGCAATCTGAGTTCTGCAGACCTGTGTTTATAGAGCAGAAGAAAAGGCAACAGTCCTGGCTCCCCCATTTGTGTATTCTCTTTAGTGCTAATAGTTCTGCCTGCAGCACCTGAATTCATTGTGGTGCTTTGTTACTTTTTGCCTTCTTTCAGAGTGTCTTCTCTCAGTAGGAATCTTGATTTTTCTTTTCAGTTTGCTCTAACAAACTATTCACCAAAACAAATACAAAATAACTTATATTCATATTCTAAAGATATTTTTTCCTTTCTGAACATGCACTAACAATGAAATATTTAACTGAGCATTTCACAGTGTGTGCATTTTCTCAAATTAAAATTGCAAAAGACAATGAAATGAAGATAAAAATATCCAACCATGCTGTTTCTCAGAAACCCTCACAAGTAATCTAATATTTCCCTTTAAATACTGTAGTTTTATTCTGCTTGATACAGAAATTACTGCTAAACACCATTTGGTTTAAGTACAGGAGAAATTCCTTGTTCCTAAAAATGTTTAGCCTGTCACACAGAAAAACAGCTGAAAGGGAGCAGGATAATTTGTAACTCTCTACTGGAAAAATGTAATAAAATATTGGGATATTCTGCTGCAAGTCTTGTGTTCCCGGTTCTTTAATTCCCTCCCTAGTGGCAGTGAGGTATCTTCATGTTTCATTTTCAAATGATCATAACAGCTACAATATTCAACCTCTAACACACTAGAATGTGATTGCCTGCTTTACAAAAATCCTTGCTGTAGCTCTGCTTTTAAAGATTTATTTGTAAAACAAGCTTTTTTATCTTGCCGCTTTTGACATCAAGTGCCTTGAGTCAATGACAGATAGCTATAAATCAATGCCAGTTTTTACAAGAATCCCAAAAGGAACATTTAATGTAAAATACAATGCAATCAAATCAATTGATACTTTTTTCCCAGCTTTATCTGAAAAGAGACCTGCTCTGTATGCTGAGAGACAAATCAGGTTATCTGATCTAGCAAGTCTTGGAAACAAGCAAATTCAAATATCTTATCACAGATCAAATCCATTGTGGTTACTTCATTCAGCTGCCATAATGCACCTATAGAAAATGCTCTTAAATTCTTGCATTGCTTTAAAAATACGCTCATTTAGCAAATGAGAAATAGTATCCCTAGCTCTACATTTGCAGTGTGTTAGAATGGCCTTTATATAGTGCAGTCAAAGAACTGCTCCAGTTTAATAGAGAAATAGAAGAAAGCCCTGCTTAGAAAACATGGATCTTGAACTGAAGGGTTTTATGGGCTTTTTTTAGAGGTGATCCAGGCTAGGACAAACAGTTTGTGTCCTTTAAATTAGGAGGGAGAAGCTGCCCATCTGCGATACCTAAAAATCAGGCGATGGCTTTAGTGTAGCTCAGCCTTGCCGTGCAATGGGGGGACACTTAGCAGAGGTGGTGAGAAGTTCTCCAGAACTCAGTTATGGCTTTCCAGAGGGTTTTGACAAAATCTATGGAAGTCCTGATGCAGCGTGAAAGGGTTTCTCCCTGCCCATGATGTGAAAGAGCTGCAATTGCTCTGCTGGGTCAGAGCAACATCTTGGTCTTGATAGTAAGTGCCAGAGCAAAACCCTTGTGAGGGATGCGCTGGGCAGCGCAATGATGGGATTTCACAGGAGAGTTTTCTCACCACCTCTCTATCACTGGTCGGTTAATGCTCTTGGCCAGCAGTACTTTTATTGCTTAAAATCATCTATCCTCACCAATGCCATGGTGAAATTCTGCTACCTATGCTGATAGGGAATCTTTAGAAGTGGGATGATGGGGAACCTCATATCTCGTAGCAGTGAATCCTCCAAGTTCATTAAATGCTTCATAAAGAAAAAATTGTTTCAGTAATTCTAAACTTTTCTCTGTTTGTCCTTTCAAGTTTCACTGTCTGCCCTCTGCTTTTCTGCAAAAGAGAAGGTTATAAGAGTTGACTGACATTGAAGGAGTTAATGAGAAGACCTGAGAGTCCTCTTTGTGTGCCTTTATTTTTCTGTGAATCTCTGCCCAGTTCCATGTTGTTGGTCTCTTCTCTGAACTCAGCCACCTCAGACATTGCAAAATCTCACCATATATTTCCTGTGATAGCTTTGTCTCAACCACTCATCCATGCGAGTGCGATACCCTTGCTACCAGATATGATCATGAGTGGATAACTTCAATGCTGATGAGAACTAAAAGCTTGACAATGAGGAGGAGGAGGACCTTTCAAGGCTCGGGTGCTGGAAGCAGTGACAAAATTTGGCTCCATTGTATTTGCTCTTTATGCGTGTTCAAAAGAGGAAAAATACTTGCATTTTAATATCAGTCCAGCGATCTGAACTGAGAGGGAAGTAATTATACATGAAAGAAATATAGTCTTTTGTAATAAGGTTTTTAAAGTATCAGTTTCATTCTATCATAATATTTTTATGATTAGATTTACTTTCTAATATTTAATAACTTCAGAATGAAGTAAGGAAGTCC